>NC_091286.1:206730587-207444313 GCF_032444005.1 Ranitomeya imitator
CCACAGGAGAGGAGAGAACAGCTAGGCCGCGAGGCAGCCGCAGTTACCGAACCCCAACAGTCCTACAGGGGGAGCTGGGCCTACTGGCACTACAGAACCAGCCTTGACTACCAGTTCACGCAGCCCACATAGGAAGCTCCTAAACTGGAGGCACCCTGGAGTTGGCTAACTCGACCGCCCCACGACGGGGCAAGCATAGGCGTCTCAGTGAAGTTGACACAACCCGGAAACAGCTGACGGTGCTGAAACCAGGCTTGGCACGAGGGAGTACCTGTGACAAGAACACTGCCGAGAACCAGCTGGCGGTGCTGGAACCCGGATGCGTTGCCCCAGTGTGCAAGAGCCAATGGCACGACCGAGGACCAGCTGACGGTGCTGGAACCCGGTTGCTAAGCTGTAGGTGCCCGCGCTTAAAAGCACTACCAAGGACCGCCTGGCGTTGGCGGAACACGGATACCCAGGAGGAGGCACCTAAGCCAAAGGCTCGGCCCGGAACCAGCTGACGGTGCTGGAACCAGGTGGTGGACCCCAAGGCCCACAGGAGAGGAGAGAACAGCTAGGCCGCGAGGCAGCCGCAGTTACCGAACCCCAACAGTCCTACAGGGGGAGCTGGGCCTACTGGCACTACAGAACCAGCCTTGACTACCAGTTCACGCAGCCCACATAGGAAGCTCCTAAACTGGAGGCACCCTGGAGTTGGCTAACTCGACCGCCCCACGACGGGGCAAGCATAGGCGTCTCAGTGAAGTTGACACAACCCGGAAACAGCTGACGGTGCTGAAACCAGGCTTGGCACGAGGGAGTACCTGTGACAAGAACACTGCCGAGAACCAGCTGGCGGTGCTGGAACCCGGATGCGTTGCCCCAGTGTGCAAGAGCCAATGGCACGACCGAGGACCAGCTGACGGTGCTGGAACCCGGTTACTAAGCTGTAGGTGCCCGCGCTTAAAAGCACTACCAAGGACCGCCTGGCGTTGGCGGAACTCGGATACCCAGGAGGAGGCACCCTAAGCCAAAGGCTCGGCCCGGAACAGCTGACGGTGCTGGAACCAGGTGGTGGACCCCAAGGCCCACAGGAGAGGAGAGAACAGCTAGGCCGCGAGGCAGCCGCAGTTACCGAACCCCAACAGTCCTACAGGGGGAGCTGGGCCTACTGGCACTACAGAACCAGCCTTGACTACCAGTTCACGCAGCCCACATAGGAAGCTCCTAAACTGGAGGCACCCTGGAGTTGGCTAACTCGACCGCCCCACGACGGGGCAAGCATAGGCGTCTCAGTGAAGTTGACACAACCCGGAAACAGCTGACGGTGCTGAAACCAGGCTTGGCACGAGGGAGTACCTGTGACAAGAACACTGCCGAGAACCAGCTGGCGGTGCTGGAACCCGGATGCGTTGCCCCAGTGTGCAAGAGCCAATGGCACGACCGAGGACCAGCTGACGGTGCTGGAACCCGGTTGCTAAGCTGTAGGTGCCCGCGCTTAAAAGCACTACCAAGGACCGCCTGGCGTTGGCGGAACTCGGATACCCAGGAGGAGGCACCTAAGCCAAAAGGCTCGGCCCGGAACCAGCTGACGGTGCTGGAACCAGGTGGTGGACCCCAAGGCCCACAGGAGAGGAGAGAACAGCTAGGCCGCGAGGCAGCCGCAGTTACCGAACCCCAACAGTCCTACAGGGGGAGCTGGGCCTACTGGCACTACAGAACCAGCCTTGACTACCAGTTCACGCAGCCCACATAGGAAGCTCCTAAACTGGAGGCACCCTGGAGTTGGCTAACTCGACCGCCCCACGACGGGGCAAGCATAGGCGTCTCAGTGAAGTTGACACAACCCGGAAACAGCTGACGGTGCTGAAACCAGGCTTGGCACGAGGGAGTACCTGTGACAAGAACACTGCCGAGAACCAGCTGGCGGTGCTGGAACCCGGATGCGTTGCCCCAGTGTGCAAGAGCCAATGGCACGACCGAGGACCAGCTGACGTGTGCTGGAACCCGGTTGCTAAGCTGTAGGTGCCCGCGCTTAAAAGCACTACCAAGGACCGCCTGGCGTTGGCGGAACACGGATACCCAGGAGGAGGCACCTAAGCCAAAGGCTCGGCCCGGAACCAGCTGACGGTGCTGGAACCAGGTGGTGGACCCCAAGGCCCACAGGAGAGGAGAGAACAGCTAGGCCGCGAGGCAGCCGCAGTTACCGAACCCCAACAGTCCTACAGGGGGAGCTGGGCCTACTGGCACTACAGAACCAGCCTTGACTACCAGTTCACGCAGCCCACATAGGAAGGCTCCTAAACTGGAGGCACCCTGGAGTTGGCTAACTCGACCGCCCCACGACGGGGCAAGCATAGGCGTCTCAGTGAAGTTGACACAACCCGGAAACAGCTGACGGTGCTGAAACCAGGCTTGGCACGAGGGAGTACCTGTGACAAGAACACTGCCGAGAACCAGCTGGCGGTGCTGGAACCCGGATGCGTTGCCCCAGTGTGCAAGAGCCAATGGCACGACCGAGGACCAGCTGACGGTGCTGGAACCCGGTTACTAAGCTGTAGGTGCCCGCGCTTAAAAGCACTACCAAGGACCGCCTGGCGTTGGCGGAACTCGGATACCCAGGAGGAGGCACCTAAGCCAAAGGCTCGGCCCGGAACCAGCTGACGGTGCTGGAACCAGGTGGTGGACCCCAAGGCCCACAGGAGAGGAGAGAACAGCTAGGCCGCGAGGCAGCCGCAGTTACCGAACCCCAACAGTCCTACAGGGGGAGCTGGGCCTACTGGCACTACAGAACCAGCCTTGACTACCAGTTCACGCAGCCCACATAGGAAGCTCCTAAACTGGAGGCACCCTGGAGTTGGCTAACTCGACCGCCCCACGACGGGGCAAGCATAGGCGTCTCAGTGAAGTTGACACAACCCCGGAAACAGCTGACGGTGCTGAAACCAGGCTTGGCACGAGGGAGTACCTGTGACAAGAACACTGCCGAGAACCAGCTGGCGGTGCTGGAACCCGGATGCGTTGCCCCAGTGTGCAAGAGCCAATGGCACGACCGAGGACCAGCTGACGGTGCTGGAACCCGGTTGCTAAGCTGTAGGTGCCCGCGCTTAAAAGCACTACCAAGGACCGCCTGGCGTTGGCGGAACACGGATACCCAGGAGGAGGCACCTAAGCCAAAGGCTCGGCCCGGAACCAGCTGACGGTGCTGGAACCAGGTGGTGGACCCCAAGGCCCACAGGAGAGGAGAGAACAGCTAGGCCGCGAGGCAGCCGCAGTTACCGAACCCCAACAGTCCTACAGGGGGAGCTGGGCCTACTGGCACTACAGAACCAGCCTTGACTACCAGTTCACGCAGCCCACATAGGAAGCTCCTAAACTGGAGGCACCCTGGAGTTGGCTAACTCGACCGCCCCACGACGGGGCAAGCATAGGCGTCTCAGTGAAGTTGACACAACCCGGAAACAGCTGACGGTGCTGAAACCAGGCTTGGCACGAGGGAGTACCTGTGACAAGAACACTGCCGAGAACCAGCTGGCGGTGCTGGAACCCGGATGCGTTGCCCCAGTGTGCAAGAGCCAATGGCACGACCGAGGACCAGCTGACGGTGCTGGAACCCGGTTGCTAAGCTGTAGGTGCCCGCGCTTAAAAGCACTACCAAGGACCGCCTGGCGTTGGCGGAACACGGATACCCAGGAGGAGGCACCTAAGCCAAAGGCTCGGCCCGGAACCAGCTGACGGTGCTGGAACCAGGTGGTGGACCCCAAGGCCCACAGGAGAGGAGAGAACAGCTAGGCCGCGAGGCAGCCGCAGTTACCGAACCCCAACAGTCCTACAGGGGGAGCTGGGCCTACTGGCACTACAGAACCAGCCTTGACTACCAGTTCACGCAGCCCACATAGGAAGCTCCTAAACTGGAGGCACCCTGGAGTTGGCTAACTCGACCGCCCCACGACGGGGCAAGCATAGGCGTCTCAGTGAAGTTGACACAACCCGGAAACAGCTGACGGTGCTGAAACCAGGCTTGGCACGAGGGAGTACCTGTGACAAGAACACTGCCGAGAACCAGCTGGCGGTGCTGGAACCCGGATGCGTTGCCCCAGTGTGCAAGAGCCAATGGCACGACCGAGGACCAGCTGACGGTGCTGGAACCCGGTTGCTAAGCTGTAGGTGCCCGCGCTTAAAAGCACTACCAAGGACCGCCTGGCGTTGGCGGAACACGGATACCCAGGAGGAGGCACCTAAGCCAAAGGCTCGGCCCGGAACCAGCTGACGGTGCTGGAACCAGGTGGTGGACCCCAAGGCCCACAGGAGAGGAGAGAACAGCTAGGCCGCGAGGCAGCCGCAGTTACCGAACCCCAACAGTCCTACAGGGGGAGCTGGGCCTACTGGCACTACAGAACCAACCTTGACTACCAGTTCACGCAGCCCACATAGGAAGCTCCTAAACTGGAGGCACCCTGGAGTTGGCTAACTCGACCGCCCCACGACGGGGCAAGCATAGGCGTCTCAGTGAAGTTGACACAACCCGGAAACAGCTGACGGTGCTGAAACCAGGCTTGGCACGAGGGAGTACCTGTGACAAGAACACTGCCGAGAACCAGCTGGCGGTGCTGGAACCCGGATGCGTTGCCCCAGTGTGCAAGAGCCAATGGCACGACCGAGGACCAGCTGACGGTGCTGGAACCCGGTTGCTAAGCTGTAGGTGCCCGCGCTTAAAAGCACTACCAAGGACCGCCTGGCGTTGGCGGAACACGGATACCCAGGAGGAGGCACCTAAGCCAAAGGCTCGGCCCGGAACCAGCTGACGGTGCTGGAACCAGGTGGTGGACCCCAAGGCCCACAGGAGAGGAGAGAACAGCTAGGCCGCGAGGCAGCCGCAGTTACCTAACCCCAACAGTCCTACAGGGGGAGCTGGGCCTACTGGCACTACAGAACCAGCCTTGACTACCAGTTCACGCAGCCCACATAGGAAGCTCCTAAACTGGAGGCACCCTGGAGTTGGCTAACTCGACCGCCCCACGACGGGGCAAGCATAGGCGTCTCAGTGAAGTTGACACAACCCGGAAACAGCTGACGGTGCTGAAACCAGGCTTGGCACGAGGGAGTACCTGTGACAAGAACACTGCCGAGAACCAGCTGGCGGTGCTGGAACCCGGATGCGTTGCCCCAGTGTGCAAGAGCCAATGGCACGACCGAGGACCAGCTGACGGTGCTGGAACCCGGTTGCTAAGCTGTAGGTGCCCGCGCTTAAAAGCACTACCAAGGACCGCCTGGCGTTGGCGGAACACGGATACCCAGGAGGAGGCACCTAAGCCAAAGGCTCGGCCCGGAACCAGCTGACGGTGCTGGAACCAGGTGGTGGACCCCAAGGCCCACAGGAGAGGAGAGAACAGCTAGGCCGCGAGGCAGCCGCAGTTACCGAACCCCAACAGTCCTACAGGGGGAGCTGGGCCTACTGGCACTACAGAACCAGCCTTGACTACCAGTTCACGCAGCCCACATAGGAAGCTCCTAAACTGGAGGCACCCTGGAGTTGGCTAACTCGACCGCCCCACGACGGGGCAAGCATAGGCGTCTCAGTGAAGTTGACACAACCCGGAAACAGCTGACGGTGCTGAAACCAGGCTTGGCACGAGGGAGTACCTGTGACAAGAACACTGCCGAGAACCAGCTGGCGGTGCTGGAACCCGGATGCGTTGCCCCAGTGTGCAAGAGCCAATGGCACGACCGAGGACCAGCTGACGGTGCTGGAACCCGGTTGCTAAGCTGTAGGTGCCCGCGCTTAAAAGCACTACCAAGGACCGCCTGGCGTTGGCGGAACACGGATACCCAGGAGGAGGCACCTAAGCCAAAGGCTCGGCCCGGAACCAGCTGACGGTGCTGGAACCAGGTGGTGGACCCCAAGGCCCACAGGAGAGGAGAGAACAGCTAGGCCGCGAGGCAGCCGCAGTTACCGAACCCCAACAGTCCTACAGGGGGAGCTGGGCCTACTGGCACTACAGAACCAGCCTTGACTACCAGTTCACGCAGCCCACATAGGAAGCTCCTAAACTGGAGGCACCCTGGAGTTGGCTAACTCGACCGCCCCACGACGGGGCAAGCATAGGCGTCTCAGTGAAGTTGACACAACCCGGAAACAGCTGACGGTGCTGAAACCAGGCTTGGCACGAGGGAGTACCTGTGACAAGAACACTGCCGAGAACCAGCTGGCGGTGCTGGAACCCGGATGCGTTGCCCCAGTGTGCAAGAGCCAATGGCACGACCGAGGACCAGCTGACGGTGCTGGAACCCGGTTGCTAAGCTGTAGGTGCCCGCGCTTAAAAGCACTACCAAGGACCGCCTGGCGTTGGCGGAACACGGATACCCAGGAGGAGGCACCTAAGCCAAAGGCTCGGCCCGGAACCAGCTGACGGTGCTGGAACCAGGTGGTGGACCCCAAGGCCCACAGGAGAGGAGAGAACAGCTAGGCCGCGAGGCAGCCGCAGTTACCTAACCCCAACAGTCCTACAGGGGGAGCTGGGCCTACTGGCACTACAGAACCAGCCTTGACTACCAGTTCACGCAGCCCACATAGGAAGCTCCTAAACTGGAGGCACCCTGGAGTTGGCTAACTCGACCGCCCCACGACGGGGCAAGCATAGGCGTCTCAGTGAAGTTGACACAACCCGGAAACAGCTGACGGTGCTGAAACCAGGCTTGGCACGAGGGAGTACCTGTGACAAGAACACTGCCGAGAACCAGCTGGCGGTGCTGGAACCCGGATGCGTTGCCCCAGTGTGCAAGAGCCAATGGCACGACCGAGGACCAGCTGACGGTGCTGGAACCCGGTTGCTAAGCTGTAGGTGCCCGCGCTTAAAAGCACTACCAAGGACCGCCTGGCGTTGGCGGAACTCGGATACCCAGGAGGAGGCACCTAAGCCAAAGGCTCGGCCCGGAACCAGCTGACGGTGCTGGAACCAGGTGGTGGACCCCAAGGCCCACAGGAGAGGAGAGAACAGCTAGGCCGCGAGGCAGCCGCAGTTACCGAACCCCAACAGTCCTACAGGGGGAGCTGGGCCTACTGGCACTACAGAACCAGCCTTGACTACCAGTTCACGCAGCCCACATAGGAAGCTCCTAAACTGGAGGCACCCTGGAGTTGGCTAACTCGACCGCCCCACGACGGGGCAAGCATAGGCGTCTCAGTGAAGTTGACACAACCCGGAAACAGCTGACGGTGCTGAAACCAGGCTTGGCACGAGGGAGTACCTGTGACAAGAACACTGCCGAGAACCAGCTGGCGGTGCTGGAACCCGGATGCGTTGCCCCAGTGTGCAAGAGCCAATGGCACGACCGAGGACCAGCTGACGGTGCTGGAACCCGGTTGCTAAGCTGTAGGTGCCCGCGCTTAAAAGCACTACCAAGGACCGCCTGGCGTTGGCGGAACACGGATACCCAGGAGGAGGCACCTAAGCCAAAGGCTCGGCCCGGAACCAGCTGACGGTGCTGGAACCAGGTGGTGGACCCCAAGGCCCACAGGAGAGGAGAGAACAGCTAGGCCGCGAGGCAGCCGCAGTTACCGAACCCCAACAGTCCTACAGGGGGAGCTGGGCCTACTGGCACTACAGAACCAGCCTTGACTACCAGTTCACGCAGCCCACATAGGAAGCTCCTAAACTGGAGGCACCCTGGAGTTGGCTAACTCGACCGCCCCACGACGGGGCAAGCATAGGCGTCTCAGTGAAGTTGACACAACCCGGAAACAGCTGACGGTGCTGAAACCAGGCTTGGCACGAGGGAGTACCTGTGACAAGAACACTGCCGAGAACCAGCTGGCGGTGCTGGAACCCGGATGCGTTGCCCCAGTGTGCAAGAGCCAATGGCACGACCGAGGACCAGCTGACGGTGCTGGAACCCGGTTACTAAGCTGTAGGTGCCCGCGCTTAAAAGCACTACCAAGGACCGCCTGGCGTTGGCGGAACTCGGATACCCAGGAGGAGGCACCTAAGCCAAAGGCTCGGCCCGGAACCAGCTGACGGTGCTGGAACCAGGTGGTGGACCCCAAGGCCCACAGGAGAGGAGAGAACAGCTAGGCCGCGAGGCAGCCGCAGTTACCGAACCCCAACAGTCCTACAGGGGGAGCTGGGCCTACTGGCACTACAGAACCAGCCTTGACTACCAGTTCACGCAGCCCACATAGGAAGCTCCTAAACTGGAGGCACCCTGGAGTTGGCTAACTCGACCGCCCCACGACGGGGCAAGCATAGGCGTCTCAGTGAAGTTGACACAACCCGGAAACAGCTGACGGTGCTGAAACCAGGCTTGGCACGAGGGAGTACCTGTGACAAGAACACTGCCGAGAACCAGCTGGCGGTGCTGGAACCCGGATGCGTTGCCCCAGTGTGCAAGAGCCAATGGCACGACCGAGGACCAGCTGACGGTGCTGGAACCCGGTTGCTAAGCTGTAGGTGCCCGCGCTTAAAAGCACTACCAAGGACCGCCTGGCGTTGGCGGAACTCGGATACCCAGGAGGAGGCACCTAAGCCAAAGGCTCGGCCCGGAACCAGCTGACGGTGCTGGAACCAGGTGGTGGACCCCAAGGCCCACAGGAGAGGAGAGAACAGCTAGGCCGCGAGGCAGCCGCAGTTACCGAACCCCAACAGTCCTACAGGGGGAGCTGGGCCTACTGGCACTACAGAACCAGCCTTGACTACCAGTTCACGCAGCCCACATAGGAAGCTCCTAAACTGGAGGCACCCTGGAGTTGGCTAACTTGACCGCCCCACGACGGGGCAAGCATAGGCGTCTCAGTGAAGTTGACACAACCCGGAAACAGCTGACGGTGCTGAAACCAGGCTTGGCACGAGGGAGTACCTGTGACAAGAACACTGCCGAGAACCAGCTGGCGGTGCTGGAACCCGGATGCGTTGCCTTGCCTATTAAAGATTGTCTTCCTAGAGCCCCAACTAGCGGTGTTGGAGCAAAGGGTAAGCAGGGGGAGATGAGTGTAGGCCGAAGCCTGCACTGGAGGCAGCTTTGTGTCTGCGTTGCGTTTGCAGGACACTTTGCCGGCTACACACTGGGGGAACAGCTGGCGTTGCTGAACCCCACTAACACAATGGCGTGTGTTTTTATCTGTGCAGCTAGCACTTGCGGGCAAAAACTAGCGATGTTAGAGCCCGTGTTGAAGCAGGAGGAGGAGGAGAGGAGCAGAGTGTAGGCCGAAGCCTAGTTGAACCAATTTCAAAGGAAACCTTTAACCCCCCCCTCAGGTGTTACAAAGTACAAGAGACACACCTTGTGCAGTATTAATGCTGCACAAGTGAAAGGTTGCTCTATTAATTTGTCTACTTGCACACGCTGAATGAAAGACATACACAATTTACCCCATTCTACAGTCAAACTGTAGTGGATGCGTGACTTGGTTTTTTGATGAGACGCAGCACAGGTGTCCAAAATAACGCCTTGGTGCTTGGCGCAGCTTCCTGAGCGTTGTTATTTGCTGTACAGGAGTCTGCGCTCTTGTGTTATCCCTTGGCAATGCCCTGTTAGCGCTGCCCATCTTATGACCTCATTTCATGTTGGCCGGTGCGGTTAACGATGGCCATAAATCCCAGACCCACAGTGTCTTTTCATAAAGCCACACTGCGGTGCTGGGATTCGTGGCCTTGAGCAGTAAATATTTTGGCCGCTCACACACGTCCTTACACCTGCTTCAGACTGGGCGGCCTCTGCTGATCCCTTCTCGCATGCCGCGGCCATGAGGCTGCACAGTCTGAAGAAGGCGGAAGGAGATGAGTTAAGACAGGCGAAGATATGCATTGCTCGTGCCCATCAATCACACCCTCGCAGTCAAAATAATTAAGACAACGAGGAGCATTTTATTCAGGCAGGGCGGACGAACAGGCGCAAGTAGCCAACCAATGATGTCAGAAGACGGGAAGCGCTACCAAGGGGGGTGCTGCGTATCATTAGAAAGGAAAGTCACACCTCAGGGACAGTGGAATGGTCTCAAAGAGACACATTTTGTACGTGTTGAGTTCCACGTGGGCAAGGAGAAAACATCAGCCACCTTGTACAAATGCAGCAGTACTGCTGTACAAGGTGGCTGTTATACATAGAAACACCTGGGGGTGGGGGCCAGGCTCCCTTCAATTTCAGTTCATGTGCCTGCGTGGCGTTTGCAGGTCACGTTGCAAGCTGCACAGCAGGGGAACAGCAGGCGGTGCTGAACCCCACTAACACATTGGCTGGTGTTTTTCTCTGTGCAGCTAGCATGTCCGGGCAGAAACTGGCGTTGTTTGAGCCCAGGGTCAGCAGGAGGAGGAGAGGAGCAAAGTGTAGGCCGAAGCCTGCACTGGTGGCAGCTTTTGTTCTGTTGTGCCAGCGTGGCTTGTGCTGGACACGTTGCCGACTACACAGCAGGGGAACAGCTGGCGGTGCTGAACCCCACTAACACATTGGCTGGTGTTTTTCTCTGTGCAGCTAGCATTTCCGGGCAAAAACTAGCGGTGTTTGAGCCCAGGGTCAGCAGGAGGAGTAGAGGAGCAGAGTGTAGGCCGAAGCCTAGTTGAACCAATTTCAAAGGTTACCTTTAACCCCCCCCTCAGGTGTTGCAAGGTACAAGAGCCACACCTTGAACAGCATTAATGATGCACAAGTCAAAGGTTGCTCTATTTAATTTTGCTCCTTGCACACGCTGAATTAAACACGTACACTATTTAGCCCATTATACTGTCAAACAGTAGTGGAGGCGTGACTACTAGTCTTTTTAAGGAGACGCAGCACAGGTGTACAAATTTACACCTAGGTGCTGTGCGCAGATTCCTTACCGTTGTTATTTGCAGTACAGGAAACTGCGCTCTTGTGTTATCCCTTGGCAATACCCTGTTAGTGCAGGCCGTCTCATGACCTCATTTCATGTTGGCCGGTGCGGTTAACGATGGCCATAAATCCCAGACCCACAGTGGCTTTTCCTAAAGTCACACTGCGGTGCTGGGATTCGTGGCCTTGTGCAGTAAATATGTTCGCCGCTCACACATGTCCTTACACCTGCTTCAGACTGGGCGGCCTCAGCTGATCCCTTATCGCATGCCGCGGCCATGAGGCCGCACAGTCAGAAGAAGGCGGAAGGAGGGGAGTGAAAACAGGGGAACATATGCACTGCTCGTGCCCATCAATCACACCCTCGCAGTCAAAATATATGAGACAACGGGGGGCGTTGTGTCGGGCAGGGGGGACGCACAGGCACAGCCAGCCAACCAATGATGTCAGGAGACGGGCAGCGCTAACAATGGGGGTGCTGCGTGTCATTAAAAAGGAAAGTCACACCTCAGGGACATTGTAATGGTCTGTAATGAGACACATTTTGTACTTGTTGAGTTCCACGTGTGCAAGGAGAAAAAGTCAGCCACCTTGTACAAATGCAGCAGTACTGCTGTACAAGGTGGCTGTTATACATAGAAACACCTGGGGGGGTGGGGGGCAGGCTCCCTTCAATTTCAGTTCATGTGCCTGCGTGGCGTTTGCAGGTCACGTTGCAAGCTACACAGCAGGGGAACAGCTGGCGTTGCTGAACCCCACTGACACATTGACTGGTGTTTTTCTCTGTGCAGATTGCATGTCCGGGCAAAAACTAGCGGTGTTAGAGCCCAGGGTCAGCAGGAGGAGGAGGAGAGGAGCAAAGTGTAGGCCGAAGCCTGCACTGGTGGCAGCTTTTGGTCGGTTGTGCCAGCGTGGCTTGTGCTGGACACGATGCCGGCTACACAGCGGGGGAACAGCAGGCGGTGCTGAACCCCACTAACACATTGGCTGGTGTTTTTCTCTGTGCAGCTAGCATGTCCGGGCAGAAACTGGCGTTGTTTGAGCCCAGGGTCAGCAGGAGGAGGAGAGGAGCAAAGTGTAGGCCGAAGCCTGCACTGGTGGCAGCTTTTGTTCTGTTGTGCCAGCGTGGCTTGTGCTGGACACGTTGCCGACTACACAGCAGGGGAACAGCTGGCGGTGCTGAACCCCACTAACACATTGGCTGGTGTTTTTCTCTGTGCAGCTAGCATTTCCGGGCAAAAACTAGCGGTGTTTGAGCCCAGGGTCAGCAGGAGGAGTAGAGGAGCAGAGTGTAGGCCGAAGCCTAGTTGAACCAATTTCAAAGGTTACCTTTAACCCCCCCCTCAGGTGTTGCAAGGTACAAGAGCCACACCTTGTGCAGCATTAATGCTGCACAAGTAAAAGGTTGCTCTATTTGTTTTGCTCCTTGCACACGCTGACTAAAACACGTACACTATTTACCCCATTATACTGTCAAACAGTTGTGGAGGCGTGACTTGTCTTTTTAACGAGACGCAGCACAGGTGTCAAAATTTGCACCTAGGTACTGGGCGCAGATTCCTGAGCGTTGTTATTTGCTGTACAGGAGTCTGCGCTATTGTGATCCCTTGGCCATGCGCTGTGAGCGCTTCCTGTCTTCTGACCTCATTTCATGTCGGCCGTTGCGGTTAGCGATGGACATGAATCCCAGACCCACAGTGTGTTTTTAAAAAATCACACTGCGGTGCTGGGATTCGTGCCCTGGTGCACTAAATATGTTTGCCGCTCACACATGTCCTTACACCTGCTTCAGACTGGGCGGCCTCATCTGATCCCTTATCGCCTGCCGCGGCCATGAGGACACCCAGTCTGAAGAAGGCGGAAGGAGATGAGTGAACACAGGCAAACATATGCACTGCACATGCCCATCAATCACACCCTCGCTGTCCAAAAAAATAAGACACCGAGGGCCGTTGTTTCGAGCAGGGGAGATGCACAGGCGCAGCCAGCTAACCAATGATGTCAAAAGACGGGCAGCGCTAACAAGGGTGGTGCTGCGTGTCATTACAAAGGAAAGTCACACCTCAGGGACATTGTAATGGTCTCTAATGAGACACATTTTGTACGTGTTGAGTTCCACGTGGGCAAGGAGAAAAAGTCAGCCACCTTGTACAAATGCAGCAGTACTGCTGTACAAGGTGGCTGATATACATAGAAACACCTGTGGGTGGGGGGCAGGCTCCCTTCAATTTCAGTTCATGTGCCTGCGTGGCGTTTGCAGGTCACGTTGCAAGCTACACAGCAGGGGAACAGCTGGCGTTGCTGAACCCCACTGACACATTGACTGGTGTTTTTCTCTGTGCAGATTGCATGTCCGGGCAAAAACTAGCGGTGTTAGAGCCCAGGGTC
Organism: Ranitomeya imitator; assembly: GCF_032444005.1. Taxonomy (NCBI): domain Eukaryota; kingdom Metazoa; phylum Chordata; class Amphibia; order Anura; family Dendrobatidae; genus Ranitomeya; species Ranitomeya imitator. The sequence continues at coordinate 206,743,761 of NC_091286.1, forward strand.
AGCAGGAGGAGGAGGAGAGGAGCAAAGTGTAGGCCGAAGCCTGCACTGGTGGCAGCTTTTGGTCGGTTGTGCCAGCGTGGCTTGTGCTGGACACGTTGCCGACTACACAGCAGGGGAACAGCTGGCGGTGCTGAACCCCACTAACACATTGGCTGGTGTTTTTCTCTGTGCAGCTAGCATTTCCGGGCAAAAACTAGCGGTGTTTGAGCCCAGGGTCAGCAGGAGGAGTAGAGGAGCAGAGTGTAGGCCGAAGCCTAGTTGAACCAATTTCAAAGGTTACCTTTAACCCCCCCCTCAGGTGTTGCAAGGTACAAGAGCCACACCTTGTGCAGCATTAATGCTGCACAAGTAAAAGGTTGCTCTATTTGTTTTGCTCCTTGCACACGCTGACTAAAACACGTACACTATTTACCCCATTATACTGTCAAACAGTTGTGGAGGCGTGACTTGTCTTTTTAACGAGACGCAGCACAGGTGTCAAAATTTGCACCTAGGTACTGGGCGCAGATTCCTGAGCGTTGTTATTTGCTGTACAGGAGTCTGCGCTATTGTGATCCCTTGGCCATGCGCTGTGAGCGCTTCCTGTCTTCTGACCTCATTTCATGTCGGCCGTTGCGGTTAGCGATGGACATGAATCCCAGACCCACAGTGTGTTTTTAAAAAATCACACTGCGGTGCTGGGATTCGTGCCCTGGTGCACTAAATATGTTTGCCGCTCACACATGTCCTTACACCTGCTTCAGACTGGGCGGCCTCATCTGATCCCTTATCGCCTGCCGCGGCCATGAGGACACCCAGTCTGAAGAAGGCGGAAGGAGATGAGTGAACACAGGCAAACATATGCACTGCACATGCCCATCAATCACACCCTCGCTGTCCAAAAAAATAAGACACCGAGGGCCGTTGTTTCGAGCAGGGGAGATGCACAGGCGCAGCCAGCTAACCAATGATGTCAAAAGACGGGCAGCGCTAACAAGGGTGGTGCTGCGTGTCATTACAAAGGAAAGTCACACCTCAGGGACATTGTAATGGTCTCTAATGAGACACATTTTGTACGTGTTGAGTTCCACGTGGGCAAGGAGAAAAAGTCAGCCACCTTGTACAAATGCAGCAGTACTGCTGTACAAGGTGGCTGATATACATAGAAACACCTGTGGGTGGGGGGCAGGCTCCCTTCAATTTCAGTTCATGTGCCTGCGTGGCGTTTGCAGGTCACGTTGCAAGCTACACAGCAGGGGAACAGCTGGCGTTGCTGAACCCCACTGACACATTGACTGGTGTTTTTCTCTGTGCAGATTGCATGTCCGGGCAAAAACTAGCGGTGTTAGAGCCCAGGGTCAGCAGGAGGAGGAGGAGAGGAGCAAAGTGTAGGCCGAAGCCTGCACTGGTGGCAGCTTTTGGTCGGTTGTGCCAGCGTGGCTTGTGCTGGACACGATGCCGGCTACACAGCGGGGGAACAGCAGGCGGTGCTGAACCCCACTAACACATTGGCTGGTGTTTTTCTCTGTGCAGCTAGCATTTCCGGGCAAAAACTAGCGGTGTTTGAGCCCAGGGTCAGCAGGAGGAGTAGAGGAGCAGAGTGTAGGCCGAAGCCTAGTTGAACCAATTTCAAAGGTTACCTTTAACCCCCCCCTCAGGTGTTGCAAGGTACAAGAGCCACACCTTGTGCAGCATTAATGCTGCACAAGTAAAAGGTTGCTCTATTTGTTTTGCTCCTTGCACACGCTGACTAAAACACGTACACTATTTACCCCATTATACTGTCAAACAGTTGTGGAGGCGTGACTTGTCTTTTTAACGAGACGCAGCACAGGTGTCAAAATTTGCACCTAGGTACTGGGCGCAGATTCCTGAGCGTTGTTATTTGCTGTACAGGAGTCTGCGCTATTGTGATCCCTTGGCCATGCGCTGTGAGCGCTTCCTGTCTTCTGACCTCATTTCATGTCGGCCGTTGCGGTTAGCGATGGACATGAATCCCAGACCCACAGTGTGTTTTCAAAAAATCACACTGCGTGGCTGGGATTCGTGGCCTTGTGCAGTAAATAGGTTTGCCGCTTACACATGTCCTTACACCTGCTCCAGACTGGGCGGCCTCAGCTGATCCCTTATCGCCTACCACGGCCAGGAGGCCGCACAGTCTGAAGAAGGCGGAAGGAGATGAGTTAAGACAGGCGAACATATGCACTGCTCGTGCCCATAAACCACACCCTCGCTGACAAAATAAATATGACAACGAGGGGCGTTGTTTCTAGCAGGGCGGATGCACAGGCGCAGCCAGCTAACCATGATGACAAAAGACGGGAAACGCTACCAAGGGGGGTGCTGCGTATCATTACAAAGGAAAGTCACACCTCAGGGACAGTGGAATGGTCTCAATGAGACACATTTTGTACGTGTTGAGTTCCACGTGGGCAAGGAGAAAAAGTCAGCCACCTTGTACAAATGCAGCAGTACTGCTGTACTAGGTGGCTGTTATACATAGAAACACCTGGGGGGGTGGGGCCAGGTTCCCTTTTAATTTCAGTTCCTGTGCCTGCATGGCGTTTGCAGGTCACGTTGCCGGCTACACAGCAGGGGAACAGCTGGCGTTGCTGAACCCCACTAACACATTGGCTGGTGTTTTTCTCTGTGCAGCTAGCACTTCCGGGCAAAAACTAGCGGTGTTTGAGCCCAGGGTCAGCAGGAGGAGGAGAGGAGCAGAGTGTAGGCCGAAGCCTGCACTGGTGGCAGCTTTTGTTCTGTTGTGCCAGCGTGGCTTGTGCTGGACACGTTGCCGACTACACAGCAGGGGAACAGCTGGCGGTGCTGAACCCCACTGACACATCACCTAGTGTTTTTTTCTGTGTAGACAACACTTCCAGGTGGCAACTGACAGTGTTGAAACCCAGGGAATCAAAGAGGAGCAGAGTGTAGGCCGAAGCCTGCAGTGGAGCAAGTTGAAAGGGAACCTTTAACCCCCCCCCCCCAGGCATTTGTTGCTGAAAGAGCCATCTTGTACAGCAGTAATACTGCACATGGAAAATGGTGGCTCCGAAAATTATGCTCCTTGCAAACGCTGAAGTACACACTCATATAATGTGTCCCCTCACACCGTCAAACCATCCCGGAAGTGGGACTTTCCTTTGTAATGTGACACAGCACAGCCGTCATTCCAACCCCCTTGGTGCCGGGCACCACCTCCTCAACGTTGTTTGGTTCTGTCACGGAGCCCGCACTGTAATGTTATCCCTTGGCCATGCACAGTTAGCGGTGCCCGTCTTCTGACATCATGTAGGTGTCAGGCTGGCAGTGCCTGTGCGTCCAAGCTGCCCGAGATCCAACCTTGCAGTGTCATCTAATGTAGTCCCACTGCGGGCCAGGGATCCATGGGCATGCGCAGTGCATATCATCGCCTCTCACTCACCTCCTTCCTGCTTCTTCAGACTGTGCGGCGTCACGGCCGTGGCATGCTATTAGGGATCAGCTGACGCCGCCTAGTCTGAAGACGCGTGAAGAAGGGGAGTGAGAGGCTAGTATATGCACTGCGCATGGCCATGGATACCAGGCCCACTGTGGGATCACATTAGACGACACTGCGAGGTGTGATTTCGGGCAGCGTGGACGCACAGGCGCAGCCAGGACGACAACAAATGATGTCAGAGGACGGGCAGCGCAAACTGTGCATGGCCAAGGGATAACATAACAGCGCAGGGTCCATGACGGAATCAAACAACGCTAAGGAGGCAGCGCACGGTGCCAAGGGGGTAGCAATGACGGCTGTGCTGCGTCACATTACAAAGGAAAGTCCCACCTCCGGGACGGTTGGACGGTGTGAGGGGACACATTACATGAGTGTGTAGTTCAGCGTTTGCAAGGAGCATAATTTCAAGAGCGACCTTTCCCTTGTGCAGTATTAGTGCTGCACATGGTGGCTCTTTCAGTAACAAACGCCTAGGGGGGGGGGGGGACAGGTCCCCTTACATTTTAGTTGTGCCAGCGTGGCGGTCGCATGACACGTTGCCGGATACACAGCTGGGGATCAGCTGACGTTACTGAACCCCAATAACAGAGGAGCGACTGTTGACTGTGCACACAGCACTTCCAGGCACCAACTGGCGGTGTTAGAGCCCAGGGACAGCAGGAGGAGCAGATTGGAGGTATTGCCGCACACACAGCTGGGGATCAGCTGACGTTACTGAACCCCAATAACAGAGGAGCGACTGTTGACTGTGCACACAGCACTTCCAGGCACCAACTGGCGGTGTTAGAGCCCAGGGACAGCAGGAGGAGCAGATTGGAGGTATTGCCGCACACACAGCTGGGGATCAGCTGACGTTACTGAACCCCAATAACAGAGGAGCGACTGTTGACTGTGCACACAGCACTTCCAGGCACCAACTGGCGGTGTTAGAGCCCAGGGACAGCAGGAGGAGCAGAGGAACAGAGTGTAGGCCGAAGCCTGATTGGAGCAAGTTGAAAGGAAACCTTTAACCCCCCCCCCCCAAGACGTTTGTAGCTGAAAGAGCCATGTTGTGCAGCACTAAGGATGCAAAAGGAAAAGGTTGCTCTTTTAATTATGCTCCTTGCAAACACCGAAGTAAACACTAAAAATGTGTCCCTTTATACCGTTAAACCGTTCCGGAGGTGCGAATTTCCTTCGTAATGGGACACAGCACAGCTGTCATTCCTATCCCCTTGATGCCGTGCGCTGCCTCCTCAGCGTTGTTTTAAGCTGCCACGGAGCCTGCGCTGTTCTGTTAGCCCTTGGCCATGCCCAATTAGCGCTGCCTGTCTTCTGACATAATTTGGTGTCAGGCTGTCAGTGCCTGTGCGTCCACGCTGCTCCAGATCCCACCTCGCAGTCTCATCTAACGTAATCCCACTGCGGGCCTTGGAACCATGGGCATGCACAGTGCATAACCTCGACTCTCACTCCCCTCCTTCCCTCTTCTTCAGACTGTGCGGTGTCACGGCCGTGGCATGCTAGGGATCAGCTGACGGCGCACAGTCTAAAGAAGGCGGAGGGAAATGAGCGAGAGCCCGAGGGGAAGATATGCACTGCGCATGCCCATGGATCCCAGGCCCGCAGTGTGACTCAATCAGAAGACACTGCGAGGCGGGATCTCGGGCACCGCGGCCGCACAGGCGCAGCCAGCCTGACACCAAATTATGTCAGAAGACAGGCAGCGCAAATAGGGCATGCCCAAGGGATAACAGAACAGCGCAGGCTCCGTGACAGCTTAAAACAACGCTGAGGAGGCAGCGCATGGCACCAAGGGGGTAGGAATGACGGCTGTGCTGCGTCACATTACGAAGGAAAGTCCCAGCTCCGGGACGGTATAACGGTATCAGTGAACACATTTTATAAGTGTTAAGTTCTGCGTGTGCAAAGAGCTAAAAAAAAAGAGCTACCTTTTCCTTGTGCAGCATTACTGCTGCACAAGATGGCTCTTTCAGTAACAAACGACGGGGGGGGGGGGGGACAGGTTCCCTTACATTTAGGTTGTTGTGCCAGCGTGGCGGTCGCAGGACACATTGCCGGCTACACAGCTGGGGATCAGCTGACGTTACTGAAACCCAATAACACTGGGTCGTATGTTTTTACTGTGCAGCCTGCACTTCTGAGCCGCAACTGGCGGTGTTGGAGCCCAGGAATAGCAGTTCAGGTGGTAGAAAGATGAACACAGCAGGAGACCTGGATGACACCCAATTACTTAATCAGGCAGAGGAGTGGCAAATTCCTGCGAGATCCAGGCCTGGTTCATTTTCAGGAAAGTAAGCCGGTCAACGTTATCGGAGGATAGTCGCATGCGACGGTCTGTTAGTACACCACCTGCGGCACTAAAGACACGTTCCGATAAGACACTAGCCGCAGGGCAAGCCAGCACCTCCAATGCATACTGGCTTAGCTCTGGCCATGTATCCAGCTTAGAGACCCAAAACTTGAACGGGGAAGAGCCGTCTGGGAGTACAGTAAGAGGGCAAGCCATGTAGTCTGTCACCATCTGACGGAACCGTTGCCTCCTGCTGACTGGAGCCGCCGGTGATGGTGTAGACATTTGGGGCGGGCACACAAAAGTGTGCCAGAGTTGTGCCATACTGGGCTTGCCTTGGGCAGAGGCACTGCTTCTGCTCCCTCTTTGGGCAGAGCCTCCCCCACTGCCTCGACGCACTGAGCTGCTTTGTAAAGCACTAGCAGCACTCCTCTCAGTTGGACAGGAGAAGATGATGGAATTCACCAGTGTGTCGTGGTACTCCCGCAATTTACGCTCCCGGGTCAACGCAGGGATGAGGTTTTGGACGTTGTCCCGGTAGCGAGGATCGAGGAGGGTGAACACCCAATAATCAGGCATGTTGAGAATGTGGTCGATGCGGCGGTCGTTTCTCAGGCACTGCAGCATGAAATCCACCATGTGCTGCAGAGTGCCAACCGGCCCAGAAACGCTGTCCCCTGCTTGAGACATGATCTCTGCCCGCTCGTCATCACCCCACCCTCGCTGTACACACTGACCACTGGACAATTGTGTCGCTCCCTCCTCTGGACGGAGCTCTTCCTCCTCCATTGACTCCTCCTCATCCTCCTCACAAATTGGCCCCTGCGTACCCCTTTGTGAGGAACCACGTGGCGCTGACTCTCCAGAAGCTGATGGAAAAGGTGACTCCTCATCCTCCACCTCTTCCACCACATCATCCCTTAACCCTTGCAAAGTTTGCTGAAGCAGGCAGATAAGGGGGACAGTCATGCTGACTAGTGCATCATCTGCACTTGCCATCCGCGTGGAATAATCAAAAGGACGCAAAACCTGGCAGACGTCCTTCATAGTGGCCCACTCTGTGGTTGTGAAGTCTGATCGGCGCTGACTGCGACTTCTTTGCGCCTGATGCAGCTGGTACTCCATAACTGCTTGCTGCTGCTCACACAACCGCTCCAACATATGTAACGTGGAATTCCACCGGGTAGGTAGGTCACATATGATGCGGTGTTCCGGAAGGCGGAATCGGCGCTGCAGAGCAGCAATGCGGGATCTGGCCAAGCTGGAACGCCGCAAGTGAGCACACTCTAGGCGGACCTTGTGCAGCAGGGCATCAAGATCCGGATAGTCCCTCAGAAAACTCTGCACAACCAAATTGAGCACATGTGCCAGACATGGGATGTGAGTGAGGTTGCCAAGGGCCAAAGCTGCCACCAGATTTCGGCCATTGTCACACACTACCATGCCTGGCTGGAGATTCGCTGGCAGTAACCACACATCGCTCTCCTGCTTTATGGCATTCCAGAGCTCCTGCGCTGTGTGGCTTCGATGCCCCAATGAAACTAGTTTCAAGACGGCCTGCTGACGTTTGGCCACGGCTGTGCTCATGTCGGTCATAGGTAAACGTTCACGGGTCCATGTGGGGGTGGACTGTGACGGATCCTGCAGAGAGGAATCAGAGGAACTGGTGTAAGAGGAGGAGTCGATGCGTACAGACTGGATTCCTGCAATCCTTGGAGTGGGCAGGACACGTCCTGCGCCACTCGCACGATCTGTACCTGGCTCAACAACATTAACCCAATGGGCAGTGAGGGAAACATATCGCCCCTGTCCATGCTGACTGGTCCACGCATCGGTGGTGAGGTGGACCTTGCTACTGACGGCGTTCAGTAGCGCATGTTTTATGTTTGCCTCAACATGCCTGTGCAGGGCAGGGACAGCCTGCCTGCTGAAGTAAAAGCGGCTGGGCACCTTGTACTGTGGGACTGCCAATGCCATCAAGTCACGGAAGCTGTCAGTCTCCACCAGCCTGAACGAGAGCATTTCCAGGGACAACAGTTTGGCAATGCCTGCATTCAGAGCCTGTGCTCGGGGGTGGTTGGCCGAGAATGCCCGCCTTTTCTCCCATGCCTGTACTACCGATGGCTGTAGAGTAGACTGGGAGTGTGAGGATGACTGGGAAGGTGGTGCTGTGGGTGGAATTACACAAGGTCTCTGGGAGGAAGCCAAACCAGCTGTGCGTGAGCTGGAGGAAGAGGCAACACGAGCTGAAGAGGTGGTAGCTGCCGCTGTTGGTTGGCCTACATCTTCAGTGTGTTTCTGTAACTCCACCGCGTGCCTGGTCCGCACATGTTTCCACATATTTGTGGTATTGAGGTTGCTGACATTTTTCCCTCTTTTTACTTTATGATGACACAGCTTGCATTTGACAAAACAAATGTCATCTGCAACTGTGTCAAAAAAGGACCAGGCACTGCAAGTCTTGGGAGCGCCCTTTTTGGCTTTGGAAAGAGACAGGCTCCTAACGGGTGCCAAAGTGGAGGCTACAGGCTCCGCAGTCTTCCCCCTCCCTCTCCCTCTTTGGCCCGTAAGAGGAAGCTCTTCCTCTGAGCTGCTCCCACCACCTTCCTGTTCCTCACGCCACGATGGGTCAAGGACCTCATCATCTCCACTACCCTCTGCCACCAACTGCTCCTCCTGGGTAGTCTCAGCAGCACAGTACGCACGAGAAAGCGGCACCTGAGTTTCATCATCAGATGCGTACTGCGCTGTGGTCACCGGAGGCACTGGCCCACCTGCCTCTTCAGAGTCAGAGAGAAAAAGGTGTTGGGCATCACTGCACACTGCCTCTTCTTCCATTTCTCCAATGCTGCTTGGCTGGCCCCCTGTTTCCAAGCCAAGAGATTCAGAGAACAGAAGTAGAGACGGCTCCTGTCCTGGGCTCTCTGACTGCCTGGCCAATTTGGCAGGTGGTGAAGAGACAGATGGCTGCTCTCCAGTGCTCTGTGCCTGAGAGGATGTGGCACTAACTGAAGTCGATGCCGAGGCGTTAGCTGCCATCCACCCGACAACGGCTTCAATTTGGTCTTCACGCAGCAGCGGTGCACGGCGCTCTCCGACAAAGCTGCGCATGAAGGACTGTTCCCTGCTGAAACTGAGTGACGACGAGTCACCGGCGCCCGCAGCAGGCACAGAATCACCACGTCCTCTCCCTGCTCCTCTCCCTGCTCCGCGCCCACGCCCACGTGCCTTACTCCCTGCCCTCTTCATCTTGGTTGACAGATAAAGATAAGCAGAAAAGTACTAAGGCCTTAGTGTGCTTATTCCTGTAATGCTCCTCCTAACAGGTGTAAGAAACACTAATGTTGTAAATTGTGGACTAAACTTTATTATTTTTCAAATGTGGCCTACACAAGTGTAAGTTGTGTTTGGTGAACTTAACCTTTTTTTTGGTGCAGATCGGGCTACAGAGCTAGTTTAAATCACACGGAGACCGTGCAGACAGCCGTAAACGGCGCTGCAAGGCCAAGAAACCCTCCTCTAGGTTATCCTATATAGTGTTTTTCCACTATTTAGCTGGATACAAGTGGAAAGACACTAATAGGAATTTTTTTTTTCAAATTTTAAACTGGCTGCACTATTTGAAAAAAAGGAAATTGTTTTTCAAGGTATGAGGCAGTAACGCACCCTGAGCTGAATCCAACCGGCTATGGCTGCACACAGACTACAGGGCGAGCTGCGCTCACACAGAGACCGTGCAGACAGCCGTAAACGGCGCTGCAAGGCCCCCAAAAAAACCTCTAGGTTATCCTATGTAGTGTTTTTCCACAATTGAGCTGGAGACTGGTGGAAAGACACTAATAGGAATTTTTTTTTTTTTCAAATTTTAAACAGGCTGCACTATTTGAAAAAAAGGAAAATTTTTCTCAAGGTATGAGCCAGTAACGAACCCTGAGCTGAATCCAACCGGCTATGGCTGCACACAGACTACAGGGCGAGCTGGGCTCACACGGAGACCGTGCAGACAGCCGTAAACGGCGCTGCAAGGCCAAAAAACCCCCTCTAGGTTATCCTATATAGTGTTTTTCCACTATTTAGCTGGATACGAGTGGAAAGACACTAATAGGAATTTTTTTTTTCAAATTTTAAACAGGCTGCACTATTTGAAAAAAAGGAAAATTTTTCTCAAGGTATGAGCCAGTAACGAACCCTGAGCTGAATCCAACCGGCTATGGCTGCACACAGACTACAGGGCGAGCTGGGCTCACACGGAGACCGTGCAGACAGCCGTAAGCGGCGCTGCAAGGCCCAAAAAACCCCCTCTAGGTTATCCTATGTAGTGTTTTTCCACAATAGAGCTGGAGACTGGTGGAAAAACACTAATAGGAAATTTGAGAAAAAATGTGCAGCAGGCTGCACTAAGAGCAAAAAAGAACAACTGTGTGAGGCAGTGTGAACCCCCCCTGAGCTGAATACAACCGGGTATATGGCTGCACACAGACTACAGAGTGAGCTGCACACACACACACACACACACAGAGACCTTGCAGAACGCTGTTAAAACAGCGCTGCAAGGCAAGAGCAAGGTGAACAGTGAAGAACACACAGCGTTTTGCTAAATTAGCCTTTGGAAAGGAAAATAAAGCAATTAGCTAGCTCAACTGGCCCTCAGTTAGAACACAGCGTCCTGTCCCTAACTGAAATCACAGCAGAGTGAGCGCAAAATGGCGGCAGCGCTTTTTTATAGTGCAGAGTGACATCATTTCAGCAGCCAATCCAAGCCTTGCCAGTACTTACATGCCCACCATGCTAAACAGGATGTGCCCACACTTTCATTCATTCCTCATTGGCTGCTGCGTTCAATTTGAATTCTGGGAACTTCCGATTCCGGTATCCGATACGCGGGAAGTATCGGAATTCAGTATCGGAATTCCGATACCGCAAATATCGGCCGATACCCGATACTTGCGGTATCGGAATGCTCAACACTACTCAGTACATATTATTCTATCATGGCATGCATTTCCCTACAAGATCGCTCAGTGTAGATGAAAATTGAAGAGAAAACTTAAAGCACGGCAGATGCCTTAGGAAGAAACCAGAAGACAAGCTGCCGCATGGAGGTGAGTGTGATATTTTATTGTTTTGTAATTTTGTCTTGCTGTATTTTTGTAAATATAATTCGCCAAAATTAAAATATGCTAGAATTTACAAATGTGGCTAAATTTTAAAGGAATTCAGTTAGTTTAGAATTAATTTGCTCATCCTAATTCTGTGATATTACTTTTTAGATACAGTATTAGTTATATTTTGCTTTATAAACTTTTTCCTTTTGACTTTTAAATGCATCTATCAAAATGCAACTCACTCAAAAGCATTGATCTGCAAAAAGATTTATAAATTAGCATAATTGATTTTTCTTAAATAAACTTTCAAAATTTGCATGACAGTCTGTAAACCATTGACTTTTGCTTTTTTTTTTAACCAAGCATATGATGTTCATTTTGCAGTGACTGACATAAATCATTATTGATTAAGCAGAGTGCTCATTCCAATTCATGACATTCTATTTTTTTAAATAACTAACTAAAGTACTGTAATTTTATGCAAATCAATAAAAAGAAAGAGTAAAAATGTACAATTTGGAACTACAGTCCAATGCATTTTTGCATTGGAAATTGCTTTGTTAGTCATTGCTTTTTTTTTTTTAATATTAAACCGAAATGTCACCATATTTTTCAGTATAAACTATTCCAGAATTAAATAGCTCTCTTTGACCTGATTAGGCGAGACTACTTTGAAAATCAATGTCAGATTGACAGTATTATCCTAATATTTTTGCAAATTTTCCCTGTCTAATATTTCCTGACATGGATATTGAAAAACACCATGCTCATTAGGTTTAGTATATATTTTTATTAATATTAGCAGTTATTGAAATTAAGGTTTGCAGTCAGTCAAATTATCTAATGATAAATCCACTTTGCTAATGCTACATTACATTATTGCATTTAATCTACTGTTTGTGTGTATACTGTATATATGCTGTATATGTATATGCATCTATCCATATCTACAAATACATTTAGATATATAGATATAGATACAAATACAGTGTATATATATATATATGTTTATGATCTATGTATTTAGATATAGATCTTTTGATCGCATGTTACCTGTGCTGTGTATCACTAATTCTAACATTCTGCTCCTCTAATAATATCACCTGTGCTGCAAATCCGTATGGTTCCCAAGTCTTGCCCACCATAAAATCACCATCATCTTCACCCCATATGACAGTTGGCTCTGTGAGAAAAATAGATTGAGTTTCTTGTCCCCTGCAAGATTCCCACCCCAAAATTTGCTCTAACTAAGAGAGCTACTACTACTGTTATTACAACTGCTTATACAGTAGATTACAGGATTAAGGGGCAGAACCGAAACGGATGTCATTGACAGAGCTCTGCTCTGCTGTCAGCTCTGGAGCACGTGATTTTGCACATGCTGTTGGTGTAGGAACCTCAACCATGCCTAAAAGGTCTGCTAGTGGTGGTGGCAAGTTATACTTGCAAGCTTATTGTGTGTTTGAATACTTATGCACGTTTACCGACATAGAGTTCTTTGGCACACTTCAGGCTTCGCAAAAGCAAAATAAACCATAGTCTTCCCAATTTGTAGGGATTAGAACAGAGAAGAAATAATGCACTCCCGGTCATAAGTAGGTGCTCAGAAAGGATCCCAATCCTTTATACTAATGTAGTAAGTAAACTCCTGCACTCTGAGGTGAGTATAGTGAAAAAAATGAGACTTTTGCTACAATTGTCTTACTAGATACTGTATATCATATGTAACGTTTCAGTCATTGGAGACCTTTATCAAGCATACACTGTAGGGACAATAAAAACAATCCTGTAATAAGAAATACAATATAAAATACCAAGGAGAGAAAAAAATATCCAACATAATGTTCAGGTGGTAGCCACTCATTTTAGAGGATATAATCATAACTGGGTTTGTTTCAGAGAAGATGATACAAATATAAGAATGAAGAACTGTATAATTTGTCTAGAGTAGAAAGTAGGCAATACATCTAACAGGTAAGACACCATTTCAGAGCTGCCTGCTCCTCCACCCCAAGAGGGAAACATAGATAAGTATAACTCAACATTAGGGAATTAGGTGATTTTGAAGAGGATCTGAGTCCAGACTTCACTAAAACATCCAGTATATTGTGGAGCAACAGAGATGCAAAACTGCAATAAAAATACATATAGTAAGTCTCAATATGTGTATCAGGCCACATGATGTGGGAGAAGATATAGAGGAGGCATCACTGTTGGTAATAGCGATGCCCGTCGCTGGAGCATGGAGCTCTACATACCAGTGCATTACTGAGTTTCAAAAGACCCAGTTCTGACATCACTTCCAGTGAGAACAAAGGAAGTGATGAGAGTGTTGGCAATGGTTGGCATAGGAGTGAGGAGTCACTTTCAGTAGGGCCGCAGAAGGCAGGAGAAGACAAAAGGACATAGAAGTAGGGTTGAGCGACCTTGACCTTTTTAGAGTCGAGCCGTGTTTCGCGAAACCCGACTATCTTAGAAGTCGAGTCGAGTGGAATCGGCCGATTATCGCGAAAAGTCGGGTATCGCCCGAAACATGAAACCCAATGCAAGTCAATGGGGGAGCATAGTCGGCAGTGAGTGGAGGCCAGGAAAACACCTACACTGCCCATTTTAATGGCAAAAACATCCATTCTTGTTAAAGAAGCTTGTCAATCGTAATTTACCTTATAATAATTGGAAGGCATTTGAAATTGGGGGTCATTTGGCTAAAGTTGTGGGGGGTAGGGCTGGTTCAAGTAATTAGTGGGCCCAGTAAATCTGGACCACGTCACGGCAGTGGAGCAGGGAGAGGTAAGTATTTCAACTTTGCAAGTGCTGTGATCCTGAGCAAGCAGGGGGGGCCCACTCGTTGGCATTGGCACTGGCACAGGGCCCCTCAAAGTACAGCGGTGTGTTTGCACGGCGGGGGCGCCTCCCACCGGCAGCAACACTTTTGCGTACTATGAGAGGCCCTGTGCCAGTGACGTCGCCAACTAGTATTCCTCCCCCCACCTGATGAAGGAACCTGCACTTTCATCTGCACCTTCCTCTTTGTCCCCGTGTAAGGTGGTATGGTATGCGTGAAGAGGAACCTGACTTTCAGCAGGGTCACAATCTTGCTGTGTAGCGTGCACGGGGAATTTTGCGTTATGGGTCAATGTACCAGCAGACTCATCTATCACTGGCTGGGCAATGGGCAGGATGAGGAGGAAACACAGATATAGGCCCAAAGAATAAAGTGGGCTAAATGCAGTTCAAAATTGGTAACACAGGACTAACCAGGGGGCATTGCAGTGGAGGACAACTGGAATGAGAGGCTGACACAGAGAGTAGGCCCAAATCAGTAAGTAGTCGACATGCAGTTCAAAATTGGCAACCGTAGTAAACAGGCGGCCCAGCTTTGTTCAGTTGAGGAGAACAGCAAGGAGTGGCAGACACCGATAGTAGGCCCCAAACCAACTAGTACGCCAAATGCAGTTGTTCCATTTAACTACAATTTAATGAGAGCCTGAAGATAGAAGTTCAGGAAAGGCAACCTGGAGAACACCTTGGAGTGTAACACACCATCTCTCTACACCCCATACCCAATTTGTAGGCCTAATGCAGTGTAGTTTTCTACAACTACTAAACGAGAGTCGGAAGACCGAAGCAATGTGGACGAAACCTGGGGAACACCTTGGAGTGGAACACACCATCTCTCTACACCCCATACCCAATTTGTAGGCCTAATGCAGTGTAGTTTTCTACAACTACTAAACGAGAGCATGAAGATCGAAGCAATGGAGAGGAAACCTGGGGAACACCTTGGAGTGGAACACACCATCTCTCTACACCCCATACCCAATTTGTAGGCCTAATGCAGCGTAGTTTCCAACAACTACTAAACGAGAGCATGAAGATTGAAGCAATGGCGATGAAACCTGGGGAACACCTTGGAGTGGAACACACCATCTCTCTACACCCCATACCCAATTTGTAGGCTTAATGCAGCGTAGTTTCCAACAACTACTAAACGAGAGCATGAAGATTGAAGCTCAGGAAAGGCAACCTGGAGAACACCTTGGAGTGGAACACACCATCTCTCTACACCCCATACCCAATTTGTAGGCCTAATGCAGCGTAGTTTCCAACAACTACTAAACGAGAGCATGAAGATTGAAGCAATGGAGAGGAAACCTGGGGAACACCTTGGAGTGTAACACACCATCTCTCTACACCCCATACCCAATTTGTAGGCCTAATGCAGCGTAGTTTCCAACAACTACTAAACGAGAGCATGAAGATTGAAGCTCAGGAAAGGCAACCTGGAGAACACCTTGGAGTGGAACACACCATCTCTCTACACCCCATACCCAATTTGTAGGCCTAATGCAGTGTAGTTTTCTACAACTACTAAACGAGAGCATGAAGATCGAAGCAATGGAGAGGAAACCTGGGGAACACCTTGGAGTGGAACACACCATCTCTCTACACCCCATACCCAATTTGTAGGCCTAATGCAGCGTAGTTTCCAACAACTACTAAACGAGAGCATGAAGATCGAAGCAATGGAGAGGAAACCTGGGGAACACCTTGGAGTGGAACACACCATCTCTCTACACCCCATACCCAATTTGTAGGCCTAATGCAGCGTAGTTTCCAACAACTACTAAACGAGAGCATGAAGATCGAAGCTCAGGAAAGGCAACCTGGAGAACACCTTGGAGTGGAACACACCATCTCTCTACACCCCATACCCAATTTGTAGGCCTAATGCAGCGTAGTTTCCAACAACTACTAAACGAGAGCATGAAGATCGAAGCAATGGAGAGGAAACCTGGGGAACACTTTGGAGTGGAACACACCATCTCTCTACACCCCATACCCAATTTGTAGGCCTAATGCAGTGTAGTTTTCTACAACTACTAAACGAGAGCATGAAGATTGAAGCAATGGCGAGGAAACCTGGGGAACACCTTGGAGTGGAACCCACCATCTCTCTACACCCCATACCCAATTTGTAGGCCTAATGCAGCGTAGTTTCCAACAACTACTAAACGAGAGCATGAAGATCGAAGCTCAGGAAAGGCAACCTGGAGAACACCTTGGAGTGGAACACACCATCTCTCTACACCCCATACCCAATTTGTAGGCCTAATGCAGTGTAGTTTTCAACAACTACTAAACGAGAGCATGAAGATCGAAGCAATGGAGAGGAAACCTGGGGAACACCTGGGAGTGGAACACACCATCTCTCTACACCCCATACCCAATTTGTAGGCCTAATGCAGCGTAGTTTCCAACAACTACTAAACGAGAGCATGAAGATCGAAGCTCAGGAAAGGCAACCTGGAGAACACCTTGGAGTGGAACACACCATCTCTCTACACCCCATACCCAATTTGTAGGCCTAATGCAGCGTAGTTTCCAACAACTACTAAACGAGAGCATGAAGATCGAAGCAATGGCGAGGAAACCTGGGGAACACCTTGGAGTGGAACACACCATCTCTCTACACCCCATACCCAATTTGTAGGCCTAATGCAGTGTAGTTTTCTACAACTACTAAACGAGAGCATGAAGATCGAAGCAATGGAGAGGAAACCTGGGGAACACCTTGGAGTGGAACACACCATCTCTCTACACCCCATACCCAATTTGTAGGCCTAATGCAGCGTAGTTTCCAACAACTACTAAACGAGAGCATGAAGATTGAAGCAATGGAGAGGAAACCTGGGGAACACCTTGGGGAGGCAGACACCGTTAGTAGGCCCTACCAAAGTTGTACACCCAATGCAGTTTTAAAATTCCTAGAGGCTGAAAACAAGACTATTGACGCTCAGCTTTTTTCAAAGGAACACAGCTGAATTGAGTGGCGCAGACAGACACAGGTAGTAGGACTCAAACCAAAAATGTGGCTTACTGCAGCAGAAAAAAGTTACAGGGGTACACAAGCTGCAGTGCACTGGGCAGTGGAGGACAATTTCAATAGTGAACCGCAGACAGACTTTGTACGCCTACTATTAAAAAAAGGATGCTCTATGCAATTATAAATAGGTTCCAGGGGTACACGGGCAGCAGTGGTGTGGTCAGTGGAGGCCTAGTGGAAGGAGTGACCGCAGACAGGCATCGAAGGCCTAAAATAATAACACATGGCTGTAGGCAATTTTAAATTGGTTCCAGGGGAACACGGGCAGCAGTGGCCTGGTCAGTGTAGTAGTAGTAGAAAGAACGGACCGCAGACAGGCATCGAAGGCCTTAAAAGAAAAAAATTGGGCTGGCTGTAGGCAATTTTAAATTGGTTCCAGGGGTACACGGGCAGCAGTGGTGTGGTCAGTGGAGGCCTAGTGGAAGGAGTGACCGCAGACAGGCATCGAAGGCCTAAAATAATAACACATGGCTGTAGGCAATTTTAAATTGGTTCCAGGGGAACACGGGCAGCAGTGGCCTGGTCAGTGTAGTAGTAGTAGAAAGAACGGACCGCAGACAGGCATCGAAGGCCTAAAATAAAAAAATTGGGCTGGCTGTAGGCAATTTTAAATTGGTTCCAGGGGTACACGGGCAGCAGTGGTGTGGTCAGTGGAGGCATATTGTAAGGAGTGACCGCAGACAGGCATCGAAGGCCTAAAATAATAACACATGGCTGTAGGCAATTTTAAATTGGTTCCAGGGGTACACGGGCAGCAGTGGCCTGGTCAGTGTAGTAGTAGTAGAATGAACAGACCGCAGACAGGCATCGAAGGCCTAAAATAAAAAAATTGGGCTGGCTGTAGGCAATTTTAAATTGGTTCCAGGGGTACACGGGCAGCAGTGGTGTGGTCAGTGGAGGCCTAGTGGAAGGAGTGACCGCAGACAGGCATCGAAGGCCTAAAATAATAACACATGGCTGTAGGCAATTATAAATTGGTTCCAGGGGAACACGGGCAGCAGTGGCCTGGTCAGTGTAGTAGTAGTAGAAAGAACAGACCGCAGGCAGGCATCGAAGGCCTAAAATAAAAAAATTGGGCTGGCTGTAGGCAATTTTAAATTGGTTCCAGGGGTACACGGGCAGCAGTGGTGTGGTCAGTGGAGGCATATTGTAAGGAGTGACCGCAGACAGGCATCGAAGGCCTAAAATAATAACACATGGCTGTAGGCAATTTTAAATTGGTTCCAGGGGTACACGGGCAGCAGTGGTGTGGTCAGTGGAGGCATAGTGGAAGGAGTGACCGCAGACAGGCTTCGAAGGCCTAACATAACAAAAATGTCAATACAATAGTATTGTCAGTGGCAGGCATTGAAGGATGTCAGCGCATAGACTAAACATTGGTGGAGCTGTGAGATAATTTTGCAAGTGGTAGAGCACTGTTTGAGCTGGGGGGGGGGAAACTGTCTTGTGGCCGGCGGTACAGGCCCAGAGCCCCTCATATTACAACGGTGTGTCTGACGTTGGGTGCGCACCACCACCGCCAGAGACACTTTATTGTACTAGGAGGGACCCAGTGGCAGTGCCGTCGACCAAAAGCGGGCTCACCCACCTCTTCAGACAAACTGCAATCTCACGGGTGCTGTCGCCAAGTGTCGATACCACGGCCCCGTGTGGGGAGTTTGGCCATTTAGTGAGGTGTAAACATGTCGTATGCTGGACAATCAGGTGCAGAAAATTACGAGATTGGAAAAGGCATTCAGAATAGTCCACAGGCAAGACCTTTTCATAGGAAAGCTAGGTGTCAGCCGGGCAAGGTGGGGCAATAGATTTCGAAATCCAGTTGTGGTTCATTTTAATGAAGGTTAGATCATCTACATTTTGGGTAGCCAGACGAGTCCTTTTTTCTGTTAGTATTGAACCTGCTGCACTGAATACTCATTCTGATAGGACACTAGCTGCCGGGCAAGCAAGCTCCTGCAATGCATATTCTGCCAATTCTGGCCAGGTGTCTAATTTTGATGCCCAGTAATCAAATGGGAATGACGGTTGAGGGAGAACATCGATAAGGGATGAAAAATAGTTTGTAACCATACTGGACAAATGTTGTCTCCTGTCACTTTGAATTGATGCTGCAGTACCTGTCCTGTCTGCGGTCATAGCAAAATCACTCCACAACCTGGTCAGAAAACTCCTCTGGCCAACGCCACTTCTGATTTCTGCCCCTCTAACTCCTCTGGTCTGCTGGCCCCTGCAGCTCGTGTGAGAACGATCACGGGCGCTGTGTGCAGGGAATGCCAGAAGCAAACGGTCAACAAGAGTTGATTGTTTGGTTGCTAATATTAGTTCCAAGTTCTCATATGGCATTATATTTTGCAATTTGCCTTTATAGCGAGGATCAAGGAGGCAGGCCAACCAGTAATCGTCATCGTTCATCATTTTAGTAATGCGTGTGTCCCTTTTGAGGATACGTAAGGCATAATCCGCCATGTGGGCCAAAGTTCCAGTTCTCAAATCTGCGGTTGTGCTTGGTTGAGGGGCAGTTTCAGGCAAATCCACGTCACTTGTGTCCCTCAAAAAACCAGAACCCGGCCTTGCCGCGCCACCAATTTCCAGTGGCCCCGGAAAAGCTTCCTCATTAAAAATATAATCATCCCCATCATCCTCCTCGTCCTCCTCCTCCTCTTCGCCCACTAACTCGTCCTGTACACTGCCCTGGCCAGACAATGGCTGACTGTCATCAAGGCTTTCCTCTTCCTCAGCTGCAGACGCCTGATCCTTTATGTGCGTCAAACTTTGCATCAGCAGACGCATTAGGGGGATGCTCATGCTTATTATGGCGTTGTCTGCACTAACCAGCCGTGTGCATTCCTCAAAACACTGAAGGACTTGACACATGTCTTGAATCTTCGACCACTGCACACCTGACAACTCCATGTCTGCCATCCTACTGCCTGCCCGTGTATGTGTATCCTCCCACGAAAACATAACAGCCCGCCTCTGTTCGCACAGTCTCTGAAGCATGTGCAGTGTTGAGTTCCACCTTGTTGCAACGTCTATGATTAGGCGATGCTGGGGAAGGTTCAAAGAACGCTGATAGGTCTGCATACGGCTGGAGTGTACGGGCGAACGGCGGATATGTGAGCAAAGTCCACGCACTTTGAGGAGCAGGTCGGATAACCCCGGATAACTTTTCAGGAAGCACTGCACCACCAGGTTTAAGGTGTGAGCCAGGCAAGGAAGGTGTTTCAGTTGGGAAAGGGAGATGGCAGCCATGAAATTCCTTCCGTTATCACTCACTACCTTGCCTGCCTCAAGATCTACAGTGCCCAGCCACGACTGCGTTTCTTTCTGCAAGAACTCGGACAGAACTTCCGTGGTGTGTCTGTTGTTGCCCAAACACTTCATAGCCAATACAGCCTGCTGACGTTTGCCAGTAGCTGCCCCATAATGGGAGACCTGGTGTGCAACAGTGGCAGCTGCGGATGGAGTGGTTGTGCGACTGCGGTCTGTGGACGAGCTCTTGCTTCTGCAGGAGGACGAAGAGGAGGAGGAGGGGGTGCGAACGGCTACAGCCAACTGTTTCCTAGACCGTGGGTTAGGCAGAACTGTCCCAAACTTGCTGTCCCCTGTGGACTCTGCATCCACAACATTCACCCAGTGTGCCGTGATGGACACGTAACGTCCCTGGCCATGCCTACTGGTCCATGCATCTGTTGTCAGGTGCACCTTTGTGCTCACAGATTGCCTGAGTGCATGGACGATGCACTCTTTAACATGCTGGTGGAGGGCTGGCATGGCTTTTCTGGAAAAAAAGTGTCGACTGGGTAGCTCGTAGCGTGGTACAGCGTAGTCCATCAGGGCTTTGAAAGCTTCGCTTTCAACTAACCGGTAGGGCATCATCTCTAACGAGATTAGTCTAGCTATGTGGGCGTTCAAACCCTGTGTATGCGGATGCGAGGCTAAGTACTTCCTTTTTCTAACCATAGTCTCATGTAGGGTGAGCTGGACTGGAGAGCTGGAGATCGTGGAACTAGCGGGGGTGCCGGTGGACATGGCAGACTGAGAGACGGTGGGAGATGGTATTGTTGCCGCCGGTGCCCTAGATGCAGTGTTTCATACTACGAAACTGGTGATTCCCTGACGCTGACTGCTTTGGCCTGGCAAAGAAACCTGCACAGATACTGCAGGTGGTGCGGAAAATGGTGGCCCTACACTGCCGGAAGGGATGTTGCGTTGCTGACTAGCTTCATTGGCCGAGGGTGCTACAACCTTAAGGGACGTTTGGTAGTTAGTCCAGGCTTGCAAATGCATGGTGGTTAAATGTCTATGCATGCAACTTGTATTGAGACTTTTCAGATTCTGTCCTCTGCTTAAGGTAGTTGAACATTTTTGACAGATGACTTTGCGCTGATCAATTGGATGTTGTTTAAAAAAATGCCAGACTGCACTCTTTCTAGCATCGGATACCTTTTCAGGCATTGCAGACTGAGCTTTAACCGGATGGCCACGCTGTCCTCCAACAGGTTTTGGCTTTGCCACGCGTTTTGGGCAAGATACGGGCCCGGCAGATGGAACCTGTTGCGATGTTGATGCCTGCTGCGGCCCCTCCTCCTCCGCTTCAGAACTGCTGCCGCCTGCACCCTGTTCCCCCAATGGCTGCCAATCGGGGTCAAGAACTGGGTCATCTATTACCTCTTCTTGTAGCTCGTGTGCAACTTCGTCTGTGTCACCGTGTCGGTCAGTGGTATAGCGTTCATGATGGGGCAACATAGTCTCATCAGGGTCTGATTCTTGATCATTACCTTGCGAGGGCAATGTTGTGGTCTGAGTCAAAGGACCAGCATAGTAGTCTGGCTGTGGCTGTGCATCAGTGCACTCCATGTCAGATTCAACTTGTAATGGGCATGGACTGTTAACTGCTTCACTTTCTAAGACAGGGACGGTATGTGTAAAGAGCTCCATGGAGTAACCCGTTGTGTCGCCTGCTGCATTCTTCTCTGTTGTTATTTTTGCTGAAGAGGACAAGGAAGCGACTTGTCCCTGACCGTGAACATCCACTAACGACGCGCT
Organism: Ranitomeya imitator; assembly: GCF_032444005.1. NCBI lineage: Eukaryota > Metazoa > Chordata > Amphibia > Anura > Dendrobatidae > Ranitomeya > Ranitomeya imitator. Next base: position 206,765,555 of record NC_091286.1, read on the forward strand.
GCTTTGACATTTACCAGTTTCACGAGAGGAGGCAAAAGAGCTAGAGGCTGAGTCAGCAAGATAAGCCAAAACTTGCTCTTGCTGCTCCGGCTTTAAAAGCGGTTTTCCTACTCCCAGAAAAGGGAGCATTCGAGGCCTTGTGTAGCCAGACGACGAACCTGGCTCCACAGCTCCAGACTTAGGTGCAATATTTTTTTTCCCACGACCAGCTGATGCTCCACCACTACCACTACCCTCATTACCAGCTGACAATGAACGCCCCCGGCCACGACCTCTTCCACCAGACTTCCTCATTGTTTTAAAAACGTAAACAAACTAACGGTATTTGTTGCTGTCACACAACTTACACGGTGAGCTATAACTTCAGTATGATTTAGCTACCCCTTTACAGGTGAGTGAGACCACAATGAAAATCAGGCACAATGTTACACACTCTGTTGTTGGTGGCAACAAATGAGAGAGATGCCACACACGCAGGACTGTCACTGAAGCACAAATGTAAATATTAATCTCCCACTGATTTGATTTTTTTTTTCAGGGAGACTTTAGGAAAAAAAAATAATAGAATAAAATGATTTTTTCAGGAAGAATTTAGAAAACAAATAAAACAAAAAAAGGCTTTCTATGGCCCACTGAGTGAGAGATGACGCACACAGGAGTCAGGAGTGGCACACAAGCCCAGAGGCCAATATTTATCTCCCACTGATTGATGTAGTGATTTTTTCAGGTAGATTTTGGAACCCAAATCAAGCTAAAAAAATAATAGGCTTTCTATGGCCCACAATTGGAGAGAGAGAGAGAGATGGCACACCCAGGAGTCAAGACTGGCACACAAGCAGAAAGGGCAATATTAATCTCCCACTGATTTGATTTTTTTTTTTTTTTCCAGGGAGACTTTAGAAAAAAAAAATAATAAAAAAAAATGATTTTTTTCAGGAAGAATTTAGAAACCAAATAAAATAAAATGATTTTTTCAGGGAGAATTTAGAAAACAAATAAAAGAAAAAAATAGGCTTTCTATGGCCCACTGAGTGACAGATGACGCACACAGGAGTCAGGAGTGCCACACAAGCCCAAAGGCCAATATTGTTCTCCCAATGATTGATGTAGTGATTTTTTCAGGTAGATTTTGGAACCCAAATCAAGCTAAAAAAAAAAAATAGGCTTTCTATGGCCCACAATTGGAGAGAGAGAGAGAGAGAGAGAGAGAGAGAGAGAGAGAGAGAGATGGCACACCCAGGAGTCAAGACTGGCACACAAGCAGAAAGGGCAATATTAATCTCCCACTGATTTGATTTTTTTTTTTTTTTCCAGGGAGACTTTAGAAAAAAAAATAATAAAAAAAAATGATTTTTTCAGGAAGAATTTAGAAACCAAATAAAATAAAATGATTTTTTCAGGGAGAATTTATAAAACAAATAAAACAAAAAATAGGCTTTCTATGGCCCACTGAGTGAGAGATGACGCACATAGGAGTCAGGAGTGGCACACAAGCCCAGAGGCCAATATTTATCTCCCACTGATTGACTTATTGATTTTTTCAGGTAGAATTTAGAACCCAAATCAACCAAAAAAATAAATAGGCTTTCTATGGCCCACTATTTGTGAGAGAGATGGCACGCTCAGGACTGGCACACAAGCCCAGAGGCCAATATTAATCTCCCACTTTTTTTTTTTTTCCAGGGAAAATTTATAAACCCAATAAAAAAAAATAATAAATAGGCTTTCTATGGCCCACTATCTGAGAGAGAGAGATGGCACGCTTAGGACTGGCACACAAGCCCAAAGGCCAATATTAATCTCCCACTGATTGATTTATTGATTTTTTCAGGTAGAATTTAGAACCCAAATACAGCAAAAAAAAAAAAAATAGGTTTTCTATGGCCCACTGAGTGAATGATGATGCACACAGGAGTCAGGAGTGGCACACAAGCCCTGAGGCCAATATTTTTCTCCCACTGATTGATGTAGTGATTTTTTCAGGTAGATTTTAGAACCCAAATCAAGCAAAAAAATAAATAGGCTTTCTATGGCCCACTGACTGAGAGATGGCACACACAGGAGTCAAGAGTGGCACACAAGCCCTGAGGCCAATATTTTTCTCCCACTGATTGATGTAGTGATTTTTTCAGGTAGATTTTATAACCCAAATCAAGCAAAAAAATAAATAGGCTTTCTATGGCCCACTGAGTGAGAGATGGCACACACAGGGATGGCACTCTAGCAGAAATGTCAATCTTAATCTCCCACAAAAAACAAAACAAAAAAAAAACAGGGAGTGTCCAACAATTACTATCTCCCTGCAGTAATCTCAGCCAGGTATGGCAGGCAGCAATAAGGAGTGGACTGATGCACAAATTAAATAAAAAGTGTGGACAAACAAAAAAGATAGCTGTGCAGAAAGGAAGGAACAAGAGGATTTGTGCTTTGAAAAAAGCAGTTGGTTTGCACAGCGGCGTACACACAGCAATGCAGCTATCAGGGAGCCTTCTAGGGCAGCCCAATGAGCTACAGCGCTGAGGGAAAAAAAAAAAAAAAGTAGCTTCCACTGTCCCTGCACACCGAAGGTGGTGTTGGGCAGTGGAAATCGCTACAGCACAAGCGGTTTGGTGGTTAATGGACCCTGCCTAACGCTATCCCTGCTTCTGACGAAGCGGCAGCAACCTCTCCCTAAGCTCAGATCAGCAGCAGTAACATGGCGGTCGGCGGGAACGCCCCTTTATAGCCCCTGTGACGCCGCAGACAGCAAGCCAATCACTGCAATGCCCTTCTCTAAGATGATGGGGACCAGGACCTATGTCATCACGCTGCCCACACTCTGCGTTTACCTTCATTGGCTGAGAAATGGCGCTTTTTGCGTCATTGAAACGCGACTTTGGCGCGAAAGTCGCGTACCGCATGGCCGACCCCGCACAGGGGTCGGATCGGGTTTCATGAAACCCGACTTTGCCAAAAGTCGGTGACTTTTGAAAATGAACGACCCGTTTCGCTCTACCCTACATAGAAGGATAATGGGAAAGGCAGAAAGACAATGTATCATGGTGGGTACAAAAAAATAAAAACAAAAAAACAGAAGTATTACAAGAAAAAGATAAGAAATAAAAAGGAATCCTCACAATTCACGAGGGTTAGCAGGATCATCACACAATCAGAGAAAAGTAACAAGTGATTAGATTAGCTACATCATAAATTTAAAGACTGGGGTTACCCTATGGGCCTGCTCAATAAAAGTTAAACTCATATAACAGAAAATTGTACCAATAAATCAGAGAAACAAAAAAATTCACAAATTCCTCCATAGCCATTGGTTAATTATTAATCGAGGCTGCCCATATACAGTGGGGCAAAAAAGTATTTAGTCAGTCAGCAATAGTGCAAGTTCCACCACTTAAAAAGATGAGAGGCGTCTGTAATTTACATCATAGGTAGACCTCAACTATGGGAGACAAACTGAGCAAAAAAAATCCAGAAAATCACATTGTCTGTTTTTTTAACATTTTATTTGCATATTATGGTGGAAAATAAGTATTTGGTCAGAAACAAAATTTCATCTCAATACTTTGTAATATATCCTTTGTTGGCAATGACAGAGGTCAAACATTTTCTGTAAGTCTTCACAAGTTTGCCACACACTGTTGTTGGTACGTTGGCCCATTCCTCCATGCAGATCTCCTCTAGAGCAGTGATGTTTTTGGCTTTTCGCTTGGCAACACGGACTTTAAACTCCCTCCAAAGGTTTTCTATAGGGTTGAGATCTGGAGACTGGCTAGGCCACTCCAGGACCTTGAAATGCTTCTTACGAAGCCACTCCTTCGTTGCCCTGGCGGTGTGCTTTGGATCATTGTCATGTTGAAAGACCCAGCCACGTTTCATCTTCAATGCCCTTGCAGATGGAAGGAGGTTTGCACTCAAAATCTCACGATACATGGCCCCATTCATTCTTTCATGTACCCGGATCAGTCGTCCTGGCCCCTTTGCAGATAAACAGCCCCAAAGCATGATGTTTCCACCACCATGCTTTACAGTAGGTATGGTGTTTGATGGATGCAACTCAGTATTCTTTTTCCTCCAAACACGACAAGTTGTGTTTCTACCAAACAGTTCCAGTTTGGTTTCATCAGACCATAGGACATTCTCCCAAAACTCCTCTGGATCATCCAAATGCTCTCTAGCAAACTTCAGATTGGCCCGGTCATGTACTGGCTTAAGCAGTGGGACATGTCTGGCACTGCAGGATCTGAGTCCATGGTGGCGTAGTGTGTTACTTATGGTAGGCCTTGTTACATTGGTCCCAGCTCTCTGCAGTTCATTCACTAGGTCCCCCCGCGTGGTTCTGGGATTTTTGCTCACCATTCTTGTGATCATTCTGACCCCACGGGGTGGGATTTTGCGTGGAGCCCCAGATCGAGGGAGATTATCAGTGGTCTTGTATGTCTTCCATTTTCTAATTATTGCTCCCACTGTTGATTTCTTCACTCCAAGCTGGTTGGCTATTGCAGATTCAGTCTTCCCAGCCTGGTGCAGGGCTACAATTTTGTTTCTGGTGTCCTTTGACAGCTCTTTGGTCTTCACCATAGTGGAGTTTGGAGTCAGACTGTTTGAGGGTGTGCACAGGTGTCTTTTTATACTGATAACAAGTTTAAACAGGTGCCATTACTACAGGTAATGAGTGGAGGAAAGAGGAGACTCTTAAAGAAGAAGTTACAGGTCTGTGAGAGCCAGAAATCTTGATTATTTGTTTCTGACCAAATACTTATTTTCCACCATAATATGCAAATAAAATGTTAAAAAAACAGACAATGTGATTTTCTGGATTTTTTTTTCTCAGTTTGTCTCCCATAGTTGAGGTCTACCTATGATGTAAATTACAGACGCCTCTCATCTTTTTAAGTGGTGGAACTTGCACTATTGCTGACTGACTAAATACTTTTTTGCCCCACTGTATCTCCAAGTTTCAAAATCCATTTCTCCTCTGCTTTTGATGTCCCCTTAATTAATAAGTTGGCTAAAGCAGATATTGGTCCTTTAGCTCCCAGATTAATTTAGTCACGACTAGTGATGGGCGAACTCCTGGTTGTTCGGGTCAGACTGGTTCGGCTGATCAGTTAAAAAAAAAGTGTGAACCTCATTCACATAGTGTCCGAAACATCCATCGTTTGCCAAACACTGTCTCTTCTCAGTGGTGAGATCATTACAGTCAGAGAGCTGCGGTTTACCTCTGGTCACAGACGTCGGCTGATGGGACTACTGTTCCCATCAGCCTACGTCTGGTGTTGCTGATAGCAGCGAGAGTGGGCACCACTGATGAGAGTATTCATTAGCTGGTGCCTGTGCTATAAATAAATAAGTAAAAAATTACATCGGTTCCCCTGTGTTTTAGATAACCAGCCAGGCAAAACTGACAGTGAGAAATTTCTTATGGTGAACTCACTGAGGTCAGCGCTGTACTGTGAGACTTTTTCTCACTGAGGTCACTGCAGTTCATTGGTCTGGCTGGGAAAGCAGTCTCAGTGACCTGTGATAGCCTTGAAGATGTCACCACTTGTCAATGTTACTGCGCTCACAGCAGCTCATTCTCCAGTGGTTTTCAGCCTGGAAGGTCGCATCTTGGCACCTTCCAGGTTGAAAACCTATTATTACAGACATGGATTATGGTGTGGGACAGAACTTTGGACAGGTGAGGGATATGGTTGCTTCTTTTTTTTTTTACATGAGACCAGGGCCAACTATTACCCCACTTACCACTGCTACAGGGCAAGTGTGAAGAGCCTGGTAGAGTGCCAGAGTTGGCACATCTAATAGATGAGCCTTTTCTGTGGTGGCTGCAGGCTGCTAATTTTAGGCTGAACTAAATAGCAAAGCCACTAGAGACTCAAGGTCTACAAAAATTCAATTTTCAACAGCAGAAAAAAAGGCAGCAACACTTACCTGCCCAGATGTTAGAACAAATGCACTGCAGGGTGCAGCCAGCCCATAAAGCAAGATGTTAGCAACACAGGTGCAAAATACCAGATCAACAGCCACTCTCCAAATACCCACTTCTGGAGGGGGTGACTGCCCAGTATACAATTGCACAATAAAGGCCCACATAGGGCGTTGTTCACACAATGGTACTGCATAATGTCTGGTTCACAGCCTATTAGTCACGCCCCTACTTTTCAATTAGGCGGGCTGGCCAGTACACTCTCAATGCATCCCAGTGCGAACACCCCTCATGCGAGACCGAACGTGATTGGGCTTGGCTGCACCCCGAAAAAAATATAGTGCAAAAAATATTCAAAAATAGTGAGGTATTGGTTGATATTTTGGCCAAAATGCGAAAGTACCATTGTGTGAACAACGCCCTATGTGGGCCTTTATTGTGCAATTGTATACTGGGCAGTCACCCCCTCCAGGAGTGGGTATTTGGAGAGTGGCTCTTGATCTGGTATTTTGCACCTGTGTTGCTATCATCTTGCTTTATTGGCTGGCTGCACCCTGCAGTGCATTTGTTCTAAGATCTGGGCAGGTAAGTGTTGCTGCCTTTTTTTTCTGCAGTGGAAAATTGAATTTTTGTAGACCTTGAGTCTCTAGTGGCTTTGCTATTTAGTTTAGTGTAGGACTCGTAAGCGTGGGGACCCTTGGCATGGGTTACGAGCTTGCATATTTTGGCCAAAATATCAACCAATACCTCACTATTTTTGAATATTTTTTGCACTATATTTTTCGGGGTGCAGCAGGGTTGCTGTGCCCTTTGGAGGTTCCTAGTTCACCATGGTCACATCTTGCTATGCATTTTACTTGCTATGAATTTTTTTGGAATAGAATCTGTTTTGCTTTTGACCCTCCGCCATTTTGTTGTGGTTTTCTGGCTGCTGGTCTTTTTCCCATGGTGCTGGGTTGTCTTAGGTCAGGTCATTGTCTCACCCTTTATTACCCAGCACCTGCCTCCCAGTCCTTGCTGGACAACAGTGTTAATCTGCTAGAGTTCTGGCTAGGTGCTTTGATAGCTTTCTGTGTATGATATTGTGCAGTTCTGGAACCTCCGGTTCTGCTATCCTTAGTTTCTGTTTTCTGTTGGTTTCTGCAGCCTTCTCTGTATTTTCTATTAGGAGGTGACCTGTTTTTATACCCAGTCCTTAGATCTTTAACCCCTTCATGACCTTGGGATTTTTCATTTTTCCGTGTTCGTTTTTCACTCCTCTCCTTCCCAGAGCCATAACTTTTTTATTTTTCCGTCAATTTGGCCATGTGAGGGCTTATTTTTTGCGGGACGAGTTGTACTTTTGAACGACATCATTGGTTTTAGCATGTCTTGTACTAGAAAACGGGAAAAAAATTCCAAGTGCGGTGAAATTGCAAAAAAAGTGCAATCCCACACTTGTTTTTTGTTTGGCTTTTTTGCTAGGTTCACTAAATGCTAAAACTGACCTGCCATCATGATTCTCCAGGTCAGTGCGAGTTTATAGACACCTAACATGACTAGGTTATTTTTTACCTAAGTGGTGAAAAAAAGTTCCAAACTTTGCTAAAAAAAAAAAAAAAAATTGTGCCGATTTCCGATACCCGTAGCGTCTCCATTTTTCATGATCTGGGGTCGGTTGAGGGCTTATTTTTTGCGTGCCGAGATGACGTTTTTAATGATAGCATTTTGGTGCAGATACATTCTTTTGATCGCCCGTTATTGCATTTTAATGCAAAGTCGCGGTGACCAAAAAAATGTAATTCTGGCGTTTCAAATTTATTTCTCGCTACGTTGTTTAGCGATCAGGTTAATGCTTTTTTTCAGTTGATAGATCGGGCGATTCTGAGCGTGGCAATACCAAATATGCGTAGATTTGATTTTTTTAATTGATTTATTTTGATTGGGGCGAAAGGGCGGTGATTTAAACTTTTATATTTTTTTTATTTTTTTCACATTTTTTTTAACTTTTTTTTTTACTTTTGCCATGCTTCAATAGCCTCCATGGGAGGCTAGAAGCAGGCACAGCACGATCACCTCTGCTACATAGCAGCGATCTGCTGTTCGGTGCTATGTAGCTGAAAATCAGGTGTGCTGTGAGCGCTGACCACAGGACTACCGGCGATCAGTAACCATAGAGGTCTCAAGGACCTCTATGGTTACAATTCTGAAGCATCGCCGACCCCCAATCATGTGACGGGGGCCGGCGATGACGTCATTTCTGGCCGCCCAGCCGGAAGCGGTAGTTAAATGTCGCTGTCTGCGTTTGACAGCGGCATTTAACTAGTTAATAGGCGCGGGCAGATCACGATTCTGCTCGTGCCTATTACGGGCACATGTCAGCTGTTCAAAACAGCTGACATGTCCCGGCTTTGAAGCGGGCTCACCGCCGGAGCCCGCATCAGAGCAGGGGATCTGACCTTGGACGTACTATCCCGTCCGAGGTCAGAAAGGGGTTAAGGGACCTCCTTCCCCTATCTATAGGTCTTCGCTTGAGATTAAAAAAGAAAGAAAAAAGAAAAAAGAACGGCACTGAGTAAGGTGCTTTACTCACTGGTGTGATAGAGTGGTCTCTGAATCACAGGCATCAATGCAGGAATATAGTTCACTGTGTTGAAGGTGCATGACATGAAATGCACATGAGGAAATCCAATAGAAGAGAAAAAAAATGCAGCAACACTTCAAAATCCAGTGATGAGCAAACCTTAGTCCTTTATTTCAAACGAATTGCATGGACAAGGTAAAGCAAGCACGTACAGTATCATCTGCCCTGTACCTGCTTGCTTTACCTCGTTCATGCAATTCATTTGAAATAAAGGACTAAGGTTTGCTCGTCACTGGATTTTGAAGTGTTGCTGCATTTTTTTTCTCTTCTATTGGACTTCGCTTGAGATTAACCTAGGATCATCGGTGGGTCTATTCGCAAGGAATGGGACGCCCACTCCATCGTAGGGTATCAGTCTTGTCTCAGTGCAGGGTCAGTTTTCCCCCGTCTATCCTAGTTCTGTGTTGCAGTTCCATAACAAGAACTTTGCGTTCGGTGTCTAAGCTGAAATAGTAGGTGTTCGCTACAGACTCCGAAGTTTACTGCTCGGGTTCACCCATCACTAGCCATGACTCCTAAGCTGCATAAAAGACACAATCACATGCCTCAACTGCCTGCAATGTTACAACCTTTCGAAAGGGGACAAGGTACACTATCCTCATTCGGTCCATTGCTTTCCAATAGAGTGATTTTTTTTACGTGAGAATCTTCATTTATGACATATGCAATCAAGTGCCCATGTGGCTTATTTTATGTCTTTAAAACGACTCAGTGGACAAGGGGCAGGATATCACAACACAAATCTAACACCCCCTGTGAGAGACTCTCACTTCCTTTTCCTGCACATATTCATAAGATAGGACACGGACTCTCCCAACTTAGGTCGCAGGTTCTAGAGCAGGTTTCTCCCCACAGGTGGGGCAGTGATCGGATCCTAAAAAAAAAAAAAAGAGACCTTTTGGATTTAGACACTTCAAACATTAGAACCTATTTTTGCTAATAGTGAGTTTGATATTTCAATTTCATATGAAGGTCTAACTATATTTGTTCTTCCTTTCAGGCTCTACATAGGCATGACTATTCTCTGTGGCTTACCCATTTTTGTTTTAGTTGCAGAACCACTCATAACTCTTCTCAGACCACGAGACACCTCTCATCAAAACCTAGTATTGTTAATACATCTCACTTTTTATTAGATTTTAGTTTCCCCTTTATTTTACTTTTTTTTAATTTTATTATTTTTTTCATCTGTTATTTTATTTTATGTTCTCCTACTTTTTATTTTTTATTTTATTTTTTTTCCTTTCCATCTTTATTTTTAATTATTTTTATTTTTTTCATTTCCATCTTTCCTTTTTATATTTCATTTTTTATCTATTCTTATTTACTATTTTTGTTTTGTTTGGTTTTGGTTTTTTTTTGTGCCCACCATAATCCCAATGTCAATTTTCCCTTCTCATTGTCCTCATATGCCTCTTCATCTCTTCCCATCTGGCTCCACCTCCTGTATTATCTCTACATAAATTCTCTTCATGTCTAAGGCAACTTCCTTGTATTCTGTCCTGACATCATTATGGTCAGTTTCTGTCCCCGTCATCCATTATCAACCATTGACATCACTTCCGCAGCCATAACGGAAGTGATGCTTTGATCCTATGTCAACCATTCTCGTCACTTCCTGTAATCTCACTGGAAGTGATGTCAACACCAGGCCTTTAGAACCAAGTCATGCACTAGTATATAGTGCTCCATGCTCCTGAGATGGATGTCGCTTATACACACAGCGCTGCCCCTTCTAAATCTTCTCCCACACCCTGTGTCCTGATAAAGTCAATCTAAAGTCTGTGTTCTCACTGGAAGTGATGTCAGAACCAGGTCTTTTGAAACTCAGTAATGCACTGGTATGTAGAGCTCCATGCTCCAGTGCCGGACGTCGCTATTACCCACAGCGGTGCCTCCTCTATATATTCTCCCACATTATGTGGCCTGATACACATATTGAGACTTACTATATGTATTTTTATTGCAGTTTTTCATCTCTGTTGTTCCACAATATACTGGATGTTTTAATGGAGTCTGGGCACAAATCTTGGGTTGGGATCCTCATCCAAATCACCTTATTCCCAACTGTTGATTCATACTTATCTGTTCTTCCCTTTTTTGGGGGGATCTTGTGGGCCTGGCAGCTCTGTAATAGTAACTTACCTGTTAGATGTATTGCCTAGTTTTTACCCTAGAAAATTTACACTGTAATTCATTATTACATTTTTATCATCTCTCTGAGACAAACCCAGTTACGATTATATCCTTTTAGATGGGAAGATAAAACCTAAGCATTAGAGTTGAGCAACTTTTACTTTTTTAGGATCGAGTCGGGTTTCGCGAAACCCGACTTTCTCAAAAGTCGGGTCGGGTGAAATCAGCCGATTATTGCGAAAAGTCGGGGGCCGACTGAAACACGAAACCCAATGCAAGTCAATGGGGAATCAAAGTCGGCAGTAAGTGGAGGACAGGAAAACACCTACAGTGCCCATTTTAATGCCAAAAACATCAAATCGTATTACTGAAGCTTGTCAATCTTAATTTACGTTATAATAATAGTTAGGCATTGAAAACAGGGGGTCATTTGGCTAAAGTTGTGGTGGGGGTAGGGCTGGCCCAAGATTTTCGTGGGCCCAGGAAACGCGGAATACGTCACGGCGGTAGAGCAGGGAGAATTAAGTATTTCAACTTTGCAAGTGCTGTGATCCTGAGCAAGCAAGGGGGGCACTAGTTCGCACTGGCACAGGGCCCCTCATAGTACGGCGGTGTGTTTGATGGCAGGTGGCGCCTCACACTGCCAGAGACACTTTTGCGTACTATGAGGGGCCCTGTGCCAGTGCCAATGAGTATGCCCCCTGTTATGAAAGGTAATTCAGTACCACAATGGACATAGAGGTCAGCGCACATACAGTGACCTGGCAATAACCCAAAAAACAAGAACGAGCTCTGAGACGTGGGAACTCTGTTGACCGCAATCCCTAATCCTCTCCAACCACACTAAAGGCAGCCGTGGATTGCGCCTAACGCTGCCTATGCAACTCGGCACGGCCTGAGAAACTAGCTAGCCTGAAGATAGAAAATAAGCCTACCTTGCCTCAGAGAAATACCCCAAAGGAAAAGGCAGCCCCCACATATAATGACTGTGAGTTAAGATGAAAAGACAAACGTAGAGATGAAATAGATTTAGCAAAGTGAGGCCCAACTTTCTGAACAGAGCGAGGATAGGAAAGGTAACTTTGCGGTCAACACAAAACCCTACAAAAACCACGCAAAGGGGGCAAAAAGACCCTCCGCACCGAACTAACGGCACGGAGGTACACCCTCTGCGTCCCAGAGCTTCCAGCAAGCAGAAAAAAACAAATTGACAAGCTGGACAGAAAAAAACAGCAAACAATAGCAAAGAGGAACTTAGCTATGCAGAGCAGCAGGCCACAGGAACGATCCAGGAGGAAACAGGTCCAATACTAGAACATTGACTGGAAGCCAGGATCAAAGCACTAGGTGGTGTTAAAGAGAAGAAGCACCTAACGACTTCACCACATCACCTGAGGAAGGAAACTCAGAAGCCGCAGTACCACTTTCCTCCACCAATGGAAGCTCACAGAGGGAACCAGCCGAAGTACCACTTGTGACCACAGGAGGGAGCTCTGCCACAGAATTCACAACAGTACCCCCCCCTTGAGGAGGGGTCACCGAACCCTCACCAGAGCTCCCAGGATGACCAGGATGAGCCATATGAAAGGCACGAACAAGATCGGGAGCATGGACATCAGAGGCAAAGACCCAGGAATTATCTTCCTGAGCATAACCCTTCCACTTAACCAGATACTGGAGTTTCCGCCTTGAAACACGAGAATCCAAAATCTTCTCCACAATATACTCCAACTCCCCCTCCACCAAAACCGGGACAGGAGGATCAACAGATGGAACCATAGGTGCCATGTATCTCCGCAACAATGACCTATGGAATACGTTATGTATGGAAAATGAATCTGGAAGGGTCAGACTAAAAGACACAGGATTAAGAACCTCAGAAATCCTATACGGACCAATGAAACGAGGTTTAAACTTAGGAGAGGAAACCTTCATAGGAATATGACGAGAAGATAACCAAACCAAGTCCCCAACCCGAAGTCGGGGACCCACACAGCGTCTGCGATTAGCGAAACGTTGAGCCTTCTCCTGGGACAAAGTCAAATTGTCCACCACATGAGTCCAAATCTGCTGCAACCTGTCCACCACAGTATCCACACCAGGACAGTCCGAAGACTCAACCTGCCCTGAAGAGAAACGAGGATGGAACCCAGAGTTGCAGAAAAACGGTGAAACCAAGGTAACCGAGCTGGCCCGATTATTAAGGGCGAACTCAGCCAAAGGCAAAAAGGACACCCAGTCATCCTGATCAGCAGAAACAAAGCATCTCAGATATGTTTCCAAGGTCTGATTGGTTCGTTCGGTCTGGCCATTAGTCTGAGGATGGAAAGCCGAGGAAAAAGACAAGTCAATGCCCATCCTACCACAAAAGGCTCGCCAAAACCTCGAAACAAACTGGGAACCTCTGTCAGAAACGATATTCTCCGGAATGCCATGCAAACGAACCACATGCTGGAAAAACAATGGCACCAAATCAGAGGAGGAAGGCAATTTAGACAAGGGTACCAAATGGACCATCTTAGAGAAGCGATCACAGACCACCCAAATGACTGACATCTTTTGAGAGACGGGAAGATCTGAAATAAAATCCATAGAGATATGTGTCCAAGGCCTCTTCGGGACCGGCAAGGGCAAAAGCAACCCACTGGCACGAGAACAGCAGGGCTTAGCCCGAGCACAAATCCCACAGGACTGCACAAAAGTACGCACATCCCGCGACAGAGATGGCCACCAAAAGGATCTAGCCACCAACTCTCTGGTACCAAAGATTCCAGGATGACTAGCCAACACCGAACAATGAACCTCAGAGATAACTTTATTTGTCCACCTATCAGGGACAAACAGTTTCTCCGCTGGGCAACGATCAGGTTTATTAGCCTGAAATTTTTGCAGCACCCGCCGCAAATCAGGGGAGATGGCAGACACAATTACTCCCTCTTTGAGGATACCCGCTGGCTCAGATACACCCGGAGAGTCGGGCACAAAACTCCTAGACAGAGCATCCGCCTTCACATTTTTAGAGCCCGGAAGGTATGAAATCACAAAGTCAAAACGGGCAAAAAACAACGACCAACGAGCTTGTCTAGGATTCAACCGCTTGGCAGACTCGAGATAAGTCAAGTTCTTATGATCAGTCAAGACCACCACGCGATGCTTAGCTCCTTCAAGCCAATGACGCCACTCCTCGAATGCCCACTTCATGGCCAGCAACTCTCGATTGCCCACATCATAATTACGCTCAGCAGGCGAAAACTTCCTGGAAAAGAAGGCGCATGGTTTCATCACCGAGCAATCAGAACTTCTCTGCGACAAAACAGCCCCTGCTCCAATCTCAGAAGCATCAACCTCGACCTGGAACGGAAGCGAAACATCTGGTTGACACAACACAGGGGCAGAAGAAAAACGACGCTTCAACTCTTGAAAAGCTTCCACCGCAGCAGAAGACCAATTGACCAAATCAGCACCTTTCTTGGTCAAATCGGTCAATGGTTTAACAATACTAGAAAAATTGCAGATGAAGCGACGATAAAAATTAGCAAAGCCCAGGAACTTTTGCAGACTTTTCAGAGATGTCGGCTGAGTCCAATTATGGATGGCTTGGACCTTAACAGGATCCATCTCGATAGTAGAAGGGGAAAAGATGAACCCCAAAAATGAAACCTTCTGAACACCAAAGAGACACTTTGATCCCTTCACAAACAAAGAATTAGCACGCAGGACCTGAAACACCGTTCTGACCTGCTTCACATGAGACTCCCAATCATCCGAGAAGATCAAAATGTCATCTAAGTACACAATCAGGAATTTATCCAGGTACTCTCGGAAGATGTCATGCATAAAGGACTGAAACACTGATGGAGCATTGGCAAGTCCGAATGGCATTACTAGATACTCAAAATGGCCCTCGGGCATATTAAATGCAGTTTTCCACTCATCGCCTCGCTTAATACGCACAAGATTATACGCACCACGAAGATCTATCTTGGTGAACCAACTAGCCCCCTTAATCCGAGCAAACAAATCAGATAACAATGGCAAGGGGTACTGAAATTTAACCGTGATCTTATTTAGAAGGCGGTAATCTATACAAGGTCTCAGTGAACCATCCTTCTTGGCTACAAAAAAGAACCCTGCTCCCAATGGCGACGATGACGGGCGAATATTCCCCTTCTCCAAAGACTCCTTCACATAACTCCGCATAGCGGCGTGCTCAGGCACAGATAAATTAAACAGTCGACCTTTAGGGAATTTACTACCAGGAATCAAATCGATAGCACAATCACAATCCCTATGCGGAGGTAGGGTATCGGACTTGGGCTCATCAAATAAATCCCGGTAATCAGACAAGAACTCAGGAACCTCAGAAGGGGTGGATGACGAAATAGTCAGAAATGGGACATCACCATGTACCCCCTGACAACCCCGGCTGGACACAGACATGGATTTCCAATCTAAAACTGGATTATGGACTCGTAGTCATGGCAACCGCAACACGACCACATCATGCAGATTATGCAACACCAGAAAGCGAATAACCTCCTGATGTGCAGGAGCCATGCACATGGTCAGCTGGGTCCAGTACTGAGGCTTATTCTTGGCCAAAGGTGTAGCATCAATTCCTCTCAATGGAATAGGACACTGCAAGGACTCCAAGAAAAACCCACAACGCCTAGCATACTCCAAGTCCATCAAATTCAGAACAGCGCCTGAGTCCACAAATGCCATGACAGAATACGATGACAAAGAGCAGATCAAGGTAACGGACAGAAGAAATTTTGACTGTACCGTACCAATGGTGGCAGACCTAGCGAACCGCTTAGTGCGCTTAGGACAATCAGAGATAGCATGAGTGGAATCACCACAGTAGAAACACAGCCCATTCAGACGTCTGTGTTCTTGCCGTTCAACTCTGGTCAAAGTCCTATTGCACTGCATAGGCTCAGGTTTAAGCTCAGGTAATACCGCCAAATGGTGCACAGATTTACGCTCGCGCAAGCGTCGACCGATCTGAATGGCCAAAGACATAGACTCATTCAGACCAGCAGGCATAGGAAATCCCACCATGACATCTTTAAGGGCTTCAGAGAGACCTTTTCTGAAAATAGCTGCGAGCGCACCTTCATTCCACTGAGTGAGTACGGACCACTTTCTAAATTTCTGACAATATACCTCTATTTCATCCTGACCCTGACACAGAGCCAGCAAATTCTTCTCTGCCTGATGCACAGAATTAGGCTCATCGTACAGCAATCCGAGCGCCAGGAAAAATGCATCGATATTACTTAATGCAGGAAAATGCCCAGGAATGCAAGGGAAAATGCCCAGTCCTGAGGATCGCCACGCAAAAAAGAAATAACGATCCTAACTTGTTGAACTGGGTCACCAGAGGAGCGAGGTTTCAAAGCCAGAAATAGTTTACAATTATTTTTGAAACTCAGAAATTTAGTTCTATCTCCAAAAAACAAATCAGGAATAGGGATTCTCGGTTCTAACATAGAATTCTGAACCACAAAGTCTTGAATACTTTACACTCTTGCCGTGAGCTGATCCACACATGAAGACAGACCTTTAATGTCCATCACTACACCTGTGTCCTGAACCACCCAAATGTCTAGGGGAAAAAAAAGGCAAAACACAATGCAAAGAAAAAAAAATGGTCTCAAAACTTTTTTTTTCCCTCTATTGAGAATCATTAGTACTTTTGGCTTCCAGTACTGTTATGAAAGGTAATTCAGTACCACAATGGACATAGAGGTCAGCGCACATACAGTGACCTGGCAATAACCCAAAAAACAAGAACGAGCTCTGAGACGTGGGAACTCTGTTGACCGCAATCCCTAATCCTCTCCAACCACACTAAAGGCAGCCGTGGATTGCGCCTAACGCTGCCTATGCAACTCGGCACGGCCTGAGTAAACTAGCTAGCCTGAAGATAGAAAATAAGCCTACCTTGCCTCAGAGAAATACCCCAAAGGAAAAGGCAGCCCCCACATATAATGACTGTGAGTTAAGATGAAAAGACAAACGTAGAGATGAAATAGATTTAGCAAAGTGAGGCCCAACTTTCTGAACAGAGCGAGGATAGGAAAGGTAACTTTGCGGTCAACACAAAACCCTACAAAAACCACGCAAAGGGGGCAAAAAGACCCTCCGTACCGAACTAACGGCACAGAGGTACACCCTCTGCGTCCCAGAGCTTCCAGCAAGCAGAAAAAAACAAATTGACAAGCTGGACAGAAAAAAACAGCAAACAATAGCAAAGAGGAACTTAGCTATGCAGAGCAGCAGGCCACAGGAACAATCCAGGAGGAAACAGGTCCAATACTAGAACATTGACTGGAAGCCAGGATCAAAGCACTAGGTGGATTTAAATAGAGAAGCACCTAACGACTTCACCACATCACCTGAGGAAGGAAACTCAGAAGCCGCAGTACCACTTTCCTCCACCAACGAAAGCTCACAGGGAGAACCAGCCGAAGTACCACTTGTGACCACAGGAGGGAGCTCTGTCACAGAATTCACAACAGCCCCCACACCTGATGAAGGAACCTGCACTTTAATCTGCACCTTCCTCTTTGTCCCCATGTAAGGTGGTATAGTATGTGGGAAGGGGAACCTGACTTTCAGCAGGGTCAGATTCTGGCTGTGTAGAGTGCAAGGGGAATGTAGTGGTCTGGGTCAATGTACCAGCAGACTCATCAAGCAGTGGCTGGGCAATGGGCAGGATGAGGAGGAAACACAGATATACAGGTCCTTCTCAAAAAATTAGCATATAGTGTTAAATTTCATTATTTACCATAATGTAATGATTACAATTAAACTTTCATATATTATAGATTCATTATCCACCAACTGAAATTTGTCAGGTCTTTTATTGTTTTAATACTGATGATTTTGGCATACAACTCCTGATAACCCAAAAAACCTGTCTCAATAAATTAGCATATCAAGAAAAGGTTCTCTAAACGACCTATTACCCTAATCTTCTGAATCAACTAATTAACTCTAAACACATGCAAAAGATACCTGAGGCTTTTATAAACTCCCTGCCTGGTTCATTACTCAAAACCCCCATCATGGGTAAGACTAGCGACCTGACAGATGTCAAGAAGGCCATCGTTGACACCCTCAAGCAAGAGGGTAAGACCCAGAAAGAAATTTCTCAACAAATAGGCTGTTCCCAGAGTGCTGTATCAAGGCACCTCAATGGTAAGTCTGTTGGAAGGAAACAATGTGGCAGAAAACGCTGTACAACGAGAAGAGGAGACCGGACCCTGAGGAAGATTGTGGAGAAGTTGAAACATCCAGAGCCACCGTGCACAGGCGTGTGCAGGAAATGGGCTACAGGTGCCGCATTCCCCAGGTAAAGCCACTTTTGAACCATAAACAGCGGCAGAGGCGCCTGACCTGGGCTACAGAGAAGCAGCACTGGACTGTTGCTAAGTGGTCCCAAGTACTTTTTTCTGATGAAAGCAAATTTTGCATGTCATTCGGAAATCAAGGTGCCAGAGTCTGGAGGAAGACTGGGGAGAAGGAAATGCCAAAATGCCTGAAGTCCAGTGTCAAGTACCCACAGTCAGTGATGGTGTGGGGTGCCATGTCAGCTGCTGGTGTTGGTCCACTGTGTTTCATCAAGGGCAGGGTCAATGCAGCTAGCTATCAGGAGATTTTGGAGCACTTCATGCTTCCATCGGCTGAAATGCTTTATGGAGATGAAGATTTCATTTTTCAGCACGACCTGGCACCTGCTCACAGTGCCAAAACCACTGGTAAATGGTTTACTGACCATGGTATTACTGTGCTCAATTGGCCTGCCAACTCTCCTGACCTGAACCCCATAGAGAATCTGTGGGATATTGTGAAGAGAAAGTTGAGAGACGCAAGACCCAACACTCTGGATGAGCTTAAGGCCGCTATTGAAGCATCCTGGGCCTCCATAACATCTCAGCAGTGTCACAGGCTGATTGCCTCCATGCCACGCCGCATTGAAGCAGTCATTTCTGCCAAAGGATTCCCGACCAAGTATTGAGTGCATAACTGAACATTATTATTTGTTGGTTTTTTTTGTTTGTTATTAAAAAACACTTTTATTTGATTGGATGGGTGAAATATGCTAATTTATTGAGACAGGTTTTTTGGGTTATCAGGAGTTGTATGCCAAAATCATCAGTATTAAAACAATAAAAGACCTGACAAATTTCAGTTGGTGGATAATGAATCTATAATATATGAAAGTTTAATTGTAATCATTACATTATGGTAAATAATGAAATTTAACACTATATGCTAATTTTTTGAGAAGGACCTGTAGGCCCCCAAAAAAGGAGGCTAAATGCAGTTCAAAATTGGTAATAGGACTAAACAGGTGGCATAGCTTTGTTCGGTGGAGGACAATTGTAATGAGTGATGCAGACACAGTTAGTAGGCCCAAAATAAAAAGTAGGCTAAATGCAGTTCAAAATTGGTAAAAGGAGTATACAGGTGGCATTGCTTTGTTCAGTGGAGGACAACTGTAATGAGTGGTGCAGAGAGACTTAGTAGGCCCAAAATAAAAAAGTAGACTAAATGCAGTTCAAAATATGTAACAGGACTAAACAGGTGGCTTTGCTTTGTTCAGTGGAGGACAACTGTAATGAGTGGGGCAGACAGACTTAGTAGGCCCAAAATAAAAAAGTTGGCTCAATGCAGTTTAAAATTGGTAACAGGAGTGCACAAGCGGCATTGCTTTGTTCAGTGGAGGAGGACAAGTGTAATGAGTGGATGACAGCCAGACACAGGTAGTAGGCCCAAATGATAAAGTAGGCTAAATGCAGTTCAAAAGTGGTAACAGGACTACACAGGCGGCATAGCTTTGTTCAGTGGAGGACAACTGTAATGAGTGTCGCAGGCACAGTTATTAGGCCACAATAATAAAGTAGGCTAAATGCAGTTCAAAATTGGTAACAGGAGTACACAGGTGGCATTTCTTTCTTCAGTGGAGGACAACTGTAATAAGAGGCAGATACAGTTACTAGGCCCAAATAAGTAAGTAGGCTAAATGCAGTTCAAAATTGGTAGCAAGACTAAACTGGCTGCATTGCTTTGTTCAGTGGAGGACAACTGTAAGGAGTGGCTGACACAGTTACTAGGCCCAAATAAGAAAGTAGGCTAAATGAAGTCCAAAATTGGTAACAGGACTACACTGGCGGCATTGCTTTGTTCAGCGGAGGACAACTGTAAGGAGTGGCTGACACAGTTACCAAGCCCAAATAAGGAAGTAGGTCTAAATGCAGTTCAAAATTGGTAACAGGACTAAACAGGCGGCATAGCTTTGTTCAGTGGAGGACAACTGTAATGAGTGTCGCAGACACAGTTATTAGGCCACAATAATAAAGTAGGCTAAATGCAGTTCAAAATTGCTAACAGGAGTACACAGGCGGCATTGCTTTGCTCAGTGGAAGACAACTGTAAGGAGTGGCTGACACAGTTACTAGGCCCAAATAAGTAAGTAGGCTAAATGCAGTTCAAAATTGGTAACAGGACAAAAAAGGCGGCAGTGCTTTGTTCAGCGGAGGACAACTGTAATGAGAGGCTGACACAGTTAGTAGGCCCAAAAAAATAAGTAGGCTAAATGCAGTTCAAAATTGCTAACAGGACTAAACAGGTGGCATTGATTTATTCAGTGGAGGACAACTGTAATGAATGGCTGACACAGTTAATATGCCAGAATAATAAAGTGGGCTAAATGTCTGCCCAAAAATTGTTCATAAATAAACAGGTGGCATAGCTAGGTACAGGGGTGGGCTTCTCTGCTGAGTAGCAGACAGTGGTAGTTGGCGCAAAGTATTAACTGGTCTAAATGGAGGCTAGGGCCCCTGTATATTTTTACTATCATCTATCATTTCAACAAATTTGTATTGGCAGTGCCATCGAAGGATTTAACAGCACAGACTACACAGTGGTGGAGCAGGGAGAGGTAAGTATTGCAAGTGGTAGAGCACTGTTCGAGCTGGGGGGAACACTCTCTCATGGATGGCGGTACTGGCACAGGGCCCCTCATATTACGACGGTGTGTCTGACGTTGGTTGTGCACCACCACCGTCAGAGACACTTGATTGTACTATGAGGGACCCTGCGCCAGTGCCGTCACCCAAGAGTGGGTACACCCACCTGTCCAGGCAAACAGCACTCGCAAGAGTGCTTGCGCCAAGTGGTGACCATGACCATGGCCCTGTTGGGGGAGTCAGCCCATTTAGGGAGGTATAAAAATGGCCTATGGTGGACATTCAGCAGCTTTAAATGGAGGAATTGGAGCAGTCAGTAAGTGGAGGCCAAAAGCAAGACATTTTTCACGCAAGCTATGTGTCAGCAGGGGAAGGTGGGGCAAAATAATTTTAAATGCATGATTGGTTCATTTTAATGAAGGTTAGATCATCAATATTTCGGGTAGCCAGCCGTGTCCTTTTTTTTGGTCAGTATTGAACCAGCAGCACTGAAGACTCTTTCTGATAGCACACTAGCAGCTGGGCAAGCAAGCTCCTGTAATGCATATTCTGCCAATTCAGGCCAGATGTCTATTTTAGATGCCCAGTAATCAAAGGGGAATGACCTGTGAGGGAGAACATCGATAAGGGAGGAAAAATAGTTCATAACCATACTGGAAAAATGCTGTCTCCTGTCACTTTGAATCGATGCAGCAGTACCTGTCGTGTCTGTGGTCATTGCGAAATCACTCCACAACCTGGTCATAAAACCCCTCTGTCCAATGCCAATTCGGATTTGGGCACCTCTAACACCTCTGCCATGTTGCCCCCTACAGCTCGTGTGCGAACCATCACCGACGCTGTGTGTTGGGAATGCCTGAACCAAACGGTCTACAAGAGTTGCTTGCTTGGTAGCTAATATTTCCTCAAGGTTCTCATGTGGCATGATATTTTATAATTTTCTTTTATATCATAGATACAGGAGGCAGGCCAACCAGTAATCATCATCGGTCATCATTTTGACAATGCGGGGGTCCCTTTTTAGGATACGCAAGGCATACTCAGCCATGTGGGCCAATGTTCCAGGTGTCAATTCACTTTTTGTGCTGGGTTGAGGAGCACTTTCTTGCAAATCAACATCACTTGTGTCCTGCAAAAACCCTGTACCTGACCTTGCAACGCCACCAGTTTGTATTGCCCCCTCCCCATCATCCTCCTCCTCCTCTTCGTCACCTCATCCAGGAGAGTTCCCAGAGCAGACAATAGCTGACTGTCATCAAGGCTTCCCTCCTCCTCGGCTGCAGACGCCTGCTCCTTAATGTGCATCAAACTTTGCATCAGCAGACGCATTAATCGGATTCTCATGCTTATGATGGCGTCATCTGCACTTACCAGCCATGTGCATTCCTCAAAACACTGAAGGACTTGACAGAAGTCTTGTAGCTTCGACCACTGCACACCAGACTGTTGTGAATTCTGTTGTCGGGCTCCCTCCTGTGGTCATGAATGGTACTTCGGCTGGTTCTGTCCATGGACTTCCTGTGGTGGGTGTTTCTGAGTTTCACAGGTGACGAGGTTAATTCGTTAGCTGCTCTATTTAACTCCACTTAGATCTTTGCTCCATGCCACCTGTCAATGTTCCAGTATTGGTCTGTTCACTCTTGGATCGTTCTTGTGACCTGTCTTCCCATCAGAAGCTAAGTTTCAGCTTGTATTTCTTTGGTTTGCTATTTTTCTGTCCAGCTTGCTATTTAATTTGTTGTCTTGCTTGCTGGAAGTTCTGGGACGCAGAGGGAGCGCCTCCGCACCGTGAGTCAGTGCGGAGGGTCTTTTTGCGCCCTCTGCGTGGTCTTTTTGTAGGTTTTTGTGCTGACCGCAAAGTAACCTTTCCTATCCTCGGTCTGTTCAGTAAGTCGGGCCTCACTTTGCTAAATCTATTTCATCTCTGTGTTTGTATTTTCATCTTTACTCACAGTCATTATATGTGGGGGGCTGCCTTTTCCTTTGGGGAATTTCTCTGAGGCAATGTAGGCTTTATTTTTCTATCTTCAGGGCTAGCTAGTTTCTTAGGCTGTGCCGAGTTGCATAGGGAGCGTTAGGCACAATCCATGGCTATTTCTAGTGTGTTTGATAGGTTTAGGGATTGCAGTCAGCAGAGTTCCCAACGTCCCAGAGCTCGTCCTTATTATCAGTAACTATCAGGTCATTCCGTGTGCTCTTAACCACCAGGTCCATTATTGTCCTGACGACCAGGTCATAACAGTACAGTTGGCCCAAAGTACTAATGCATCTCAATAGAGGGATAAGAGAGGTTCTGAGACCATTTTTTTTTCTTTGCAGTGTGTTTTGTCTCTATTTTTCCCTTTACCTCTGGGTGGTTCAGGACACTGGTGTAAACATGGACATTCAAGGTCTGTCCTCTTGGATGGATAATCTCACTACAAGGATACAAAACATTCAAGATTTTGTGGTTCAGAATCCGATGTCAGAGCCTAGGATTCCAATTCCTGATTTGTTTTTTGGTGATAGATCTAAGTTCTTGAATTTCAAAAATAATTGTAAATTGTTTCTTGCCTTGAAACCTCGCTCCTCAGGTGACCCTGTTCAATAAGTAAAGATCATTATTTCTTTGTTACGTGGTGACCCTCAAGACTGGGCATTTTCCCTTGCGCCAGGAGATCCGGCATTGCGTGATGTTGATGCGTTTTTCCTGGCGCTTGGATTGCTTTATGACGAACCTAATTCAGTGGATCAGGCAGAGAAAATCTTGCTGGCTCTGTGTCAGGGTCAGGATGAAGCGGAGATATATTGTCAGAAGTTTAGAAAGTGGTCTGTGCTCACTCAGTGGAATGAATGTGCCCTGGCAGCAATCTTCAGAAAGGGTCTCTCTGAAGCCCTTAAGGATGTCATGGTGGGGTTTCCCATGCCTGCTGGTCTGAATGAGTCTATGTCCTTGGCCATTCAGATCGATCGACGCTTGCGTGAGCGTAAAACTGTGCACCATTTGGCGGTACTATCTGAGCATGGGCCTGAGCCTATGCAATGTGATAGGACTTTGACCAGAGCTGAACGGCAAGAACACAGACGTCGGAATGGGCTATGTTTTTACTGTGGTGATTCCACTCATACTATCTCCGATTGTCCTAAGCGCACTAAGCGGTTCGCTAGGTCTGCTGTTGTGAATTCTGTGGTCAAGTTCCCTCCTGTGGTCATGAGTGGTACTTCGGCTGGTTCTGTCTATGGGCTTCCTCTGGTGGATGTGAGTGGGGCTGCGGCTTCTGAGTTTCCTTCCTCAGGTGATGAGGTTAAGTCGTTAGGTGCTGCTCTATTTAACTCCACCTAGTTCTTTGCTCCTTGCCTCCAGTCAATGTTCCAGTATTGGTCTTGCTCTCTCCTTGATCGTTCTTGTGGCCTGTCTTCCCTGCATAAGCTAAGTTCTGCTTGTGTTTCTTTGTTTGCTATTTTTTCTGTCCAGCTTGCTATTTTGGTTTTACTTGCTTGCTGGAAGCTCTGGGACGCAAAGGGAGCACCTCCGTACCGTTAGTCGGTGCGGAGGGTCTTTTTGCGCCCTCTGCGTGGTTGTTTGTAGGTTTTTGTGCTGACCGCAAAGCTATCTTTCCTATCCTCGGTCTATTCAGTAAGTCGGGCCTCACTTTGCTAAAATCTATTTCATCTCTGTGTTTGTATTTTCATCTTTACTCACAGTCATTATATGTGGGGGGTTGCCTTTTCCTTTGGGGAATTTCTCTGAGGCAAGGTAGGCTTATTTTTCTATCTTCAGGGCTAGCTAGTTTCTTAGGCTGTGCCGAGGCGCCTAGGTCTGGTCAGGAGCGCTCCACGGCTACTTCTAGTGTGGTGTGATAGGATTAGGGATTGCGGTCAGCAGAGTTCCCACGTCTCAGAGCTCTTCCTATGTTATTAGTAACTATCAGGTCATTTTGTGTGCTCTTAACCACCAGGTCCATTGTGTTTCTAAACCACCAGTTCATAACAGTACTGGAGGCCCAAAGTACTAATGCTTCTCAATAGAGGGAAAAGAGAAGTTCTGAGACCTTTTTTTTTCTCTGCACTGTGTTTTGTCTTTCTTTTCCCCTAGATATTTGGGTGGTTCAGGACACAGGTGTAGTGATGGACATTAAAGGTCTGTCTTCTTGTGTGGATCATCTCACTGCAAGAGTACAAAATATTCAAGACATTGTGGTTCAGAAATCTATGTTAGAACCTAGAATTCCTATTCCTGATTTATTTTCTGGAGATAGAGCTAAGTTTCTGAATTTCAAAAATAATTGTAAACTGTTTCTGGCTTTGAAACCCCGCTCCTCTGGTGACCCAGTTCAACAAGTTAAGATCATTATTTCTTTATTACGTGGCGACCCTCAAGACTGGGCATTTTCCCTTGCGCCAGGATATCCTGCATTATGTGATATTGATGCGTTTTTTCTGGCGCTCGGATTGCTTTATGATGAACCTAATTCAGTGGATCAGGCAGACAAAATCTTGCTGGCTCTGTGTCAGGGTCAGGATGAGGTAGAGATATATTGTCAGAAGTTTAGGAAGTGGTCTGTGCTCACTCAATGGAATGAATGTGTGCTGGTAGCAATTTTCAGAAAGGGTCTCTCTGAAGCCCTTATGGATGTCATGGTGGGATTTCCTATGCCTGCTGGTCTGAATGAGTCTATGTCTTTGGCCATTCAGATCGATCAACGCTTACGTGAGCGTAAAACTGTGCACAATTTGGCGGTATTATCTGAGCATAAACCTGAGCCTATGCAGTGCGATAGGACTTTGACCAGAGCTGAACGGCAAGAACACAGACGTCGGAATGGGCTGTGTTTTTACTGTGGTGATTCCACTCATGCTATCTCCGATTGTCCTAAGCACACCAGGTGTTTCGCTAGGTCTGCCACCATTGGTACGGTACAGTCGAAATTTCTTTTGTCCGTTACTTTGATCTGCTCTTTGTCATCCTATTCTGTCATGGCATTTGTGGATTCAGGCGCTGCCCTGAATTTCATGGATTTGGAGTTTGCTAGGCGCTGTGGGTTTTTCTTGGAGCCCTTGCAGTATCCTATTCCATTGAGAGGAATCGATGCTACGCCTTTGGCCAAGAATAAGCCTCAGTACTGGACCCAACTGACCATGTGCATGGCTCCTGCGCATCATGAGGATATTCGCTTTTTGGTGTTGCATAATCTGCATGATGTGGTCGTGTTGGGGTTGCCATGGCTACAAGTCCATAACCCAGTATTGGATTGGAAATCTATGTCTGTGTCCAGCTGGGGTTGTCAGGGGGTACATGGTGATGTTCCATTTCTGTCTATTTCATCATCCACCCCTTCTGAGGTCCCAGAGTTCTTGTCGGATTACCGGGATGTATTTGATGAGCCCAAATCCAGTGCCCTACCTCCGCATAGGGATTGCGATTGTGCTATCAATTTGATTCTTGTTTCCTAAGGGTCGACTGTTTAATTTGTCTGTGCCTGAGCACGCCGCTATGCGGAGTTATGTAAAGGAATCCTTGGAGAAGGGTCATATTCGCCCGTCGTCGTCGCCATTGGGAGCGGGGTTCTTTTTTGTGGCCAAGAAGGATGGTTCATTGAGACCTTGTATTGATTACCGCCTTCTTAATAAAATCACAGTCAAATTTCAGTACCCCTTGCCGCTGCTGTCTGATTTGTTTGCTCGGATTAAGGGGGCTAGTTGGTTCACCAAGATAGATCTTCGTGGTGCGTATAATCTTGTGCGTATTAAACAGGGCGATGAATGGAAAACAACATTTAATACGCCCGAAGGCCATTTTGAGTACCTGGTTATGCCATTTGGGCTTTCCAATGCTCCATCAGTATTTCAGTCCTTTATGCATGACATCTTCCGAGAGTACCTGGATAAATTCCTGATTGTATATTTGGATGATATTTTGGTCTTCTCGGATGATTGGGAGTCTCACGTGAAGCAGGTTAGAATGGTGTTCCAGGTCCTGCGTGCGAATTCTTTGTTTGTGAAGGGGTCAAAGTGTCTCTTTGGTGTTCAGAAGGTTTCATTTTTGGGTTTCATTTTTTCCCCTTCTACTATCGAGATGGACCCTGTTAAAGTTCAGGCCATTTATGATTGGACTCAGCCGACATCTCTGAAGAGTCTGCAAAAGTTCCTGGGCTTTGCTAATTTTTATCGTCGCTTCATCAATAATTTTTCTAGTATTGCTAAACCGTTGACTGATTTAACCAAGAAGGGTGCTGATGTGGTCAATTGGTCTTCTGCTGCTGTGGAAGCTTTTCAGGAGTTGAAGCGTCGTTTTTCTTCTGCCCCTGTGTTGTGCCAGCCAGATGTTTCGCTCCCGTTCCAGGTCGAGGTTGATGCTTCTGAGATTGGAGCAGGGGCTGTTTTGTCGCAAAGAAGTTCTGATGGCTCGGTGATGAAACCATGTGCCTTCTTTTCCAGGAAGTTTTCGCCTGCTGAGCGTAATTATGATGTTGGCAATCGAGAGTTGCTGGCCATGAAGTGGGCATTCGAGGAGTGGCGTCATTGGGTTGAAGGAGCTAAGCATCGCGTGGTGGTCTTGACTGATCACAAGAACTTGACTTATCTCGAGTCTGCCAAACGGTTGAATCCTAGACAGGCTCGTTGGTCACTGTTTTTCTCCTGTTTTGACTTTGTGGTTTCGTACCTTCCGGGCTCTAAGAATGTGAAGGCGGATGCCCTGTCTAGGAGTTTTGTGCCCGACTCTCCGGGTTTGCCTGAGCCGACGGGTATTCTCAAACAGGGGGTAATTTTGTCTGCCATCTCCCCTGATTTGCGGCGGGTGCTGCAAAAATTTCAGGCTAATAGACCTGACCGTTGCCCAGCGGAGAAACTGTTTGTCCCTGATAAATGGACGAGTAGAGTTATCTCTGAGGTTCATTGTTCGGTGTTGGCTGGTTATCCTGGAATCTTTGGTACCAGAGATTTGGTGGCTAGATCCTTTTGGTGGCCATCTCTGTCGAGGGATGTGCGTTCGTTTGTGCAGTCCTGTGGGACTTGTGCTCGGGCTAAACCCTGCTGTTCTCGTGCCAGTGGGTTGCTTTTGCCCTTGCCGGTCCCGAAGAGGCCCTGGACACATATCTCTATGGATTTTATTTCGGATCTCCCTGTCTCTCAAAAGATGTCGGTCATTTGGGTGGTTTGTGATCGCTTCTCTAAGATGGTCCATTTGGTACCCTTGTCTAAATTGCCTTCCTCCTCTGATTTGGTGCCATTGTTTTTCCAGCATGTGGTTCGTTTACATGGCATTCCGGAGAACATCGTTTCTGACAGAGGTTCCCAGTTTGTTTCGAGGTTTTGGCGAGCCTTTTGTGCTAGGATGGGCATTGATTTGTCTTTTTCCTCGGCTTTCCATCCTCAGACAAATGGCCAAACTGAACGAACCAATCAGACCTTGGAAACATATCTGAGATGCTTTGTTTCTGCTGATCAGGATGATTGGGTGTCCTTTTTGCCTTTGGCTGAGTTCGCCCTTAATAATCGGGCCAGCTCGGCTACTTTGGTTTTGCCGTTTTTCTGCAATTCTGGTTTCCATCCTCGTTTCTCTTCAGGGCAGGTTGAGTCTTCGGACTGTCCTGGTGTGGATACTGTGGTGGATAGGTTGCAGCAGATTTGGACTCATGTAGTGGACAATTTGACATTGTCCCAGGAGAAGGCTCAACGTTTCGCTAACCGCAGGCGCTGTGTGGGTCCCCGACTTCGTGTTGGGGATTTGGTTTGGTTGTCGTCTCATTATATTCCTATGAAAGTTTCCTCTCCTAAGTTTAAGCCTCGTTTCATTGGTCCGTATAGGATTTCTGAGGTTCTTAATCCTGTGTCGTTTCGTTTGACCCTTCCAGCTTCTTTTTCCATCCATAATGTATTCCATAGGTCATTGTTGCGGAGATACGTGGCGCCTGTGGTTCCATCCGTTGATCCTCCTGCCCCGGTTTTGGTTGAGGGGGAGTTGGAGTATGAGGTGGAGAAGATTTTGGATTCTCGTATTTCGAGACTGAAACTCCAGTACCTGGTTAAGTGGAAGGGTTATGGTCAGGAAGATAATTCCTGGGTCTTTGCCTCTGATGTTCATGCTGCCGATCTGGTTCGTGCCTTTCATTTGGCTCATCCTGGTCGGCCTGGGGACTCTAATGAGGGTTCGGTGACCCCTCCTCAAGGGGGGGGTACTGTTGTGAATTCTGTGGTCAAGCTCCCTCCTGTGGTCATGAATGGTACTTCGGCTGGTTCTGTCCATGGACTTCCTCTGGTGGATGTTTCTGAGTTTCACAGGTGACAAGGTTAATTCGTTAGCTGCTGCTCTATTTAACTCCACTTAGATCTTTGCTCCATGCCACCTGTCAATGTTCCAGTATTGCTCTGTTCACTCCTGGATCGTTCTTGTGACCTGTCTTCCCATCAGGAGCTAAGTTCCAGCTTGTATTTCTTTGGTTTGCTATTTTTCTGTCCAGCTTGCTATTTAATTTGTTGTCTTGCTTGCTGGAAGCTCTGGGACGCAGAGGGAGCGCCTCCGCACCGTGAGTCGGTGCGGAGGGTCTTTTTGCGCCGTCTGCGTGGTCTTTTTGTAGGTTTTTGTGCTGACCGCAAAGTAAGCTTTCCTATCCTCGGTCTGTTCAGTAAGTCGAGCCTTACTTTGCTAAATCTATTTTATCTCTGTGTTTGTATTTTCATCTTTACTCACAGTCATTATATGTGGGGGGCTGCCTTTTCCTTTGGGGAATTTCTGTGAGGCAAGGTAGGCTTTATTTTTCTATCTTCAGGGCTAGCTAGTTTCTTAGGCTGTGCCGAGTTGCATAGGGAGCGTTAGGCGCAATCCACAGCTATTTCTAGTGTGTTTGATAGGTTTAGGGATTGCGGTCAGCAGAGTTCCCACGTCCAAGAGCTCGTCCTTATTATCAGTAACTATCAGGTCATTCCGTGTGCTCTTAACCACCAGGTCCATTATTGTCCTGACCACCAGGTCATAACACCAGACAACTCCATGTCTGCCATCCAACTGCCTGCCCGTGTATGTGTATCCTCCCACAAATAAATTACAGCACGCCTCTGTTTGCACAGCCTCTGAAGCATGTGCAGTGTGTAGTTTCTGTTATGATCTGGTGGCCTTGGAGAAGCATGAGACGTACTCTGGAGAAGGTGGCCCCTGTACTGACCGCAAACCCTGAGCCTAGCAGCGCAACTAGAAGTAGCCGTGGGGGGTACCTAACACTCCATAGACCCCTCGACACAGCCAAAGAAACTAACTACCCCTAAAGACAGAAACAGGAAACCTATCTTACCTCAGAGAAAATTCCCAAAGGACAGACAGCCCCCCACATATATTGACTGTGAGAGGAGAGGGAAAAAGCATACGCAGACATGAAATCAGGATTTAGCATAGGAGGCCATACTAGCTAAATAGAGAGAATAGAACAGAGTACTATGCGGTCAGTATTAAAACACTAGAAAATATCCACCATAGAAAATACAAAACACCACATCTGACTAAAGACATGGAGGGTATATCTGCATCTCCAGAGACACAGCAAGGCTGCAAAAAATACTTCACAGACAAAGTTGGACAAGAAAAAACATGAAAATGCACAGAACTATAAGGTCCACAGCAGGTGGACAGCAAAAACAAAGCCAGGACTTATCTTTGAAGAAAAGCACAGCAAACAGGAGAGACCAGAAGGGATGTGAATCCTCCAAAAACAATGGACAACTGGCAGGGACTAGTCCTGCAAAGCTATATACCCCAGTCAGTTTTGCAATTAGTAGATACACCTGGCCAATCCTGCAGTCCAGGCACAACTGCATTACCCTCTACAACCACCGGTGGCAGCCCAAAAGCTGAATTCACAACAGCACCCCCCCTTGAGGAGGGGTCACCGAACCCTCACCAGAGCCCCCAGGCCGATCAGGATGAGCCCGATGAAAGGTACGAACCAAATCAGCGGCATGGACATCAGAGGCAGAAACCCAAGAATTATCCTCCTAGCCATAACCCTTCTATTTGACAAGGTACTGAAGCTTCCGCCTCGAAAAACGAGAATCCAAAATCTTCTCAACAACATATTCCAACTCCCCATCGACCAACACAGGGGCCGGAGGATCAACAGAGGGAACAACGGGCTCCACATATTTCCGCAACAAAGATCTATGGAAGACATTATGAATAGCGAAAGAGGCCGGAAGCGCCAGGTGAAAGGACACCGGATTAATAATCTCAGAAATCCTATAAGGACCAATAAATCGAGGCTTAAACTTAGGGGAAGAAACCTTCATAGGAACATGACGGGAAGATAACCAAACCAGATCCCCAACCCGAAGCCGGGAACCAACACACCGACGACGGTTAGCAAAACGTTGAGCCTCCTCCTGAGACAGCACCAAATTGTCCACCACATGAGCCCAAATCTGCTGCAACCTGTCGACCACAGAATCCACACCAGGAAGATCAGAAGGCTCAACCTGCCCAGAAGAAAAACGAGGATGAAAACCAAAATTACAAAAAAAAGGCGAAACCAAACTAGCCGAACTAGCCCGATTATTAAGGGCAAACTCGGCCAATGGCAAAAAAGCCACCCAATCATCCTGATCAGCAGACACAAAGCATCTCAAATAGGTCTCCAAGGTCTGATTAGTTCGCTTAGTCTGGCCATTTGTCTGAGGATGAAATGCAGAAGAAATAGACAAATCAATGCCCAGCTTGGCACAAAAGGCCCGCCAAAACCTAGAAACAAACTGGGACCCTCTGTCGGACACAATATTCTCCGGAATACCATGCAAACGTACCACATGCTGAAAAAACAACGGAACCAAATCAGAAGAAGAAGGTAATTTAGGCAAAGGCACCAAATGAACCATCTTAGAAAATCGGTCACAGACAACCCAGATAACCGACATCCTTTGGGAAACAGGAATATCGGAAATAAAATCCATAGAAATATGTGTCCAGGGCGTCTCGGGGACCGGTAATGGCAAAAGCAACCCGCTAGCGCGGGAACAGCAAGGCTTAGCCCGCGCACAAATCCCACAGGACTGCACAAACGAACGCACATCCCGCAACAAAGAAGGCCACCAAAAGGACCTACCAACCAAATCTCTGGTACCAAAAATCCCAGGATGGCCAGCCAGCACAGAACAATGTATCTCAGAAATCACTTTACTAGTCCATCTATCAGGAACAAACAGTTTCCCCACTGGACAGCGGTCAGGTTTATCAGCCTGAAATTCCTGAAGAATCCGTCGTAAATCAGGGGAAATGGCAGAAAGGACCACCCCTTCTTTCAGAATGCCGACCGGCTCAAGAACCCCAGGGGAATCAGGAAAAAAACTCCTAGAGAGGGCATCCGCCTTAACATTCTTAGTACCAGGAATGTACGAGACCACAAAATCAAAACGGGAGAAAAACAGGGACCATCGAGCCTGTCTAGGATTCAGCCGTTTGGCAGACTCGAGGTAAAACAGATTCTTATGATCGGTCAGGACCACAATACAGTGCTTAGATTATAAGTGACTAGCACACTCCAAGAAATTGTGATGCAAATAAAGGAGGGTTTATTACATACAAAGATCACAAACGTTTCGGTCTACTCTTGACCTTCATCAGTGTGCTAAATACACTTGCATGCTTGCATGAACCCCAATATTGGATATTATATTTTGCATCAGTATAATAGATCTGGTAAACATGAACCAGATAGGGTTGCAGAAGGCTGTCCAAAAAAAGGTAAGCCAAAAGAATCTACGGCTGTAAAACATAAAGAGCCAATCAGCGCACAGGAGAAGATATGGGTATACGCGGTATCCACCGCAAGAAGGTGTCACCTTCTTGCGGTGGATATCGCGTATACCCATATCTTCTCCTGTGCGCTGATTGGCTGTTTATGTTTTACAGCCGTAGATTCTTTTGGCTTACCTTTTTTTGGACAGCCTTCTGCAACCCTATCTGGTTCATGTTTACCAGATCTATTATAGTGATGCAAAATATAATATCCAATATTGGGGTTCATGCAAGCATGCAAGTGTATTTAGCACACTGATGAAGGTCAAGAGTAGACCAAAACGTTTGTGATCTTTGTATGTAATAAACCCCCCTTTATTTGCATCACAATTTCTTGGAGTGTGCTAGTCACTTATAATCTATACATCAAGGTTTGGGCACCTATTGACTGTGCACCTCCCTCCTAGGCTGTGCTTTACATCTTCTATACCACAATACGGTGCTTGGCCCCCTCAAGCCAATGTCGCCACTCCTCAAATGCCCACTTCATAGCCAATAACTCCCGATTGCCGACATCATAATTGCGTTCCGCAGGCGAAAACTTCCGAGAAAAGAAGGCACACGGTTTCATCAAGGACCCATCAGAATTCCTCTGAGACAAAATGGCCTCTGCCCCAATCTCAGACGCGTCAACCTCAACCTGAAATGGAAGAGAAACATCTGGCTGACGCAACATAGGGGCAGAAGTAAATCGGTGTTTAAGCTCCTGAAAGGCAGAAACAGCCGCGGAGGAACAATTCGTCACATCAGCGCCTTTCTTTGTCAAATCGGTCAGAGGTTTAACCACACTGGAGAAGTTGGCAATCAAACGACGATAAAAATTAGCAAAGCCCAAGAATTTCTAAAGGCTCTTCACAGATGTGGGCTGAATCCAATCATGAATGGCCTGAACCTTAACCGGATGCATTTCTATAGATGAGGGAGAAAAAATGAAGCCCAAAAAAGAAACCTTCTGCACTCCAAAGAGGCACTTCGACCCCTTCACAAATAAAGCATTACTATGGAGGATCTGAAATACCATCCTGACCTGTTTCACATGAGACTCCCAATCATCGGAAAAAATCAAAATATCATCCAAATATACAACCATGAATTTATCAAGATAACTCAGAAAGATATCATGCATGAAGGATTGGAACACAGATGAGGCATTAGAGAGTCCGAATGGCATCACAAGGTATTCAAAATGGCCTTCGGGCGTATTAAATGCAGTTTTCCATTCGTCACCCTGCTTAATATGAATAAGATTATATGCCCCTCGAAGGTCTATCTTGGTAAACCAGCTAGCCCCCTTAATCCTAGCAAACAAATCAGTAAGCAAATACAAAGGGTATTGAAATTTGACCGTGATCTTATTCAAGAGGCGATAATCAATACAGGGTCTCAAAGAGCCATCCTTCTTGGCAACAAAAAAAAATCCTGCTCCCAATGGTGAAGAAGATGGCCGAATATGCCCCTTCTCCAAAGACTCCTTAATATAGCTCCGCATGGCGGCATGTTCTGGCACAGACAGGTTGAAAAGTCGACCCTTAGGGCACTTACAACCTGGAATCAAGTCAATAGCACAATCACAGTCCCTATGCGGTGGAAGGGAACTGGACTTGCGCTCATCGAATACATCCTGGAAATCTGACAAAAACTCAGGAATTTCAGCAGAGGGGGAAGTGTTATGAAAGGCAATTCAGAATCACAATGGACATGGAGGTCAGAGCACATACAGTGATCTGACAATAGCCCAAAATAATAAAACGAGCTCTGAGACGTGGGAACTCTGCAGACCGCAATCCCTACTCCTATCAAACCACACTAAAGGTAGCCGTGGAGCGCTCCTGACCAGAACCTAGGCACCTCGTCACAGCCTGAGAAACTAGCTAGTCCTGAAGATAGAAAAATAAGCCTACCTTGCCTCAGAGAAATTCCCCAAAGGAAAAGGCAGCCCCCCACATATAATGACTGTGAGTAAGATGAAAACACAAACATAGAGATGAAACAGATTTAGCAAAGTGAGGCCCGACTAGCTGAACAGAACGAGGATAGGGAAGATAACTTTGCGGTCAGCACAAAAACCTATTAATAACCATGCAGAGGGGACAAAAAGACCCTCCACACCGACTAACGGTACGGAGGTGGTCCCTCTGCGTCTCAGAGCTTCCAGCAGGCGAGAAAAACCAATAAAGCAAGCTGGACTGAAAAATAGCAACAAAATAACATGAGCAAAACTTAGCTTTGCAGAGCAGCAGGCCACAGGAATGATCCAGGTAAAAAGCAAGTCCTACACTGGAACATTGACAGGAAGCATGGATCAAAGCATCAGGTGGAGTTAAGTAGAGAAGAAGCTAACGAGCTCACCAGATCACCTGAGGGAGGAAACTCAGAAGCTGCAGTACCACTTTCCTCCACAAACGGAAGATCCCAGAGAGAATCAGCCGAAGTACCACTTGTGACCACAGGAGTTAACTCTGCCACAGAATTCACAACAGTACCCCCCCCCTTGAGGAGGGGTCACCGAACCCTCACCAGAGCCCCCAGGCCGACCAGGATGAGCCACATGAAAGGCACGAACAAGATCGGGAGCATGGACATCAGAGGCAAAAACCCAGGAATTATCTTCCTGAGCATAACCCTTCAATTTAACCAGATACTGGAGTTTCCGTCTTGAAACACGAGAATCCAAAATCTTCTCCACAATATACTCCAATTCCCCCTCCACCAAAATCGGGGCAGGAGGCTCAACAGATGGAACCATAGGTGCCACGTATCTCCGCAACAATGACCTATGGAATACGTTATGTATGGAAAAAGAATCTGGAAGGGTCAGACGAAAAGACACAGGATTAAGAACCTCAGAAATCCTATAAGGACCAATAAAACGAGGTTTAAACTAAGGAGAGGAAACCTTCATAGGAATATGACGAGAAGATAACCAAACCAGATCCCCAACACGAAGTCGGGGACCCACACGACGTCTGCGATTAGCGAAAAGTTGAGCCTTCTCATGGGACAAGGTCAAATTGTCCACTACCTGAGTCCAAATCTGCTGCAACCTGTCCACCACAGTATCCACACCAGGACAGTCCGAAGGCTCAACCTGTCCAGAAGAGAAACGAGGATGGAACCCAGAATTGCAGAAAAACGGTGAAACCAAGGTAGCCGAGCTGGCCCGATTATTAAGGGCGAACTCAGCCAAAGGCAAAAAGGACACCCAGTCATCCTGATCAGCATAAACAAAGCACCTCAGATATGTTTCCAAGGTCTGATTGGTTCGCTCGGTCTAGCCATTAGTCTGAGGATGGAAAGCCGAGGAAAAAGACAAGTCAATGCCCATCCTACCACAAAAGGCTCGCCAAAACCTCGAAACAAACTGGGAACCTCTGTCAGAAACAATATTCTCTGGAATGCCATGCAAACGAACCACATGCTGGAAGAACAAAGGCACCAAATCAGAGGAGGAAGGCAATTTAGACAAGGGTACCAGATGGACCATCTTAGAAAAGCGATCACAGACCACCCAAATGACTGACATCTTTTGAGAAACGGGAAGGTCAGAAATAAAATCCATAGAGATATGTGTCCAAGGCCTCTTCGGGACCGGCAAGGGCAAAAGCAACCCACTGGCACGAGAACAGCAGGGCTTAGCCCGAGCACAAATCCCACAGGACTGCACAAAAGTACGCACATCCCGCGACAGAGATGGCCACCAAAAGGATCTAGCCACTAACTCTCTGGTACCAAAGATTCCAGGATGACCAGCCAACACCGAACAATGAAGTTCAGAGATAACTCTATTCGTCCACCTATCAGGGACAAACAGTTTCTCCGCTGGGCAACGATCAGGTTTATTAGCCTGAAATTTTTGCAGCACCTGCCGCAAATCAGGGGAGATGGCAGACACAATTACTCCCTCCTTGAGGATACCCGCCGGCTCAGACAAACCCGGAGAGTCGGGTACAAAACTCCTAGACAGAGCATCCGCCTTCACATTTTTAGAGCCCGGAAGGTACGAAATCACAAAGTCAAAACGGGCAAAAAACAACGACCAACGAGCTTGTCTAGGATTCAAGCGCTTGGCGGACTCGAGATAAGTCAAGTTCTTATGATCAGTCAATACCACCACGCGATGCTTAGCTCCTTCAAGCCAATGACGCCACTCCTCGAATGCCCACTTCATGGCCAGCAACTCTCGGTTGCCCACATCATAATTTCGCTCAGCAGGCGAAAACTTCCTGGAAAAGAAAGCGCATGGTTTCATCACTGAGCAACCAAAACCTCTCTGTGACAAAACAGCCCCTGCTCCAATCTCAGAAGCATCAACCTCGACCTGGAACGGAAGAGAAACATCTGGTTGACACAACACAGGGGCAGAAGAAAAACGACGCTTCAACTCTTGAAAAGCTTCCACAGCAGCAAAAGACCAATTGACCACATCAGCACCCTTCTTGGTCAAATCGGTCAATGGTTTAGCAATACTAGAAAAATTGCAGATGAAGCGACGATAAAAATTAGCAAAGCCCAGGAACTTTTGCAGACTTTTCAGAGATGTCGGCTGAGTCCAATCATGGATGGCTTGGACCTTAACAGGATCCATCTCGATAGTAGAAGGGGAAAAGATGAACCCCAAAAATGAAACCTTCTGCACACCAAAGAGACACTTTGATCCCTTCACAAACAAAGAATTAGCACGCAGGACCTGAAAAACCGTTCTGACCTGCTTCACATGAGACTCCCAATCATCCGAGAAGATCAAAATGTCATCCAAGTACACAATCAGGAATTTATCCAGGTACTCTCGGAAGATGTCATGCATAAAGGACTGAAACACTGATGGAGCATTGGCAAGTCCGAACGGCATCACGAGATACTCAAAATGACCCTCGGGCGTATTAAATGCAGTTTTCCATTCATCGCCTTGCTTAATTCGCACCAGATTATACGCACCACGAAGATCTATCTTTGTGAACCAACTGGCCCCCTTAATCCGAGCAAACAGATCAGATAACAATGGCAAGGGGTACTGAAATTTAACCGTGATCTTATTTAGAAGGCGGTAATCTATACAAGGTCTCAGCGAACCATCCTTCTTGGCTACAAAAAAGAACCCTGCTCCTAATGGCAACGATGACGGGCGAATATGCCCCTTCTCCAGGGATTCCTTCACATAACTGCGCATAGCGGTGTGCTCAGGCACGGATAAATTAAACAATCGACCTTTTGGGAATTTACTACCAGGAATCAAATTGATAGCACAATCACAATCCCTATGCAGAGGTAGGGTTTTGGACTTGGGCTCATCAAATACATCCCGGTAATCAGACAAGAACTCTGGGACCTCAGAAGGGGTGGATGACGAAATTGACAGGAATGGAACATCACCATGTACCCCCTGACAACCCCAGCTGGACACCGACATGGATTTCCAATCTAATACTGGATTATGGGCTTGTAGCCATGGCAACCCCAACACGACCACATCATGCAGATTATGCAACACCAGAAAGCGAATAACCTCCTGATGTGCAGGAGCCATGCACATGGTCAGCTGGGTCCAGTATTGAGGCTTATTCTTGGCCAAAGGCGTAGCATCAATTCCTCTCAATGGAATAGGACACTGCAAGGGCTCCAAAAAAAAACCACAACGCTTAGCATATTCCAAGTCCATCAAATTCAGGGCAGCGCCTGAATCCACAAATGCCATGACAGAATACGATGACAAAGAGCAGATCAAGGTAACGGACAGAAGAAATTTTGACTGTACAGTACCAATGGTGGCAGACCTAGCGAACCGCTTAGTGCGCTTAGGACAATCAGAGATAGCATGAGTGGAATCACCACAGTAGAAACACAGACCATTCAAACGTCTATGTTCTTGCCGTTTAACTCTGCTCAAGGTCCTATCACACTGCATAGGCTCAGGTTTAAGCTCAGGTAATACCGCCAAATGGTGCACAGATTTACGCTCACGCAAGCGTCGACCGATCTGAATGGCCAAAGACATAGACTCATTCAAACCAGCAGGCATAGGAAATCCCACCATGACATCCTTAAGGGCTTCAGAGAGACCCTTTCTGAATATTGCTGCCAGCGCAGATTCATTCCATTGAGTGAGCACTGACCACTTTCTAAATTTCTGACAATATACCTCTATCTCATCCTGAGCCTGACAAAGAGTCAGCAAATTTTTTTCTGCCTGATCCACTGAATTAGGCTCATCGTACAGCAACCCAAGCGCCAGGAAAAACGCATCGATATTACTCAATGCAGGATCTCCTGGCGCAAGAGAAAACGCCCAGTCCTGAGGGTCGCCGCGCAAAAAAGAAATGACGATCCTAACCTGTTGAATTGGGTCACCAGAAGAGCGAGGTTTCAGAGCCAGAAATAGTTTACAATTATTTTTGAAACTCAGAAATTTAGTTCTATCTCCAAAAAACAAATCTGGAATAGGAATTCTCGGTTCTAGCAAAGAATTCTGAACCACAAAATCTTGAATATTTTGAACTCTTGCCGTGAGCTGATCCACACATGAAGACAGACCTTTAATGTCCATTGCTACACCTGTGTCCTGAACCACCCAAATGTCTAGGGGAAAAAAAGACAAAACACAGTGCAAAGAAAAAAAAATGGTCTCAGAACTTCTTTTTTCCCTCTATTGAGAATCATTAGCACTTTTGGCTTCCTGTACTGTTATGAAAGGCAATTCAGAATCACAATGGACATGGAGGTCAGAGCACATACAGTGATCTGACAATAACCCAAAATAATAGAACGAGCTCTGAGACGTGGGAACTCTGCAGACCGCAATCCCTACTCCTATCAAACCACACTAAAGGTAGCCGTGGAGCGCTCCTGACCAGAACCTAGGCGCCTCGTCACAGCCTGAGAAACTAGCTAGTCCTGAAGATAGAAAAATAAGCCTACCTTGCCTCAGAGAAATTCCCCAAAGGAAAAGGCAGCCCCCCACATATAATGACTGTGAGTAAGATGAAAACACAAACATAGAGATGAAACAGATTTAGCAAAGTGAGGCCCGACTAGCTGAACAGAACGAGGATAGGGAAAGATAACTTTGCGGTCAGCACAAAAACCTATAAATAACCACGCAGAGGGGACAAAAAGACCCTCCGCACCGACTAACGGTACGGAGGTGGTCCCTCTGCATCTCAGAACTTCCAGCATGCGAGAAAAACCAATAAAGCAAGCTGGACTGAAAAATAGCAACAAAATAACATGAGCAAAACTTAGCTTTGCAGAGCAGCAGGCCACAGGAATGATCCAGGTAAAAAGCAAGTCCTACACTGGAACATTGACAGGAAGCATGGATCAAAGCATCAGGTGGAGTTAAGTAGAGAAGAAGCTAACGAGCTCACCAGATCACCTGAGGGAGGAAACTCAGAAGCTGCAGTACCACTTTCCTCCACAAACGGAAGATCCCAGAGAGAATCAGCCGAAGTACCACTTGTGACCACAGGAGTGAACTCTGCCACAGAATTCACAACAGGGAAGAGGAAATTGACATCAAAGGAACGTGACCATGAACCCCCTGACAACCCCAACTAGTCACAGACATAGATCTCCAATCTAACACCGAATTATGTTCCTGTAACCATGGGAAACCCAGCACAATATCATCATGCAAATTATGCAACACCAGAAAACGACAATCTTCCTGATGGGCTGGCGCCATGCGCATGGTCAGCTGTGTCCAAAACTGAGGTTTATTTTTAGCCAACGGTGTAGTATCAATGCCCCTTAAAGAAATAGGGTTCTGCAAAGGCTGCAAGGGGAAACCACAACGTCTGGCAAATTTTAAGTCCATTAAGTTCAGAGTGGCGCCTGAATCCACAAATGCCATGACAGAAAATGATGATAATGAGCAGATCAAGGTCACAGATAACAGAAATTTAGTTTGCGCAGTACTGATAGTAACAGAACTAGCAATTCTCTTAGTACGCTTAGGGCAATCAGAAATAACATGAGCAGAATCGCTGCAGTAAAAACACAACCTATTCTGGCGCCTGAATCTTAGACGTTCAGCTCTAGACAAAATCCTATCACACTGTATAGGCTCCGGGCTCCGCTCGGAGGACAACGCCACAGTGTGCACAACTCTGCGCTCGCGCAAGCGCCGATCAATCTGAATGGCCAGAGACATAGAATCACTCAGACCAGCAGGCGTGGGGAACCCCACCATAACATCTTTAACGGATTCAGAAAGACCCTTTCTGAAAATTGCCGCCAAGGCATCCTCATTCCATTTAGTCAGTACAGACCATTTTCTAAATTTCTGGCAATACGATTCTGCCACTTCTTGACCCTGACACAGGGCCAACAAGATCTTCTCAGCTTGATCCACAGAATTAGGCTCATCATACAATAACCCCAATGCTTGAAAGAAAGAATCAACATTAAGCAAAGCAGGATTGCCAGTTTCCAGGGAAAATGCCCAATCCTGAGGGTCACCACGCAGCAGGGATATGATAATTTTAACCTGCTGAACGGGATCACCAGAAAACCGGGGTCTCAATGCAAAAAACAGATTACAGTTATTTTTGAAACTCAAAAATTTGGATCTGTCACCAAAGAATAAATCAGGAGTGGGAATCCTAGGTTCTAAGGCAGGAGTCTGAACAATATAATCTGAAATACCCTGTACCCTAGCAGCAAGCTGATCCACACGAGAAACTAACTCCCGAACACTCATGTTATTTCTAGGTTCCGCAGATACCCAGAGATTAAGAGGGAGGAACAGGCTAAGGAAAAAAAATGGCTCAAAACCTTCCCTCCCTTCTTCTGAGATGCAATTATCTCATTGTGTTAGGAGTCAAGTTTCCTCTGCTGCACAGGGGGAATCTCGATCCGTCTCCGCTGCGGTCTCCCATTCTCATCCAGCCGCAGTGGAGTCTGCTCAGCAGGGACGTCGCTCCCAGTGTCTTGCTCGCTCTCACTCTGTACAGAGAGTTACTGCTGCTTCTTCAGCTCCTGCCATTAAAGTCAGTGCTGGTCAGCGGCGAGCGGACTTCCCTGGGACTAAGTCCTTGTTTGCGCACACTGAGCATGCCCAGAGCAAGATCTCCCGTTGGAGATCGAGGGTCATGTGCTCTGGCTCTGCAGCGCATTCCATTGGTCCTCTTGGCAGGTCCTGGAAGGGCAAAGTTTCTGTGGCCACTTCCTGTCCTGCAATTACATAAACTGCGCATGACCGCACGGCCATGCGCTAGTGTACAATTGAATACGTGTGTTTGTTGTGAGTGCAAGTCGTTCATTAAATACCCCTACCCTATTGTATGATTGTTCGCGTATGGAGTATGGCTGCTATCTAGCGCCCGACAAATCACTCAACGTGTCACACACGTATCAGCGTCTATTGCTGTGACCGCCAGTGCGGCGCCACGCGCCAGTAGTGCGCTTCCTGACCCACGTCTGGGTGCTTAGTGGTCCTGCCAGCACGGCACAGTTCGCACTTCGGTGCTCTAATTATAAGAGTTGCCTAACACACCCTGTTGCGGTGTTGTGTCAGCAAGTGGTCTAATCGGACTTCAATCCTAGTTGGGGTTAAGTTCGCTGACTGCTTGCTCGCCTTCTATGTGCGGTACCGCGATCCTGTGACGCAACAGGATCGCTTCCTTCACGTTGGGTGAAGTTTAACCCACGCGAGTATACTTATGAGTACCGCCATATAGTCCGTCATTACTCAGCAGCAGGTTCCATCTCTGCACGGTGGACCCCTGGCTACGAACGCACCGTACACTATCAGTCTTATTATTTGGTGCATTCCGCTAGCCCTAACATTACACTAGCGCCAGGGTCTGGCTAGTGATGACGGACAAACAGCAATCCCTGCGGTATATACAGCAGCTGGAGGGTAGGTTGGCGGCTCTCGAGAGCGCAACCTCAGCTGTGGATGTTACCGCAGTTGCTGTACAGGCTGCCAGCGTGGCTGCAGCAACTTTGTCCATTGCCACCCCTGTTCCGACATTTTCTCGCCTCCCGCTGCCAGAGAAATTTTCTGGTAATAGCAAATTTTGTAGGGGATTCGTGAGTCAGTGCTCTATTCATCTCGAGCTTCTGGCTGCACGTTTCCCCACAGAGCGGGCTAAGGTGGGATTTATTGTGTCTCTATTGTCGGACAGGGCGTTGGAATGGGCTACGCCGCTGTGGGAGCGTGGCGATCATGTGGTGCAGAGTGCTCCTCTGTTTTTGAGCACTTTAAAACAGGTCTTTTTAGGACCTCAAGTCACCCATGACACTGCGCTCCAACTGCTGGCATTAACTCAGGGTGAGTCCTTGGTCAGTCATTTTGCCGTCCAATTCCGCACTTTAGCATCTGAGCTGGAATGGTCGGATAAAGCTCTTATCCCCATATTTTGGAGGGGCTTGGCTGACCATGTAAAGGACGCTCTGGCCACTAGGGAGATTCCTTCCACACTGGAGGAGTTAATAACAGTCTCCACTCGAATTGACCTCCGTTTTAACGAGCGGAGGTTAGAGCGAGCCCAGTGTAGGCAGAGGTTTCGGCTGGCTCCTACTTTCGCCAAACCTCTGGAATCTCCGGTCCTGGTTCCTGAGTCACATGAGGCCAGGGAAGTGTCACAAGCGGGACCTAAGTCCCGGACCGCTTGTGGACTCAGGGTCTGTCATGTTTGCCAGCAGACTGGACATTTAGCCACCAGATGTCCTCAGCGGTCGAGGAAACATCAGCGTCTAGTGGTCGTAGGTGGAGGTACACTAGACACGGCGACGTTTGCCTCTAAATTGTCCTTTAACCCCTTCATGACCCAGCCTATTTTGACCTTAAAGACCTTGCCGTTTTTTGCAATTCTGACCAGTGTCCCTTTATGAGGTAATAACTCAGGAACGCTTCAATGGATCCTAGCGGTTCTGAGATTGTTTTTTCGTGACATATTGGGCTTCATGTTAGTGGTAAATTTAGGTCAATAAATTCTGTGTTTATTTGTGATAAAAACGGAAATTTGGCGAAAATTTTGAAAATTTCGCAATTTTCACATTTTGAATTTTTATTCTGTTAAACCAGAGAGGTATGTGACACAAAATAGTTAATAAATAACATTTCCCACATGTTTACTTTACATCAGCACAATTTTGGAAACAAAATTTTTTTTTGCTAGGAAGTTATAAGGGTTAAAATTTGACCAGCGATTTCTCATTTTTACAACGAAATTTACAAAACCATTTTTTTTAGGGACCACCTCACATTTGAAGTCAGTTTGAGAGGTCTATATGGCTGAAAATACCCAAAAGTGACACCATTCTAAAAAATGCACCCCTCAAGGTGCTCAAAACCACATTCAAGAAGTTTATTAACCCTTCAGGTGCTTCACAGCAGCAGAAGCAACATGGAAGGAAAAAATGAACATTTAACTTTTTAGTCACAAAAATGATTTTTCAGCAACAATTTTTGTATTTTCCCAATGGTAAAAGGAGAAACTGAACCACGAAAGTTGTTGTCCAATTTGTCCTGAGTACGCTGATACCTCATATGTGGGGGTAAACCACTGTTTGGGCACACGGCAGGGCTTGGAAGGGAAGGAGCGCCATTTGACTTTTTGAATGAAAAATTGGCTGCACTCTTTAGCGGACACCATGTCAAGTTTGGAGAGCCCCCGTGTGCCTAAAAATTGGAGCTCCCCCACAAGTGACCCCATTTTGGAAACTAGA
The DNA here is from genome assembly GCF_032444005.1 of Ranitomeya imitator. Lineage (NCBI taxonomy): Eukaryota > Metazoa > Chordata > Amphibia > Anura > Dendrobatidae > Ranitomeya > Ranitomeya imitator. Next base: position 206,809,648 of record NC_091286.1, read on the forward strand.
CGCCCCAAGGAACTTATCTAGATGCATAGTGAGCGCTTTAAACCCCCAGCTGCTTCACAAATTGATCCGTAAAAATGAAAAAGTACTATTTTTTCACAAAAAAAATTCTTTTAGCCTCAATTTTTTCATTTTCACATGGACAACAGGATAAAATGGATCCTAAAATTTGTTTGGCAATTTCTCCTGAGCACACCGATACCTCACATGTGGGGGTAAACCACTGTTTGGGCACATGGTAAGGCTCGGAAGGGAAGGAGCGCCATTTGACTTTTTGAATGAAAAATTATCTCCATCGTTAGCGGACACCATGTCGCGTTTGGAGAGACCCTGTGTGCTTAAACATTGGAGCTCCCCCACAAGTGACCCCATTTTGGAAACTGGACCCCCCAAGGAACTTATCTAGATGCCTAGTGAGCACTTTAAACCCTCAGGTGCTTCACAAATTGTTCCGTAAAAATGAAAAAGTGCTTTTTTTTCACAAAAAATTTCTTTTTGCCTCAATTTTTTCATTTTCACATGGGCAATAGGATAAAATGGATCCTAAAATTTGTTGAGCAATTTCTCCCGAGTACGCCGATACCTCATATGTGGGGGTAAACCACTGTTTGGGCACACGGCAGGGCTCGGAAGGGAAGGCGCGCCTTTTGACTTTTTGAATGGAGAATTAGCTCCATTTGTTAGCGGACACCATGTCGCATTTGGAGAGCCCCTGTGTGCCTATGCAATGGAGCTCCCCCACAAGTGACCCCATTTTGGAAACTAGACCCCCCAAGGAACTTATCTAGATGCATACTGAGCACTTTAAACCCCCAAGTGCTTCACAGAAGTTTATAATGCAGGGCCATGAAAATAAAAAATAATTTTTCTTTTCTCAAAAATGATTTTTTAGCCTGGAATTTCCTATTTTGCCAATGGTAATAGGAGAAATTGGACCACAAATGTTGTTGTCCAGTTTGTCCTGAGTATGCTGATACCCCATATGTGGGGGTAAACCACTGTTTGGGCGCACGGGAGGGCTCAGAAGGGAAGGCACGCCATTTGGCTTTTTAAATGGAAAATTAGCTCCAATCATTAGCGGACACCATGTCGCGTTTGGAGAGCCCCTGTGTGCCTAAACATTAGAGATCCCCCACAAATGACCCCATTTTGGAAACTAGACCCCCAAAGGAACTAATCTAGATGTGTGGTGAGCACTTTTAACCCTCAAGTGCTTCACAGAAGTTTATAACGCAGAGCCATGAAAAAAAAAAAAAATCTTTTCTCAAAAATGATTTTTTAGCCCGCAATTTTTTTAGTTTCCCAAGGGTAACAGGAGAAATTTGACCCCAAAAGTTGTTGTCCAGTTTCTCCTGAGTACGCTGATACCCAATATGTGGGGGTAAACCACTGTTTAGGCACATGTTGGGGCTCGGAAGTGAAGAAGTGACGTTATGAAATGCAGACTTTGATGGAATGCTCTTCGGGCGTCACGTTGCGTTTGCAGAGCCCCTGATGTTGCTAAACAGTAGAAACCCCCCACAAGTGACCCCATTTTGGAAACTAGACCCCGAAAGGAACTTATCTAGATATGTGGTGAGCACTTTCAACCCCCAAGTGCTTTACAGAAGTTTATAACACAGAGCCGTGAAAATAATAAATACGTTTTCTTTCCTCAAAAATAATTTTTTAGCCCAGAATTTTTTATTTTCCTAAGGGTTACAGGAGAAATTGGACCCCAAAAGTTGTTGTCCAGTTTCTCCTGAGTAAGCTGATACCCCATGTGTGAGGGTAAACCACTGTTTGGGCACACGTCGGGGCTCAGAAGGGAAGTAGTGACTTTTGAAATGCAGACTTTGATGGAATGGTCTGCGGGCGTCACGTTGCGTTTGCAGAGCCCCTGGTGTGCCTAAACAGTAGAAACCCCACACAAGTGACCCCATTTTGGAAACTAGACCCCCCAAGGAACTTACCTAGATATGTGGTGAGCACTTTGAACCCCCAAGTGCTTCACAGACGTTTACAACGCAGAGCCGTGAAAATAAAAAATCATTTTTCTTTCCTCAAAAATGATGTTTTAGCAAGCAATTTTTTATTTTCTCAAGGGTAACAGTAGAAATTGGACCCCAGTAATTGTTGCGCAGTTTGTCCTGAGTATGCTGGTACCCCATATGTGGGGGTGAACCACTGTTTGGGCACACGTCGGGGCTCGGAAGTGAGGGAGCACCATTTGACTTTTTGAATACAAGATTGGCTGGAATCAATGGTGGCGCCATGTTGCGTTTGGAGACCCCTGATGTGCCTAAACAGTGGAAACCCCTCAATTCTAACTCCAACACTAACCCCAACACACCCCTAACCCTTATCCCAACTGTAGCCATAACCCTAATCACAACCCTAACCCCAACACACCCGTAACCCCAACACACCCCTAACCCTAACCACAACCCTAATTCCAACCCAACCCTAGCCCTAAGGCTATGTGCCCCCGTTGTGGATTCGTGTGAGATATTTCCGCACCATTTTTGAAAAATCCGCGGGTAAAAGGCACTGCGTTTTACCTGCGGATTTACCGCGGATTTCCAGTGTTTTTTGTCCGGATTTCACCTGCGGATTCCTATTGAGGAACAGGTGTAAAACGCTGCGGAATCCGCACAAAGAATTGACATGCTGCGGGAAATACAACGCAGCGTTTCCGCGCGGTATTTTCCGCAACATGGGCACAGCGGATTTGGTTTTCCATATGTTTACATGGTACTGTAAACCTGATGGAACACTGCTGCGAATCCGCAGTGGCGAATCCGCAGCGGCCAATCCGCAGCCAAATCCGCACCGTGTGCACATAGCCTAATTCTAAAGGTATGTGCACACGCTGCGGAAAACGCTGCGGATCCGCAGCATTTTCACATGAGTTTACAGTTCAATGCAAACCTACGGGAAACAAAAATCGCTGTACACATGCTGCAGAAAAACTGCACGGAAACGCAGCGGTTTACATTCCGCAGCATGTCGCTTCTTTCTGCGGATTCCGCAGCGGTTTTACAACTGCTCAAATAGAAAATCGCAGTTGTAAAACCGCATTGAAATGCGCAGAAAAAACATGGTAAATCCGCCATAAATCCGCAGCGGTTTAGCACTGCGGATTTATCAAATCCGCAGCGGAAAAATCCGCAGAGGACCAGAATACGTGTGCACATACCGAAACCCTAACCCTACCCCTAACCCTACCCCTACCCCTAACCCTAACCCTACCCCTAACCCTACCCCTAACCCTAACCCTACCCCTAACCCTACCCCTAACCCTAACCCTACCCCTAACCCTACCCCTAACCCTACCCCTAACCCTAACCCTAGTTCTTACCCCAACCTTAGTGGAAAAAAAAAAAAAAAAAATTTATTGTCCCTACCTATGGGGGTGACAAAGGGGGGGGTGTCATTTACTTTTTTTTTTATTTTGATCACTGAGATAGATTATATCTCAGTGATCAAAATTCACTCTGGAACGAATCTGCCGGCCGGCAGATTCGGCGGGCGCACTGCACATGCGCCCGCCATTTTGGAAGATGACGGCGCCCAGGCAGAAGACGGACGGGACCCCGGCTGGATCGGTAAGTATGATGGGGTGGGGGGGGACCACGGGGGGGGCGTCGGAGCACGGGGGGGTGGATCGGAACACGGGGGGGATGGATTGGAGCACGGACTGGGGGAACGCTGTGCGGGCAGGCGGATCGGAGCACGGGGGGGGGATCGCTGTGCGGGGGGGGTGATCGCTGTGCGGGGGGGGGTGATCGGAGTGCGGGGGGGTTTGATTAGAGCACGGGGGGTGTGACTGGAGCACGGGGGGAGCGGGCAGGAGGACGGGGGAGCGGAGCACAGGACCGAGGAGAGCGGACCACAGATCGGGGGGCTGGGGGGGCGATCGGAGGAGTGGGGTGGGTGCACATTAGTGTGTCCAGCCATGGCCGATGATATTGCAGCATCGGCCATGGCTGGATTGTAATATTTCACCATTTTTTTAGGTGAAATATTACAAATCGCTCTGATTGGCAGTTTCACTTTCAACAGCCAATCAGAGCGATCGTAGCCACGAGGGGGTGAAGCCACCCCCCCTGGGCTAAACTACCACTCCCCCTGTCCCTGCAGATCGGGTGAAATGGGAGTTAACCCTTTCACCCGATCTGCAGGGACGCGATCATTCCATGACGCATATGCTGCGTCATGGGTCGGAATGGCACCGACTTTCATGACGCAGCGTATGCGTCAAAGGTCGGGAAGGGGTTAAGGGGACAATTACTATAGGCTCATTCTCCCACTCGGTAGAGCTCTGCGTGGATTCTGGGGCGGAGGGCAATTTTATGTCTTCTGCCTTCGCCCAATGCCACGCAATACCTCTGGTTATGCTAGCTCAACCTGTAACTGTACGAGTGGTGAATGGGTCGACTCTGCCCTCACAGATAACTCACCAGACCATCCCTTTTACTCTGTCCATGTCGCCATCTCATCAGGAGATTATTTCTCTGCTCGTCATTCCAGAGGGAATTGATGAGGTCCTGTTGGGAATACCTTGGCTACGGTACCACTCTCCTCATATCGAGTGGTCCTCAGGCAGAATTCTGGGATGGGGTGAATCTTGTGGGGGTAGGTGTCAGAGGGAGTGCGTTCAGGTAGCTACAACTGAGGTACCCGCAGATCTTTCCTCTCTCCCCAAGCAGTATTGGTCGTATGCAGACGTATTCTCCAAAAAGGTGGCGGAGACCCTTCCGCCCCATCGCCCCTATGACTGTCCTATTGACCTCTTGCCTGGTGCTGAGCCTCCCCGGGGTCGAGTCTATCCGCTATCTCTCCCGGAGACGGAGGCAATGTCACAGTACATCCAGGAAAATCTGGCAAGAGGGTTCATCAGGAAGTCAGTGTCACCTGCTGGGGCAGGGTTCTTCTTCGTGCAGAAGAAGAATGGGGAATTGCGTCCATGCATAGACTACAGGGGTCTTAACGCCATCACCGTTAAGAATAAATACCCTTTGCCTTTGATATCTGAACTGTTCGATAGGCTTCGGGGAGCAAGGGTATTTACTAAATTAGATCTGCGGGGTGCTTACAACCTGATTCGCATCCGTGAGGGGGACGAATGGAAGATGGCTTTTAACACCAGGGATGGGCACTATGAATATCTGGTGATGCCCTTTGGGCTCTGTAATGCCCCAGCCGTTTTCCAAGACTTTGTGAACGATATCTTCCGGGATATGCTTTCCACCTCGGTCGTAGTCTATCTGGATGATATTCTCATCTACTCTCCAGATATTAACTCCCACCGGAGAGATGTTTGCAAAGTCTTCGACCTCCTATGGGCAAACTCCCTCTATGCCAAGTTGGAGAAGTATATGTTTGAGCAGGAGTCCTTACCTTTCCTAGGCTACATCATCTCAGCCCAGGGATTGGCTATGGATCCTGCCAAACTACAGGCTGTGATGGACTGGCAGGAACCCCATTCTCTTAAAGCGGTGCAGCGCTTTATGGGGTTCATCAATTATTATCGCCAGTTCATCCCGCATTTCTCAACTTTGGTAGCTCCCTTGGTTGCCTTTACCAAGAAGGGGGCGAATCCCAAATTGTGGTCTGAGGAGGTCTCCAAGGCCTTTATCTCCATAAAGTCACACTTCGCTAGTGCTCCCATTCTTCATCGCCCCGATGTTGATAAGCCATTTATCATGGAGGTGGATGCCTCTTCTGTTGGTGCTGGAGCAGTCCTCTTCCAAAAGGATGCTCAAGGTCGGAAGCATCCTTGCTTCTTTTTCTCCAGGACCTTCGCACCAGCAGAGAGGAATTATTCCATCGGGGACAGGGAGTTGCTAGCCATGAAGTTGGCTTTCTCGGAGTGGAGACATCTCTTGGAGGGAGCACGTTTTCCCTTCCAAGTCTTCACAGATCACAAAAATTTGGTGTATCTGCAGACAGCTCAGCGGTTGAATTCTCGCCAGGCCAGATGGTCCTTGTTCTTCTCCCGGTTTCATTTCATCCTCCATTTCCTTTCTGGGGAGAAGAACATTCGGGCCGATGCTCTCTCTCACTCCGTTGTGTCATCTGCGGAGGAGGAGGAGCCTCGGCTTATTGTCCCCACCGAGAGTTTGAGAACCGTGGCCCAGGTTTCGCTGGAGTCTGTGCCCCCGGGCAAGACTTTTGTTCCATCTAGTTTGCGATCGGAGGTTCTCTCTTGGGCGCACTCGTCCAGGGTGGGTGGACATTTTGGTACTAAAAGGATATCAGAGTTACTGGCGAGGACACACTGGTGGCCGCATATGGCTCGTGATGTCACGGAGTACGTTCGGGCGTGTGTCTCTTGCGCCAGGAACAAGACTCCTCGGCAACGGCCAGCTGGTTTGCTTTATCCTCTGCCCGTGGCTGACAGGCCCTGGGAGATGGTCGGGATGGACTTTGTGGTTGGCTTACCCAAGTCTCGTAATTGCATCATTATCTGGGTGATCACCGATCATTTTTCCAAAATGGTGCATTTGGTGCCTCTTCCACGGCTACCATCTGCACGGGCGTTGGCTGTCTTGTTTATCAAGCATATCTTTCGCTTACACGGTATGCCAGACAAAATTGTTAGTGACCGGGGTCCCCAATTTGCGTCTCGATTCTGGAGGGAGCTATGTCGTCTACTCAGTATTGAGTTAAATCTCTCTTCGGCATATCATCCCGAGACGAATGGGTTGGTAGAAAGGGCCAACCAGACCTTGGTCACATATCTGCAACATTTTGTTTCTGCCAGACAGGATGACTGGGCATCCTTGCTACCGTGGGCAGAGTTTGCACGTAACAATGCCGTAGCCGACTCCACCGGTCAGACTCCATTCCTCTTAAATTACAGCCAGCATCCACGTGTTCCTGTGCCCATGCCTGTGTCTTCCGCTGATCCCAGGGTGGCAGACTGGGCTGTGGAGGCACGGGACATTTGGGATCGCACGCAGGATGCCATTCGGGCCTCCAAGGAGAGAATGAGGTCCTCCGCCGATGTTCATCGGCGCCCCGCTCCGACTTTTGCCCCTGGCGACTTGGTGTGGCTCTCCGCCCGTAACATCAGGCTGCGAGTTGAGTCCACTAAGTTTGCTCCTCGCTACTTGGGTCCCTTCAAGGTTCTCGAACAGGTTAATCCTGTGGTCTACCGCCTGGCTCTTCCTCCACGCTTGGGTATCACCGACACCTTTCATGTGTCCCTCTTGAAACCCGTATACATGTCCTGGTTTTCCGAGTCATCTGCCGGGACATCAGGTTCGTCTACGGACGATTACGAGGTGAACGCTATTTTGGGGTGCAAGGTGGTACGCGGCAAAAAGTTTTATTTGGTGGATTGGAAGGGTTATGGTCCAGAGGACAGGTCTTGGGAGCCTGCTAAAAACATTCGGGCCCCACAGCTCATTGCTGCCTTCGAGCGTAGCGAGGCCCAGGGAGGGGGGGGGGCCCTAGGAGGGGGGGTAATGTTAGGAGTCGAGTTTCCTCTGCTGCACAAGGGGAATCTCGATCCGTCTCTGCTGCAGTCTCCCATTCTCATCCAGCCGCAGTGGAGTCTGCTCAGCAGGGACGTCGCTCCCAGTGTCTTGCTCGCTCTCACTCTGTACAGAGAGTTACTGCTGCTTCTTCAGCTCCTGCCATTAAAGTCAGTGCTGGTCAGCGGCGAGTGGACTTCCCTGGGACTAAGTCCTTGTTTGCGCACACTGAGCATGCCCAGAGCAAGATCTCCCGTTGGAGATCGAGGGTCATGTGCTCTGGCTCTGCAGCGCATTCCATTGGTCCTCTTGGCAGGTCCTGGAAGGGCAAAGTTTCTGTGGCCACCTCCTGTCCTGCAATTACATAAACTGCGCATGACCGCACGGCCATGCGCTAGTGTACAATTGAATACGTGTGTTTGTTGTGAGTGCAAGTCGTTCATTAAATACCCCTACCCTATTGTATGACTGTTCGCGTATGGAGTATGGCTGCTATCTAGCGCCCGACAAATCACTCAACGTGTCACACACGTATCAGCGTCTATTGCTGTGACCGCCAGTGCGGCGCCACGCGCCAGTAGTGCGCTTCCTGACCCACGTCTGGGTGCTTAGTGGTCCTGCCAGCACGGCACAGTTCGCACTTCGGTGCTCTAATTATAAGAGTTGCCTAACACACCCTGTTGCGGTGTTGTGTCAGCAAGTGGTCTAATCGGACTTCAATCCTAGTTGGGGTTAAGTTCGCTGACTGCTTGCTCGCCTTCTATGTGCGGTACCGCGATCCTGTGACGCAACAGGATCGCTTCATTCACGTTGGGTGAAGTTTAACCCACGCGAGTATACTTATGAGTACCGCCATATAGTCCGTCATTACTCAGCAGCAGGTTCCATCTCTGCACGGTGAACCCTGGGCTATGAACGCACCGTACACTATCAGTCTTATTATTTGGTGCGTTCCGCCAGCCCTAACACATTGTTGGCCAGTTGTACTGTTATGATCTGGTGGCCTTGGAGCAGCATGAGACGTACTCTGGAGAAGGTGGCCCCTGTACTGACCGCAAACCCTGAACCTAGCAGTGCAACTAGTAGCCGTGGGGGGTACCTAACACTCCCTAGACCCCCTCGACACAGCCTAAGAAACTAACTACCCCTAAAGACAGAAACAGGAAACTTATCTTGCCTCAGAGAAAATTCCCAAAGGACAGACAGCCCCCTACATATATTGACTGCGAGAGGAGAGGGAACAAACATACGCAGACATGAAATCTGGATTTAGCATTAGTGTTGAGCATTCCGATACCGCAAGTATCGGGTATCGGCCGATACTTGCGGTATCGGAATTCCGATACCGAATTCCGATACTTCCCGCGTATCGGATACCTGAATCGGAAGTTGCCGAAATTCAAACAGCACGCAGCAGCCAATGAGGAATGAATTGAAGTGTGGGCATATCCTGTTTAACATGGTGGGCATGTAACTACTGGCAAGGCTGTGATTGGATGCTGAAATGATGTCACTCAGCACTATAAAAAAAACGCTGCCGCCATTTTGCGCTCACTCTGCTGTGATTTCAGTTAGGGACAGGACGCTGTGTTCTAACTGAGGGCCAGTTGAGATCGCTGATTGCTTTATTTTCCTTTCCAAAGGCTAATTTAGCAAAACGCTGTGTGTTCTTCACTGTTCACCTTGCTCTTGCCTTGCAGCGCTGTTTTAACAGCGTTCTGCAAGGTCTCTCTGTGTGTGTGTGTGTGCAGCTCACTCTGTAGTCTGTGTGCAGCCATATACCCGGTTGTATTCAGCTCAGGGGGGGGTCACACTGCCTCACACAGTTGTCCTTTTTTGCTCATAGTGCAGCCTGCTGCACATTTTTTCTCAAATTTCCTATTAGTGTTTTTCCACCCGTCTCCAGCTAAATTGTGGAAAAACACTACATAGGATAACCTAGAGGGGGGGTTTTTGGGCCTTGCAGCGCCGTTTACGGCTGTCTGCACGGTCTCGGTGTGAGCGCAGCTCGCCCTGTAGTCTGTGTGCAGCCATAGCCGGTTGGATTCAGCTCAGGGTTCGTTACTGCCTCATACCTTGAGAAAAATTTTCCTTTTTTTCAACTAGTGCAGCCTGTTGAAAAAATTTTTAAAAAATTCCTATTAGTGTTTTTCCACCCGTCTCCAGCTAAATTGTGGAAAAACACTACATAGGATAACCTAGAGGAGGGTTTTTGGGCCTTGCAGCGCCATTTACGGCTGTCTGCACGGTCTCGGTGTGAGCGCAGCTCGCCCTGTAGTCTGTGTGCAGCCATAGCCGGTTGGATTCAGCTCAGGGTTCGTTACTGCCTCATATTTTGAAAAAAATTGTACTTTTTTTCAAATAGAGCAGCCTGTTTAAAATTTTAAAAAAAATTTCCTATCAGTGTTTTTCCACCCGTCTTCAGCTAAATTGTGGAAAAACACTACATAGGATAACCTAGAGGGGTTTTTTTGGGCCTTGCAGCGCCGTCTACGGCTGTCTGCACGGTCTCGGTGTGAGCGCAGCTCGCCCTGTAGTCTGTGTGCAGCCATAGCCGGTTGGATTCAGCTCAGGGTTCGTTACTGCCTCATACCTTGAAAAAAAATTTCAATTTTTTCAAATAGAGCAGCCTGTTTAAAATTTAAACAAAAATTTCCTATTAGTGTTTTTCCACCCGTCTCCAGCTAAATTGTGGAAAAACACTACATAGGATAACCTAGAGGAGGGTTTTTGGGCCTTGCAGCGCCGTTTACGGCTGTCTGCACGGTCTCGGTGTGAGTGCAGCTCGCCCTGTAGTCTGTGTGCAGCCATAGCCGGTTGGATTCAGCTCAGGGTTCGTTACTGCCTCATATTTTGAAAAAAAATTTCCTTTTTTTCAAATAGAGCAGCCTGTTTAAAATTTAAACAAAAATTTCCTATTAGTGTTTTTCCACCCGTCTCCAGCTAAATTGTGGAAAAACACTACATAGGATAACCTAGAGGAGGGTTTTTGGGCCTTGCAGCGCCGTTTACGGCTGTCTGCACGGTCTCGGTGTGAGTGCAGCTCGCCCTGTAGTCTGTGTGCAGCCATAGCCGGTTGGATTCAGCTCAGGGTTCGTTACTGCCTCATACCTTGAAAAAAAATTTCCTTTTTTTCAAATAGAGCAGCCTGTTTAAAATTTAAACAAAATTTCCTATTAGTGTTTTTCCACCCGTCTCCAGCTAAATTGTGGAAAAACACTACATAGGATAACCTAGAGGACGGTTTTTGGGCCTTGCAGCGCCGTTTACGGCTGTCTGCACGGTCTCGGTGTGAGTGCAGCTCGCCCTGTAGTCTGTGTGCAGCCATAGCCGGTTGGATTCAGCTCAGGGTTCGTTACTGCCTCATATTTTGAAAAAAAATTTCCTTTTTTTCAAATAGAGCAGCCTGTTTAAAATTTTAAAAAAAATTTCCTATTAGTGTTTTTCCACCCGTCTCCAGCTAAATTGTGGAAAAACACTACATAGGATAACCTAGAGGAGGGTTTTTGGGCCTTGCAGCGCCATTTACGGCTGTCTGCACGGTCCCCGTGTGAGTTAAACTTGCTCTGTAGTCCGATTTGCAGAAAAAAAAAAAAGTAAAGTTCACCAAACACCACTTAACACTTGTGTAGGCCACATTTGAAAAATAATAAAGTTTAGTCCACACTTTACAACATTAGTGTTTCTTACACCTGTTAGGAGGAGCATTTCAGGAATAAGCACACTAAGGCCTTAGTACTTTTCTGCTTATCTTTATCTGTCAACCAAGATGAAGAGGGCAGGGAGTAAGGCACGTGGGCGTGGGCGCGGAGCAGGGAGAGGACGTGGTGATTCTGTGCCTGCTGCGGCCACCGGTGACTCGTCGTCACTCAGTTTCAGCAGGGAACAGTCCTTCATGCGCAGCTTTGTCGGAGAGCGCCGTGCACCGCTGCTGCGTGAAGATCAAATTGAAGCCGTTGTTGGGTGGATGGCAGCTAACGCCTCGGCATCGACTTCAGTTAGTGCCACATCCTCTCAGGCACAGAGCACTGGAGAGCAGCCATCTGTCTCTTCACCACCTGCCAAATTGGCCAGGCAGTCAGAGAGCCCAGGACAGGAGCCGTCTCTACTTCTGTTCTCTGAATCTCTTGGCTTGGAAACAGGGGGCCAGCCAAGCAGCATTGGAGAAATGGAAGAAGAGGCAGTGTGCAGTGATGCCCAACAGCTTTGTCTCTCTGACTCTGAAGAGGCGGGTGGGCCAGTGCCTGCGGTGACCACAGCGCAGTACGCATCTGATGATGAAACTCAGGTGCCGCTTTCTGGTGCATACTGTGCTGCCGAGACTACCCAGGAGGAGCAGTTGGTGGCAGAGGGTAGTGGAGATGATGAGGTCCTTGACCCATCGTGGCGTGAGGAACAGGAAGGTGGTGGGAGCAGCTCAGAGGAAGAGATTCCCCTTACGGGCCAAAGAGGGAGAGGGAGGGGGAAGACTGCGGAGCCTGTAGCCTCCATTTTTGCGCCCGTTAGGAGCCTGTCTCTTTCCAAAGCCAAAAAGGGCGCTCCCAAGACTTGCAGTGCCTGGTCCTTTTTTGACACAGTTGCAGATGACATTTGTTTTGTCAAATGCAAGCTGTGTCATCAGAAAGTCAAAAGAGGTAAAAGTGTCAGCAACCTCAATACCACAAATATGTGGAAACATGTGCGGACCAGGCACGCGGTGGAGTTACAGAAACACAGTGAAGACGTAGGCCAACCAACAGCGGCAGCTACCACCTCTTCAGCTCGTGTTGCCTCTTCCTCCACTGTTGTCCAGAGACCTCGTGTAATTCCACCCACAGCACCACCTTCCCAGTCATCCTCACACTCCCAATCTACTCTACAGCCATCGGTAGTACAGGCATGGGAGAAAAGGCGGGCATTCTCGGCCAACCACCCCCGAGCACAGGCTCTGAATGCAGGCATTGCCAAACTGTTGTCCCTGGAAATGCTCTCATTCAGGCTGGTGGAGACTGACAGCTTCCGTGACTTGATGGCATTGGCAGTCCCACAGTACAAGGTGCCCAGCCGCTTTTACTTCAGCAGGCAAGCTGTCCCTGCCCTGCACAGGCATGTTGAGGGAAACATAAAACATGCGCTACTGAACGCCGTCAGTAGCAAGGTCCACCTCACCACCGATGCGTGGACCAGTCAGCATGGACAGGGGCGATACGTTTCCCTCACTGCCCATTGGGTTAATGTTGTTGAGCCAGGTACAGATCGTGCGAGTGGCGCAGGACGTGTCCTGCCCACTCCAAGGATTGCAGGAATCCAGTCTGTACGCATTGACTCCTCCTCATACACAAGTTCCTCAGAATCATCTCTGCAGGAGCCGTCACAGTCCACCTCCCGTGAACGTTTACCTATGACCGACATGAGCACAGCCGTGGCCAAACGTCAGCAGGCCGTCTTGAAACTAGTTTCATTGGGGAATCGAAGCCACACAGCACAGGAGCTCTGGAATGCCATCAAGCAGGAGAGCGATGTGTGGTTACTGCCAGCGAATCTCCAGCCAGGCATGGTAGTGTGTGACAATGGCCGAAACCTGGTGGCAGCTTTGGCCCTTGGCAACCTCACTCACATCCCATGTCTGGCACATGTGCTCAATTTGGTTGTGCAGAGTTTTCTGAGGGACTATCCGGATCTTGATGCACTGCTGCACAAGGTCCGCCTAGAGTGTGCTCACTTGCGGCGTTCCAGCTTGGCAAGATCCCGCATTGCTGCTCTGCAGCGCCGATTCTGCCTTCCGGAACACCGCATCATATGTGACCTACCTACCAGGTGGATTTCCACGTTACATATGTTGGAGCGGTTGTGTGAGCAGCAGCAAGCAGTTATGGAGTACCAGCTGCATCAGGCGCAAAAAAGTCGCAGTCAGCGCCGATCACACTTCACAACCACAGAGTGGGCCACTATGATGGACGTCTGGTTCTCGGCAGTGTTCTTGTCACAGGTACTCCCTCGTGCCAAGCCTGGTTCCAGCACCGTCAGCTGTTTCCGGGTTGTGTCAAGCTCACTGAGACGCCTATGTGTTGCCCCGTCGTGGTGCGGTCGGGTTAGCCAACTCCAGGGTGCCTCCAGTTTAGGAGCTTCCTATGTGGGCTGCGTGAACTGGTAGTCAAGGCTGGTTCTGTAGTGCCAGTAGGCCCAGCTCCCCCTGTAGGACTGTTGGGGTTCGGTAACTGCGGCTGCCTCGCGGCCTAGCTGTTCTCTCCTGTGGACCTTCGGGTCCACCACCTGGTTCCAGCACCGTCAGCCTGTTCTTGGCAGTGTCTTTTGCTCTTGTACCTTCTGCTCCCCATCCTGGTTCCAGTACCGTCAGCTGGTTCCGGGCAGAGCCTTTGGCTTAGGTGCCTCCTTCTGGGTATCCGAGTTCCACCAACGTCAGGTGGTCCTTGGTAGTGCTTTCAGGCACGGGTACCTCCTGCTTAGTAACCGGGTTCCAGTATCGTCAGCTGGACCTCGGTAGTTCCATTGGCTCTTGGACCTTCGGCTACCCATCCGGGTTCCAGTACCGTCAGCTGGTTCTCGGCAGTGTCTTTTGCTCTTGTACCTTCTGCTGCCCATCCTGGTTCCAGTAACGTCAGCTGGTTCCGGGCAGAGCCTTTGGCTTAGGTGCCTCCTTCTGGGTATCCGAGTTCCGCCAACGTCAGGCGGTCCTTGGTAGTGCTTTTTAGCACGGGTACCTCCTGCTTAGTAACTGGGTTCCAGTAACGTCAGCTGGTCCTCAGTAGTTCCATTGGCTCTTGGACCTTCGGGTAGCCAGCCGAGTTCCAGTTCCATCAGCTGGTTCTCGGCATTTTCTCAGCCTTCTTGTACCTTCTGCTACGTTTTCACGTTGAAGACCCTAAAGACGTCATCACGGAAGACCACCCTTAAGATGACGACGACGACCCTGCAGATGACGACCCTGAAGACCACCCCGATGACGACGACGGCGGAGACGACGACGGCGGAGACGACGACGGCGGAGACGGCGACCCTGGAGACGACGACATGGAAGACCGAGAAGCAGAAGAACAAGAGGCTGCAGAACAAAGAGCAGAAGAACATTAAGCATAACACTTAATATCAGAGCAAAAGATATGTAAATTATATGCAGAAGAAGACTAAGCAGTGTATGGGGGTGAGTCCGTTCCTCCTCGTGGTGCCCCTGGATAAAGCCTGATGCTGCAGGCCAAACTGAACGCGGACAAATGTAACTTTTGTGACTGGCAGAACGGAAGGTGTAATCTTCAAACTTTTATAGATAACAACTACGGGAATGCCTGTCACAAATGTGAATATGATGTAAAAGTAGAATAGGAAGAATAATATTAGTTGGATAAAATGAATATGAAGAATGTAATAAAAAAAAAAGATTTAGAAGAAGATGAATAAGGTGAAGAAGTTGATGTCAAAGATGCTGATGATGAAGAAGATGAAAGTGTGGGAAAATTAAAAAAAAAAAAAAAAAAAAGGGGAAGGGCGTGGAATAGTGAAACATCAATATTTAAAATAAAAATACATAGTCAATATCTTTGTCAATCCTAACATCTTTAAAAAAATAAAAAATCATGTTATTCTATTTGATTGGGCTACGCCTCTATGACTTTAATGTCTCCGCCACCTCCCCAAATACATCCTGCATTATTCTTAGTTGTTCACCTTCATGTAGAATAAACTTACAAGGAAAGAAAGGCTTTATTTTAATTCCGATATTTTGGTCCCATTGACTTGCATTGGGATCGGATATCGGTATCGGCGATATCCGATATTTTTGGAATATCGGCCGATCCAATCCGATACCGATACTTTCCGATATCGGAAGGTATCGCTCAACACTATTTAGCATAGGAGGCCATACTAGCTAAATAGAAAGAATTAAAACACTAGAAAATATCCACCACAGAAAATACAAAACACCACATCTGACTAAAGACATGGAGGGTATATCTGCATCTCCAGAGACACAGCAAGGCTGCAAAAAATACTTCACAGACAAAGCTGGGCAAGAAAAAACATGAAAATGCACAGAACTATAAGGTCCACAGCAGGTGGACAGCAAAAACAAAGCCAGGACTTATCTTTGAAGAAAAGCACAGCGAACAGGAGAGACCAGAAGGGATGTGAATCCTCCAAAAACAATGGACAACTGGCAGGGACTAAAGAGTCCTGCAAAGCTACTGTATATACCCCAGTCAGTTTTGCAATTAGTAGATACACCTGTCCAATCCTGCAGTCCAGGCAAAACTGCATTACCCTCTACAACCACCAGAGGGAGCCCAAAAGCTGAATTCACAACAAGTTTCACTTTGTTGCAACGTCGATTATTAGGCGGTGCTGGGGAAGATACAGCGAACGCTGATAGTTTAGCATACGGCTGGAGTGTACGGGTGACCCTTGGATGTGCGAGCAAAGTCTTCGCACCTTCAGGAGCAGGGCTGATAAACCCAGATCATTTTTGAGGAAGCACTGCACCACCAGGTACAATGTGTGAGCAAGGCAAAGTATGGGTTTCAGTTCTGAAAGGGCTATGGCAGCCATAAAATTCCTTCTGTTATCACTGACTACCTTGCCTGCCTCAAGATGTACACTGCCCCGCCATGACTGAGTTTCTTGCTGCAAGTACTTGGCCAGTCCTTCCGCGGTGTGTCTGTTGTCACCCAAACACTTCACTTCTAACACAGCCTGCTGACGCTTACTCCTAGCTGTTCGATAATGTGACACCTCGTGTGCAACACTGGCAGCTACGGATGGAGTGGTCGTGCGACTGCGCCCTGTGGACGAGCTTTTGCTTCTAGAGGAGGAGGAGGAGGAGGGGGAGGGGTGACGAACGCCTAGAGCCAACTGTTTCCTAGACCGTGGGCTAGGCAGAACTGTGCCACTATGGCTGTCCCCTGTGAACCCTGCATCCACCACATTAACCCAGTGCACCGTGATGGACACGTAACGGCCCTGGCCATGCCTACTGGTCCATGCATCTGTTGTGAGGTGCACCTTTCCACTGACTGATTGCCTCAGTGCATGGACAATGTGGTCTTTGACATGCTGGCGGAGGGCTGGGATGGCTTTTCTCACAAAGAAGTGTTGACTGGGTAGGTCATAGCGTGGTACTGCATAGGACATCAGGGCTTTGAAAGCTTCACTTTCAACCAACCGGTAGAGCATCATCTCTAACGATATTAGTCTAGCAATGTGGGCGTTCAAACCCTGTGTACGCGGATGAGATAATGAGTACTTTCTTTTCCTAATGAGAGTCTCTTGTAGGGTGAGCTGGACTGTAGAGCTGCATATGGTGGAACTAGCGGGGGTGGTGATGGACATGGCAGATTGATAGAGGGTTGGTGATGGTATTCTTGATGTTGGCCTACATACAGTGTTTCCTACCAAGAACCTCGTTATTCCCTGACTGCTTTGGACTTGCGACGATACCTCCACATTTGCTGCTGGTGGTGTCCTAACCGGTGGGCTTACAGTGAAGGAAGCAATGTAGCATTGCTGACTACCTTCATTCTGAGCAGGTGCACCAACGGCACGGGACATTTGGTAGTTAGTCCAGGCTTGCAAGTGCATGCTGGTTAAATGTCTAAGCATGCACGTTGTATTTAAATTTTGGAGATTCTTCCCTTTGTTAAAGGTCTTTGAGCATTTTTTACAGATAACTTTGCACTGATCATTCGGATCTTGGTTAAGAAATTGCCACACTACACTCTTCCTACTATCGAACACCTTTTCAGGCATTGCACGCTGTGCTACTTCTCACCGGATGGCCACGCTGTCCTAAAACTGTTTTTGGTTTTGACAAACGTTTTTGGCCAGATACGAGCCTGCCAGATGAAAGCTGTTGCGCTGTAGATGGCTGCTGCGGATCATCCTCCTCCGTTTCTGAGCTACTGGCACCGGCACCCTTTTCCCCCAATGGCTGCCAATCTGGGTCAACAACTGGGTCATCTATCACCTCCTCTTCAATGTTATGTGCACCTTCCTCTGTGTCACCGTGTAAGGTGCTATAGCGTTCGTGACGGGGCACCATAGTCTCATCAGGGTCAGATTCTGGCTCAGTACACTGAGAGGGTAATGCAGTGATCTGAGTCAATGGAACAGCATTATAATCTAGCTGTGGCTGCATCAGTGCACTCCATGTCCGATTCATCTTGTAATGGGCTGTTAACTAGGGTTGAGCGAAACGGGTCGGCAATTTTCAGAAGGCGCCGACTTTTGGCAAAGTCGGGTTTCATGAAACCCGACCCGACCCCTGTGTGGGGTCGGCCATGAAGTCGGCGATCTTCTGAATCTGGAATCGGAATTCCGATACCAATTCCCGATATGTTTATATCGGGAATTGGTATCGGAATTCAGATTTAAGTGTAAAATAAAGAATTAAAATAAAAAATATCGCTATACTTACCCTCTGACGCGCCCTGGTACTAACCGGGAACCTTCCTTCCTTCGAATCAGCCCTTCCAGGACCTTGCGGTGACGTCGCGGTGACGTCGCGGCTTGTGATTGGTCGCACGGCTGCCCATGTGACCGCTCGCGCGACCAATCACAAGCCGCGACGTCACCGAAGGTCCTGGAAGGGCTGATTCGAAGGAAGGAAGGCTGCCGGAAAGAAGCAGGGCGCGTCCGAGGGTGAGTATATTCCTATTAGGTATATACTCACCCTCGGACGCGCCCTGCTTCTTTCCGGCAGCCTTCCTTCCTTCGAATCAGCCCTTCCAGGACCTTCGGTGACGTCGCGGCTTGTGATTGGTCGCGCGAGCGGTCACATGGGCAGCCGTGCGACCAATCACAAGCCGCGACGTCACCGCGACGTCACCGCAAGGTCCTGGAAGGGCTGATTCGAAGGAAGGAAGGTTCCCGGTTAGTACCAGGGCGCGTCAGAGGGTAAGTATAGCGATATTTTTTATTTTAATTCTCTATTTTACACTTAAATATGGATCCCAGGGCCTGAAGGAGAGTTTCCGCTCCGTCAGACCCTGGGAACCATTGGAAACCCAATGCACTGCATTGGGTTTCGAGTTTCGGCCGACCACGACCCCGACTTTTTTATAGGATCGGCCGATTTCACTCGACCCGACTCTTGAAAAAGTCGGGTTTCGTGAAACCCGATCCTATAAAAGTAAAGGTCGCTCAACCCTACTGTTAACAATTTCCCTTTCTAACCCAGGCACTGTATGTGTAAAGAGCTCCATGGAGTAAACTGTAGTGTCGCCTGCCCCATCCTTCCCTTTTGGTTTGGGTGAAGGACACAAGGAAGCGACTAGTTCCTGACCGGGAGCATCCACTGACGACTCGCTGCTTTTATATTTCGAACTTTCTGAAGAGGAGGCGAAAGAGCTAGAGGCTGAGTCAACAAGGAAAGCCAAAACTTTTTCCTGCTGCTCCGGCTTTAAAAGCTGTTTTCCTACTCCCAGATAAGGAAGCCTTCAAGGCCTTGTGTAGCCAGACAATGACGCTGGCTCAACACCTCGAGCCTATGGTGCTATTTTGCTTTTCCGACTACCACCAGATGCTCCACCACCACCACCATCAGTACCAGCTGGCAGTGACCGCCCACGGCCTCTTCCACCAGACTTCCTCATTTTTGGAAAAATCTAACCAAAATAACAACCGTTATAGGGTACTGTAAAACAAGGTAGAAGGTGTATATAAACTTGTTGAGAATTTAAATCTCCCTTTTTTTGGGGGGAGTCTGCAACAAACTCAGGCGTAGTGTATTACACTACACAATGTAAGTGGCATAACGTGGCTGGAAGATATATGAAAAAATACAAGGGCTGTAGTACAATTTCAATCTCCCTACAATGATCTCAGGACAAGTATGGCAGCAATAAAAAGGACTGCTGCACACAAAAGTGTGGACAAATAAACCAGAGAACTGTGCAGAAAGGAGCAACAGGATTTTTGCTTTTAAAAAAGCAGTTAGTTTGCCCAGCGGCGTACAAACAGCAATGCAGCTATTAGGGAGCCTCATAAGGCAGCCTAATAAGCTACAGCGCTGATGCACAAAAATATAAACTCCACTGTCCCTGCAAAGAAAAGGTGGTGTTAGACAGTAGAAATCACTACAGCACAAGCAGTTTCGGGGTTAATCTTCCCTCCCTAACTATATCCCTTCTTCTGATGCAGCTGCAGCAACCTCTCCCTATGCTAAGATCAGCAGAAGTAAGATGGAGGTCAGCATGCACACCCCTTTATAGCTCCTGTGAGGCCGCAGAAAGCAAGCCAATCACTGGCATGCCCTTCTCTAAGATGGTGGGGACCGAGACCTATGTCATCACGCTGCCCACACTCTGCGTTCTCCTTCATTGGATGAGAAATGGTGCTGAAAACGTCATACGAAACGTGACTTTGGCATGGTGATCGCCGACCTCATGGCCGATCCCACACTAGGATCGGGTCAGGTTTCACGAAACCTGACTTTGCCAAAAGTCGGCGATTTTTCAATTTGTCCGATCCGTTTCGCTCAACCCTAATGTCCTGTACATAAGTTTGAAGAGATGATACAAAGGGCTTCAATACTCTGTCCAAATAGATTCCCACGTTTTGAGTGATATTGCCTATACCCGACACTATGGGTCTCCCTTTGATTGGAGAGAGACCCTTGTGTATTTTCGGTAGGCTATAGAACGTGGCCACAACTACATCTTTGGGCAACAAAAAATCATATTCCACCTTATCAATCACTCCAGCAGAAAAACCATCATCAAGAATAGTCTTTAACTCAGCAATATACTCTGTTGTTGGATTTTCCCTCAGAATTTCATAGTTATTACGATCACCAAGAAGGGTCTCACACATTTTCTGATACTGCACTGTATCCAGGACAACCACATTGCCGCTCTTATCCGAAGGCTTAATGACAATGTTGCTGTCCTGCTCCAGTTGTTGAATTACCATCATCTCTGCCTTAGTGCAATTGTAGTTTTTGTAAATATTTTTCTCCTGCAAAGACTTCACATCTTGCACAACTACATTTTCAAAAACATCTATTGCAGAGATATCCCTTGTCTGGGGTGGCATCTTTGTGCTCCTGTTTTTAAGGTCCGTAAAAGGGCCTTTTCCAAAAGTGTTGGGTTAACTTCTCCAATACTATTCAACAATCTGACATCAGGCAGTAAATCAACATGTATCCCCATGTCACTACAAATGTGATTATCTTGTTTCCGGAAGAACTTTCTCCACCGTACCTTCCGTAGAAATAAATTTAGATCTTTATCTGCACGAAATAAGTCAAAATTTGTGCTGGGGACAAAAGTAAGGCTCTTTTTTAAAACCCTTATTTCCTCATTACTTAGTATTTTATCAGACAGGTTGATCACTTGTATATCTCTTTGGTCAGACACCAAAGCTGTGGGATAGTTAATACTCACTGATGGGTCTTGGATGGATATAGGCTCTGTGAGAGGACTAATTATTTTCGGTTTTGGTGTAGCCGATTCCTGAGCGGGTAGCTGTGATCTAAAAAATGCCCCCTTTGAATATTTTCAATTCTATCCAGGCCTCTTCGGTTGCCTCGTCTTCTCCCCCTTCCTCTACCTCTCCCTCTTGAAGATCTACCTCTGCCCTCAGTATCGGAAAAATCTGTGTCAGTAGATGATAAATCCGTTTCTAATTCCAAATTGTTTGCCTTAGGTCCAATGACCATATATGTTTTATTGTCTTTGAAATCTTGTGTGCCTCTCAAATACTGGCGGTGCTTCCGCTCTTTGAGATGACACTGAAATCGCTCAAGATTTCCTTATAACTTATTTTCTTTGACTGAAAAATCTGTTTCATTAGAAAATTTCTTTGTTACTTTGATTTGTTCTTTTAATTGATCATTTAATATACTGAGGGTTTTTTTCTCCTCTTCAAGAAGGAGCTGCATCAGTCGCAAGGAGCTACTTGTCGCTTCCTTTTCCCATCTAGCTATAAAGCTCAGATTTTTATGTCTAGTTCCCGCAGAGATATTAATTCTCAACCCACGTGGGATGATGCCCGACTTCAGATAATTTTCTAGGCTCTGCACCTCCCACCATGATGTTATCTGATCTCTATAAATCTTAGGCTAGGTTCACATTGCGTTAGTGCAGTCCGTTCAATGCATACGTTAAACGGACTATGCTAACGCAAGTGCCGACTTTGCACAGCGCTAGCGCAGATGGAGCATCTGCTAGCTCCATCTGCGCTAGCAGTGACGGACCCGGAAACGCTGCAGCCCGCGTCTCGGGTCCGTCACTCAAATGACGGCACATCGCTAGCGCACGCCTATTGTGGGCGTGCGCTAGTGATGCGTCCGACATTGCATTCAATGGCAGCATTAACGGACTACGTTACACCACGTTATGCCGTGGTGTAACGTAGTCCATTTAACGTAGTCACTGAACGCAATGTGAACCTAGCCTTAGTCAATTCCTTAAATGCCCAATTATACGTAGGAAGATATTCTTTTTGTGTAAAAGTCTGCTCTGAAAAAACCTCTTTAGCCTCAACAAGCCATTGATCCGTATTCAGGCCTGTTGATAAGAAACCTGCCATACCAATTCACAGTACGTATCACCAGCAATATTAGGGGACAAAGCCCACAATTCTCTCAATTTAAATACTTATTAGCAAAGAGAATAAATTAAAATATAACTTTTATTCATTTACATATTAAAATTACTACCTATAGGAAAAGTGATGAAGTGCAAATCATATCTCACTCATCAATATTCGTCTCAAATGGACCTAATCATAGGGCAGCTTCTATACTCTTCTCAAAGAGTCCCTATGCAACATTCACTTGACTGATTCCAATCCTGATTATCATTAAATTGGATATAAATTCATATGATCATACACTGCGATAATTATTGCACAGTCCCAGCAAAATCCAAGATCTCAATCCTGCAACAAAAAATCACAGTCTGCGTGTGAACCTGATCATACACTGTGATAATTATTGCACAATCCCAGCAACATCTATGGTGTCAAACCTGCATAAAAATCACAGTCTATAAAACCTTCTCCTTCCAGTGCACATATTATTTTCACATAATTGGAATCAGTCAAGTGAATATTACATAGGGACTCTTTGAGAAGAGTATAGAAGCTGCCCTATGACTAGGTCCATTTGAGACGAATATTGATGAGTGAGCTATGATTTGCACTTCATCACTTTTCCTATAGGTAGTAATTTTATTATGTAAATGAATAAAAGTTATATTTTAATTTATTCTCTTTGCTAATAAGTATTTAAATTGAGAGAATTGTGGTCTTTGTCCCCTAATATTGCTGATGGTTTATGTGGACTACTGAATCCAAATGCACCATGTATGGATAATGGGAACTGTACCAAAAGCTTTCCAAAGGATTTCTGTTTCGAAACTAATAGCAATATAAGTGGATATGCTAACCCCTTTTACCTTGGATGTATAGGTGCATCCAAGGTCGTCTCCAACCGTTTTCGGCCGGCTCAGGCAATAAGCCCGCAACTTTACAGCACATGTCACCTGATTTCATCAGCTTACATGTGCCCCTAACAGCCGTGGGTGGAATTGCAATCCACCCACGGCTGTTAACATGTTAAATGCCACTGGCAATCTCTGACATTGACATTTAACATGCCCACGCCAGAAGGGCAAGAGAAACCTTGCCTATTGGCGCCTGTGTCACATGACTGTGTCACCAAAAGGGTTGACATGACAACCAGGGGTCTGCAGATAGCTAGGAGTACCGCCCAATGGCCAGCGCTCATAGCTGAAGAGCATTGTAGCTATTATTATTATGTGTATCACTAGCAATCCGAAGATAGCAGCTTCTAGTTTCCCATGGAGACTTTTGAAGATAGCAAAAAGTAATAAAAATGTATTTATGAATATTAAAAAACTAAAATATATAACAATTTAAATCACCCCATTCACTCTATTCAAAATAAATTAAAATAAATAAAAAATGCACAGATTAAATATCGCTGCCTTCAGAAATGCCTGATCTATCAAAATATAAAAAGAATCAATCCAATTGGTAAACGGCGTAATGAGAAAAAAATTAATACCCCAGAATTAGTTTTATTGGTTGCTGCAACATTACATTTTAATGCAATAATGGGAGATCAAAAGATCGTATCTACATCTAAATGGTATCAATAAAAAATTGGGATTTTTTTCCCACTAAATAAAAAAGAAACTATACGTGTTTGGTATCTACAAGCTCGTAATGATCTGTAGAATCATAATGGCAGGTCAGTTTTAGCATTTAGTGAACATTGTTAAAAAAAAAAAAAAACATTGTAGAATTGCACTTTTTTGCAATTTCATCGCACTTTGCATTTTTTCCCCATTTTTCAGTACACTATTTGGTAAATCCAGTGGCATAATTCAAAAGTATAACTTGTCCCACAAAAGACAAGTTCTCACAAGGCCATATTGACAGAAAACTAAAAAAGGTATGGCTCTGGGAAGAAGGGGAGCAAAAAACAAAAACTCAAAAATGGAAAAACCTAGGATGGATAGGAGGCTAAATACCAATAATAGGCATGGTAACTTTGTTTAACTTGGCAGAAACAGGGTTCATAACAGATGGGTTGTACCCTACAACACTTATCTTTCTTTAAAATACAATGCCTATATAAACATACAGATTTGCAATTTCATACAAAGTGTAAAATAATGATTCATATATGTTAACAAAGGGCATGATTGTGCAAATATCCAATCTGTTACTGTCTCTAAAGAACAAGAAGCCACAGTAAAATGGGGTGAAGTAAAAAATTACTTGGAAACTCAACAAGCAAGTGCACCTGAAGCATGCTGGAGACTCGGAATATAAAATTCCCAATCAAACTGATAATGTACTGTGAGGCAGTGACTCTTGTTACAGCTAGGGGGCCGTTTGTGCTCCCCAGAATGCGTATGAAGACCATAGGTGTGCATGGCAGTCTCAGGTGTAGCTGTGATTGCAATGTGATGCAGTGACTCATGTCACAGGTAGGGGTCACTGTGTGTTCTCACCAGGTTGTGCATGCAGATGGATGAAGTCCATAGGTGTGCATTGGAGTCACGGATTTCTGATCCGGGTTTTCCATGTGGCTGAAGGCCACAGGTTTGTGTGTGTTAAAAGCCCTGCAGTAAGAGGTACGGGTGTGTCAGGTGTGTGAGGTGCACATCAGTGTCAGTCTGGTGTGTGCTAGTGTGCAGAGCAGAGGCCTGCAGAGTGCTGTCTGAGTGCTTGGAGGCACCGACCAGTGGAGCCAGCACCCAGGGCAGCTGAATAGCCTGGCACCTGCAGCGTATACAGCGATGCAAGTCGTCCATGGTACTGGTCTCGGATGTGGACAGTCCAGTGCCCGGAAATTGATATCCTGTGCCCGAAGGAGTCGGATGTGGGCAGTCCTGTGCCCAGAGGTGGATGTCCTGTGCCCGAAAGAGACAGATCTGGACAGTCCTGTGCCTGTAGGTGGATTTCCTGTGCCCGAAAGAGGACTAGCATGTGTAACGATTGCAAACAGGTGGATATTGTTCCCGGCTGCTATCCGGAGGATATCTTGTGCTGTGTACAGCTGCGTGAGTAAAGGGACTGTAAGAGACTGTGATACAATGATGCAGGACACCCATGGCAACTATTTGGAGGGGGCTGACATGTATAGTGTCCGCAACATATGAGGCTGTGTGTATGGAGACTGTAATATGGAGTGCGGTCGGCCAGGGAAACTGGACAAAGGACGTCAGGCCTGTTTAGGGACTGCAAATCTAAAGCCGTATGATATGTATTGCTATGAACACTGATAATATACACTGAAGTTGTATGCATTTGTATGAATTGGACTTTAATGCTGTGAGGAAACACATTAAAGAGACTTGTGTTTGATCTTCGTGGGTCACCTTGAGGACAAGCATACACTATGCTTTATAGCAGGAAAATAAGCTGAAGCTGTGCAGCAGAAAGATACCAAGTTAAAATTTATTGTCTGGTTTAAACTGAATCGAGAAGATCCTAAAGTCCATCAATACTTACTCATTGAAATCCCTGAACATTGCACATGAGATGATAAAAATGTTACATGGAAACCACGTAGCAAAGGTTTTAAAACCACAATTGGCAGAAATGTTATTACCATTAGTCAATTAAACAGAGAAAAATACTTTCTCTGAATTCTTCTTTTTAATGTTAGAGGAGCAATATCTATTGAAGATCGAGCAACTAAAGGAAACCATTTTGCTATTTTCCAAGAAGAATGTATTGGAAGAGGGTTAACTGACGATGCCTCTGTAAGAGGTACTTGCCTAACAGAACCTGCCACCTATCAAATGCAAATACAACTTAGGCAATTGTTTGCATCTATTTGCATCATGTGTGAACTGTTTAATGCAGCAGCATTGTTTCAAAAGGGACAATAAGAATCTCATGGAAGACAATGACAGGCATTTCCCTAATGTACAAAAAGCCCTCTATATCAGGGGTGTCAAACTGCATTCCTCGAGGGCTGCAAACAGGTCATGTTTTCAGGATTTCCTTGTACTGCACAGGTGATAATTTAATCACCTACACACATAATGATTGCAGCACCTTGTGCAATGCTAAGGAAATCTTGAAAACACGCATGGTTTGCGGCCCTCGAGGAATGCAGTTTGACACCCCTGCTCTATATGACATTACATAAAATTGAGTTTGTGTTATGGACGCATGGAAAGTCATTAAAAGATATTGGCCTACAACTTCCTGTTGGCAAGTAAAATGAGCCAATCCTTTCTGGCAAATATTATGACCCTGCTGCAGAAAAGGCTTTGTTTGATGATAAATTCCAAATGTTTAACCCAGGATAACGAAAGGCTTTTGACAAAATCAAAGACGTAATTGAAAACCTAACTTGAGAAAAAGCCTACTTTTCATTAACGGACTTGGTGGAAGTGGAAAAACATTTCTGTATAATACAATCATGCATTGCACTCGTAGCAAAAATGAAATAGTTTTGCCATGTGCATTTACAGGCATTGCAGCTACTTTGCTAAAGGGAGGCTGACCTTCACATAATCTGTGAAAAAATTTTGGAAAATCCAGAAACCACAAGAGTAATAAAACATCACATTTATTGGTAGAATAAAACATGAAAAATACTGTAAAAATTAAAAAACCATGATAGTATAATGGTCGACGCATCATAGGAATTTTCAATTTAGGACATAGTATACTCTATAAATTTGTATGCAGCCCTCATCATAATGACATAAGGTATTTAAAATGAATTTTTCACTTGAAAAACTCAATATATAATTTTAATTAATTAACTGTTTATTTCATTTTATAGTGAGAATTATTTTTATTTTTAAATTCTTTTGATTGAATTTTTAAGGTGAAAACAAAAATAATCAAATTGTCATGCATTGGGAATAATTATGATTAAAGATAATAAAGATAATTACAGTACGCTACCTTTCTCTTCAGCAGCGCGAGTCCTTTTACATAGGATGATGCGCTGTTGAGAACTATGATCTTTTCTGGAGTACAAAAAGATCATTTGATTCAAAGAATAAGCATTTTTCTCAGCATCCCATTTAAGCTGCACAATTATCTGGAAACAACTGTTCCAAAGAACACTTGTTCACAAAAATTCTGCTGTGTAAATTGCTTGCTATTCTTTCTTCTTACTATTTGAGATAATAAATGTAATCAAAATAAAGAATAGAGAACATAGTAAGTTGTCTCTCATTAATAAACTGTAGATGTTCAAAGAAAATCTTTATAGGAGTATGACAATAGAACAATTACATGCATCAGTTAAAGTGTCACGGCTGCCTCTCCTGCTGCCGTGTCTGCTGCTGGGTCCACCGCCACCTCCTCCGCTCATACTTACCTGCTGCAGCGCACTCCTCCTGCACGCGTGCGTTCTCTCCATCATTCTTCTCCACTTCCTGGTTCTCGTCGGGTGCGAGTGCGCACCTCTCTCTCCAGTGCTCCTCTGCGCACGTGAACTTCTCCTTTCTGAATCACAGGCGCTCCATACCTCTTCTTGGTGTCCCTGGAGGATCTTGACCCGGAAGTCCTTCAGAACACCATGTATTTAAGGTGAATCCTTCCTCTGCTCCATGCCTGTCCATCATTTGTGCTTCTGTCACTCGGGTCCTCTAGTCTCTGTGTTGTCTGCCCTGAGACTCCGCTCTGTTCTGCCAGCCTTGCCTCTCTGCCTTTCTCAGGCTCCCATTTCTCCTTGTCCTGTCCAGCCTTCCCAGTGTCGCCTCCGTTCTCCATCAGTCTGATGTCTCTGTCCAGTCCAGCTTCCTTTGTTATCCACTTCCCAGTGTTCCCTTTATCTTGTCCGTACTCAGATCATACCTTATCATACTTCATCTTTCCCCGCTCTGTCCTCCCTACGCTCAGCCACTTTATTTTGTACCTCCCACTACCTGTTTTCGGGTTCCAGCTTCCGCGGAAATAGTCTCCTTTGGGCCTGCCCCTAACGCTCCCTGTATAGGGGTGGTCTACCTGGTCAGCTCACCCTTGGGAGGTTCGTTGTCGTGGAACTGCGGGTCCACTCTAGGAGTTCCGAAGGACCTCACATAAAGTGTTCCTATGATTTCAAGTAAAGTTTTGGCATAAGCTGTCATGTATGTTTACATACTATTTCTTGCCATTTTTAGCTTCCTCCTCCATTTTTACCATTTTTCTCCTGTGCATGCTCTATCTTTGATTTTCAGATTACTGTCAACTGATGGCAGGAGATGAAGGTGCAATGATGTTTTCCATACATCTTACATGGAGAGATGGATTCCTTATCTCCTTTCCCTGTGTTTTACCCATACATAAGTAAAAGCAGCATAGAGGACAAAATGCAGTAGTAATTTACAGTGTAGTTGTAAATCCAGCATTATGAGAAGGTTTTCGAGAAGTAATCACTTAAACGCTTGTGTCAATTTCTCTCCTTGCCTTCCCCCTTGACTCTCCATAGAGTTTTATAGACTTTGTAATCTAAACAAAATCTCAAAATGCCTTAATTGGCACATGGCAATTGAAAAGGGGGGGGGAGGGATAAATCACAAAATTGAAAAATCACCAGGTTTTTAAGGAATTATAGAACAATCAGTGAAGTCTGTTTTTGAAGATATTAGTGAAAATACATCTACAGGCTTTTTAGATCATTCTTTTCCCTGCACCTGGCAACACCATACAGAGAGAGAGAGAGTATGCGCTGCCAGTACCTGGAATTCTACAGTATAAAAAGGCAGAACTTCTCCGTATTCCTCAGTGTGGTTTCCTATTCCTATGAAAAGGAGGCCTGCAGCCCTGCAGGGTGAAGTATAATGTACCTGGAGAAATTTATTCAGGGGTTGCAGGAGTTGTTCACAGGGTAAGCAGTCGAAATTGATCTCTTGGTCCAATTGACTTTGAGAATGCTGCTTTCCCTGTCTTTCTATGCAGTTGCTGGAATAGGGAGGGGACACTGCTCTGCTCCCGATGTTCAGAAGTCGGGGTCAGAAGTGAAAAACACACTGATGTGTGCCCACACTGTAAGGCCTTTCCTCTAATTCCAATTGTATTAAAGAAAATACGGGAAGAGGGAGCCAGAGTCACACTTAATTGCCCTTGGTCCAGAATGGTGTGGTTTACTTGGCTGAGAATTATGTCTATCTCGGAACCCTGTATATTACATGATATTCACAGTCTTCTGTAGTAGTGTCCTGTCCTCCACCCGGAGGTTTACAACTTACACATGACTGCTTGGGACGTGATCTATTATCAGCTAGGGAATTCTTATGCGACTTAGTTTCCTCTCTTCTTTTAAATAGGAAAAAGGTTATCTCCCTTAGATATACTAAATTATGGAATCAATTTGTAGAGTTCTCTGGGCAGAGTCTATCAATAAAACAACAGGTTCTCCCTAGGGAAGTGTTTGGAGTTTCTTTAGAAAATTCATTTTTCTGCACTGGGGGCTCTGTTTGACTAAAAGAGCACTGACCACCCCTGGGGGCTTAGGTTTATCAAAGCTTCCTATGCTGTCAGGTCAGTAAGTAGTACTACGGTAGCTCCCTGGGATCTAAATCTAGTCATGAATGCCCTTAAACAAGGCTATTTGGGGCCTATTAAATCTACCATTATTAAGGTACTCACTCTGAAAACCACCTTTTCAGTGACCCTAACAGATGAATTATTTACAGGCCATCTCAGTTAACCACTAGTGATGAGCGAGTGTACTTCGTTTGCTTGAGTTTTCCCGAGCACGCTCGGGTGACCTCCGAGTATTTGTTATTGCTTGGAGATATAGTTTTCATCGCCTCAGTTGCATTATTTATGGCTTCCAAATAAGCTGAATACATGTGGGAATTCCCTAAGAAGCAGGCATTCCTCACATGTATTCAGCGTATCTGGAAGCCATAAATCGTGCAACTGAGGCGATGAAAACTATATCTCCGAGCAATAACAAATACTCGGAGGTCATCCGAGCGTGCTTGGGAAAACCCGAGCAACAAGTACACTCGCTCATCACTATTAACCACCGTTCACAATATTCCTGGAGGACAGGATGATTTTAAACCCTGACCCAGCTTTTATCACAAATATAGACTGCAGGTTTCATAGATCTCAGGAGATAATCCTCTCTTGCTATTGTGACAATCCAAATTCTCAAGACGAGTTAATATTTATTTCCCTGGATCTCGGGAGATGCCTCCTTAGATACCATGAAGTCATGGGCCCAAGAAGGAAGTATTTTTTTTGTCTGTTTTGTTTTAGGGACCTAGTAAGGTTAAGAGGGCAACTAAGTCAACGATACCTAGGTGGATTTGACGGCCATAATTTTGGCTTAAGTCTCATTCTATAAGAACCAAGGCTATCTCCAGGGCAGAAAGACCTAATGTTTCCATTGATCAGTTCTGCAAAGCTGCAGTCTGGTCATCTCATCTACCTTCTTTAAGTACTAGAGGTTGGATCTGGAGTGCTCTGGCCTCTTCTTTAAAAGCAAGGTTCTTTCAGTGGTGGTCAGTCTATAGGGATTTCTTCTATTTTTATTTCTCTGTATGGAGCTGTCAGGGTATAGTGAAAAGAAGATAATTACCTGTAATTAGATTTTTCCAAGCCATAACAGCACCGTGCTTATGCCTTCCCTTATGTTTCTGGTGGTGGAATATTTTCCCCTTTCTTCACTAGGTGTAATAAAAAAAGAAAGAAAGAAAGCTCTCATCTTAGTTTCAAGTATGTATGTTGGTGTCTTTAAATGTGTGGCTACCTGTTACTGTGTGCTCTGTAAACATTCTGAGGAGTAAGGAAAGTTTACGCTTTATTATTCTGTAGATTACCTGTTCTTGGAAGTAGATGCTCTCTCAATGTATTGTGCTGTCATAATTCATGAAAGTCAAATTATAACTAATTATCATCCTTCCTCTATATAATGTCATCAACTGAAATCCTTTTTACAATGGAGAAAATCACTCAATTAGATCACAGGCTCAAAGACAAGAATGCTTTACATGCAGAAACTGCAGAGCCAGGACACATCAAAATTTATTAATTAATGCAATAGTAATGCCAGTAATTACAATATTAAAATTAGTGCTAAAATTAAAATAAACCTGTAGCCAGGTGTGTTCTATGCCATCTGAATAAAATCAAAAGTAGTGAAAGGTACGGTTAATAGCTATTAGTTTCATACTCGATTGCATGCAATAGTCCTGATGAAATGGCTGCTTCTCAGCTGCACTTTTACTGAGATGAGGAGTCTTGAACATTTGGCAGCATTAACATATTCACCTGAAACATTCAAATGATGTCTGATTTTATATTGAGCAGTTATCGGAAACATTGAATAGATTGAATGAGTTCCCACTTTCCTTAACCATTTCTGACATCATATATAT
Source organism: Ranitomeya imitator (assembly GCF_032444005.1). NCBI lineage: Eukaryota > Metazoa > Chordata > Amphibia > Anura > Dendrobatidae > Ranitomeya > Ranitomeya imitator. The sequence continues at coordinate 206,840,918 of NC_091286.1, forward strand.
ATAATCCGTCCATGTGCCTATCTGACCAGGGACAGATTATTACATACGCGAAATCACCTGCACACACGAGTGTCTGCTTCCAGCACTTAAACCCCCGAAATACTGCGATCACACAGGCAATGGGCTGACAACTCCTCTGCCTTTAGATTAAAGACCTATCGATCTTTGCCATGGTGACCAAATGTCATCATGATGACATCCGGGTCACCAGAACTAGGAAAGTTACTGATCATGCGCAGTGAATGATTACCAATTTTCTCTGTCAGTGCAGAGCTGACAGTTTGTACAGCATGGGGATGCTCCTGCATCCCTATGCTGTAAAAGCAATCAGCCTGCAAAAAATGATAGCTCCATAGTAGGACAATGTAAAAAAGTTGAAATATGTATATATATATTTAAATAAATGTAAAAATATTAAAAAAAAATAGCAAAAATCAAAAGATATTTTATCTATCAATAAATATTTGTATGAAAAAAACAAAACAATAAAAGTACACATTTTTGGCATCTCCAGGTCTGCAATGACCCAACCTATAAAACTAAGGTATATGAAGGAAATAGCTTATCAGTTCATGTGTGTTGACCTCCTGTTTGCAAGCCGAAGCTTCGCACGGATAAGGGTGAAGCAGCCACAGCAAAGTCCAATAGAAAAAATTCCAACGAGTAGCAAAGGTTGCTAAAAAATAACTTTCATTCCACTTGGATAAAAATAAACCAACATATGGCATCCAGCATTAAAACACACTAGCAAAGAATTGGGTGATCTCTGAAATAAATGATTCACACTGAACCTCTGGTGGAAGTTTCCCTGTAATGAGGCAGATGGAGGCACTGTGATCCGACGGTGTCCGTCTCTTTAAGATTGCATAAAAGTGCCGTTGGGAGAAGTGCACAGTTTTGTGCACTTCTCAATAGAAAGACAACACTGACCAGAGGCCAGACGGAGTCCAGAGAAAAGCTGCTGCCTCATTATAGTGAATGGATCCCTCAGGGGTTTTATCTGAACCATGTCACTCAGAGATTTAAATGGAAACCCCAAAGTAAGTGCTCAGCATAGAGCGCCGGATAAATGTAATCCCAAACGTTATGTAAAATGTCAGGAATAAAAGCTTCAACTCAATCCACATGAAAAACAAACCCCCACTCAGGTTTGTCATCTGTTAACGGAAATATAGAGGGTTTCCATGTTACTGGTAGCACAAAGGCTCTGGAATAGTGTAATGACTCCATAAGGCTGGGTTCACATTGCGCTAGGTGTGTCCGTCTAACGGACTCGTTTTTAAGTAGTAAAAACGCAATGTAACGCACATACTAACGCGCCCATAGGCTTGCATTGTCTGACGCATCGTGACGCATCCCTAAATTGGTATGCGTTTGTCACATAACGTTTTTTTCTGACGGACCTTCAACGCGGCTTGCAGCGTTTTCGGGTCCGGCCAAGATAACGCACTACTAACGGAAGCGTTCATTCTGCCATAGAAGGCTATGGCGAACGCAGTCAGACGCAAATCATGAAAAATTTCCAAATAGGACCACACGTTTTAATAGCGTTTGAGGGTGGTCACATGTGGTCATGTGACAGGAAATGTGATTTCGGCCATTAAAGGAGGAATATCCCACTCACATCTCCTGCACGTGACAGAGTGTTTTGCCGTAGCTCTTATAAAATGTAAGTACATTTCTATATATTATATATCTGTGTATACATCATGGGAGTCTGTAATGTCCGTCGGATGTGTGTGTACTAAACATGTATTGCTTTGTTGCACACAGATGTCGGATACAGATGTCAGCAGCAGCAGCAGCGTGTCTGCGATTTTTTTCTTCTGAGTCGGTAGGCTTGCACTTTAAAAAACCATGTTGTGTGAAACTCCATTGTATTGAGCTAGGCATAACAATCCTGTTTATTGTTTTATTGTGAATAGGAGTCTTCTGAGCCCAAGGCTGCTAGACCTCCCCCCAAAAAACAAGCAAAAACAGCAAAGGTACATAGCACACATGTTGAATTTTTCAGGCATAAATTTATTGATCCAATGAATGTTAACATTATTTAATGTTAAAATATTTTTTTTTACATTTTACATACACAATAGGTTGTGGCACAAGGAGGACAAAAAAGAAAAAAGGTCCCTAGACGTCTGTCGTCGCCACAACTGCCAGTGGTAAATATAAAACTAGAAATATTCTATCCAATATTTACCAACAATCTATCTATTCACTTTCTATCTACTATATCTATAAACTATCTATCAACTATCTATCGCTCCATCTATTTGTCTATCTATATCTATGTATCTATCTATCAATATCTATGTATCTATCTATCTATCTATCTATCTATATCTATCTATCTATATCTATGTATCTATCTATCTATATCTATCTATATCTATCTATCTATATCTATGTATCTATCTATCTATCTATATATCTATCTATCAATATCTATCTATCAATCTATCAATCTATATCTATCTATCTATGTATCTATCTATCTATCTATCTATATATCTATATATTGCTATATCTATGTATCTATCTATCTCTGTATATATGAATATGGCCATCCAGTGAAATTGACACTATCAACATAACGTTTTGTGTTTACATAGTCCAAGTCAGCGACAAAAAAAAAAAGGATTGTCGTTGACGAAGAGCCATTGACTATCCACAATGAGACACTTATTAACCTTGTGGAAGCCAACCCCTCCATATGGGACCAGAGCGACAGCTCCCACCATGACATCGTGAAGAACCGGAAGTTGTGGGATCAAATAATCTGTCACTTTGATCCCCGATACATGGAGAAGTCGACAACCTCAAAGAAAAAAATTGGTAAATATTGGTGACGTAACATCGGAAAATGTTTAAAAAAAAAAAATTTCTATCCTATCAACCTATCCACTTGTTGTCTGCTATCTATCTCTCAATTATCAACTATCTGTACACTATATATCTATCTATCTATACACTATTTCTACACTATTTCTTATCTAACAACTATCTATCTACTATTTATATATCAACTATCGTAGCAAACTATGAACAATTTTTCCTATATCTTAAAACAATCTATCTACTATTTTTATTTATTTATTTTTTTTTAATTTAAAGCCGATGCTGTCCATACCCGTTGGAAGTCCATCCGCGATCGCTTTGTCCGTGACTACCGGAACAGTCAGAATGCACCAAGCGGATCAAGTGGCAAACGGGTGACACCGTATGTGCATTATGACCAACTACTCTTTCTTCAGAAAACAGTGTCTCAGCGCTCGTAAGTACAAGAAGGTCTGTGTGCGAGACTAAATTGTTTAAAGGAAAATAATCAATTTTTGTTTTTGGGTTACAGCACGATATGCAGTACCGCTGCTCCTAGACCAGCAGAGGAACTTGAGCCTTCTTCAGTGGAACCAACGCAACCTGAAGATGTGTCTGGCATCAGCGAGCCACGATCTGCGGATAGAAGCACTGTTGCTGCAGGTGTGAGTGCCCGGTTGCAATCACAGCGTGGACGCAAGCGAGCATCTCAAAAAGATGAAGCTGATGCAATTATCGTGGATGGACTCCAACGGGTAGAGGACATGTGTCGCAGTGAGCTCAAAGACCTGAGGCGGGAAATTACCGAGCTGCAAGCCCGCGAGTCTGTATACTCTGCTAATGAGTGGAAGCTACTTTTCTTATCCTATGTGCCTGTAGCACAAAATATCCCGGCACATAGAAACCTTATGTTTCGACAAAGACTTAACGAGCTTGTAGAGGAATTTGTGGGCACCGAGGAACCCGCTCCATCGGGAAGAAGAAGACTGGACATGCCGCCCTACAACCCTCAATATAGAGGCCGGGGTGAAACGAGCGTGGAACCTCAAAGACAATGTAGCAGTCCATCATATAGTTGGGCAGACAATACTCCCGTGCAGTACCAAAGTCTTTAGTACAGTTCACAGTCCACAGCCAGGTGCAATTACCGCGTTGCAATTTTTTTTTTTGGGGGGGGGGTTTTGTTGTTAATTTCTATTTTCCTTTTTTTTTCATCCCTATGGGATATCATATGTTACACCTGTGTACCAACAGTTTGTTGGAAAAATACAAAAACATTTAGTAAACTGTTTCAAAGTTCAGATTCTTGTATGACTTTAACTTTAACTTTTTACACGACATAAGGTATCTTTTTACACGACATCAGGTTAAACAACATAACTTTTTACACTACGTAACTTTTTACACGACATCAGGTTAAACAACATAACTTTTTACACTACGTAACTTTTTACACGACATCAGGAAGACTTTAAATTATTTTCACACGTGTCTGTCTTGCCATGGAACCTGGCCTTCATGTGTGAAGTAGTGTGCAAATTGATCACGAATCCTCATTATTTGTGATGCAGAACGAACTGTAGTCGATTCAATGCTACTGAGGTTCGACTCACAATCATTGGGGTCTACCAACTGGGGTTCATGTCTCGCCACAAAATTGTGCAGACAGATGCACGCCTTCACAACACGGTCCACATTGTCTGGTTGCAGTTGCATGCAGGTTAGTAAAATCCGCCATTTTAATGTCAAAATCCCAAAGGCACACTCCACATAACGTCTAGCCCGGCTCAAGCGATAATTAAAAATGCGCCTGCTGGAGTCTAAACTACGGCTTGAGTAGGGCTTGAGGAGATTTTGTCCTAGTTGGAAGGCCTCATCACCAACTAAAACATAGGGCAAACTTGGGCCTTCGGTCCCCGGAAGAGGTCGTGATGACGGTATGTTTAAACTTTGGCTGTACAAACATTGGCCCATGTTGGAGTCTCTGAATACTCTGGAATCGTTAGTCCGGCCATAAGCTCCAATATCCACAGCAACAAAACGGTACCTGGCATCCGCAATCGCCATCAATACTATAGAAAAGTATTTCTTATAGTTATAGTAGAGGGAACCACTATGCGCAGGTTTCTGAATCCGAATGTGCTTTCCGTCCACGGCACCAATACAATTGGGGAAATTAGCCACATCCTCAAACTGTTGGGAAATCGCTAGCCACATTTCTGATGTTGGTGTTGGTAGCACAAGTGGTTGCAAGTTGTTCCAAATGGCATCACAAGTTTCCCGAACCAGTTGACAAATTGTTGACTTCCCAAGTCGAAACTGGTAATGCAGTGACGCAAAAGTTTCTCCGGTAGCCAGATATCTGTTGACATTCAAAAACAAAACAAAAAAAAATTAGGATTTTAATGATCATCTAAAGGCTAGTTTACAATATAATATACAATTGCAAAATGAACATTAGGCCACACGATACCGAGATCTAGTCTTTGTCAATAGAATGATAAAAAAAATGTATAATTACCTCACAGTCACTACTAAACGTTGCTCCGCACTGATGCTTTCACGAAAAGTGCTGCGATGATGATGTATCTCATCCTTCACATGTGAGAGCAGAACATCAAAGGTCTCAATGGACATCCGTAGATAGCGTTGGAATTTGAAGGGATGATCCCGAAGCTGCACATACAGGGTGTGAAAGGCACCATATGTACTCCGCAAGAAATTCACTTCGTGGATCCAATATCTCCTTTGCGAACTACGCTTTCTCTGCCAAAGTCGCAACCGCATCAAGCGAAATCTGACGAGCTCAGACACAAACATCTTGCTAGCAGAAGTTCACTCAATGCTTTCAAAATGGAGAATGAGTCTGTGCCCACACCCGACAATGACAAAAGGGAAAAAAAAAAAAAAACAACTTTATTGACAGTGACAAACGCAGACAAACGGATACTTCGTAAACGGACATCAAAATGAAAAAATGCGATCACATGCGTTAACGCTAGCGTTACCGTGACGACGAATTTCACATATTTTTGCTCCGTTTCTGTACATGCGTTTAACGCATCCGTTTAACGCCATGTACTTGACGCAATGTGAACCTAGCCTAACCCTCCAAAAGATATTAACCCCTTTCTGCCATTTGACGCACTATCCCATCGAGGTGATCTGAAACTTAATTCCCAGGGATGGGATAGCACGTCATGGGCGATCAGCCGTGCTCACAGGGGGAACACGGCCAATCGCCACCGGGTGTCAGCGGACTATTACAGCTGACATCCGGCATTATGTGCCAGGAGCAGTCACGGACCTCTCCCGGCACATTAACCCCCATAACACTGCGATCAAACATGATAGCAGCGTTTCGGCAGCATAGGGAAGCATTGCGCAGGGAGGGGGCTCCCTACGTGCTTCCCTGAGACCCTCAGAAAAACACTTCACCTACCTGTAGGCCCCAGATCCAAAATGGCCATGGGGCTCCTTCCGGGTCCTGCAGGGAAGTGGATTGCAAGTGCCTGCTGAGAGCAAGCGCTGGCAAGCCTCCTGCACTGCCTGTCAGATCGCTGATCTGACACAGCGCTTTGTAAAGTGTCAGATCAGCGATCTGACACTATAGCATGATGTCCCACCCTGGGAAAAAGTAAAAAAAAATTTCCTAAATAAAGACAAAAAATAAATATATTGACCCAATTAATACATTTCTTTATCTAAGTAAAAAAACAATAAGTATATGTGTATTTAGTATTGTCACGTCCGTAATGACCCAACCTATAAAATTATCTCACTACTTAACCCCTTCAGTGAACGTCATAAAAGAATGAAAAAAAAACCAAGGCAAAAAACAACGCTTTATTATCATACCGCTGAAGAAAAAGTGGGACAACACCCGATCAAAAAGACTAATATAAACAATCACTGTACCGCTGAAACGTCATCTTGTTCCACAAAAAACAATCCACCATTCAGCATCATCAGCAAAAAATAAAAAAGTTGTAGTCCTCAGAATAAAGCGATGCAAAAATAACTTTTTGTTATATAAAATAGTTTTTATCGTATAAAAGCGCCAAAACATAAAAAAATGATATAAATGTGGTATCGCTGTAATCGTACTGACCAGAAGAAAAAAAAACTCCCTATATCAATTTTACCAAACGTGGAATGGTATAAACGCCCTCCCCCCCCGCAAAAAAAAAAGAACTTCATGAATAGCTGGTTTTTGGTCAGTCTGCCTCACAAAAATCAGAATAAAATGCAATCAATCAATGTCACATGCCCGAAAATGGTACCATCAAAAACATCAACTCGTCCCGCAAAAAACAAGACCTCAGATTACTCTCTGGACCAAAATATGGAAAAATTATAGCTCTCAAAATGTGGAGACGCAAAAACTAATTTTTGCAATAAAAAGCGTATTTTAGTGTGACAGCTGCCAATCATAAAATTCCATTAAAAAACCCACTATGAATAGTAAATCAAACCCCCTTCATCACCCCCTTAGTTAGGGACAAAATAATAAAATAAAAAAAATGTATTTCCATTTTCCCATTAGGGTTAGGGCTACAGTTAGGGTTGGGGCTAAAGTTAGGGTTAGGATTGGTATACCCAAAAAATAGAACAACGGCCTATCTGTATGACGCTTCCAAAGCGAACCACAAAAATCCAACATATGCAAATACGGAAGCACTAGTCACAAATATAGTCCAAAAATACTTTATTAAAGACAATAAATTTATCCACAAATAGTAACAGTATATAAAAAAATGGAGATGCACATGCAAAACCACAGTAGGTACAGGTACAGTATCACATCTATAGGTAAGTCTCTAACCTTGCATACACAGAGAATATATATAGAGCTATTGCACACACCATCTAGGTAATAACATTAAGGACAGCTGACCTGAATAAGATATACGGGCCACATTAGCAGCTACCAGTGAGACCAGAACAATGCTGCGAGTTTCTATAACAAATGCCAGTGCACGCAAGTAAAGTTCTCATAACGCCCTATCAGACAGTCCAAAAGGTGATAGCCAGATGCTAGTGATTAGAAAGTGCTGCCGCATACACAGTACATATCTAAGCCCAACTCCATGTTGTATACAGATAGTAGTAAGTAATGGTGATACGTGACCTGTACGTGCTGTGAAGAGCCCCTATTTTAGTGTGACAGCTGCCAATCATAAAATTCCACTAAAAAACCCACTATGAATAGTAAATCAAACACCCTTCATCACCCCCTTAGTTAGGGACAAAATAATAAAATAAAAAAAATGTATTTCCATTTTCCCATTAGGGTTAGGGCTACAGTTAGGGTTGGGGCTAAAGTTAGGGTTAGGATTGGGATTACATTTATGGTTGGGATTAGGGTTAGGGGTGTGTCAAGGTTAGGGGTGTGGTTAGGGTTAGGGTTATGGTTGGGATTAGGGTTAGGGGTGTATTGGAGTTAGGGGTGTAGTTAGGGTTGGGATTAGTGGTGTGGTTAGTGTTATGGTTAGGGGTGTGTTTGGGCTAGAGTTTCAGTTAGAATTGGGGGGTTTCCACTGTTTAGGCACATCAGGGGTCTCCAAATGCGACATGGTGTCTGATCTCAATTCCAGCCAATTCTGCATTGAAAAGTAAAACAGTTCTCCTTGAGTGTACTCAGGACAAATTGGACAACAACCTTTAGGGTCCAATTTCTCATATCACCCTTGCAAAAATACAAAAATACAAAACTGGGGGCTAAAAAATAATTTTTGTGGAAGAAAATTATTTTTTATTTTCATGGCTCTGCGTGATAAACTGTAGTGAAACACTTGGGGGTTCAAAGTTCTTACAGCACATCTAGATAAGTTCCTTAGAGAGTCTACTTTCCAAAATGATGTCACTTGTGAAGGGTTTCAGTGTTTAGGCACATCAGGGGCTCTCCAATCGCGACATGGGGTCCTATCTCAATTCCAGCCAATTTTGCATTGAAAAGTCAAATTACGCTCATTCCCTTCCGAGCTCTGCCATGCACCCAAACAGTGGTTTACCCTCATATATGGGGTATCAGTGTACTCAGGACAAATTGCACAACAACTTTTGGTGTCAAATTTCCCCTGTAACCCTTGGGAAAATAAAAAATTGGGGGCAGAAAAACAATTTTTGTGGAAAAAAATATGATTTTATATTTTTACGGCTTTATAAATTTATGTGAAGCACTTGGGGGCTCAAAGTGCTCACCACACATCTAGATAAGTTCTTTAGGGGGTCTACTTTCCAAAATGGTGTCACTTGTGGGGAGTTTCCACTGTTGAGGCACATCAGGGCTCTCCAAACGCAACATGGCGTCTTCTCTCAATTCCAGTCAATTTTGCATTGAAAAGTTAAACGGCGCTCCTTCCCTTCCGAGCGCTGCCATGCGCCCAAACAGTGGTTTACCCCCATATATGGCGTATCAGTGTACTCAGGACAAATTGCACAACAACTTTTGGGGTCCAATTTCTCCTGATACCCTTGGTAAAATAAAACAAATTGGAGCTGAATTAAATTTTTGGTGAAAAAAGTTGAATGTTCATTTTTTTTAAACCTTCCAAAAATTCCTGTGAAACACCTGAAGGGTTAATAAACTTCTTGATTGTGGTTTTGAGCACCTTGAGGTGTGAAGTTTTTAGAATGGTGTAACTTTTTGGTATTTTCTATCATATAGACCCCTTAAAGTGACTTCAAATGTGATGTAGTCCCTAAAAAAATAGTGCTGTAAAAATGAGATATCGCTGGTCAACTATTAACCCTTATAACTCCCTAACAAAAAAATTTTGGTTCCACTATTGTGCTGATGTCAAGTAGACATGTGCTACATGTTACTTATTAAGTATTTTGTGTAATATATCTCTGTGATTTAAGGGCATAAAAATTCAAAGTTGGAAAATTGCGAAATGTTCAAAATTTTTGCCAAATTTCCATTTTTTTCACAAATAAACGCAGGTAATATGAAAGAAATGTTACCACTATCATAAAGTACAATACGTCACGAATAAACAGTGTCATAATTGTCAGGATTCATTGAAGCATTCCAGTGTTATAACCTCATAAAGGGACAGTGGTCAGAATTGTAAAAATTGCACTGGTCATTAACGTGCAAATCACACTTGGGGGTTAAGGGGTTAAGAAGGGCTTGGTGATGCAAATTTCCCATCTTTAAAAAAAAAACAGGCTCCTCTTACACTGTGCCAAAAAATCAGCAGCCATGGATTCTTCTAAGCAGCTGCCTAGCACTCCAAAAATGAAAATGGTGGAGACCCACAAATCAGGAGAAGGTTATAAGAAGATAGCAAAGCATTTTCAAGTTGCCCTTTCCTCAGTTCAAAATCTAATTAAGAAATGGCAGTTAACAGGAACAGTGGAGGTCAAGATAAGGTCTGGAAGGGTAAACAAAATTTCAGTAAGGCTACTTTCACACTTCCGTCAAAGTGCATACCTCGCAATGCGTCGTTTTGGAGAAAAAACGCATCCTGTAAAGTTGGCCGGCAGGATGCGATTTTTCTCCATAGACTTGCATTAGCGGCGCATTGCGACGTATGGCCACATGTCACATCCGTCGTGCGATGGATGCGTCATGTTTTGGCGGACCGTCGGCACAAAAAACGTTCCATGTAACGTTTTTTTGTGCAACGTGTCCGCCATTTAAGACCGCGCAAGCGCGGCTGGAACTCCACCCCCTCCTCCCTGGACATTACAATGGGGCAGCGGATGTATTGAAAAACTGCATCCGCTACCCCTGTTGTTCATTTATTTCACAACATCCGTCGGTACGTCGGGCCAACACATGGCGACGGCCCCCTAACAACGGAAGTGTGAAAGTAGCCTTAGAGATGCTCGTAGGTTTGCTAGAGAGGCAAATCAGAACCCCTGCTTGACTGCAAAAAACCTTCAGAAAGATTTAGCAGACTCTGAAGTTGTGGTATATTATTCTTCTTTCCCAAGACTCCTGCACAAATTTATGAAAAAAAAACTCTGGATGGATTAGATTAAAAATAGAACTCTTTTGCCACAATGATCTAAGGTATGCTAGAGAAAAAAGGACGCAGAATTTCAGGAAAAGAACATTTCACCAACCATTAAGAATCAGTGGTGACACAATCATTATTTTGGGTTGCGTTGCAGTTAGTGTAAAAAAATTTACGGATAGAGAGAAGAATGGATTCAATGAAATTTCAACAAATTCTTGATGCAAACAAAATAAAGTTGAATTTGAAAAGTGGATGGCTTCTACAAATTGATATGATCTTTAACCCCTTTCTGACATAGGACGTACTATCCCGTCCATGTGGGGTGGGCCCCTATGACCATGGACGGGATAGTACGTCCAGCGCGATCGGCGGCGCTCACGGGGGGAGCGCCGCCGATCGCGGCCGGGTGTCAGCTGCCTATCGCAGCTGACATCCGGCACTATGTGCCAGGAGCGGTCACGGACCACCCCCGGCACATTAACCCCTGGCACACCGCGATCAAAGATGATCGCGATATGCCGGCGGTACAGGGAAGCTTCCCGCAGGGAGGGGGCTCCCTGCGGGCTTCCCTGAGCCCCCCGCAGCAACGCGATGTGATCGCGTTGCTGCGAGGGTCTCACCTCCCTCCCTGCTCCCTCCAGCCCCGGATCCAAGATGGCCGCGGATCCGGGTCCTGCAGGGAGGGAGGTGGCTTCACAGAAGCCTGCTCAGAGCAGGCACTGTGAAGGCTGCAGCGCTGCATGTCAGATCAGTGATCTGACAGAGTGCTGTGCAAACTGTCAGATCACTGATCTGTGATGTCCCCCCCTGGGACAAAGTAAAAAAGTAAAAAAAAAAAATTTCAAATGTATAAAAAAAAATATTCCAAAATAATGAAAAAAAAAAAAAAAATTATTCCCATAAATACATTTCTTTATCTAAATAAAAAAAAACAAACAATAAAACTACACATATTTAGTATCGCCGCGTCCGTAACGGCCCGACCTATAAAACTGACCCACTATTTAACCACTTCAGTAAACACCGTAAGAAAAAAAAAAAAAAAACGAGGCAAAAAGCAACGCTTTATTATCATACCGCCGAACAAAAAGTGGAATAACACGCGATCAAAAGGACAGATATAAATAACCATGGTACAGCTGAAAGCGTCATCTTGTCCCGCAAAAAACGAGCCACCATTCAGCATCATCAGCAAAAAAATAAAAAAGTTATAGTCCTGAGAATAAAGCGATGCCAAAATAATTATTTTTTCTATAAAATAGCTTTTATCGTATAAAAGCGCCAAAACATAAAAAAATGATATAAATGAGGTGTCGCTGTAATCGTACTGACCCGAAGAATAAAACTGCTTTATCAATTTTACCAAACGCGGAACGGTATAAACGCCTCCCCCAAAAGAAATTCATGAATAGCTGGTTTTTGGTCATTCTGCCTCACAAAAATCGGAATAAAAAGCGATCAAAAAATGTCACGTGCCCGAAAATGTTACCAATAAAAACGTCAACTCGTCCCGCAAAAAACAAGACCTCACATGACTCTGTGGACCAAAATATGGAAAAATTATAGCTCTCAAAATGTGGTAACGCAAAAAATATTTTTTGCAATAAAATGCGTCTTTCAGTGTGTGACGGCTGCCAATCATAAAAATCCGCTAAAAAACCCGCTATAAAAGTAAATCAAACCCCCCTTCATCACGCCCTTAGTTAGGGAAAAATTAAAAAAATGTATTTATTTCCATTTTCCCATTAGGGCTAGGGTTAGAGTTAGGGCTAGGGTTAGGGCTAGGGTTAGGGCTAGGGCTAGGGTTAGGGCTAGGGTTAGGGTTAGGGCTAGGGCTAGGGCTAGGGTTAGGGCTAGGGTTAGGGCTAGGGTTAGGGTTAGGGCTAGGGTTAGGGCTAGCGTTAGGGCTAGGGTTAGGGCTAGGGTTAGGGTTAGGGCTAGGGTTAGGGCTAGGGTTAGGGTTAGGGCTAGGGTTAGGGCTAGGGCTAGGGTTAGGGCTAGGGTGAGGGCTAGGGTTAGGGTTAGGGTTAGGGCTAGGGTTAGGGCTAGGGTTAGGATTAGGGTTAGGGCTAGGGTTAGGGCTAGGGCTACAGTTTGGGTTGGGGCTAAAGTTACAGTTAGGGTTTAGATTACATTTACGGTTGGGAATAGGGTTGGGATTAGGGTTAGGGGTGTGTCAGGGTTAGAGGTGTGGTTAGGGTTACTGTTGGGATTAGGGTTAGGGATGTGTTTGGATTAGGGTATCAGTTATAATTGGGGGGTTTCCACTGTTTAGGCACATCAGGGGCTCTCCAAACGCGACATGGCGTCCGATCTCAATTCCAGCCAATTCTGCGTTGAAAAAGTAAAACCGTGCTTCTTCCCTACCGAGCTCTCCCGTGTGCCCAAACAGGGGTTTACCCCAACATATGGGGTATCAGCGTACTCAGGACAAATAGGACAACAACTTTTGGGGTCCAATTTCTCCTGTTACCCTTGGGAAAATACAAAACTCGGGGCTAAAACATATTTTTTGTGGGAAAAAAAAAGATTTTTTAATTTCACGGCTCTGCGTTATAAACTGTAGTGAAGCACTTGGGGGTTCAAAGTTCTCACAACACATCTAGATTAGTTCCCTGGGGGGTCTAGTTTCCAATATGGGGTCACTTGTGGGGGGTTTCTACTGTTTAGGTACATTAGGGGTTCTGCAAACGCAATGTGACGTCTGCAGACCATTCCATCTAAGTCTGCATTCCAAATGGCGCTCCTTCCCTTCCGAGCTCTGCCATGCGCTCAAACGGTGGTTTCCCCCAACATACGGTGTATCAGCGTACTCAGGACAAATTGGACAACAACTTTTGGGGTCGAATTTCTCCTCTTACCCTCGGGAAAATACAAAACTGGGGGCTAAAAAATAATTTTGGGGGGAAAGATTTTTTTTTTTAATTATCACGGCTCTGCGTTACAAACTGTAGTGAAACACTTGGGGGTTCAAAGCTATCACAACACATCTAGATGAGTTCCTTAGGGGGTCTAGTTTCCAAAATGGTATCACTTGTGGGAGGTTTCTACTGTTTAGGTACATTAGGGGCTCTGCAAATGCAATGTGACACCTGCAGACCATTCCATCTAAGTCCTCATTCCAAATGGAGCTCCTTCCCTTCCGAGCCCTCCCAATGCGCCCAAACAGTGGTTCCCCCCCACATATGGGGTATCAGCGCACTCAGGACAAATTGGACAACAAATTGTGGGGTCGAATTTCTCCTGTTACCCTCGGGAAAATACAAAACTGGGGGTAAAAATAATTTTTGTGGGAAAAATTTTTTGTTTTATTTTTACGGCTCTCCATTATAAACTTCTGTGAAGCCCTTGGTGGGTCAAAGCGCTCAGAACACATCTAGATAAGTTCCTAAGGGGGTCTACTTTCCAAAATGGTGTCACTTGTGGGGGGTTTCTACTGTTTAGGTACATTAGGGGCTCTGCAAACGCAATGTGACACCTGCAGACCATTCCATCTAAGTCTGCATTCAAATGGCACTCCTTCCCTTCTGAGCCCTCCCATGTGCCCAAACAGTGGTTCCCCCCACATATGGTGTATCATCGCACTCAGGACAAATTGGGCAACAAATTTTGGGGTCCAATTTCTCCTGTTACCCTCAGGAAAATACAAAACTGGGGGCTAAAAAAATAATTTTTGTGGGAAAAAAATTTTGTTTTATTTTTACGGCTCTGCATTATAAACTTCTGTGAAGCACTTGGTGGGTCAAAGTGCTCACCACACCTCTAGATAAGTTCCTTAGGGGGTCTACTTTCCAAAATGGTGTCACTTGTGGGGGGTTTCAATGTTTAGGCACATCAGTGGCTCTTCAAACGCAACATGACGTCCCATCTCAATTCCTGTCAATTTTGCATTGAAAAGTCAAACGGCGCTCCTTCCCTTCCGAGCTCTCCCATCCGCCCAAACAGTGGTTTACCCCCACATATGGGCTATCAGCGTACTCAGGACAAATTGTACAACAACTTTTGGGGTCCAATTTCTTCTCTTACCCTTGGGAAAATAAAAAATTGGGGGCGAAAAGATAATTTTTGTGAAAAAATATGATTTTTTATTTTTACGGTTCTACATTATAAACTTCTGTGAAGCACTTGGTGGGTCAAAGTGCTCACCACACCTCTAGATAAGTTCCTTAGGGGGTCTACTTTCCAAAATGGTGTCACTTGTGGGGGGTTTCAATGTTTAGCCACATCAGGGGCTCTCCAAACGAAACATGGCGTCCCATCTCAATTCCAGTCAATTTTGCATTGAAAAGTCAAATGGCACTCCTTCGCTTCCGAGCTCTGCCATGCGCCCAAACAGTGGTTTACCCCCACATGTGGGATATTGGCATACTCAGGACAAATTGTACAACAATGTTTGGGGTCAATTTTCTCCTGTTACCCTTGGTAAAATAAAACAAATTGGAGCTGAATTAAATTTTTTGTGAAAAAAAGTTAAATGTTCATTTTTATTTAAACATTCAAAAAATTCCTGTGAAGCACCAGAAGGGTTAATAAACTTCTTGAATATGGTTTTGAGCACCTTGAGGGGTGTAGTTTTTAGAATGGTGTCACACTTGGGTATTTTCTATCATATAGACCCCTCAAAATGACTTCAAATGAGATGTGGTCCCTAAAATAAAATGGTGTTGTAGAAATGAGAAATTGCTGGTCAACTTTTAACCCTTATAACTCCCTAACAAAAAAAAATTTTGGTTCCAAAATTGTGCTGATGTAAAGTAGACATGTGGGAAATGTTACTTATTAAGTATTTTGTGTGACATATCTCTGTGATTTAATTGCATAAAAATTCAAAGTTGGAAAATTGCGAAATTTTCATAATTTTCGCCAAATTTCCGTTTTTTTCACAAATAAACGCAGGTACTATCAAAGAATTTTTACCATTGTCATGAAGTACAATATGTCACGAGAAAACAATGTCAGAATCACCTGGATCCATTGAAGCGTTCCAGAGTTATAACCTCATAAAGGGACAGTGGTCAGAATTGTAAAAATTGGCCCGGTCATTAACGTGCAAACCACCCTTGGGGGTAAAGGGGTTAAACACACATCAAAATCAACATTTGACTACCTCAAAAGGCCCAAGCTGAAGGTTTTACAATGGCCCTCACAGTCTCCTGTGATACTTTCAAAAAAGGGGGTGCTACTAGGTACTAACCATGCAGGGTGCCAAAACCTTTACATTAGCCCATTTTCCTTTTTGTAAATTGATGATAATATTTTTTTTCCTTGAAATGCAAAAAAAAAGTTTCATCTTTAATTTTAGGCTTTTTAGAGATCATTTCATCTTAAACTTGTTTGACTGCTCACAATAACAGTCGTTTTGACCAAGGGTGACAAACTTTTACATGCCAATATATTTTCTTTGAGTCTTTTAAAAAAAATTGGATTTGCCCAAATTCAATTTTCATTTTAATTTACCACAAGCAAATCTAGCAAAACAGTGGTAGCCCAGCCAACCTAATGTTCAATTTTCGAGAGCCGATTAGGAGTAAAAAATACTATATTCACTTCTCATTCCCAGTGCGTGTTCCAACGTTGGTACTTTGACTTTTTATCTTCTATCTATTCTCCTCTATACTTGTTTCTCTCCTCTGGCTAGTTCCAGCATGTTGTCTACTCCCTGGGCCCCATGTTATCATATGGGGAACAGTACAAGTCATTGAGCACCACACGATTTCAAAGGTCTAAGCAAATATAAGACATTTAATGCTTGGAATGACAATGGAAGAAAGATGATAACATTTAATAAAGCCAATTGGAGAACCTGCAGTTGGTTGGATTGGTAAAGACATGGATGAAGAGATGTGAATTTAAGAGTTTTTTAACCCCTCACAGGCACATTAAATGTACTAGAAATATATTTGAAGTTTATTGAATTTCCAAACAAAATTAACTGAATTTGACTAAATTGAAATTCAAGACATTGTACAACTCTACTTGTATCTTATTAAAGTCATACAAGAAAGGAGAAGTATGTGTACAGAGAAACAAAAAAATGACGGTGTACTCAAGGTGGAAAATTTTTTACCTGCTTTTCTTAATAATTGTATATCAAGCATACATGAATATACATTATGGGGTGTGAGATCAATATTGGTAAATTTTTCTGTCTTGCAATTTAAGCAAGAAAAAAAGCCATAACTTGTCTGGAGTTGATCTACATTTTCTTTTCTCATATCTTCAAAATAAGTTTTAAAGAAAGTTTGAAAGAAAGCAATGAAAAACATAACCCCTACTTATGCAATAAATTTCACTGTGCATTACTTTGCAGAAACTCAGAAAGTTACATAATCTGAATCAATTTCATTACCATAAGTAAATGTCAAATGTCTAAAATACATTTCTTTACTGATTAAACTGTCAAGGACAAGTACATTCAAGAATAGTGATTTGAGTTGTTGTTATATTACATTTTAGAGAAAAAATAAATAAATAGAACGGCCTCAAAAATAAACTTGTGCATTTCATAAGAAGTCATTCTTAACTTGTACAACCTTTTGCATTAAAGACAAATAAATGTATATAATAGGAAAAAATTATTAATAGAGATGAGCGAGTAAAATCGTGGGTATTCTGTACTCGGTGAGTAATGAAGTACTCTCGGGTTCTCAGAAAAGACTTTAATCCTGCATGTGTGTTTATTTTTAACCCTTTCATACTATTGGATTAGTAATGGATAGGTGTCTTATGGACACCTCTCCATTATTAACCAGGCTTAATGTCACCTTACAATAGCAAGTTGACATTAATCCCTTATTACCCCATATGCCAATGCCACAGGGCAGTGGGAAGAGAGAGGCTAAGTGCTAGAATAGGCACATCTTCCAGATGTGCCTTTTCTGGGGTTGCTGGGGGTAGATGTTTTTAGCCAAGGGGTGCCAATAACCATGGTCCCTCTATAGGCTATTTATATCTGCCCTCAGTCACTGGTTTTCCCTCTCTGGTGGAGAAAAGTGCTAAGGAGCCCATGCAAGTTTTTTCCATTAATTAATCCTTTAACCCCTACAGCTCCCAAATTTTACACATACTACTATCATTATTAGGGAGGGATATATAAATCTACCTAATGGATATGCAATGGTTTACTGTATGTAAACCATGTCTCATATCCTGTCCGGTTCTGCAATGATTTTACAGAAACCAACAATTGAATTAAAAGCTTTTCTGCTATCTAACTCTCTGTGTACCTATCTTTAACATTGGGTACACAGGATATGCGGATGTATGCGGATGTATGTGGATGCGTTGTTTTGACGTTCCCCTCCAACCGCACGGGAACGCAACAAATTGCATTTTGTGTGGACGGCAGGCGCATCAAAATGACGCATCTGCATACATCCGCATATCCTGTGTACCCAATGTTAAAGATAGGTACTCAGGATGAATGCAGAAGTATGCGGAAGTAGGCAAGGCTTAATGGAGGACATACACAGCCATCCACAAAGCTCCCGAACGCAAATGTGAACCCAGCCTTACTGCGATCTTTGGAAAGCAGAATGAAAATATCAACAGCAGGTGAAGAATTAATTTTATTTATTTTTTACGCCATTCTAGGTGTGGTATAAGTGATTAGACAAGTTTATTCTTTGGGTCAGTGTGACATCGGATTTGTATCCATTTTTAATGTTTGACTGCTGTCACACGCTAAAAAACACTTATTATTTCAAAACAAGTTTTTGCATCGCCATATTTTGACAGCTATAATTTTTGTATATTTCTGCCTACAAGGTCAAGAGATGGCAGGGCGAGTTGACATTTTTATTGGTACAATTTTTGGGCACATGACATATTTGATCACTTTCTATTCCTTTTTTTGAAAGGCAGAATTAACAAACACCAGCAATTAAGTACATTTTTTTTTTTTGGGGGGGGGGGGGGGGCCTTTTTTTGTGCCATTCCTCATGTGATAAAAATTCATAAGTCAGCTTTATTCTTTGGGTCAGTATGATTACAGCGATACCACATTTGTTTAGTCTTTTTGTGTTTTGGCGCTTTTACACAATAAAACTATTTGATAGAAAAAATGCATCACTTTATTCTGAGTGCTATAACTTTTTAATTTTTCTGTTGATTGAGCTGTATTGTGTCTTGCTTTTTTCTGGACAGGGATACTATTTTTATCTACATTTGTCTTTTTGATCACGTTTTATTTCACTTTTTGTTCAGCGGTACATTGAAAAAGCATAATTTATTGGCTCGTTTTTTAATTTTTTAAAATTTTTTTTACAGTGTTCACTGAAGGAGTTAGGCTGGTTTCACATTTGCGCCGCAATTTTCCGCATGTGTTGTGTATTCCCATATTTAACATTAACACATTTGTCTGTGATCGGTTGCGTTTTGCCACGTTTGACAACGCATGCATCGTTTTGTCATCTGCGGCTTGGCGCGGTAAACGCTACATGTAATAGTTTTAGAGGCATCAATTTGCTGCCTAGAAACGTATGCAGTTGTTAGCACAAGGAATGCGGCAAAAAAATGCATTACTGTCTATGGGAACGCATGGGCACACTAGTCTTTGCGTACGCAGGCGTTTGATGCGCTTGCGAACTTCGGACTGCGCATGTCCAGGAACTGATTTAGACATGCCCATTAAAGACACATCCTCCTCGAAATATCAAACGCATGCGCAAAAAAAAGTGCAAACAAATGTAAAAACGCATGCAAAAGCTTTTTTTACCATCTTGAGTAAGCTGATGCGGATAAAAAACGATGCGTTATCAGATGTTTGCATGAGTTTTTGCATGCAGTTGTGGTTGCGGACGATACGCTGCGGACTTAACCGCAAATGTGAAACTAGCCTTAAAAGGTGGGACAAGTTTATAGGTTGAGT
This sequence comes from Ranitomeya imitator, assembly GCF_032444005.1. Classification (NCBI taxonomy): domain Eukaryota; kingdom Metazoa; phylum Chordata; class Amphibia; order Anura; family Dendrobatidae; genus Ranitomeya; species Ranitomeya imitator. The sequence continues at coordinate 206,860,577 of NC_091286.1, forward strand.
CATTCCGGATGCAGCGATTCCAAATATGTGTATGTTTTTGTTTTTTGTTTTTTCATAAAAATTATTCATGGGTACAATGTTTTTTTTATTATTATTTTGTGATTTCAAAAATATATTTTTACATTTTTTTTTAACTTTTTTACTGAATCCCTCTATGGGACTTTCACTTTTTACAGTCTGATCACTGTTAAGATGCATTGCAATAAATTAGCAGTGACAGTATGCTCTCACACAAACTTGTTAGATCATGCACTGCGCATGATCTAAAATGTTGCTAGAGCCTGGTGACCAAGATGTCAGCATGATGAGATCGGGTCACCATGGAAACGATTGGACCCCCTCGATGATGTCATGGGGGGTGCTTATCAGAGTGCAGAGGGGGCACCCACCATCTGAATGCCTGCTAAATTCTGCGATCTCAAGCTATCGCAGTTTTTAGGGGGTTAAAGTTCCATGAATGGTGCGGGCACCGCTCCTACACTGAGTGCTGGGTGTCAGCTGTCAGAATTAGCTTACACCAAGTGGCGATCGCATGCATACAATGTCTGTGCATGCAAAATCGTCTAGCTGTATGCATAAGTCCAAGATCAGTAAGTACCAAGCCACCTGCATGTATAGACACGTCCTATGTCGGGATGGGGTAAAAAGAGCTAGCATCAGATAGTTAATGGTCTTTGATATATTTTATAAGATAAATGGTTTCCCAGCACCAAAAATCACCAGATATGATTACATAATGATATAGTAAATGCAGCATTGATTAATCTGTGTGACCATTTAATAACTTGATTTTGATTGCTAGGAATTACAAGCAATACTAAACAGAACATGTGATGATTTTTGACCCACAAAACCAAATACAGATGAACATTATAATGGTTTGAATCTTGATATGCAGCCAGTGAGCGTAAATATGCAAAAGTTTAACTTTGCAATTTCAAAAAACTTCAACACAATACATTCCATTAGGTGTCTGAGCCACCTTAAGGTATGTTGTTTTTTTTCTGAAGAAAAATAAATTTTATTAATTTACCAAAACAATGAGGAAAACATTCTTTAAATTGACTTTTTTGAGTTTTTCTTCTCTGATTTAGTTTATGCTTACATAATGCAGTTGAATAAACTTCAGGGCATTGTTTTTCAGTTAACTGCAGAAAACAGTTGACTCACTAAATATCTTTTACCTTGAAATCTCTCAAGAGAAAACTGTGAATAAATAATTGAATTGCAATATCACACTTTTTTTAAAGAATGACTATTCCAATGTTTAAATTTTTTTTTTATTCATTACTAGAGTTGAGCGACCTTGACCTTTTTAGAGTCGAGCCGGGTTTCGCGAAACCCGACTATCTCAAAAGTCGGGTCGAGTGAAATCGGCCGATTATGACGTAAAGTCGGGATCGACCGAAACACGAAACCCAATGCAAGTCAATGGGGCAGCATAGTCGGCAGTGAGTGGGGGCCAGGAAAACACCTAGAGTGCCCATTTTAATGTCAAAACCATCCATTCTTCTTAATGAAGCTTGTCAAGCGTAATTTACCTTATAATAATTGGAAGGCATTTGAAATTGGGGGTCATTTGGCTAAAGTTGTGGTGGGTAGGGCTGGTTCAAGTAATTAGTGGGCCCAGGAAATCTGGACCACGTCACGGCAGTGGAGCAGGGAGAGGTAAGTATTTCAACTTTGCAAGTGCTGTGATCCTGAGCAAGCAGGGGGGGCCCACTCGTTGGCATTGGCACTGGCACAGGGCCCCTCAAAGTACAGCGGTGTGTTTGCATGGCGGGGGCGCCTCCCACCGGCAGCAACACTTTTGCGTACTATGAGAGGCCCTGTGCCAGTGACGTCGCCAACTAGTATTCCTCCCCCCACCTGATGAAGGAACCTGCACTTTCATCTGCACCTTCCTCTTTGTCCCCGTGTAAGGTGGTATGGTATGCGGGAAGAGCAACCTGACTTTCAGCAGGGTCACAATGTTGTTGTGTAGCGTGCACGGGGAATGTTGCGTTATGGGTCAATGTACCAGCAGACTCATCTATCACTGGCTGGGCAATGGGCAGGATGAGGAGGAAACACAGATATAGGCCCAAAGAATAAAGTGGGCTAAATGCAGTTCAAAATTGGTAACACAGGAATAACCAGGGGGCATTGCAGTGGAGGACAACTGGAATGAGAGGCTGACACAGAGAGTAGGCCCAAATCAGTAAGTAGTCGAAATGCAGTTCAAAATTGGCAACAGTAGTAAACAGGCGGCACAGCTTTGTTCAGTGGAGGAGAACAGCAAGGAGTGGCAGACACCGATAGTAGGCCCCAACCCAACTAGTAGGCCAAATGCAGTCTAACATTAACAACTACTTAACGAGCGCCTGAAAACGGAATTTCAGGACAGGAAACCAGGAGAACAGCAAGGAGCGGCAGACACCGATAGTAGGCCCCAAACGAACTAGTACGCCAAATGCAGTTGTTCCGTTTAACCACAATTTAATGAGAGCCTGAAGATAGAAGTTCAGGAAAGGCAACCTGGAGAACACCTTGGAGTGGAACACACCATCTCTCTACACCCCATACCCAATTTGTAGGTCTAATGCAGCGTAGTTTCCAACAACTACTAAACGAGAGCATGATGATCGAAGCATTGGCGAGGAAACCTGGGGAACACCTTGGAGTGGAACACACCATCTCTCTACACCCCATACCCAATTTGTAGGCCTAATGCAGCGTAGTTTCCAACAACTACTAAACGAGAGCATGATGATCGAAGCATTGGCGAGGAAACCTGGGGAACACCTTGGAGTGGAACACACCATCTCTCTACAGTGGAACACACCATCTCTCTACATCCCATAGCCAATTTGTAGGCCTAATGCAGCGTAGTTTCCAACAACTACTAAACGAGAGCCGGAAGATCGAAGCTCAGGAAAGGCAACCTGGAGAACACCTTGGAGTGGAACACACCATCTCTCTACACCCCATACCCAATTTGTAGGCCTAATGCAGCGTAGTTTCCAACAACTACTAAACGAGAGCCGGAAGATCGAAGCTCAGGAAAGGCAACCTGGAGAACACCTTGGAGTGGAACACACCATCTCTCTACACCCCATACCCAATTTGTAGGCCCAATGCAGCGTAGTTTCCAACAACTACTAAACGAGAGCATGATGATCGAAGCATTGGCGAGGAAACCTGGGGAACACCTTGGAGTGGAACACACCATCTCTCTACACCCCATACCCAATTTGTAGGCCTAATGCAACGTAGTTTCCAACAACTACTAAACGAGAGCATGATGATCGAAGCATTGGCGAGGAAACCTGGGGAACACCTTGGAGTGGAACACACCATCTCTCTACAGTGGAACACACCATCTCTCTACATCCCATAGCCAATTTGTAGGCCTAATGCAGCGTAGTTTCCAACAACTACTAAACGAGAGCCGGAAGATCGAAGCTCAGGAAAGGCAACCTGGAGAACACCTTGGAGTGGAACACACCATCTCTCTACACCCCATACCCAATTTGTAGGCCCAATGCAGCGGAGTTTCCAACAACTACTAAACGAGAGCATGATGATCGAAGCATTGGCGAGGAAACCTGGGGAACACCTTGGAGTGGAACACACCATCTCTCTACACCCCATACCCAATTTGTAGGCCTAATGCAGCGTAGTTTCCAACAACTACTAAACGAGAGCCGGAAGATCGAAGCTCAGGAAAGGCAACCTGGAGAACACCTTGGAGTGGAACACACCATCTCTCTACACCCCATACCCAATTTGTAGGCCTAATGCAGCGTAGTTTCCAACAACTACTAAACGAGAGCCGGAAGATCGAAGCTCAGGAAAGGCAACCTGGAGAACACCTTGGAGTGGAACACACCATCTCTCTACACCCCATACCCAATTTGTAGGCCCAATGCAGCGTAGTTTCCAACAACTACTAAACGAGAGCATGATGATCGAAGCATTGGCGAGGAAACCTGGGGAACACCTTGGAGTGGAACACACCATCTCTCTACAGTGGAACACACCATCTCTCTACATCCCATACCCAATTTGTAGGCCTAATGCAGCGTAGTTTCCAACAACTACTAAACGAGAGCCGGAAGATCGAAGCTCAGGAAAGGCAACCTGGAGAACACCTTGGAGTGGAACACACCATCTCTCTACACCCCATACCCAATTTGTAGGCCCAATGCAGCGTAGTTTCCAACAACTACTAAACGAGAGCATGATGATCGAAGCATTGGCGAGGAAACCTGGGGAACACCTTGGAGTGGAACACACCATCTCTCTACACCCCATACCCAATTTGTAGGCCTAATGCAGCGTAGTTTCCAACAACTACTAAACGAGAGCATGATGATCGAAGCATTGGCGAGGAAACCTGGGGAACACCTTGGAGTGGAACACACCATCTCTCTACAGTGGAACACACCATCTCTCTACATCCCATACCCAATTTGTAGGCCTAATGCAGCGTAGTTTCCAACAACTACTAAATGAGAGCCGGAAGATCGAACCTCAGGAAAGGCAACCTGGAGAACATCTTGGAGTGGAACACACCATCTCTCTACACCCCATACCCAATTTGTAGGCCCAATGCAGCGGAGTTTCCAACAACTACTAAACGAGAGCATGATGATCGAAGCATTGGCGAGGAAACCTGGGGAACACCTTGGAGTGGAACACACCATATCTCTACACCCCATACCCAATTTGTAGGCCTAATGCAGCGTAGTTTCCAACAACTACTAAACGAGAGCCGGAAGATCGAAGCTCAGGAAAGGCAACCTGGAGAACACCTTGGAGTGGAACACACCATCTCTCTACACCCCATACCCAATTTGTAGGCCTAATGCAGCGTAGTTTCCAACAACTACTAAACGAGAGCCGGAAGATCGAAGCTCAGGAAAGGCAACCTGGGGAACACCTTGGAGTGTAACAAATCCTCTCTCTACACCACGGAAGGGCTGATTCTTAGGAAGGAAGGCTGTCGGAAAGAAGCAGGGCGCGTCCGAGGGTGATTATATTCTTATTAGGTATATACTCACCCTCGGACGCGCCCTGCTTCTTTATTTGTAATGAATGTTTATTTGCAATGTGGTTTTGACTTACTCTATTTTTTGGTAAATAATGATTTTATTATTTTCATTGTTTTGCATCTTCTTGGCAATAATATAAAGAAGACGCGACAGGACAACACTCGGTGGATGCCATATCTGTGTTTAAAATTGAAAAAACCTTTCAGTTAACTACTTGCGGGAGAAAGTTATTGTAGCTGGTGGCCATTTTTAGTACTGTACCAGATTTTTGTTGCATGTGTTTGTTTTTAATGTTAAAATGTCTGCATTTGATATCTCTCCAGTATTTTCTTTTTTATAAGCAAAATACTTATTTTTATATTTTCTGATGTTGGTTCCAGGGGTACACGGGCAGCAGTGGTGTGGTCAGTGGAGGCCTAGTGGAAGGAGTGACCGCAGACAGGCATCGAAGGCCTAAAATAATAACACATGGCTGTAGGCAATTTTAAATTGGTTCCAGGGGTACACGGGCAGCAGTGGTGTGGTCAGTGGAGGCCTAGTGGAAGGAGTGACCGCAGACAGGCATCGAAGGCCTAAAATAATAACACATGGCTGTAGGCAATTTTAAATTGGTTCCAGGGGTACACGGGCAGCAGTGGTGTGGTCAGTGGAGGCCAAGTGGAAGGAGTGACCGCAGACAGGCATCGAAGGCCTAAAATAATAACACATGGCTGTAGGCAATTTTAAATTGGTTCCAGGGGTACACGGGCAGCAGTGGTGTGGTCAGTGGAGGCCTAGTGGAAGGAGTGACCGCAGACAGGCATCGAAGGCCTAAAATAATAACACATGGCTGTAGGCAATTTTAAATTAGTTCCAGGGGTACACGGGCAGCAGTGGTGTGGTCAGTGGAGGCCTAGTGGAAGGAGTGACCGCAGACAGGCATCGAAGGCCTAAAATAATAACACATGGCTGTAGGCAATTTTAAATTGGTTCCAGGGGTACACGGGCAGCAGTGGTGTGGTCAGTGGAGGCCTAGTGGAAGGAGTGACCGCAGACAGGCATCGAAGGCCTAACATAACAAAAATGTCAATACAATGGTATTGTCAGTGGCAGGCATTGAAGGATGTCAGCGCATAGACTAAACATTGGTGGAGCTGTGAGATAATTTTGCAAGTGGTAGAGCACAGTTTGAGCTGAGGGGGGGGAACTGTCTTGTGGCCGGCGGTACAGGCCCAGTGCCCCTCATATTACAATGGTGTGTCTGACGTTGGGTGCGCACCACCACCGCCAGAGACACTTTATTGTACTAGGAGGGACCCAGTGGCAGTGCCGTCGACCAAAAGCGGGCTCACCCACCTCTTCAGACAAAGTGCACTCTCACGGGTGCTGCCGCCAAGTGTCGATACCACGGCCCCGTGTGGGGAGTTTGGCCATTTAGTGAGGTGTAAACATGTCGTATGCTGGACAATCAGGTGCAGAAAATTACGAGATTGGAAAAGGCATTCAGAATAGTCCACAGGCAAGACCTTTTCATAGGAAAGCTAGGTGTCAGCCGGGCAAGGTGGGGCAAAAGATTTCGAAATCCAGTTGTGGTTCATTTTAATGAAGGTTAGATCATCTACATTTTGGGTAGCCAGACGAGTCCTTTTTTCTGTTAGTATTGAACCTGCAGCACTGAATACTCTTTCTGATAGGACACTAGCTGCCGGGCAAGCAAGCTCCTGCAATGCATATTCTGCCAATTCTGGCCAGGTGTCTAATTTTGATGCCCAGTAATCAAATGGGAATGACGGTTGAGGGAGAACATCGATAAGGGATGAAAAATAGTTTGTAACCATACTGGACAAATGTTGTCTCCTGTCACTTTGAATTGATGCTGCAGTACCTGTTCTGTCTGTGGTCATAGCAAAATCACTCCACAACCTGGTCAGAAAACCCCTCTGGCCAACGCCACTTCTGATTTCTGCCCCTCTAACTCCTCTGGTCTGCTGGCCCCTGCAGCTCGTGTGAGAACGATCACGGGCGCTGTGTGCAGGGAATGCCAGAAGCAAACGGTCAACAAGACTTGATTGTTTGGTTGCTAATATTAGTTCCAAGTTCTCATGTGGCATTATATTTTGCAATTTGCCTTTATAGCGAGGATCAAGGAGGCAGGCCAACCAGTAATCGTCACCATTCATCATTTTAGTTATGCGTGTGTCCCTTTTGAGGATACGTAAGGCATAATCCGCCATGTGGGCCAAAGTTCCAGTTCTCAAATCTGCGGTTGTGCTTGGTTGAGGGGCAGTTTCAGGCAAATCCACGTCACTTGTGTCCCTCAAAAAACCAGAACCCGGCCTTGCCGCGCCACCAATTTCCAGTGGCCCCGGAAAAGCTTCCTCATTAAAAATATAATCATCCCCATCATCCTCCTCGTCCTCCTCCTCCTCTTCGCCCGCTACCTCGTCCTGTACACTGCCCTGGCCAGACAATGGCTGACTGTCATCAAGGCTTTCCTCTTCCTCAGCTGCAGACGCCTGATCCTTTATGTGCGTCAAACTTTGCATCAGCAGATGCATTAGGGGGATGCTCATGCTTATTATGGCGTTGTCTGCACTAACCAGCCGTGTGCATTCCTCAAAACACTGAAGGACTTGACACATGTCTTGAATCTTCGACCACTGCACACCTGACAACTCCATGTCTGCCATCCTACTGCCTGCCCGTGTATGTGTATCCTCCCACAAAAACATAACAGCCCGCCTCTGTTCACACAGTCTCTGAAGCATGTGCAGTGTTGAGTTCCACCTTGTTGCAACGTCTATGATTAGGCGATGCTGGGGAAGGTTCAAAGAACGCTGATAGGTCTGCATACGGCTGGAGTGTACGGGCGAACGGCGGATATGTGAGCAAAGTCCACGCACTTTGAGGAGCAGGTCGGATAACCCCGGATAACTTTTCAGGAAGCACTGCACCACCAGGTTTAAGGTGTGAGCGAGGCAAGGAATGTGTTTCAGTTGGGAAATGGAGATGGCAGCCATGAAATTCCTTCCGTTATCACTCACTACCTTGCCTGCCTCAAGATCTACAGTGCCCAGCCACGACTGCGTTTCTTTCTGCAAGAACTCGGACAGAACTTCAGCGGTGTGTCTGTTGTCGCCCAAACACTTCATAGCCAATACAGCCTGCTGACGTTTGCCAGTAGCTGCCCCATAATGGGAGACCTGGTGTGCAACATTGGCAGCTGCGGATGGAGTGGTTGTGCGACTGCGGTCTGTGGACGAGGTCTCGCTTCTGCAGGAGGACGAGGAGGAGGAGGAGGGGGTGCGAACGGCTACAGCCAACTGTTTCCTAGACCGTGGGCTAGGCAGAACTGTCCCAAACTTGCTGTCCCCTGTGGACCCTGCATCCACCACATTTACCCAGTGTGCCGTGATGGACACGTAACGTCCCTGGCCATGCCTACTGGTCCATGCATCTGTTGTCAGGTGCACCTTTGTGCTCACAGATTGCCTGAGTGCATGGACGATGCGCTCTTTAACATGCTGGTGGAGGGCTGGGATGGCTTTTCTGGAAAAAAAGTGTCGACTGGGTAGCTCGTAGCGTGGTACAGCGTAGTCCATCAGGGCTTTGAAAGCTTCGCTTTCAACTAACCGGTAGGGCATCATCTCTAACGAGATTAGTCTAGCTATGTGGGCGTTCAAACCCTGTGTACGCGGATGCGAGGCTAAGTACTTCCTTTTTCTAACCATAGTCTCATATGTAGGGTGAGCTGGACTGGAGAGCTGGAGATCGTGGAACTAGCGGGGGTGTCGGTGGACATGGCAGACTGAGAGACGGTGGGAGATGGTATTGTTGCCGCCGGTGCCCTAGATGCAGTGTTTCCTACTACAAAACTGGTGATTCCCTGACCCTGACTGCTTTGGCCTGGCAAAGAAACCTGCACAGATACTGCAGGTGGTGCAGAAAATGTTGGCCCTACACTGCCGGAAGGGATGTTGCGTTGATGACTAGCTTCATTGGCCGAGGGTGCTACAACCTTAAGGGACGTTTGGTAGTTAGTCCAAGCTTGCAAATGCATGGTGGTTAAATGTCTATGCATGCAACTTGTATTGAGACTTTTCAGATTCTGCCCTCTGCTTAAGGTAGTTGAACATTTTTGACAGATGACTTTGCGCTGATCAAATGGATGTTGTTTAAAAAAATGCCAGACTGCACTCTTTCTAGCATCGGATACCTTTTCAGGCATTGCAGACTGAGCTTTAACCGGATGGCCACGCTGTCCTCCAACAGGTTTTGACTTTGCTACGCGTTTTGGGCAAGATACGGGCCCGGCAGATGGAACCTGTTGCGATGTTGATGCCTGCTGCGACCCCTCCTCCTCCGCTTCAGAACTGCTGCCGCCTGCACCCTGTTCCCCCAATGGCTGCCAATCGGGGTCAAGAACTGGGTCATCTATTACCTCTTCTTGTAGCTCATGTGCAACTTCGTCTGTGTCACCTTGTCGGTCGGTGGTATAGCGTTCGTGATGGGGCAACATAGTCTCATCAGGGTCTGATTCTTGATCAGCACCCTGCGAGGGCAATGTTGTGGTCTGAGTCAAAGGACCAGCATAGTAGTCTGGCTGTGGCTGTGCATCAGTGCACTCCATGTCAGATTCAACTTGTAATGGGCATGGACTGTTAACTGCTTCACTTTCTAAGCCAGGGACGGTATGTGTAAAGAGCTCCATGGAGTAACCCGTTGTGTCGCCTGCTGCATTCTTCTCTGTTGTCGTTTTTGCTGAAGAGGACAAGGAAGCGACTTGTCCCTGACCGTGAACATCCAGTAACGACGCGCTGCTTTTACTTTTACCAGTTTCACGAGAGAAGGCAAAAGAGCTAGAGGCTGAGTCAGCAAGATAAGCCAAAACTTGCTCTTGCTGCTCCGGCTTTAAAAGTGGTTTTCCTACTCCCAGAAAAGGGAGCGTTCGAGGCCTTGTGTAGCCAGACGACGAACCTGGCTCCACAGCTCCAGACTTAGGTGCAATATTTTTTTTCCCACGACCACCTGATGCTCCACCACTACCACTACCCTCATTACCAGCTGACAATGAACACCCCCGGCCACAACCTCTTCCACCAGACTTCCTCATTGTTTTAAAAACGTTACCAAACTAACGGTATTTGTTGCTGTCACACAACTTACACGGTGAGCTATAACTTCAGTATGATTTAGCTACCCCTTTACAGGTGGGTGAGACCACAACGAAAATCAGGCACAATGTTACACACTCTGTTGTTGGTGGCAACAAATGAGAGAGATGCCACACACGCAGGACTGTCACTGAAGCGCAAATGTTAATATTAATCTCCCACTGATTTTTTTTTTTTAAAAAAGGAGACTTTAGAAAAAAAAAAAAAATGATTTTTTTCAGGAATAATTTTGAAACCAAATAAAATAAAATGATTTTTTCAGGGAGAATTTAGAAAACAAATAAAACAAAAAATAGGCTTTCTAGGGCCCACTGAGTGAGAGAGGACGCACACAGGAGTCAGGAGTGGCACACAAGCCCAGAGGCCAATATTTATCTCCCACTGATTGATTAAGTGATTTTTTCAGGTAGATTTTGGAACCCAAATCAAGCAAAAAAATTAATAGGCTTTCTATGGCCCACAATTGGAGAGAGAGAGATGGCACACCCAGGAGTCAAGACTGGCACACAAGCAGAAAGGGCAATATTAATCTCCCACTGATTTGTTTTTTGTTTTTTTTTTCAGGGAGACTTTAGAAAAAAAAAAAAAATGATTTTTTCAGGAATAATTTAGAAACCAAATAAAATAAAATGATTTTTTCAGGGAGAATTTAGAAAAAAAAAAAAATAGGCTTTCTAGGGCCCACTGAGTGAGAGAGGACGCACACAGGAGTCAGGAGTGGCACACAAGCCCAGAGGCCAATACTTATCTCCCACTGGTTGATTAAGTGATTTTTTCAGGTAGAATTTAGAACCAAATCAACCAAAAAAATAAATAGGCTTTCTATGGCCCACTATTTGTGAGAGAGATGGCACGCTCAGGACTGGCACACAAGCCCAGAGGCCAATATTAATCTCCCACTTTTTTTTTTTTTTTTCCAGGGAAAATTTATAAACCCAATAAAAAAAATAATAAATAGGCTTTCTATGTCCCACTATCTGAGAGAGAGAGATGGCACGCTTAGGACTGGCACACAAGCCCAAAGGCCAATATTTTTCTCCCACTGATTGATTTATTGATTTTTTCAGGTAGATTTTGGAACCCAAATCAAGCAAAAAAATAAATAGGCTTTCTATGGCCCACTATTTGTGAGAGAGATGGCACGCTCAGGACTGGCACACAAGCCCAGAGGCCAATATTAATCTCCCACTTTTTTTTTTTTTTTTCCAGGGAAAATTTATAAACCCAATAAAAAAAATAATAAATAGGCTTTCTATGGCCCACTATCTGAGAGAGAGAGATGGCACGCTTAGGACTGGCACACAAGCCCAAAGGCCAATATTTTTCTCCCACTGATTGATTTATTGATTTTTTCAGGTAGATTTTGGAACCCAAATCAAGCAAAAAAATAAATAGGCTTTCTATGGCCCACTGAGTGAGAGATGACACAGACAGGGATAGCACTCAAGCAGAAATGGCAATCTTAATCTCCCACAAAAAAAAAAAAAAAAAAAGGAACTGTCCTTCAATTGCTATCTCCCTGCAGTAATCTCAGCCAGGTATGGCAGGCAGCAATAAGGAGTGGACTGATGCACAAATTAAATAAAAAGTGTGGACAAACAAACAAGATAGCTGTGCAGAAAGGAAGGAACAAGAGGATTTGTGCTTTGAAAAAAGCAGTTGGTTTGCACAGCGGCGTACACACAGCAATGCAGCTATCAGGGAGCCTTCTAGGGCAGCCCAATGAGCTACAGCGCTGAGGGGAAAAAAAAAAAAAAATGTAGCTTCCACTGTCCCTGCACACGGAAGGTGGTGTTGGACAGTGCAAATCGCTACAGCACAAGCGGTTTGGTGGTTAATGGACCCTGCCTAACGCTATCCCTGCTTCTGACGAAGCGGCAGCAACCTCTCCCTAAGCTCAGATCAGCAGCAGTAACATGGCGGTCGGCGGGAACACCCCTTTATAGCCCCTGTGACGCCGCGGACAGCAAGCCAATCACTGCAATGCCCTTCTCTAAGATGGTGGGGACCAGGACCTATGTCATCACGCTGCCCACACTCTGCGTTTACCTTCATTGGCTGAGAAATGGCGCTTTTCGCGTCATTGAAACGCGACTTTGGCGCGAAAGTCGCGTACCGCATGGCCGACACCGCACAGGGGTCGGATCGGGTTTCATGAAACCCGACTTTGTCAAAAGTCGGCGACTTTTGAAAATGTTCGACCCGTTTCGCTCAACCCTATTCATTACAATTATGCAGTTTCAAAAAACAAGTTTATGATGATAGTTTACTGCAATTAATATAACAACCTTTTTTATCTTGTCTGTGAATTTAAACTCTTAATTTACATAATATTGCAGGAATATTTCCTTGCAGCCCACACAACCAAATATGCATGTGTGGAGGATCATATAAAGAAAAAAGCACCAATAAGAACCAATATAGTAAAAGTACAAAGCTTTAATAAATAACAATAAAAATAAAATGTAACAACATGGAAAAAGTAACAGGGAATTGGTATTGGAAAGCAAAAAGAATGGTGGATACCACTGTTACCGCATTTTTCAGACTATAAGACATGCTTTTTTCCTCCAAATTTGGGAGGAAAGTGTGGGTGCATCTTATGGTTGGAATGTAACAAGTGGGGAGGGGGCAGCGGCGGAGTGGGATCGCACTGGGATCACCCTCGCAGGAGGCAGAAAAATGTCTCCGCTGCAGGAATCCGGTGCTGGGGAAACCACTTGGTCCCGATACTTAAAGTGAAGTGAATATTCATTAGTCGCTTTCCCGCCCACCTGTCAGCTTGGAGTATTGAGCAGGGAGCAGCAAACCTGTATTCCTTCACTTAAACAGGGGCCACACATGGTTTCCCCAGCGCTGGATTCCTGCAGCAACTGGGGAGATCTGTGTCCGGTGGATGAGGGGGCAGGAGCATGAGGCCACAGGAGGGAAGGATGCCAAATACCTAACAGCGCTGATGCAATGCTGAATGCTCTGTGGAGGACCTGTGCTGAGGTCATGAAGAGGGCGGGCTGGAGCATCACATGACTTCAAAAAGCCCTGCTTCTTCATGATGTCATCACAGGTCCTGCTGACAGTTCACTACAAACAATGCAGCTTCATCTTACATGATCTGAGGTGCGATCATAAGAGGGAGGGCACTGTGTGGTCATGGCTGGCTGCAGGACCTGCACTGAGCACAGCCTGTACAAGAGATAAATAATTAAAAGGTTAGTGATTACAGCACATAAAAAAGCACTCTGCTACTCCCGTGGTGAACTATAACTCCCAAAATGCCATATAATCTGCAGGACATGCTTGGAGTTACAGTTCTCCCATGGGATCTTAAAGCAACAGTCCAGTGTTATGTTTCAGTGCTGGAGTGGTGCTTTAAATATAAGTCCTTTGCCCCCATTCTTATACTTACCCTTCAGCATCTTCATCTAATACTTTACAGACACCACACTGGTCCCGCAGCACCATCTTCTACCCATGGCTTCCAACATAATAACATACTATTATATATAACAACACCACATATAATATGTTATTTATGTTATTAAATATTTTACCACATTTTTTGCTTCAAATATATTTTTCCCTATTTTCCACCCCTAAAACCTGGGTGCGTCTTATAGTCCTGTGCGTCTTATAGTCCAAAAAATATGGTACATACAGGCAAAAATACCCGAGGCAGAAGAATAAGGAAGAGCATGCAGGTCAGCTCAAAAAAGTGCAAAGTGCACTAAGGGCACAAAAAGGAGTACAAAACATCAAATAGACACATTAGTGGAGAGAGAAATTACCATGAAACCAGAATGTAAGATGAGCCAATGGATTTTACCTGAGACCGTGGTGCCACCTGCCCGAACGCGTGTTTCGGCTCCGTGCCTTCTTCGGGGGGCAAGCGCATTGTTGTTATTTATGTGAATGGCGAACCGAGATCTCGTGCCTGTGCAGTAGCCTCATTCAAAAGATGTCGCAATGCGCTTGCGCAGTGATATTTAATGCTCTGCTCACAGTAGGGCAGAGCAGAGTGCGCCTGTGCAGTCCTGTGAGGCTACTGCGCAGGCATGAGCTTTAGGTTTGCTATGTGGATGACACATCACATCAATCAAAGAAGGAGGATGCAATTAGGAGCAGAGAGGAGGGATGTACGCTGCAGCAAAGATGCCCATCAGGAGCGTGGGAGCATATCAAATCATATTTTTGGGGGCATACATGGGGAGTCAGGAGCTGACACACACGCTTGTGGAATGCAGCACAGGAGCAGTTAAAGGAGGTGGCATTTGTTCATAGGCTCAAAAACTGGTGACAGGTTCCCTTTAATAATTGGTTAGGGCTCCTTTTGCATCAAATGCTGCATTCAATTACTGCATCATTGTGGTGTGTCATGGAGGCGATAAGCCTGTGGCACTGCTGAGGTGTTATGAAAGCCGAGGTTGCTTTGATAGCAGCTTTAGCTCATCTGCATTGTTGGGTCTGGTGTTTCTCATCTTCTGCATGACAATACCCGATAGATTCTCTATGGGGTTAAGGTCAAGCGAGTTTGCTGGCCAATCAAGCACAGTGATATTGTTGTTTTTAAACAATAAAATTGTGGCTTACCCTTCTTGTGGAGTGTGTCAATGGACTGCCTTCGGGACATCTGTCAAGTCAGCAGTCTTCCCCATGATTGTAGAGCCTACTGAAACAGACTAAGTGACCGTTTTAAATGCTTAGAAAGACTTTGCAGGTGTTTCTTGTTAATTATTCTAATTTACTGAGATAATTATTTTGGGGTTTTTATTGGCTGTAAACCATAATCATCAACATTAATAAAAATAAATACTTGAAATAGATCACTATGTTCGTAATGACTCTATATAATATATGAGTTTCACTTTTTATATTGAAAACTGATTTATCTTTTTGATGATTATCTAATTTTGTGAGAAGCACCTGTATAAGTCATGCATTAACATTTTCTATTACTATATACTAACTGAGACATAACATTATATCCATAAAGGATATTTATTACTCACACATAAGTCTACAGTCTATTACATACATATACAGTTGTGTGAAAAAGTGTTTGCCCCTTCCTGATTTCCTATTCTTTTGCATGTGTATCCCACTTAAATGTTTCAGATCTTCAAACAAATGTAAATATTAGACAATGATAACACAAGTATTAAATGAATGGCTTTATTATTAAGGGAAAAATAAATCCAAAGCTATATAGTCCTGTGTGAAAAACTGATTGCCTAACATCCTTAAAACATAAATTAACTGTGGCTTATCACATCTTTGGGAAGCTGAGTTCAAATTCCCTAGCCATACCAAGGCCTGATTACTGTCACACAAGTTCCTAATCATGAAATCACTTAACTAGGACCTGCCTAACTAAGGGAAATAGACCAAGAGATGTTTTAAAAGCTAGACATCATGTAAATTTGTATACTAATCTGAAACATTTAGGGTATGTGCACACGTCAGTATTTTCTAGCAGAAATTTCCTGACAAAAACCGGATATTTCTGCCAGAAATCCGCATGCGTTTTTTTTTGCGTTTTCTTTGTGGTTTTTATGCGTTTTTGATGCATTTTTTGCCCATTTTTGTGCGCTTTTTGTGCGTTTTTTCCCAATGCATTATATAGCGGGAAAAAGCGAAAAATCGATGCATTTTTTTTGCGGAAAAAAACTAATCATGTGCACAAAAATTGCAGAATGCATTCTAAATGATAGGATGCATATGTAGATGTTTTTATGCATTTTTATAGCATTTTTATTATAAAAAAAAGGTGAAAAAACCGCGAAAAAACCTGAACGTGTGCACATACCCTTAAATGTGACAAACATGCAAAAGCAGAGGAAATAATTAAGGGGGCAAACACTTTTTTTTTTACACAACTATATATAAACATATATATTGTTACTAAAACATTAATACAGTAATAGCAAAACAATATCACACTCAAACCCACAATTACCTAACATTATATCGCCCACATTACCTAATCACACACATCCAATATCGTCCCTGTAACAACCTAAATATCTAAATGTTCCTATACATACAGATATATCTAAATATCCAAAAAGGGTAAAGGATGTAAATATCTAGTGGGGTTTATGAAAGGGTATGCAGGTAAATTAGGTATTACAGGGGAGTATACAGTTAGGTCCATATATATTTGGACAGAGACAACATTTTTCTAATTTTGGTTATAGACATTACCACAATGAGTTTTAAACAAAACAATTCAGATGCAGTTGAAGTTCAGACTTTCAGCTTTCATTTGAGGGTATCCACATTAAAATTGGATGAAGGGTTTAGGACTTTCAGCTCCTTAACATGTGCCACCCTGTTTTGAAAGGGACCAAAAGTAATTGGACAGATTCAATAATTTTAAATTAAATATTAATTTTTAGTGCTTCGTTGAAAACCCTTTGTTGGCAATGACTGCCTCAAGTCTTGGACTCATGGACATCACCAGACGCTGTGTTTCCTCCTTTTTGATGCTCTGCCAGGCCTTCACTGCAGTGGTTTTCAGTTGCTGTTTGTTTGTGAGCCTTTCTGTCTGAAGTTTAGTCTTTAAGAAGTGAAATGCATGCTCAATTGGGTTGAGATCAGGTGACTGACTTGGCCATTCAAGAATATTCCACTTCTTTGCTTTAATAAACTCCTGGTTAACTTTGGCTTTATGTTTTGGGTCATTGTCCATCTGTAGTATGAAACGACGACCAATCAGTTTTGCTGCATTTGGCTGGATCTGAGCACACAGTATGGCTCTGAATACCTCAGAATTCATTCGGTTGCTTCTGTCCTGTGTCACATCATCAATAAACACTAGTGACCCAGTGCCACTGGCAACCATGAATGCCCAAGCCATCACACTGCGTCCGCCGTGTTTTACAGATGATGTGGTTTGCTTTGGATCTTGAGCTATACCAAGCCTTCACCATACTTTTCTCTTTCCATCATTCTGGTAGAGGTTGATCTTGGTTTCATCTGTCCAAAGAATGTTCTTCCAGAACTGTACTGGTTTTTTAGATGATTTTTAGCAAAGTCCAGTCTAGCCTTTGAATTCTTGATGCTTATGAGTGGCTTGCACCGTGCAGTGAACCCTCTGTAGTTACTTTCATGCAGTCTTCTCTTTATGGTAGATTTGGATATTGATATGCCTACCTCCTGGACAGTGTTGTTCACTTGGTTGGCTGTTGTGAAGGGGTTTCTCTTCACCATGGAGATTATTCTGCGATCATCTACCACTGTTGTCTTCCATGGGCGCCCAGGTCTTTTTGCATTGATGAGTTCACCAGTGCTTTCTTTCTTTCTCATGATGTACCAAACTGTATATTTTGCCACTCTTAAGTTTCGGGTTGGATTAGAAAAGGAACAGACATGAAACACTCACTGAATCTTTCAATAGCTCTAATATCATCCGGCGACCACGTTGAGATCCACCCCCTTAAGGGTAAGGTCAATAAAACGTGTTGCAATCCAAGAAAACCCCTTTTCTATAATAGTTGGTGAATCCAAGAAAATGTTGCAATGCTTTAAGGTCACCAGGTTGAACGCAATCAATTATGACCTGCACCTTCCCGGGGTTCATTTTAAATACTTCTGCTGACAAAATTAACTCCAGGAATGAAGTGTTTTGAACAGAAAAAAACACATTTCTCTAATTTAGAAATTAGTTTTCCCTCAACCTTTGTAATACGATACAGGCATGTTCCTGGTGAGAATCCATATCGGGTGAGAAAATTAGAATATCATCCAGGTAAATTAAAAGTCTTTCAATGCAATCAGAAAAAAAATATAGTTCATAAAATTTTGAAAAACAGCAGGTGCATTGGATAACCCAAATGTCATGACAAGATTTTCAAATAAACCATCAGACATTAAAAATGCTGTTTTCCACTGATTATCCTTCCAGATGCATTCTGAATTGTAAGCTTAGAAAATCACTTAGTCACAATAAGCTGATGATATAGACAAGGGATGAGTGAAATTGGTTATGTATTCTTAACCATGATTTTGTTCAGTTCTCCAAAATCAGGTTAGGACAGAGACCACCATCTTTCTTTTTTACAAAGAATAATTCAGCAGCTACAGTGGATGAAGATGGAGAGATATGAACCTTCCGTAAACTTTCATTACTATACTTTTCATGGAGGTACGTGCAGACCCAGACAAATTTTAAAGGTGAGCTTTAAGTAATTTGGCATTAAAGACAAGATTATTAGCACAATCATAAGGATAATGGGGAGGAAGTATCTCTACCTCTTTTTTTTCGAGAACTTTCAGGTGCCATGGCAGACTCTTCAGACCAGTGGAGCATATTTGTACTGTCTTTAGATATTACCTGTGACTAGGGTTGAGCGACCTTTACTTTTATAGGATCGGGTCGGGTTTCACGAAACCCGACTTTTTCAAAAGTCGGGTCGAGTGAAATCGGCCGATCCTATAAAAAAGTCGGGGTCGGGGTTGGCCGAAACTCGAAACCCAATGCAGTGCATTGGGTTTCCAATGGTTCCCAGGGTCTGAAGGAGCGGAAACTCTCCTTCAGGCCCTGGGATCCATATTTAAGTGTAAAATAAAGAATAAAAATAAAAAATATCGCTATACTTACCCTCTGACGCGCCCTGGTACTAACCGGGAACCTTCCTTCCTTCGAATCAGCGCTTTCAGGACCTTGCGGTGACGTCGCGGTGACGTCGCGGCTTGTGATTGGCCGCGCGACCGCCCATGTGACCGCCGCGCGACCAATCAGAAGCCGTGACGTCACCGCGACGTCACTGCAAGGTCCTGAAAGCGCTGATTCGAAGGAAGGAAGGTTCCCGGTTAGTACCAGGGCGCGTCAGAGGGTAAGTATAGCGATATTTTTTATTTATATTCTTTATTTTACACTTAAATCTGAATTCCGATACCAATTCCCGATATCTTAAACATATCGGGAATCGGTATCGGAATTCCGATTCCAGATTCAGAAGATCGCCGACTTCATGGCCGACCCCACACAGGGGTCGGGTCGGGTTTCATGAAACCCGACTTTGCCAAAAGTCGGCGACTTCTGAAAGTGGCCGACCCGTTTCGCTCAACCCTACCTGTTACAATTGTGGCTCAATTTAATAATTTGCTTCTGATACCAATCAATAACAGGGCTGTGAAGAAGCAGCCATGGAAGCATCAGTACTAGGGTTGAGCAAAACGGGTCGGTCATTTTCATAAGTCGACGACTTTGGGGTCGGCTATGCGGTATGCGACTTTCACGCCAAAGTCGCGTTTCAATGACGCGAAAAGCGACATTTCTCAGCCAATGAAGGTGTACGCAGAGTGTGGGCAGCGTGATGACATAGGTCTCAGTCCCCACCATCTTAGAGAAGGGCATTGCAGTGATTGGCTTGCTTTCTGCGGCATCACAAGGGCTATAAAGGGGCGTTCCCGCCGACCGCCATCTTACTGCTGCAGATCTGAGCATAGAGAGGTTGCTGCCGCTTCATCAGAAGCAGGGATAGCGTTAGGCAGGGTACATTAACCCCCAAACCGCTTGTGCTGTAGCGATTTCCACTGTCCAACACCACCTTTTGTTTGCAGGGACAGTGGAGGCTACATTTTTTTTTCTTCAGCGCTGTAGCTCATTGGGCTGCCCTAGAAGGTTCCCTGATAGCTGCATTGCTGTTTGTACACCGCTGTGCAAACCAACTGCTTTTTTCAAAGCACAAATCCTGTTGCTCCTTCCTTTCTGCACAGCTATCTTGTTTGTTTGTCCACACTTTTGACTTTTTTGTTCAGCAGCCCACTCCTTGTTATTGCTGCCTGCCATTCTTTGCTGAGATTACTGCAGGGAGATAGTAATTGTAGGACAGTCCCTTTTTTTTGTTTCGTTATATCTCTTCAAGCCACTTTCTGCCACAGAAAATATACTCTAATACAGTGGCCCAGATTTATTCACTAGTTTCCCTGAAGAAAAAAAAAAAAGGGTGCAGATTAAAATTGCCAAATCTGTATCAGTGGCAGTCCTGTGTGTGGCATCTGTGTCTCATTTTCTGGCACGGAAAACATACAGTCTAACAGTGTGTTAGGACTGGCGGAACGCACCAAGACAGATGATAAAGGTGTGTTCGCAGTCCGGGGTCCACCGTGCAGGTGGAGACCTGCTGCTAGTAATTGGCAGACAATATGGCGGTACACTAAAGTATACACGCGTGGGTTAAACCTCACCCAGCGTGAAGAAAGCGATCCTGTTAACTCACAGGACCGCAGTACCGCACTAGAGCGCGAGCAAGTGGTCAGCGGACTTAACCCCAGAAGGGATTGAAGCCCGATTAGACCCTTGCTGGCGTAACACCGCAACTGGGTGTGTAGAGAACCTTAGGACAAATATGTGCACAAGAGTGCGAGCGATGCCGCACTAACGGACGCCACTAACCACCCAGACTCGGGTATGGAAAGCGCAAGGCAAGCGCACGGCGCCGTACAGGCAGGCACAGCTATAGGACGCTGAGATGTGTGTATCGTGTAGATGGCAAGTCGGGCGCTAGATAGCTACCGTCATCCGCGAACAGTCAACAACACTAGGGAGGGATATTTAGGAGCTTTCATCCTTCGACATACATCCATCTACACACACACATAATAACAAGACAATACTAGCGCATGGCCGTGCGGTCATGCGCAGTTTATATAGGAGCAGCACAGGAAGTGGCCACAGCACTTTTGCCCTTCTAGGACCTGCCAAGAGGACCAATGGAATGTGCTGCAGAGCCTGAGCACATGACCCTCGATCTCCAACGGGAGACCTTACGCTGGGCATGCTCAGTACATGCAGACAAGGACTTAGTCCCAGAGAAGTCCGCTCGCTGCTGACCAGTACTGACTTTAATGGCAGAGACTGGAGAAGCAGCACTAACTCTCTGAACAGAGTGAGAATGAGCAAGACGCTGGGACCGACGTCCTTGCTGAGCAGGCTCCACTGCGGCTGGACAAGAATGGGAGACCGCAGCGGAAGTGGCTCGAGATTCCCCCAGTGCAGAAGCGGGAACTCGACCCCTAACATTTCCCCCCCTCCTAGGGCCCCCCCCTCCTTGGGCCTCGCTACGTTCAAAGGCAGCAATGAGCTGCGGAGCCCGAATGTGCTCCACAGGCTCCCAGGTTCTATCCTCTGGACCATGACCCTTCCAATCCACCAAATAAAATTTTTTGCCACGTACCACCTTGCTTCCCACAATAGCATTCACCTCAAATTCATCCGTGGATGAACCCGATGTCCCAGCAGATGACTCAGAAAACCGAGACAAACGAACGGGCTTTAAGAGGGAAACGTGAAAGGTATCGGTGATACCAAGGCGTGGAGGAATGGCCAAACGGTAAACCACAGGGTTGACCTGTTCCAGAACTTTAAACGGGCCAATGTAGCGAGGAGCAAACTTAGTGGACTCAACTCGCAGCCTGATGTTACGGGCGGAGAGCCACACTAAGTCGCCGGGAGCAAAGACCGGAGCGGGGCGCCGGTGTGTATCAGCCGAAACCCTCATTCTCTCCTTGGAGGCCCGGATAGCATCCTGTGTGCGGTCCCAGATGTCACGTGCCTCCACCGCCCAGTCTGCCACCCTAGAATCGGTGGAGGACACGGGCATGGGCACAGGGACACGCGGATGCTGGCCGTAATTAAGGAGAAAAGGAGTTTGACCAGTGGAATCGGCTACGGCGTTGTTCAGGGCAAATTCCGCCCAAGGTAGCAAAGATGCCCAGTCATCCTGCCTAGCAGAGACGAAATGTCGCAAATATGTCACCAGAGTCTGGTTGGTTCTCTCCACCAACCCATTCGTCTCGGGATGGTAAGCAGAGGAGAGGTTTAACTCTATGCTGAGTAAACGGCAGAGCTCTCTCCAAAACCGAGATGCGAACTGGGGACCCCGATCGCTGACAATTTTATCAGGCATACCATGCAAACGGAAAACGTGTTTAACGAACAACACCGCCAAGGCCCGTGCTGAGGGTAACCGAGGAAGCGGCACCAAATGCACCATCTTAGAGAAATGGTCAGTGACAACCCAAATAATGGAGCAGCCACGCGACTTGGGTAGACCCACCACAAAGTCCATCCCGACCATCTCCCAGGGCCTGTCTGCCACCGGTAGAGGGTAAAGCAACCCAGCAGGCCGTTGCCGAGGAGACCGATTCTGGGCGCAAGAAACGCACGCCTGAATGTAGTCCCTGACATCTCGGGCCATATGCGGCCACCAGTATGTTCTCGCCAAAAGCTCTGATGTTCTCTTGGTCCCAAAATGCCCCCCCACTCTGGAGGAGTGAGCCCAAGAGAGAACCTCCGGTCGCAAGTTAGCTGGCACGAAAGTCTTGCCCGGGGGCACAGACTCTAGCGAAACCGGAGCTACAGTTCTCAGGCTCTCAGAAGGGACAATAAGCCGAGGCTCCTCCTCCTCCTCCTCAGATGACACTACGGAGCGGGAGAGAGCGTCGGCACGAACGTTCTTCTCCCCGGAGAGAAAATGGAGAGTAAAATGGAACCGGGAGAAGAACAGGGACCATCTAGCCTGGCGAGAATTCAGCCGCTGGGCCGTCTGTATATACACCAAGTTCTTGTGGTCAGTGAAGACTTGGAAGGGAAAGCGAGCTCCCTCCAAGAGGTGTCTCCACTCTGAAAAAGCCAACTTCATGGCTAGCAACTCCCTGTCCCCGATGGAATAATTCCTCTCCGCTGGTGTGAAGGTCTTGGAGAAGAAGAAGCAAGGATGCTTCCGACCTTGAGCATCCTTTTGGAAAAGGACTGCTCCAGCACCAACGGATGAGGCATCCACCTCCAAGATGAATGGTTTATCTACATCGGGGCGATGTAGGATGGGAGCGCTAGCGAAGTGTGACTTAATCGAGAGAAAGGCCTTGGAGACCTCCTCTGACCACAACTTGGGATTTGCTCCCTTCTTGGTGAGGGCGACCAAGGGAGCTACCAAAGTTGAGAAGTGTGGAATGAACTGGCGATAATAATTAATGAACCCCATAAAGCGCTGCACCGCTTTAAGAGAATGGGGTTCCTGCCAGTCCATTACAGCCTGTAGCTTGGCAGGATCCATAGCCAAACCCTGGGCAGAAATGATATAACCAAGGAAAGGCAAGGACTCCTGCTCAAACACACACTTCTCCAACTTAGCGTAGAGGGAGTTTGCCCGTAAGAGGTCGAAGACTTTGCGAACATCTCTCCGATGGGAGTCTATGTCTGGAGAGTAGATGAGAATGTCATCCAGATAGACTACGACCGAGGTGGTGAGCATATCCCGAAAGATGTCGTTCACAAAGTCTTGGAAAACGGCTGGGGCATTACAGAGCCCAAAGGGCATCACTAGATATTCATAGTGCCCATCCCTGGTGTTAAAAGCCGTCTTCCATTCATCCCCCTCACGGATGCGAATCAGGTTGTAAGCACCCCGCAGATCTAACTTTGTAAATACCTTTGCTCCCCGTAGCCTATCAAAGAGCTCAGATATCAGGGGTAATGGATACTTGTTCTTAACGGTAATGGCGTTAAGACCCCTGTAGTCTATGCATGGACGTAAGTCTCCAGTCTTCTTCTGTACGAAGAAGAACCCAGCCCCTGCCGGTGACACTGACTTCCTAATGAATCCTCTTGCCAGATTCTCCTGAATATACTGGGACATTGCCTCCGTCTCCGGGAGAGATAACGGGTAGACTCGACCCCGGGGAGGCTCAGCACCAGGCAAGAGGTCAATAGGACAGTCATAGGGGCGGTGAGGCGGAAGGGTCTCCGCAGCTCTTTTGGAGAACACGTCTGCATGGGACCAATAGTGCTTGGGGAGAGAGGAAAGATCTGCGGGTACCTGTGTAGTAGCAACCTGAACGCACTCCCTCTGACATCTACCCTCACAGGATTTACTCCATCCCAAAATTCTCCCAGAGGACCACTCAATATGAGGAGAATGGTAGCGAAGCCATGGCATCCCCAACAGGACCTCATCAATTCCCTCAGGAATGACTAATAGGGAGATTATCTCCTGATGTGATGGAGACACAGATAGGGTGAAAGGAATGGTTTGGTGGGTAATCTGTGAAGGTAGTGTTGACCCATTTACCACTCGAACGGTCACTGGCTGGGCGAGCATCACCAAGGGTATTGCGTGACGCTGGGCAAAGGCGGAGGACATAAAGTTACCCTCTGCCCCAGAATCCAAGCATAGCTCGACCGTGAGAATGGATGGGCCTATGGTAATTGTCCCCTTGAAGGACAACTTTGAGGCAAACGTCGCCGTGTCTAGTGTACCTCCTCCAACTGCCACTAGACGCTGACGTTTCCCCGACCGCTGAGGACTCTTGGAGGCAAGACGTCCTGACTGCTGGCAAACATGACGAACCTTATGTGCACGAGCGGACTGAGACTTGGATCCCGCTCGTGTCACCTCCAAGGTCTCATGTGACTCAGATGCCTGGACTGGAGATTTCAAAGGTTTGGCGAAGGTAGGAGCCAGCCGAAACCTCTGCCTACACTGGGCTCGTTCCAACCTCCGCTCGTTAAAACGGAGGTCTATACGAGTAGAAATAGATATTAACTCCTCCAGTGTGGCAGGAATCTCCCTAGTGGCCAGAGCGTCCTTAACATGGTCAGCCAGGCCCCTCCAGAATATGGGGATAAGGGCTTTATCCGACCACTCCAGCTCGGAAGCTAAAGTACGGAATCGGACGGAAAAATGGCTGACCAAGGACTCACCCTGAGTTAATGCCAGTAGTTGGAGCGCTGTATCATGGGTGAGTTGAGGTCCTAGAAAGACCTTTTTCAGCGTGCCCAGAAACAACGGAGCACTCTGCACCACATGATCATCACGGTCCCACAGCGGCGTAGCCCACTCCAACGCCCTGCCCGACAACAGCGAGACAATAAATCCCACCTTAGCCCGCTCTGTAGGAAAACGTGCAGCCAGGAGCTCGAGATGGATAGAGCACTGGCTCACGAATCCACGACAATGTTTGCTCTCTCCAGCAAACTTGTCAGGTAGTGGGAGACGGGATAAAGTCGGAGCAGGGGTGGCAGTGGACAAACTGGCTGCGGCTACACTTGCAGCCTGCACAGCTACAGCAGTGACATCCACAGCTGAGGTTGTACGCTCAAGAGCCGCCAACCTTCCCTCCAGCTGCTGGATGTACCGCTGTAAACGCTGGTCGTCCGCCATTTACTAGCCAGACCCTGGCGCTAGTATTCTGTTAGGACTGGCGGAACGCACCAAGACAGATGATAAAGGTGTGTTCGCAGTCCGGGGTCCACCGTGCAGGTGGAGACCTGCTGCTAGTAATTGGCAGACAATATGGCGGTACACTAAAGTATACACGCGTGGGTTAAACCTCACCCAGCGTGAAGAAAGCGATCCTGTTAACTCACAGGACCGCAGTACCGCACTAGAGCGCGAGCAAGTGGTCAGCGGACTTAACCCCAGAAGGGATTGAAGCCCGATTAGACCCTTGCTGGCGTAACACCGCAACTGGGTGTGTAGAGAACCTTAGGACAAATATGTGCACAAGAGTGCGAGCGATGCCGCACTAACGGACGCCACTAACCACCCAGACTCGGGTATGGAAAGCGCAAGGCAAGCGCACGGCGCCGTACAGGCAGGCACAGCTATAGGACGCTGAGATGTGTGTATCGTGTAGATGGCAAGTCGGGCGCTAGATAGCTACCGTCATCCGCGAACAGTCAACAACACTAGGGAGGGATATTTAGGAGCTTTCATCCTTCGACATACATCCATCTACACACACACATAATAACAAGACAATACTAGCGCATGGCCGTGCGGTCATGCGCAGTTTATATAGGAGCAGCACAGGAAGTGGCCACAGCACTTTTGCCCTTCTAGGACCTGCCAAGAGGACCAATGGAATGTGCTGCAGAGCCTGAGCACATGACCCTCGATCTCCAACGGGAGACCTTACGCTGGGCATGCTCAGTACATGCAGACAAGGACTTAGTCCCAGAGAAGTCCGCTCGCTGCTGACCAGTACTGACTTTAATGGCAGAGACTGGAGAAGCAGCACTAACTCTCTGAACAGAGTGAGAATGAGCAAGACGCTGGGACCGACGTCCTTGCTGAGCAGGCTCCACTGCGGCTGGACAAGAATGGGAGACCGCAGCGGAAGTGGCTCGAGATTCCCCCAGTGCAGAAGCGGGAACTCGACCCCTAACACAGTGGGCCTGATTTCTTGCCAATTCTCCCATAAATAAAAAAAAAATAGTGGGAGATTAAGATTGGCAATTTTGCCTCAGTGCCAGTGCTGTGTGTGGCATCTGTCTCTAATTTTGTGCCACATTAAACCTAGTGTGTAATACTGGGCCAGATTTTTTTAAAATTCTCCCTGAAAAAAAAAACAGTGCGAGATTAAGATTGGCATTTCTGCTTCAGTGCCAGTCCTGTGTGTGCCACCTGTCTCAAATTTTGTGCCACATTAAACCTAGTGTGTAATACTGGGCCAGATTTCTTTTAAATTCTCCCTGAAAAAAAAAACAGTGCGAGATTAAGATTGGCATTTCTGCTTCAGTGCCGGTCCTGTGTGTGCCACCTGTCTCTAATTTTGTCCCACATTAAACCTAGTGTGTAATACTGGGTCAGTTTTTTTTTTTTAATTATCCCAGAAAAAAAAATAGTGGGAGATTAAGATTGGCAATTCTGCCTCATTGCCAGTGCTGTGTGTGGCATCTGTCTCTAATTTTGTGCCACAGAACATATACTGTATCAGAGTGGGCCACATTTCTTCAATATTCTCCCAGAAAAAATAAAAAGGGGGAGATTTTTATTGGTAGTGTCTGCATCAGCGTCAGTCCTGTTAGTGGCATATCTGTCTGCCACTGAAGCTGTGTACTGTTATACATTGGGCCTGATTTTCCCTGCAGTCTCACCCACCTATAAAGGGATATATAAATCCAACAGAAGTTTGACTTCACCTTGTAACTGGTTTTACAGTAACAAATACCGTTAGTTTGGTTACGTTTTTCAAACAATGAGGAAGTCTGGTGGAAGAGGTCATGGCCGTGGGCGGTCATTGCTAGCTGGTAATGATGGTAGTGGTGGTGGAGCATCAGGTGGTCGTGGGAAAAGCAATATAGCACCTAAGTCTCGAGTTGTTGAGCCAGGTTCGTCGTCTGGCTACACAAGGCCTCGAACGCTCCCTTTTCTGGGAGTAGGAAAACCGCTTTTAAAGCCAGAGCAGCAAGAGCAAGTTTTGGCTTTCCTTGCTGACTCAGCCTCTAGCTCTTTCGCCTCCTCTTCTGAAACTGCTAAATGTAAAAGCAGCGCGTCGTTAGTGGATGTTCACGGTCAGGGACAAGTTGCTTCCTTGTCTTCTTCACCAAACACAACAGAGAAGGATTCGTCAGGCGACACAACGGGTTACTCCATGGAGCTCTTTACACATACCGTTCCTGGGTTAGAAAGTGAAACAGTTAACAGGCCATGCCCATTACAAGTTGAATCGGACATGGAGTGCACAGATGCACAGCCACAGCCAGATTACTATGCTGTTCCTTTGACTCAGACCACAACATTGCCCTCGCAGTGTACTGATCCAGAATCAGACCCTGATGAGACTATGGTGCCCCGTCACGAACGCTATACCACCGGCTTACACGGTGACACAGACGAAGATGCACACGAGATAGAAGAGGAGGTCATAGATGACCCAGTTGTTGACCCTGATTGGCAGCCATTGGGGGAACAGGGTGCAGGCGGCAGTAGCTCTGAAGCAGAGGAGGAGGAGCCGCAGAAGGCATCAACATCGCAACAGGTTCCATCTGCCAGGCCCGTATCTGGCCAAAAATGCGTGGCAAAACCAAAACCAGTTGTAGGACAGTGTGGACATTCGGTTAAAGAAGCTCAGTCTGCAATGCCTGAAAAGGTATCCGATAGTAGAAAGAGTGCAGTCTGGCATTTTTTTAAACAACATTCAAATGATCAGCGCAAAGTCATCTGTCAAAAATGTTCAACTACATTAAGCAGAGGTCAGAATCTTAAAAGTCTAAATACAAGTTGCATGCGTAGACATTTAACCACCATGCATTTGCAAGCCTGGACTAACTACCAAACGTCCCTTAAGGTTGTAGCACCCTCGGCCAATGAAGCTAGTCAGCAACGCTACATCCCTTCCCTCACTGTAAGCCCACCATTTCTCGCACCACCTGCAGTAAATGTGCAGGTTTCGTCACCAGGCCAAAGCAGTCAGGGAATCACCAGTTTCGTAGTAGGAAACACTGCATGTAGGGCACCAACAAGAATACCATCTCCAACCCTCTCTCAGTCTGCCATGTCCACCGGCATTCTGCTAGTTCCACGATCTGCAGCTCTCCAGTCCAGCTCACCCTACATGAGACTCTCGTTAGGAAAAGGAAGTACTCATCCTCGCATCCGCGTACACAGGGTTTGAACGCCCACATTGCTAGACTAATCTCATTAGAGATGATGCCCTACCGGTTAGTTGAAAGCGAAGCTTTCAAAGCCCTGATGGACTACGCTGAACCACGCTACGAGCTACCCAGTCGACACTTCTTTTCGAGAAAAGCCATCCCAGCCCTCCACCAGCATGTAAAAGACCGCATAATCCATGCACTCAGACAATCTGTGAGTACAAAGGTGCACCTGACAACAGATGCATGGACCAGTAGGCATGGCCAGGGACGTTACGTGTCCATCACGGCATTGGGTTAATGTGGTGGATGCAGGGTCCACAGGAGACAGCAATATTGGGACAGTTCTGCCTAGCTCACGGTCTAGGAAACAGTTGGCTGTAGGCGTTCGCCCCCCCTCCTCCTCCTACTCGTCCTCCTGCAGAAGCGAGAGCTCGTCCACAGACCGCAGTCGCATGAGCACTCCATCCACAGCTGCCACTGTTGCACACGAGGTGTCCCATTATGGGACAGCTAGTGGCAAGCGTCAGCAGGCTGTATTGGCAATGAAGTGTTTGGGCGACAACAGACACACCGCGGAAGTTCTGAAAGAGTTCTTGCAGCAAGAAACTCAGTCTTGGCTGGGCACTGTACATCTTGAGGCAGGCAAGGTAGTGAGTGATAACGGAAGGAATTTTATGGCTGCCATAGCCCTTTCACAACTGAAACACATTCCTTGCCTGGCTCACACCTTAAACCTGGTGGTGCAGTGCTTCTTGAAAAGTTATCAGGGGTTACCCGACCTGCTCCTCAAAGTGCGCAGACTTTGCACGCATATCCGCGGTTCGCCCGTACACTCCAGCCGTATGCAGAACCATCAGCGGTTTTTGAACCTTCCCCTGCATCGCCTAATCATTGATGTTGCAACAAGGTGGAACTCCAAACTGCACATGCTTCAGAGACTGTGCGAACAGAGGCATGCTCTTATGTATTTGTGGGAGGATACACATACACGGGCAGGCAGTTGGATGGCAGACATGGATTTGTCAGGTGTGCAGTGGTCGAAGGTACAAGACCTGTGTCAAGTCCTTCAGTGTTTTGAGGAATGCACACGGCTGGTTAGTGCAGACAACACCATAATAAGCATGAGCATCCCCCTAATGCGTCTGCTGATGCAAAGTTTGACGCACATAAAGGAGCAGGCGTCTGCAGCCGAGGAAGAGGATAGCCTTGATGACAGTCAGCCATTGTCTGGCCAGGGCAATCTACAGGACGAGGTAGCGGGCGAAGAGGAGGAGGATGAGGAGGATGATGGGGATGAGTATTTTTTGAATGAGGAAGCTTCTCCGGGGCCAATAGAAACTGGTGGCTTTGCAAGGCCGGGTTCAGGTTTTTTGAGGGAGACAAGTGACGTAGATTTGCCTGAAACTGCCCCTCAACCCAGCACAACCGCAGATTTGACAACTGGAACTTTGGCCCACATGGTGGATTATGCCTTACGTATCCTCAAAAGGGACCCACACATTATTAAAATGATGACCGATGACGATTACTGGTTGGCCTGCCTCCTTGATCCTCGCTATAAAGGCAAATTGCAAAATATCATGCCACATGAGAACCTCGAACAAATATTAGCAACCAAACAAGCAACTCTTGTAGACCGTTTGATTCAGGCATTCCCAGCACACAGCGCCGGTGATGGTTCTCACACGAGCTGCAGGGGGCAACAGGGCAGAGGTGTTAGAGGTGCACAAATCAGAAGTGGCGTTGGACAGATGGGGTTTCTGACCAGGTTGTGGAGTGATTTCGCAATGACCGCAGACAGGACAGGTACTGCAGCATCAATTCAAAGTGACAGGAGACAACATTTGTCCAGTATGGTTACTAACTATTTTTCATCCCTTATCGATGTTCTCCCTCAACCATCATTCCCATTTGATTACTGAGCATCCAAAATAGACACCTGGCCTGAATTGGCAGAATATGCATTGCAGGAGCTTGCTTGCCCAGCAGCTAGTGTGCTATCAGAATGAGTATTCAGTGCTGCTGGTTCAATATTGACCGAAAAAAGGACTCGTCTGGCTACCCAAAATGTTGATGATCTAACCTTCATTAAAATGAACCACTCATGGATTTTGAATTATTTTGCCCCACCTTTCCCGGCTGACACCTAGCTTTCCTATAAAAAGGTCTCGCTTGTGGACTGTTCTTACTGACTGTTCCAATCTCTTAATTTGCAGCAGCTGTTTGTCCAGCATACGACATGTTTACACCTCCCTAAATGGGCTAACTCACCCCACGGGGCCGTGGTCTTGCCACTTGGTGCAAGCACCCGTTTGTCTGAAGAGGTGGGTGTGCCCATTTTTGGTCGACGGCACTGCCACTGGGTCCCTCATAGTGCAATAAAGTATCTCTGGCAGTGGTGGCGCGCAACCAAAGTCAGACACACCGTTGTAACATGAGGGGCCCTGGGCCTGTACCGCCGGCCACAAGAGAGTTCCCCCCCAGCTCAAACACTGTTCTACCACTTGCAAAATTATCTCTCACAGCTCCACCAATGTTTAGTCTATGCGCTGACATCCAACAATGCCTGGCACTGATAATACCAATTTGTTGACATGTATGATGCTATTTAAAATAGTCAGGGTCAGTGTCCTATATTGACACCAGTAAATACTTAGCGCCAAATTACTATGTCCGAAACTCAGCAGAGGAGCCCACCCCTGTACCTAAGTATGCCACCCTTTTGTTTTTTGGTTTTGTTGTTTTACGAGACATTAACATCTATATATTTTTTGGGAGTAATAACTGTGTCAGACACTCCTTCCAATCGTCCTCCGCTGACCACACCAATGCTGCCTGTTTACCCCTGCAAGATAATTCAAACTGCATTGAGCCTAATGTTTTTTTTATTTTAGGCCTACTAAGTCTGTCTGCGGTCCCTCCTTCCAATTGTCCTCCGCTGACCACACCAATGCTGCCTGTGTACCCCTGCAAGATAATTCAAACTGCTTTGAGTCTATTTTTTAAAATTTTAGGCCTACTAAGTCTGTCTGCGGTCCCTCCTTCCATTTGTCCTCCGCTGAACACACCAATGCCGACCGTGTACCCATGTAACTTTTTTCATCCTGCAGTGAGCCTACTTTGTGGTGTAAGGCCTACTAGCAGTGTCTGTCTGCGCCACTTAATACAGCTGTCCTCCTCTAAAAAAAAAAAAAAAGGCTGATTTTCAGCTTGTCAGAATTATAAAACTGCATTGGGGCCACAAGTTTCGTTGTGGTCTACAAACTGAGTCTTCCGCTCCAAGGTGTTCTCTCTGTTGCCTCTCCCTCGCTTCTATCTTGAAGCTCTTGTTAAGTAGTTGTTGAAACAACATTGCATTAGGCCTACAAGTTGGGCCTGGGTTGTAGAGACGGTGTCTGCCGCTCCAAGGTGTTCTCCTGGTTGCCTTTCCTGAGCTTCAATCTTCAGGCTCTTGTTAAATAGTTTTTTAATCAAACAACTGCAGTGGGGCTACTAGATTGGTTGGGGCCTACTAACTGTGTCTGCCACTCCAAGGTGTTCTCCTGGTTGCCTTTCCTGAGCTTCAATCTTCAGGCTCTTGTTAAATAGTTTTTTAATCAAACAACTGCAGTAGGGCTACTAGTTTGGTTGGGGCCTACTAACAGTGTCCGCCGCTCCAAGGTGTTCTCTTGGTTACCTTTCCTGAGCTTCAATCTTCAGGCTCTTGTTAAATAGTTTTTTAATCGAACAACTGCAGTGGGGCTACTAGTTTGGTTGGGGCCTACTAACAGTGTCTGCCGCTCCAAGGTGTTCTCCTGGTTGCCTTTTCTGAGCTTCAATCTTCAGGCTCTTGTTAAATAGTTTTTTAATCAAACAACTGCAGTGGGGCTACTGGTTTGGTTGGGGCCTACTAACAGTGTCCGCCGCTCCAAGGTGTTCTCTTGGTTACCTTTCCTGAGCTTCAATCTTCAGGCTCTTGTTAAATAGTTTTTTAATCGAACAACTGCAGTGGGGCTACTAGTTTGGTTGGGGCCTACTAACAGTGTCTGCCGCTCCAAGGTGTTCTCCTGGTTGCCTTTTCTGAGCTTCAATCTTCAGGCTCTTGTTAAATAGTTTCTTAATCGAACAACTGCAGTGGGGCTACTAGTTTGGTTGGGGAATACTAACGGTGTATGCCGCTCCATGCTGTTCTCCAGGTTTCCTGTCCTGAAATTCCATTTTCAGACTCTCGTTAAGTAGTTGTTGAAACAACACTGCATTAGGCCTACAAGTTGGGTCTGGGATGTAGGGACGGTGTCTGCCGCTCCAAGGTGTTCTCCTGGTTGCCTCTCCCTAGCTTCTATCTTTGAAGCTCTCGTTAAGTAGTTGTTGAAACAACACTGTTTTAGGCCTACAAGTTAGGTCTGGGTTCTACAAACGGTGTCTTCCGCTCCAAGGTGTTCTCCAGGTTGCCTTTCCCTAGCTTCTATCTTCAGGCTCTCGTTACATTGTTTTTAATATAACACTGCATTTGGCCTACTTGTTTTGTTGGCCCTACTAACGGTGTCTGCCGCTCCTTGATGTTCTCCTCCACTGAACAAACCAGTGCCGCCTGTTTACTTCTGTTACCAATTTTGAACTGCATTTAACCTACTTACTGATTTGGGCCTACTCACTCTGTCAGCCACTCATTACAGTTGTACTCCACTGAACAAAGCAATGCCCCATGGTTAGTCCTGTTACCAATTTTGAACTGCATTTAGCCCACTTTATTCTTTGGGCCTATATCTGTGTTTCCTCCTCATCCTGCCCATTGCCCAGCCAGTGATAGATGAGTCTGCTGGTACATTGACCCATAACGCAACATTCCCCGTGCACGCTACACAGCAAGATTGTGACCCTGCTGAAAGTCAGGTTCCCCTTCCCGCATACCATACCACCTTACACGGGGACAAAGAGGAAGGTGCAGATGAAAGTGCAGGTTCCTTCATCAGGTGGGGGAGGAATACTCATTAGCGACGTCACTGGCACAGGGCCCCTCATAGTACGCAAAAGTGTCGCTGCCGGTGGGAGGCGCCCCCGCCGTGCAAACACACCGCCGTACTTTGAGGGGCCCTGTGCCAGTGCCAATGCCAAAGAGTGGGCCCCCCCTGCTTGCTCAGGATCACAGCACTTGCAAAGTTTAAATACTTACCTCTCCCTGCTCCACTGCCGTGACGTGGTCCAGATTTCCTGGGCCCACTAAATACTTGAACCAGCCCTACCCCCCACAACTTTAGCCAAATGACCCCCAATTTCCAATGCCTTACTATTATTGTAAGGTAAATTAAGATTGACAAGCTTCAGTAACAAGAATGGATGTTTTTGCCATTAAAATGGGCACTGTAGGTGTTTTCCTGGCCTCCACTCACTGTCGACTATGCTCCCCCATTGACTTGCATTGGGTTTCGTGTTTCGGTCGATCCCCGACTTTTCGCGATAATCGGCCGATTCCACTCGACTCAACTTTTGAGATAGTCAGGTTTTGCGAAACCCGACTCGACCCTAAAAAGCTAAAAGTCGCTCAACCCTAATCAGTACCAACCAAGCAGGTAAATAATTAAAAGCAGCGTGAAATCCAAGTTACCCTCTTGACCAATTCCAGACCCATGGTGTCTTGCCAATCGTGAAACTTTGAATGGGTCTTTTCAAACTATCTGTCCCTTATTCTAAATTTAGAACCAGCCTGAAATCAATAATGTTAGCATCAGACCCGCAGTTAATGAACGCCAATGCTGATAACAACTTGTTCTTAAAGGATAACATCGTATTGAGCAGCACAGTTTTAAAGGAGGAAAAAGGTACCTTGGAACCTGGGTGACCACTTAGACATTCACCCATACATTCCTGAGAATGAGTTGTGCAATTCTTGAGACAATGTCCAGCAAGACACAGTCGAGCCAGAGACCTAGATGGTGTAGACGTTTCCTTTCCACAGCAAAAGAACTGGCAACTCCAACTTCCACCAACTTCACCTCAGGTAAACAAACATGTTCTGTGGAAAAAGACCTTGCTGTTCACCATGTCTCTCACAAATCCTGGGGTCAATGCATATGACCTGGGTCATGGACTCCACCAAAGAGCATGGGGGATCATGAAGAGCCAGAGCATCATTAAGAGCTTAGGATCTGGTATTCTTTACCTAGATCTTGAATCATTTCTGTCAGATTTGCCACCTAGTCACATAGCATGTGAACAGGGTCCATACTGGTGAAAGAGACAAATGAATGGACCAGTCGTAATGTGATGTTGAATCACTTCACACTGGCAAGCCATGAGACAGGGAAGTCAAGGAGTTTGAGGTCAGGAGGGTACGACATAGACAAAGGGATAACACAAGCAGACAGTTAGAGGTACAGTCCAAGGTCAAGGTGCCTCAAGCAAAAGGGGTAATACAAATGAGTTGTCAAAAGGAAAATTCAAGGCCCAGGAACAAAAAACAGAGAGAATATACCACTGAACTGAAATGTACAGTATGACTGGCCACACTCCCAGCATAGCCAGCAAGCTAAATGGCCAACCAATCACATTGAAAGTGTGACACCTGGAGGACTTCCAGCAGGCTTGGCCTAATTGGGCTTTAAGGAAATCCCATACAAAAAACTGACCTCCCATCACGCCTCTGCATACTATAGTATGACTGAGCTGTCACTCACAGTGGTGGCAATCTGACACAACCTTGCAATCCATAGAATGGGACACAGTGATCGTGACAAAGACAAATCAGATTAGAAAAAAATTCAGATATTGCTAAAGACTCATAGAGTGGGCTGATGACATCAGGCTTGGTTGCAAGGGCTCCACTATTGTGCACTGCAACTATCACATCACATTGTGTAGTGCCGCAAAGCAGAATGGCTATCACAGCCAGTACAAAAGATTGGTACTGGTCAAGAAGTGTTATTTTATGCTTGTACAGTGTAGAGATGGGAGGTTAGAAGGCACAGCTCTTTACACCCAATCCAATTATAGAAAATAAGTAATCTGTCTGTGGTGTATTTCTTCAGTGATAAAGCATATTAATGTGCTAGTCTCAGTTTGTGAATACTAATCCAAAGATTCAAGTGATATAGGGAAGTGCTGTAGCTTGTATAGTCACTCAATAAGACTGTGAATTGATTTATCTAAGATATACAGTAGAAACTGTAGTAAGTGCACCATAATAACAGTCCTTTGTTATTCTTCACACACTGCAAACAAGGAGGGCAATGCTAAATCCCTCAATGTTAATTTTACTACTAAAACAAAATTATGAATCCAAAGCTTGTGTTTCAGAGAAAGGGTGCTTCCTGCACTCAAGACAGACTCAAAATGGGTTCAATACAGTCCTAGGAGAACTCAAAGTGTGATATATGTAATTTTTTGGCAATCAAAGGCTTTCTAGGATAGCATTTTGTGGCAATTTGTGATTAATTTATTCAATGTAAATCAAATTGGGAAAATTTGATGAAGCTAGCGACTTTGAAGTTCAATTGATCCACTTTTCTCTAATGATCACTATTATGTGCACCTCTAATTAACACAACATATTAGGTTAGCTTCTTCTATTTTGCTGTTTTCTGAAAAATAAAATTCTAATAGTAATTTTTTTGCTTCCGACTGTAATACAAGCTTTTATTTTCTTGTCTCCTGTATAGATAGATGAAATGAAAGGACTTATATGTTTTCATGTATCAACAAACACTAAAAAAACCAAATCTCCAAAATGTTCCTGTGTTGTGTTGTGAAACAACTTCAATTCTTTCTGTGCAGAGACTTCATCACTGTCGCATTAGTTTAGGCAGAATTGAGCAGATTGTTTATTTTAGTTTACTTCTGCTTTAGGCTGTAACATCAGATGCAGCTCCTAGAGTGATGAATTCCAATTGTAATGTCACAGATTATACAAGGGTACAAAGGAGTACTGAAAACATTTCCTCGTGAGAAAAATTCAGTACATATTTTTGGTTTCCATTTATTATTGTGTTTCCAGCATTGCAAAATATAAACTATTTTGTTCAGTGATGGATTTAGCAAAATATATTACAATTTTCAAGCTCAACAAATACAGTCCGTGGGCCAATATACCATATATCCTCGAGTATAAGCCAAGATTTTCAGCCCATCTTTTTAAAGGGAACCTGTCACCCCGAAAATCGCGGGTGAGGTAAGCCCACCGGCATCAGGGGCTTATCTACAGCATTCTGTAATGCTGTAGATAAGCCCCCGATGTTACCTGAAAAAGGAGAAAAAGACGTTAGATTATACTCACCCAGGGGCGGTCCCGCTGCTGGTCCGGTCGGATGGGCGTCTCCGGTCCGCTGCGGCGCCTCCTATCTTCTTTCCATGACGTCCTCTTCTGATCTTCAGCCACGGCTCCGGCGCAGGCGTACTTTGCTCTGCCCTCTTGAGGGCAGAGTATAGTACTGCAGTGCGCAGGCGCCGGAAAGGTCAGAGGCCCGGCGCTTGCGCACTGCAGTACTTTGTCTGCCCTCAACAGGGCAGAGCAAAGTACGCCTGCACCGGAGCCGTGGCTGAAGATCAGAAGAGGACGTCATGGAAAGAAGATAGGAGGCGCCGCAGCGGACCGGAGACGCCCATCTGACCTGACCAGCAGCGAGACCGCCCCTGGGTGAGTATAATATAACGTCTTTTTCTCCTTTTTCAGGTAACATCGGGGGCTTATCTACAGCATTACAGAATGCTGTAGATAAGCCCCTGATGCCGGTGGGCTTACCTCACCCGCGATTTTCGGGGTGACAGGTTCCCTTTTAGCTGAAAGTGCCCCTCTTGGCTTATACTCGAGTCATTGCCCCAGAGGTCGGATGCGGAGCGGCAGGAGTGGCGGCTGTCACATCACACTCACCCTCCCGGCAGGGTCTCTGCATGTCCCTGCTTCTCAGATGGTCTCTGGTGCCTGCAGCTTTTCCTGTGTTCAGCGGTCACGTGGTACCGCTCAATAAAGAAATTAATATGTACGTGACTCCACTCCCATAGGCGTGGATGCATATTCATTACTTTAATGAGCGGTACCATGTGACCGCTGAACACAGGATCAAGCTGCAGGCACAGAGAAGCAGGGACTGGCAGAGAGACTGCGCCAGGATGGGGTGAGTAGGATGGGGAGGGTGAGCCATGCGATTTTTACCTGTCCCCGCTCCACCGCTGCGCAGTGTCTTCTGTGTCCTCTGGCTGTGATGTTCAGGTCAGAGGGCACGATGATGTGTTTAGTGCGCGCCCTCTGCCTGAACAGTCACTGCAGAGATCCGGAAAACACAGCAGTGCACAGCGGTGGAACGGGGACAGGTAAATGTCGCAAGTTCCGGGGGCCTGGGTCAGCAGCAACACCAGCACCTGACCCCCATAGCATGCCGGTGTCCCCAATTGCTCAGGACCTCGGCACTCGACCCCCAGCAAAGAGAAGTGAGTATGTAATTTTTTTTCAAATCGCAGCAGCAGCAGCAGCATATGGACATATTATGCTATGGGGCATCTTATGGGGCCATCAACCTTTATGGAAATCCCATGTCTCTGATTGGTCGAGGCCACCAGGCCTCGACCAATCAGCGACGGGCACAGTGACGATGATGTCATAAAGGATGTAGACATCCCGCGTCTGTGATTGGTCGAGGCCTGGCGGCCTCGACCAATCAGCAGTGGGCACAGCGACGATGATGTCATAAAGGACGTAGAAATCCCACGTTTCTGATTCAGCCGCCAGGCCTCGACCAATCAGCGACGGGCACAGCATGGCGACGATGATGTCATAAAGGTTGCCTCGACCAATCAGCGACGGGCACAGTCTGCCGCGAATTTGCCTCAACCAATCAGCGACGGGCACAATATCGACGTAGATGTCATAATGGTTGCCATGGCAACGATGATGTCATAAAGGTTGCCTCGACCAATCAGCGACGGGCACAGTCTGCTGCGAATTCTGGAATCATCATTGTCCATATACTACGGGGACATGCATATTCTAGAATACCCGATGTGTTATCTATATATATAATTGTCTAAGGGTTTTTCCATCTGTCTGTCTATCTGTCTGTCTGTCTGTCTTTCTGTCTGTCTGTCTGTCTGTCCAGGAAATCCCGCGTCTCTGATTGGTCGAGGCCGCCAGGCCTCGACCAATCAGCAACGGGCACAGCGACGATGATGTCATAAAGGACGTAGAAATCCCACGTTTCTGATTCAGCGACGGGCACAGTATCGATGTAGATGTCATAATGGTTGCCATGGCGACGATGATGTCATAAAGGTTGCCTCGACCAATCAGCGACGGGCACAGTCTGCCGCGAATTCTGGAATCATCATTGTCCATATACTACGGGGACATGCATATTCTAGAATACCCGATGCGTTAGAATCGGGCCACAATCTAGTCTATATATATAATTGTCTAAGGGTTTTTCCATCTGTCTGTCTGTCTGTCCTGGAAATCCCGCATCTCTGATTGGTCGAGGCCGCCAGGCCTCGACCAATCAGCGACGGGCACAGCATGGCGACGATGATGCCATAAAGGTTGCCTCGATCAATCAATGACGGGCACAGTCTGCCGCGAATTCGCCTCGACCAATCAGTGACGGGCACATTATCGACGTAGATGTCATAATGGTTGCCATGGCGACGATGATGTCATAAAGGTTGCCTCGACCAATCAGCGACAGGCACACTCTGCCGCGAATTCTGGAATCATCATTGTCCATATACTACGTGGACATGCATATTCTAGAATACCCGATGCATTAGAATCGGGCCACAATCTAGTGGGGCATATTATGCTATGGAGCTTCTTATGGGGCCATCAACCTTTATTGAGCAGCATATGGGGCATATTATGCTATGGAGCATCTTATGGGGCCATAATTACCTTTGTGCAGCATTATATGGGGCATATTTTAATATGGAGCATCTCATGGGGCCATTATTAACCTTTGTGCAGCATTATATGGGGCATATTTTTGTATGGAGCATCTTATGGGGCCCATCATGAACTTTATGGATCATTATATGGGGCGTATTTTGTATGGAGCATCTTATGGGGCTCCTGATTCAATATGGATGTTCAAAAACATTTAACCTACTGATGTCCCAATCAATTTTACTTTTATTGGTATCTATTTTTATTTTTTTTAATTTACCAGTGTTAAGTCCTTCTCAGTCCCTGGCTTACTAGAGGTAGGGATCCTGAGTAAATGACACGCAAACAAGGTATTGTGTGATCATGTACAGGGGAAGCCCAGGAGCACATCTCTCTCTCTGGGCTTTGCCCTCCCTTTATATAGAAAAGAATTATTCTTTTACAGACATGCGCACAAGTGCTCATATTTCACTATCTCTTACATAAACAATCTATACCAGTCTTTATCAGTAGAAAGTTACATCATCTGGAAGGTGAATGAAAGGCTGCTATTGAAAGAAGGAATGCACACATGATTACTTCCATAAAAGGAAATGTCAAGTCAGCAGAAATGTATCTTGTTGTAAGCGAGATTTCTCAGGAAGAAGACAAGATGGATTCCTTTAGTTCAGTCTGATCTCCACAATTCCCCCCTTTGACATTTTCTTTTATTTATTTTATTACCACAGGGCCAAAGACAAAGCCTTTATTTGGTATTACACATGTACATGCTTGTATTCAATAAGAGAATCAAATCTAGTATTAATTCTTCCGTTTAACTCTCGCAACCTTTTCTTTGTTTTGCAATAAGTACAGATATTACAAAGGGATAGCAAAATAAGCGCAATAATCAGTATTAGCAAAGGATAACATAAGAGAAGAAGGAAAAAAAAACTTTATACTCTTGCATCTATTACACAAAGTTTATCTGTGCATACTGATCTCTGAGTTGTTGTACGTCCTTTAATTTAAATGTCATACTCATAGTACTATTCGGGTCTATATAATGACAGCAGGTGGGTCCGATGATTTGACACATACCCCCTTGTGAGGCAGTTAGGTAATCCAATACCAGGGTATGTTGGTTAGTGACTATTATAAGCTGATTCTGTACAGCTATACTAGTGTTTAGTATATCCAATATATCCCAGATCTGATCATCTAGATAATCCGTGGCTCTAACTAATTTATCCCACATCTGTGTTAACATAGGATAAATAAAAATGGTACTAGCAATTTTGTTAGGAATTCCCATTTGTACTATATGTGGCCTCCCCGAGGGACGTGGTGAGTTATCTGCAGCTCTTTTATACAGTGTGTGCTTGGGCACGGCTTGCATATTCACTTGTTTATTTGAAATTATGAATGTAGCCGGGGTTAGGCGTCCTAATGTACAAGTACCCTTTATACCTACGGGAAGCCATTTATATGCTCCTTCTCCGCATATCCAAAATGTACCTTCAGGCAGATCCCATAGAGCTGAGTGCTGCAATACCAATCTGTGAGCCAAGTCCACAAATCTAGATACATTCTGAAGCATACACCAAGAGGGTTTTTGTCCCAAGGGGCTACAGTACCCGGCTGCGGGATTCCCACATACAGGCATTCCTTTGATATACTCATTGGATTCATTACAAACCAGGTTCCCCAGCTTACTTGTACAACTGTTTGCATCACCTTGGGGGAACAATTTAGAATGTTTCCATTTTCTATTATGTATGTATCTTTCCAATACTACAGGTTTGAAAGCATCAGAGGGGGGGACGGTTGTACTGAAACTAAGCTGTAGATTTTCTGTGGGGACCTGTCCTAAATTAGTTAATCCAGTCTTATTTCTAGGTACCCATTTTCCTCCCCTAAATGCTAAATATTGTAGATGTGTGTTACTCCCTGAGAGATTACCCTGCCACCAAGGAAATTCTACCCATCCCACAATTGGTATGGCGATTGTAGTATTCCACAGCCTAGCATTACCAATTTGGTTGTTGGCCAGGTTGTCTGAACAATTAGGCCAAGCGAATATTTCTTCTGCTAATACGGGAACTGCTAGAAAAGGTATACTTGTGGCTGATACCGGCGAATGGGTACAGATCCAACAATCTGTCAGGGTTTGTGTATTGTTTAACAAGTCATGCACTAATTTTCTATGATGTTGTACGAATCTATTGTTCAAAGGGGCTAGAGAATTCAGTCTATCCCACGCCTCCGTTGAGGTTATCATTATTAACATCAATATCATGAGTTTATACTGCTTTTCTTGCAATGGCTTGCATGTATCCATGATGCCTTTCCTTCAAGCTTGACTGATGTAGGTGTTGTCAACAGGACTTGGAAGGGTCCGTCAAACCTTGGTTCTAGAGCCTTTCTGGTGTGTCTTTTTACATAGACTTGATCACCTGGTTCCAACTTGTGACTTCCTTCTGTGTTGTCAGGATCTGGAAGGGAAGCAAAAACTTGTGCATGCACCTTAGTTAATTGTTTCTGAAGATTTTGCACATAAGAAGTCAATGACTCAATATTTAACACAAGTTGCTGTGGAAAATAACATCCTAAATTGGCAGTCCTGCCAAACAAAATTTCATATGGAGACAGTTTAGTCTTACCCCTTGGGGTATTGCGTATTGAGTAAAGGGCCAGTGGAAGGCATTCTGTCCAAGGCTTTCCTGTTTCAGCCATGGCTTTCTGTATTTTTAATTTTAAAGTTACATTCATGCGTTCCACCTTACCAGAACTTTGAGGATGGTACGGAGTGTGTAACTGACTTTCAACACCCAACATTTTCAGTACATTTTGAAATATTTCTCCAGTGAAATGAGTACCCCTATCTGACTCGATCACTTCAGGGAGACCGTAACGGGGTATCAGTTCGGCAACTAGCTTTACAGCAGTGTTTTTAGCTGAAGCCTTCCGAACTGGATAGGCCTCTGGCCACCCCGAGAACATGTCCACACATACCAACACATACTCATACCCATTACTTTTTGGCAGCTGGATAAAGTCTATTTGTAATCGCTGAAACGGGTAGAGAGGTCGGACGTGGTGCTTCATAGGGGTCTTTGTTGTCTGTCCGGGATTATGTGCCAGGCATATAGCGCATGCAGCACAATAGTCTCTTGCATAGTTGCCAAAACCTGGAGCCAACCAGACTTGCTTTGCCAGTAGTGTCATTGCATTTGCAGACACATGAGTAGGGTGGTGCAGTCCACCAACTACAATCGGATACCAGGCTCTAGGTAGACATATTAGTCCATCTTTCTTCCAA
This sequence comes from Ranitomeya imitator, assembly GCF_032444005.1. NCBI lineage: Eukaryota > Metazoa > Chordata > Amphibia > Anura > Dendrobatidae > Ranitomeya > Ranitomeya imitator. The sequence continues at coordinate 206,903,295 of NC_091286.1, forward strand.
ATTCCCGCTTGTTCTTCTGCCCCTTCCTTTTTCCACCTGTCCCTCTCCTCTTCTCCTGCATCTTCCTGTGCTTGTCTCAGTCTATCTTCAGTATTTTCTGTGGGGTTTACAGTATGAACCTGTTGTAAGGGTTTGACAGCTGCTGCTTTGGCTGCTTTATCAGCCCTATCATTTCCCCTAGATTCCCTAGTGTCGAGTCTCACATGTGCAGCTACCTTGATTACTGCTACTTCTTTTGTTTCTTGTGCAGCCTCTAAGATCTGTTTGATCAGAGAAGCATGTTTTACAGGTTGTCCTGACGCTGTCATGTAACCTCTAGCTCTCCAGATTACTCCAAAATCAAACACAATACCATGTGCATACCTAGAATCAGTGTATATATTAGCTGTCTGGTTCTCAGCTATTTTAAGAGCTTCAATCAATGCTGTTAGTTCTGCTTCTTGTGCAGACTGTTTCGGTGGAAGTGGTTCTGCTTTGAGAGTTTCAGATTCTGACACAACTGCATACCCTGTATGGAAGTTACCTGTGTCATCTGCAAACCTACTACCATCTATAAACAGCTCTAAATCTGGATTTTGAAGTGGTGTTTCGGATACATTGGGTAAGCTTACCGTTTCTTGTAAAATGAGCTCTGTACAATCATGTGTGTCTGTAGGGAAAAAATTTGCGTGTGGATCAGTGTCCTTATTCCCCCCTTCAGACTCGAGAGGTAGCAGTGTAGCTATATTGAGAGTCTGAAGCCTAGCAAATGTGATAGTAGAGGGGAGCAACAAAGAACACTGTAGCCGCAAATGTCTGGCCATGGAAATGTGTTTTGGTTGGACCTGGTTTAATATCCCATAAACATCATGTGTAGTTTGAACTGTGAGTGGATACTCTAGAACAATTTCTGATGCTTTGTCCAACAATAGTGAGACAGCAACAACTACACGTACACAGGTTGGCGCTGCTCTAGCTACGGGATCTTGCTGAAAGATATGCAATTGGTCTTTGTTTCCCTGCATGCTTCTGGGTAAGAACTCCTGTAGCATGGGAATCAACTTCTGCAGCCATAAGCTGAAACGGTTTGGTGTAGTCTGGTAGCCCTAACGCTGGAGCTGAAACAAGGGCATCTTTTAATTGTTGGAACGAAATCTGACCTTCTTTTGTCAACAAATAAGGTTCACTTTTTACACAGTCATACAGTGGTTGCATTAGTTGACTGGCATGTATAATCCATTGTCTACAATGAGACACTATTCCTAAAAATGCTCGTAGCTGTTTATGATTTCTAGGCTCATTCATCTGTCTTATTGCTTCAGTTCTTTGTGGTGTAAGATGCTTTTTACCTTGAGAAATGCAATGACCTAGAAAGACCACTTTGGTCTGACAAACTTGTAGCTTTTGTCTATTCACTTTACACCCTTCTTTTTCTAAAAAACATAGTAAACTCACAGTGGACCTTTCTGCAGTTTCTAGATCTGGGCAGCAAAGTAGTAGGTCATCCACATACTGCAAAATTACTACCTGTGGTTCGGGTTCAAACCTCTGAAGGACTGTTTGTAGGGCATTTGAATAAAGAGTAGGGGAGTGTATCATTCCCTGTGGAAGGCGTGTCCACGCCAACTGTTTGCCCTTAAATGTAAATGCAAACAAATGCCAACTATCTTGGTGTAAAGGAACCAAGAAAAATGCATTTGAAAGATCTATTACAGTAAATACTTGAGAACTGGCTGGTATCTGTGATAGTAACGTATGAGGATTGGGTACAACTGGGGTGATTGGATCTAGAACTTTGTTTATTTCTCTTAAATCATGTACCATACGATATTTGGGCATAGAACTCTTATCAAGAGTTCTCTTTTTGACTGGATACAGAGGAGTGTTAGCAGGTGATTGTATCTCTACCAAAACTCCTTTCTCTTTATATCCCTCTATCTGTTTTGTAATCGCTAGTTCCTGCTGGGCACTCACAGGGTATTGTCTGAGCTGTGGGAGAACAGTTCCTGGTTGCACAGATAGTTTTACAGGAGAGATATGCAATAGTCCCACATCGGTGTCACCCTGTGCCCACAGTGTTTCTGGGACCATTGAGAGGTCTAGATCTGTGGTGTACTCTTTTTCTTCAGCATAATCCTCAAAAGCCTGAATTCTAACATATTGTTCTAATGTTTCTGCATCATCAGGGATAGTCAGTATAACTGTGCCATCTTCCCTAAAATTGATGTTAGCTTCTAATTTCTTTAGGACATCAGTTCCTAACAAACATGTTGGGGCACCTCTGGCATACAAAAATCTGGATGCAAAACATTTAGGTCCTAATGAGACCTCTAGGGGCACAGTATATGGCAGTGTTCGAATTACCCCATCATAACCCTCAGCAAAAGTTGTTTGTTCTGAAATATCTTCCGGATTCGGAAGAAAATCTTGATTCAAAATTGAGGAAGTTGCACCTGTATCTATCAAAAATGGAATCTCTCTCCCCCCCACATTCACCTGTATCATAGGTCTTCTAGCTGGTAGGGAAGTTTGTAACACATCGAGTCAATCTGAATCTGGTATGGGACCATCTATGATGGTAGATTTCTGCTGGTTGTCCGTTTGGGGAGGGTTATTTCTGGGAACAAATTTGCCTGACTTTATATCTGCCAACTTCTTCCTGCACTCTCTTTGGAAATGACCTGGCTTTTTACAGTAGTGGCAAGGAAAGTTGTGTCTCACTCTTCCTCCTGTATTAGCTTGTGCTATTCTAACAGGCTTACGATTCTCTCTCATATCCATGACTATTCCTAAACATCGTTGTTTCACAATATTTGGTTGTTCAATTGTTCTCCAATCTGGAGTAGAGGATTTAAATTTTTCTCTGATTTTCGGATCTAGCCCCTCTATTAATTGTTTTGTAAAAAGTCTCCTTACTGAAGCATCAGTCAAATCCAATCCTTCATCCCTAAAGCTATTTTCTAATTCTTGACTATATTCTTCAATACTTTGCCCAAATTTCTGCATAATCACACCCGTAGATCCCCTTTCCCTCTGTTTTTCTCTCATGAAAATTATTAATGCCTCTGTGAACTGGGTACCTGATGCTTCTGTCTGTAAGGCACCCCCTTCTGCCACTGGTCTATTGGGCTGTAGGTGTGTCAATAATTCCTGAAAAAGTCCGGGGGACATTTTCATTCTACATAATTCTTCCCCGTCCGCCCAGACCCCAGCATGAGTCTGCATGATTTGTTGTATGTATTGTGCAAATCGGATGGGATATTGAGTGGGATCAGGCGCATTATGCAGGAGGGACATACCTTCAGCAGGGGACCAAGGAAAATACTGTCGGGTCTGGTGATATCTAGTTCCCATTACCCCGTCAGCACCAGGTTCCCTAAAGGGTCTTGGTACTACCCTAACAGGGGCAAGTACAGCGCCATGTCTAGGTGTACCACAGACTAGGCAATCATTTCTCCAATCTGGATTTTGTTGTCCACAGTGTGAACATACCCATCCTCCTACCCCACCAAGATTGGGATACAAGGCTGGAAATTGTTTTCCTCCTTCTGCTCCTCCAGATGGTACAAATGATTGGGCTTTTGGATCTAGGTAAGGTGGTGGGATTATGTCACAACTTTTTCCCTTCCCCATAATCCATTTGGAAGTGTCTGGATCATACTTCCAATTCTCCTCTTTAGCTGTTTTTGAGACCTCTATCATACAGTGTATGATTTCTTCCCACCCATTGTCTTTGATAATTCCACCTCGTTCTTTACTCAGTTTTTCCCATTCTGTACTGAACATAAGTGCTTCTGAAATTCCCAATTTTTCTCTTACCCTTCTAATCTGACTTCTGACTGTCTTCCCACATCTTTCCTGTATGATATCTGCTGCTTCCACTTGTCCTAAGACAGTTTTTGTCTTTTTATTTCCCATTTTTCTTTTTTATTTTTTTTTTCAATATTAGCTATTTCTACCCCAGGTGACGTTTGGACAATCACTTATCCTAGGTGATGTCTCGTTGCCTTCTCTCCTAGGGAGCTAAAATATTGAAGGGCTGATCTGCTCCATTCTTTCTAATGTGCAGAATGTACTTAAGTGCTATTATGCACGCAAACAGACCCAGCAACACCATACAGATCACAAAACTTTCTGTGTCAGTTAGCATACTTGTCCCAGGCTCATGGACCCGCGTCCTGGGCTCATTCTATCAAACCTTATCCAGAAATGAAGGAGGTTAAGCACTTAAATGAGAGTCAAGCATGGGCGGAGGTCTCCCCGAAAGGACGCAACCACATGACCCAGTTAGGCTGACTTCCGTGTATAAGGCTTATACCCCAACTATTTCGGCTTATTTTTCTACGCACTTTTGCTCTTCTTTCACAACATACCACAACCTTCACACTGTTCACACACTGCCAGGGACAGGACTCATAAATCTATACAATATAGTAACCCGAGTTTTATAGGTATCTACTCACTACTAGACTAACCCAGCGTGACACGGCTCATAGAGATCTTTCGGATAATACAAGGCAGATAAAAGAGAACTAATAATGTCTCTTACCTGGCCAGGTTTTTCAGTTCATTTGCCGTCCATTATCCCAGATCTCCATTGTCCGTATCTGCAGGTGAATCTCGAGCAAATACTCTCATCTCGGGTCCCTGTTCGGTGCGCCAAAGAAATGTTAAGTCCTTCTCAGTCCCTGGCTTACTAGAGGTAGGGATCCTGAGTAAATGACACGCAAACAAGGTATTGTGTGATCATGTACAGGGGAAGCCCAGGAGCACATCTCTCTCTCTGGGCTTTGCCCTCCCTTTATATAGAAAATAATTATTCTTTTACAGACATGCGCACAAGCGCTCATATTTCACTATCTCTTACATAAACAATCTATACCAGTCTTTATCAGTAGAAAGTTACATCATCTGGAAGGTGAATGAAAGGCTGCTATTGAAAGAAGGAATGCACACATGATTACTTCCATAAAAGGAAATGTCAAGTCAGCAGAAATGTATCTTGTTGTAAGCGAGATTTCTCAGGAAGAAGACAAGATGGATTCCTTTAGTTCAGTCTGATCTCCACACCAGTATCTGCTTCATTTCCACCCTAGGCTTATACTCGAGTCTATGAGTTTTCCCAGTTTTTTGTGGCAAAATTAGGGGTCTCGGCTTATACTCGAGTATATACGGTAGATAATAATATAATACAAATGATATGCATGATGATTCAAAAAGTGTTTATAGTGCAATATATTTTACAGTAAGAGAATATCAGTATCTATACTGAAGTGCAGAATTCATAAACAGAGATGAGCAAAACTTCAAAATTTGAATGACTGGTGTTTCCGGGAATTTGACCATACAGAATAATATTAACAAAGATTGACTGCAAAAACTCAAATGATGCTTATGATATTGTTGATTTTTATTTTAAGTTTTATGGAGGCTTTATTATGAACTTTTATAGTATATCAATTATATGAGAGTCTAGGAAGAGGGTGGGATTACAAGGAAAAGATTACATATGTTTTTATACTGTAATAAGGGTCATTTTAAAAAAAACAATGCCTGTAAATGTGTAGTAGACATGAAGGTCTCAATAATCAGCTCATGATGTCCCATTCTATAGAGATTCAGATAGAGATGCCAGCCACAGTCAATTAAAGGGAACCTGTCAACCTGTTTACCCACTCCTAAAAGGGAAAAGGTCTTTGCAGAGCCCTTTCCATACTGCTGCCACTTGATAGCTGTCATTTGGTGATGCGGACGGATGATGTGGAGTCTGTTTTAACAGTAAATCCAAAGCTAGCAGAAAAAAATGAAAACTAAAGAGTAACCCCGGGACAATAGCTAATAAAAAAGAACCAATAATGACAATTAGAAACTGCTGAGAAGCAACTATAGCTCAATCAGGAAGTACTTCTACGCACCTAAGCAGGGGAACAACATAAACAGGACTGAACTAAATTAGAAGCAGGCTTTAAAGGTCAACTGTCACCCCCCTCCAGCCGTTATAAGCTAAAAGAGCCACCTTGTGCAGCAGTAATGCTGCATTCTAACAAGGTGAGTCTTTTAGTTCGGGTCCCTGGCACTGCTGAAAGAATCGGTTTTGAAATTTGTTCCTCATACCGTGAAATTGCTAGGGAGGCAGGTCTTTCTCCCCCAAATCCAGATGCTTCACAGCCATCAATCATGGCCTCTGCGCACCAGGTGCCGCCTCCTCTTTCTCCATCAGCGTCCCCGACACATGCAATGTAAGTTCGAAGTGCAGCTTAACTGCGCATGCCCGAAAAAAAAAATAACAGCGCAGGCCTTGGGGATGCTAATGAAGAAAGAGGAGGTGGCGCGCAGAGGCCATGATTGACGACTGTGAGGCATCTGGATTCGGGGGGGGGGAAACCTGCCTCCCTGGCGATTTCACGGTATGAGGAACAAATTTCAAAACCGATTTTTTTCAGCAGTGCCAGGGACCTGAACTAATAAGCCACCTTCTCAGAATGCAGCATTACAGCTGCACAAGGTGGCTCTTTTAGTTACAAACGCCTGAGGGGTGACAGGTTCCCTTTAAAAAGCCAGCCCAAATGTAAAGATAACAATATGGTAATGCATCCTTCTCAGGCATTTTCAGGGAGCCACTCCCTGCTTTCCTGAACACCAGAGTGCTCACATTCCCACCAATGGTTAATACCAGGTAAAGCCGTGTCCTACATTGCCTGGCAGTCATGTGACACAGCATCCCATGCCTCCAGGGCCACAAAACCAGAGGAAAGCACAGTATCCTGTTTTCCCAGTTGCTCCCCACTTCTAAACATGAGACACCACCATGCAGTCTATGAATCGGAGGACGTTGATTGCATCCACGGCAGGTATTCCTAACATTCAATTCTTTAGTGAACTTCTGGATTGGAAGCAGCAATCTAGCAAAGTAATTTTGCATGGAGTTGCTAAAAGCCACCAGCATATCTTTAGGCAGGGTGCCTAAGGCTGGTTCATCTGATGTGTGAAATATAAGTAACGCTGCCGGGACACATGAAGAGGTAGGGGACAAGTCATCTTCCGATGTTACCAGGTTATGGCTGTCCCGTAGTTTTGATGTCTATTTTGTTACACTGAGGGAGAAGGGCTATCCCTCAACCAGTTCGACTGATCTAATTCCTCTACTGCTTCTACCAGTGGGTTATATCTCAACTCTAGGATTAGGTTATGCTGATGGGGTGACTCAGGGGATTTGTTACTCACTGCGTTTTATGACCAGGAGCTTGACAAGGTAGTCTGATCAGAGGGAGGTTCCGTGCTGCTGGATGGAGAGCAGGCCAGGGGACAAGGCACCATCTTTGTTCTAGTCTTGCTCAAAGAAATATTACAGTTTGCTTTACTATTTTCATCAGCTTGGGTCATTAATATTATTATTATACATTTATATAGTGCCATTTATTCCATGGCGCTTTACATGTGAAAGGGGCAAATATAGATAAGCACAATAAACATGAGCAAAACAAGGCACACACAAGTACAGAAGGAGAGAAGACCCTGCCCACGAGGGCTCACAGTCTACAGGGGATGGGTGAGGATACACTAGGAGATGGAAGATAAGACAGAGGTAGAGCTGATTATATGCCACTGGCATCGAGGTAAGTCACTAGTTAAGCTCAGAGTGTGTTTGCGCACCTTGATCAAATGGCCATCTTCCCTGGCTGCCAAGCCATACCCCCCCATTCATTTTGATTTCTAAAGGAAATGGCCAGCATTGAAATCTTGGAACAATTAGATTACCTTTGACATTCTTATTCTATATTTCATTGTAAACTGCAATATCTTTAGGAACACATAACATGTTAGCATAAAATTGATGAAGAAATGCTTACAAATATGTTTTTAGAATATTAAATACATTTATTTTCCCATCAATGAAAAAAAGTCTAAATTTCCAAAAATTAAATAAAAAAATAAAAATCCCCTACACTGTCATACAGCTGTGTCTGATGCTCCATCTTTCAAACTGTGCCCCATGAGGATCATATGTCAACAATGGCACCCATCAGCAGATTGAAGCAGAAAATATATTTCACTGGATAAGATAACTGACAAGGTAGTGAGATCATTTTGGCAGACAATTTAACTTTCAGGCTAAGTCCCTTGGAAATATGAAATGACATTGAAGAGTGACGGAGAGCAGGTAGGGGAGAGGATATAGTCAAATAAAATCCTAAGAAAATTTTCAGTGGTAAATCAAATGCAAAGAGCTGGTTCACTTGCACATATATATTAATTTACTTTAAGTGATTTTAATTTTATTTTTATAGCAAGGTTCTATCTATCTTCCTACATGGCTTACTATTTAAAAAATGACAGTAAAGGAAATGTATCACCTATGTCTTTTAATTTAACCCTTTAAGGACCTGGACATTTTTTCATTTCTGCCCATTCATTTTTTCTTCTTCTGGTTCCAAGAGCCATATATTTTATATTTTTCCCTTGACATAGCAAAATGAGAGCTTGTGATTTCATGGACCAATTTAAGTTTTAAATTACACTATTCATTTTACCACATAATGTACTGTAAAGTGGGAAGTGGGATGAAATGGTGAAAAAAGCACAATTCTGCCATTGCTGTTTGTTTTTGTCTTTGCGATGATTATTCTGTGGCAAATATTATAAAATAATCTGAAACTCCAGATGAGTACAAAATATAGTGATAGGATAGCAAAATTGTACCGTAAGTTTTTTTATTTTTTAGTAGCTATATTCTGAGACCTACATGTTTTATAGTTTTCTGTCCATGGAGCTGGTTGAGGTCTTGTTTTTACACACTTAGTTGATGTTCTTCTTGGTAATATTTTGGGCTACATATGACATTTTGATTGCTCTTATTGTGTTTCTTGGGGGAAGAGTGCGATGATTGAAAAATGGCAATTCTAGCAATATGCTTTTCAAATTTTTCAGTGTTTATTATATAATTTAAATAATTTTTTTATTTTGTTTTTTGACACCATGGCACCAAATGTTTTTACATTTTTTTATTTCTTTCTTTTTGAAAGAGGGTAATTTAAACTTGTATATATTGTTTTTTTAGAAAAACTTTTTTTATCAACATTTGCTCTAACCCTCTTAGGAAACATGAACTTGCAATAATTTGATGACTTATACTACAGTATAAAAGCAGACCCCTAGTTATAAACTAGATTGGGCAACACGGTGGCTCAGTGGTTAGCACAGCAGCCTTGCAGCGCTGGAGTCCTGGGTTCAAATCCCACCAAGGACAACATCTGCAAGGAGTTTGTATGTTCTCCCTGTGTTTGCGTGGGTTTCCTCCAGGTACTCCGGTTTCCTCCCACATTCCAAAGACATACTGAAAGGGAATAGATTGTGAGCCCCATCAGGGACAGCAATGATAATGTGAGTAAAGTGCTGCGGAATATGTTAGCACTATATAAAAATAAAGATTATTATTATTGGTTCTGCAGCTTTGTTATAACCTGAATTTGAATGTAGGTTGGGATAGGTACAGGGCCACTAAAAAAAACAACAAAAACCCTTAATACCTCATCGCTGACTTTTCCATCCATCAATCTGCAAGCAGTCCACCATCCAGTTCTCTTCTTTCCACTGTTGAGCAAAGCATCTCTGCCCTAATCACCATAGACCTAAACCTCTGACAGCTTACAGGCTTCAGAGGTTACTGTGTTTTGTAAGGTTGTGACATCATGGCGTCAAGAGGTTCACCATGACTTTTTGATATACAGTGATCTCCGTAGCTTGGACAGAAGTCCTGGCCTAAAGTGAAAAGACCAAAGATGTGGCCCGTAAAGTCAGAAAGAAGATGACCAGACTTCAGATAGCAGGCACTGGGGCAGCCAGAGAGGTGAGCATTAGTTTTTGAGTTTTTGTTAACAATATTACTCTCATCCCTTATCTCTCAGTGCCCATCATTCAGTCTCTTTTTTTGCCAACAACACATGCCACATCTTCAACCTCCTCAATGTAGGGTTGGATTTCCAGCTGCATCCAGGCATAGAAGGTCACTGTAACACCCCAGGTTCCTGGTTGTTACAGTGGCATTGCTTTCCTCAAGGGGAGAGTGATGTCATGCTTGGAAGCGAGGAAGGATCCCTTTAACAGGTATTCAGCACATACAACACCATTCTGACTCCAGGCCAGAAGGGGGAGCTCTACACCCGACTTCAGGGGAGCTGCTCTCCCTGGTCAGGAGAAGCAGTCAGTTGCTAAGCAGTTGCTAGGCAATTGGGGAGAGTTAGACAGTTGGAGAGAGGAGAGCGAGGAGTGAGGAAGGAAAGTTGGGGCCGTGCAGACGAGTGATTCAGCAGCTACTGTGAAGGAAAAAGAGCACAGAAACTTGTAAAGAGACTGAAAGGAGGAAGGAGCAAAGGCGCAGTGAAGAGCTGGAGAGAGAAGTTGAGACTGAATTTCCTCCATGCTGAGCGCAGATACCGGTAGCCGGAAAACCGAAATTGTGGGGGTAACTTCATGCCCCATGTCAGAAACCGGCATACAGCTAGATTTGAAGTTACTTGTCCACCATTAAGACCCGAGGACACAGTAAGAGATAGAGCCCAGGTCGCGATAGAGATGCTGTTAAAGGGCTTGAGTTACCTGTAATACGGGTTAGTGTCCTACCTAAAGGGGGACAGAGAGAGAGAACATGAGAACCTTGTGTTAGGCCTAAGGCAGCAAGGGACTACAACAACACAGTGCTAGAAGGAAGGCTTCCAACTCCACCTGGTTAGGATTCCTGAGACACTTGCAAGCCAGCCAGACCACCACCAGCACCTGTGATCCGGTACCCTGCACTATGGCTGCCTGAATCTTACAGTAAAGAGGTAAAGAGACTGCAACCCTGTGCCCTCCGTTTCTTTCTACATCACCTACCACCTGTCCCTACTACACCGGTAGCCCTGGGGACCTAGCTTCATCTGTGGGAAGCCATACAATCGCAGTTACCATAACATCATCCCAGCGGACCCCTTTAAGCAGCATCGGTCATCTCTGACCGAATACCACATGTGGTGTCACAAACTTTTATTATTCAACTAAAGCCTTTAAAGACCATCCCTTTAACATGGGTGCCCAGGGCCACGGACAGGGTCGCTACCACAGTGAAACATCCCTTTAAGTACCGGACCCGGTATCGAGTACCCCACTGCATTGGCGGGTGACTCGTCACCATGCATAATTATAGTGACAGTGCACTTCTTGATGTCGTTTTATTGTGACCTTACAACACGCAGTTTTCTTCAAGGCCTGGACACACCCAGAAGTGGTTGCTTATAGTGAAATGGCTGGAGACATTGTACACGATAATAGAAAGAAGAGGACTGGCAGGCACCGAGTGACTTGGGGGGAAGCAGTCATTTACATGCAGCTGTCAAGCAACTTACAACAGCATTTCAATGGTTAAGCTGTAATGTTTGGAGATAGCTCTGGTCATTGCAGCTAAAGGCAGATGTTGGTTAAGTAAATAAGATGGCATTTGCCCAGCATGAAGCGGGCACAGCTTTTGAGGTTTTTTTTATTCTATTTTCTGTTCATGGTTAGGAGGACGGCCATCTTGCGGGAGAACCTTTGGACAGCATTTAGATAAATAGGGACAAGCATTCTTAGGGTACTTTTACACTGGTTTGATATGCAGAGAACTGAAATATCTGCAGCATATAACTGTACCAGCATAACAGTATTGAGAATGTTATGAAATCTCAACCACATGAAGCAAAGATAATCAACAGTGAAAATTAAGGGGGTTTCAGGGCCAAAAGAAAAGTTTCCCAACAGCTTAGAGCTGTAAAAAGTATCAAACAAAGTGATATTCACCTTCTGACACCCACAGTAGCAGATAAGGACATAAGAGTGCCCATGTTTAACCCCTTAGCGACAGAGCCAATTTGGTACTTAATGACCGAGCCAATTTTTACAATTCTGACCACTGTCACTTTATGAGGTTATAACTCTGGAACGCTTTAACGGATCCCGCTGATTCTGAGATTGTTTTTTCATGACATATTGTACTTCATGTTAGTGGTAACATTTTTTCGATAATACTTGTGATTTATTATGAAAAAAACAGAAATCTGGCAAAAAATTTTAACATTTTGCAAATTTCAAACTTTGTATTTTTATGCCCTTAAATCAGAAAGATATGTCACGAAAAATAGTTAATCAAGAACATTTTCCACATGTCTACTTTACATCAGCACAATTTTGGAAACAAATTTTTTTTTGTCAGGGAGTTATAAGGGTTAAAAGTTGACCAGCAATTTCTCATTTTTACAACACCATTTTTTTTAGGGACCACATCTCATTTGAAGTCATTTTGAGGGATCTATATGATGCAAACATGTTACTTCAGAACCATTTTTTTTTATTTTCACAAGTGTAAAAACAGAAAATAAACCATAAATTTTGTTGTACAATTTCTCCCAAATACGTTGATACCAAATATGTGGGGGTAAACCACTGTTTCGGCGCACCACATAGCTTGGAAGTGAAGGAGCGCCGTTTGACTTTTTCAATGTAGAATTGGCTGGAATTGAGATTGGATGCCATGTCACATTTAAAGAGCCCCTGATGTGCCTAAACAGTGGAAACCCCCCACAAATGACACCATTTTGGAAACTAGACCCCCTAAGGAACTTATCTAGATGTGTGGTAACGTAGAGCCGTGATAATAAAAAATCGCATTTATTTACACAAAAATGATCTTTTCGCCCACAAATTCTTATTTTCACAAGGGTAACAGGAGAAATTAGACCACAAAAGTTGTTGTGCAATTTCACCTGAGTACGTTGATACCCCATATTTGGGTGTAAACCACTGTTTGGGCCCACCGCAGAGCTTGGAATAGAAGTAGTGCCGTTTTACTTTTTCAATGTAGAATTGGCTGGAATTGAGATCGGACGCCATGTCGCATTTGGAGAGCCCCTGATGTGCCTAAACAGTCGAAACCCCCCACAAGTGACACCATTTTGGAAACTAGACCCCTTAAGGAACTTACAAGAGAAAAAAGTAAACGGAAACCCTGATGTAACTAAGTAAAAAAGCAAGAGTGCATTTAAATAACAGAGTTTTTAGTAATACTGTTTTTTGATCAAAAAATAGCACAAAAGTCATCCCACATCGTCATGGTAACTCTGATCAGGACAGTCCTACACTGTCTAATATTAAAACCTTACATTGTGTCAATGACGAGGGCCTCAGACCATGCGTGTTTTCAAGATTTCCTTTGCATTACACAAGGTGCTGGAATCATTCTGTGCAGGTGATTAAATTATCACCTGTGCAATACAAGGAAATCCTGAAAACATGACCTGTTTGCGGCCCTCGAGGAATGCAGTTTGACACCCCTGCACTACAGGATGCAGCCAGCCCATATACCAAAGATGACGCAACCCAGGTGCAAAATTCCAAATAGCCTCTCCCAGTGTACCAGTTCATGGAGGGGGTGACTACTTAATATACATTTGCACCTGTGTTGAAAAAACATCATTGCTACATGGGCTGGCTGCAGCCTGTAGTGCATTTGTTCAGAGACCTGGGCAGGTAAGCAGTGCTGATACTTTTTTGGCTGCCTTTTTTAATTTTTGGAGGATTTTCAGTCCTCTTTTTTGGCTTTGCTACCAGTTTACATGACATTTGACAAAAAGCGAAAGTTAGAAAAATAAGAAATTTTTAGAACAAACTTCAGAAGGGATTAAAAATAAAGTGCAAATTAACCAGGAAGGTCATATTGAGAAAAGCTTCTCATGATAGAAAAAGTAATAATAATATTAGACTATATATTGCAAACGGAAATAAAAATTGTAATTATTCTGTGGGGAATGAAAGATGGCAATATCAGCCACTGAGGAGATTTACTGCCAATTATAAGAAAGTCGTAAAACACATAATAATTCAGACATCACAACTGGAAAAGTGATGAAGATGGTTTTGTGATAAATTAATACATTATTTCCACATTCAATGTGTTAGGACTGGCGGAACGCACCAAGAGAGATGTAATGGATGCGTTCGCAGTCCGGGGTCCACCGTGCAGGTGAAACCTGCTGCTAGGACATGACAGACGATATGGCGGTACTCATAAGTATACACGCGTGGGTTAAACCTCACCCAGCGTGAAGAAAGCGATCCTGTTGCGTCACAGGATCGCGGTACCGCACATAGAGCGCGAGCAAGTGGTCAGCGAACTAGACCCCAATAGGGATAGTAGTCCGATTAGACCCTTGCTGGCACTACACCACAACTGGGTGTGAAAAGTATATACAATAGAGTCACCGAAGTGCAAACTGTGCCGTGCTGGCAGGCACCACTAAGTACCCAGACATGGGTCAGGAAGCGCACACAGGCGCGTGGCGCCGCACTGGCGGTCACAGCAGAGGACGCTGACACGTGTGTGACACGTTGAGTGTTAAGTCGGGCGCTAGATAGCAGCCATACACCATACGCGAACAATCATACAGTAGGGTAGGGGTATTTAAAGGACGACTTGCACTCACAACAAACACACGTATAAAGTTGTACACTAGCGCATGGCCGTGCGGTCATGCGCAGTTTATATAGCTGCAGGACAGGAAGCGGCCACAGAAGCTTTGCCCTTCCAAGACCTGCCAAGAGGACCAATAGAATGCGCTGCAGAGTCTGAGCACATGACCCTCGATCTCCAACGGGAGATCTTGCCCTGGGCATGCTCAGTGTGCGCAGACAAGGACTTAGTCCCAGAGAAGTCCACTCGCTGCTGACCAGTATTGGCTTTAAAGGCAGAAGCTGGAGAAGCAGCAGTAACTCTTCTCACAGAGTCAGACTGAGCGAGACGCTGGGATCGACGTCCCTGCTGAGCAGGCTCCACTGCGGCTGGAGGAGAATGGGAGACCGCAGCGGAGACGGATCGAGATTCCCCCTGTGCAGCAGAGGAAACTCGACTCCTAACACAATGGATTTTATTCTTTTCTGGAAAAGAAAAAAAAGAGAAATGTTTATTTTACAGTAAGATGAATATAGTAAGACTAGATGGAGGCCCGAGGCCCGATGCGCTCGCATTGGGAAGGCGGTAATGTCATGATGGGGGCAGGTATGCGGCGCTCTTGTTGCCTAATGGGATCTTGTGATAATCTAATGACTTTTGCATCAGGAGACTCGTGTACTTGACGCCTATACTAATATGCATTGTTTTTGTCCCAGCAATGCTGTTGCTCTTCAAGAGTCTCATTTGCCCTTTGTTGTCTTCGACGTTGTGCCTTTGCTGCTTTCCTTTCATTGTTATTGGCGTACTTTTTATCAGGAGCCAGGTTGGCGTTGACATTTGCTTTTTAATGGGGTTTTCCCACTAACAAAAGTTCATTTTAAAAATTGTCTGTATCTGATCATGTACCGAACATACCAAAGCTCCTGTTGGATACATTTTGTGAGGTAAACCCGGGGGCATCGTGTTCGATAGCGGCCATCACTTTAAAACTGCGCATGCACTCCTCCTGTGCAAAGATGGTGGCAGTCAGTGAATCATTCAGCTGATTCCGGCGGCGGCGTGTTTGAGATGGTGCTCTGCTGGTGGAACCACGCAAGAGGCTGCGTGAGTGTGAGTGTGTGTGTGCTTGTGTGATTGTGTGTGTGTGAGAGCGTGTGAGTTTGAGTGTGAGAGTGTGAGTGTGTTAGAGATTGTGTGTGTGTGTGTGTGTGGTGCATACGGCATATAGAGTGTGTGTGTATATGTGTAGTGCGACAGTGTTCCGCTGGTGGTACCGTGCAATAGGTTGGTACCAGCAGCAATTTCCATATTGAGACACCCATCACTTGCGTGTCCCAATATGGTGGTCGGTGAACTTCCTTGCTTGGAATTCTTGGATACGGTGACATCTGGACCGAAGAGGAAATGAAAACATTGCAAGGCAATTGTATAAATAGATGTACTATATATACAGGGTGGGACATTTATATGGATACACCTAAATAAAATGGGAATGGTTGGTGATATCAACTTCCTGTTTGTGGCACATTAGTATATGGGAGGGGGAAACTTTTCAAGATGGGTGGTGACCGTGGCGGCCATTTTGAAGTTGGCCATTTTGGATCCAGCTTTATTTTTTTTCAATGGGAAGAGGGTCATATGACACATCAAACTTATTGAGAATTTCACAAGAAAAACAATGGTGTGCTTGGTTTTAACATAACTTTATACTTTCATGAGTTATTTATAAGTTTATGACCATTTATAAAATGTGTTCAAAGTGCTGCCCATTGTGTTGGATTGTCAATGCAACCCTCTTCTCCCAGTCTTGACACAATGATTGCAACACCGCAGAAGAAATGCTAGCTCGGGCTTCCAGTATCCATTGTTTCAGATGCTGCACATCTCGTATCTTCACAGCATAGATAATTGTCTTCAGATGACCCCAAAGATAAAAGTCTAAGTGGGTCAGATTGGGAGACTGTGGTGGCCATTCAATTGGCCCACGATGATCAATCCACTTTCCATGAAAGTGTTCATATAGGAATGCTCGGACCTGACACTCCATGACTTCCCTATACTACTGCTTTCTGTTCTGTAGGTTGTAGGCCAATTTAGGCAAGAAATCTGGAGAACATAACATTGATACACTGGACGAATCTGGAGCAGAGCAAAGTGATGGTTCCATTGTGTCCAAACTCTGACCTCCTGTTCATTCTCCAGCTCGATGACATCACAGCATTAGTCCATCCACGCCTTGCCGCAATCTGCCGGTGGTCTCGCCAGGATACTTTAATATTATTTTTTTGACTTGTGTTATCCTCATACAGTGTGGGAACTATTGTGAGGGCCCTCACACAGTGTGGGGAATACTATGGAGGTCATCATACAGTGCTGTGACTAATGTAGAAGCCAACATACAGTGTGAGGAATACGGTGAGGGCTTCATACAATATGGAGGGCATTTTACTATCTGCAGGAAACTTTGCAGGCATTATATTTTGTGTAGGGGAGATGTTTTGGGCAAACATACTGTGCATAAAAAAGTGGCCCTATCATGCTGTATAAGGAAGAGCTGTGGCTTCATCATACTGTGGACAGGGGAAATGTGGACCTTTCATACTGTACATAGGGGAAATATGGGAACATCATGCTGTGCAAAGGAAGATGTGGGCCCATCATACTATATATAGTAAAGCTGTGGGCCCATGATACTGTGTATAGAGAAGCTCTGAGCCCATAATACTGTGTATAGAGAAGCTCTGAGCCCATAATACTGTGTATAGAGGAGCTCTGAGCCCATAATACTGTATATAAGGGAGCTGTGGACCCATCATACTATGTATAAGGGAGCTGCGGGGGTATCATAGTTTGCTTAGGAGAGCTGCTTGAAAAATATACTTTGTATAGGGGAGCTGTGGGCCCATTATACGTTATATATGGAACTCTGGGATACATCATGCTGTGTATAGGAGAGCTGTGAGCCAACTATACAGTATATAAGGAGCTGTGGGGAGCTAATACTGCATATTGAGAAATGTGGGAAACATCATATCGTGTTTAGGTGGGTTCAGGGGGCTCCAAACATTGTATAAGTGAGCTGTAAGGGTATCATACTGTGCACAACATGCTGTGGATTGAAAGGCTGTACATGGGGGGACTCAGGGGACATTATTTTTAAACATGGGGTAGACTCAGAAGACATTATTACTGTAAATGCGGTGACTCCGGACATTATTAAATGTAAGTGAGTAATTAAGATCATAATTGTTACAGGGCATTTTAGAGTATTGTGATCATCAAAGGATACACATGGCATTATGACTTTCCAGGAGTGCAAGGTATGGGTATTATTTTTCTAGGGCACTTATCCAAGGCATTATTGTTTTCTAATATAATAAATCAGCATCCTTGTGTGCCTCCACTCCCTCTCCTCGGCAAGGTTGTCGACTTACTCATCGCCCTGACCCCCCGTTCAAATCTGCTTCCTGCGCTCACACTCCTCAAGATCTGCGCGCGACTGGCAGATCCCCCAGCAGCATGTTTAGGACAACCGTGTGCTCCCTGTCTCTTAAAGTGACAGTGTGCACTCTCCTAATGTGTCATCAGCCAATAGCTGGGAGACCTTTACTACTTAAGGCATCTTCTGCTGTTGGGAGGCGGCTGAGCAATGTTTGTGCAAAATTAATTAATACTTGCCAGCCTGCTTTTAGGTTCCCTTGCCCACTTTATCTGGTCCTGATCCTGTTTTGTCTAACCTGTGCCCCGCCTCCATACCAGTGGCCGTAATGTCTATCTAGAAGCTGCACAGTCTGTACCAATGGCTGTCCTGTCTTCTACCCTTAGCCTGCACAGTCTGAACCCATACCAGTGGCCGACCTGTCTGCTATCCAGAAGTTGCACAGTCTGAACCCTTGCCAGTGGTCGTACTGTCCTGCCTGGGATACACTATATGAACCAGCATCTCTGACTTTTGGGGTCAGCAGCTACTGCACTGCAGTTGTAACTGACAGCAACCTGCTGCTCAAACCTGACCTCACCATCAAAGGCTCCAGTTAAAATGAGGTAGCTGCTTAGTTACGCCACCTAAAGGGTAAGCCCGGCCCGTAGCAAAGTGGGTCCATGATCCACAAGCATTACAAATGGGCACACTGCCTGACATTATTATGTGGGGCACTAAGAGGAACATTATTTTTGTGCCACATAGCAGGTGCAGTAACAGAGACAAATACGGAAGCAGTGGAGTATCAGCAGGATGAGGAGTCTGTGCAGGTTTTGAATAGGTGGGGACAGAGCTGGAATTCTGAGAACTTAAATGTGTTTTTGTTGTAAATTCTGAAGAAAAGTCATTGATGGAAGAAATTGTCAAGGCAGTCTAAGCCAGACTGAAAAGATGGGAAAAGTGAACGCCTCCATAAGGCTAGTTTCCCATTGCGTTAATGGGACCGTGCTAACGGACAGCGTTGCATGGCGAAATTAACGGCATTAACCGTAATGGGGACGCGCATCTCTAGCACGTGCCATTTTCGGCACACACTAGCGATGTGCCAGTGTTTTGTGGCGCGCCGCGGACGCTGCTTGCGTTGCAATCTTGCCTTGCGCAGGCGTGTACTATGGAGGACAGAGAATGAACTTCAATCCAATATTGCAGCCAGCATGCAGCCAGCGGGTAAGGAAAGGGTGAATCAAAAACCCAAAAACCCCGCCGCCATGGCTGAAGATTGTTCCCTCCAAATCCAGGTGACAGTGTCCCTTTAACTTGTCATATTTATTCTGAGATTTTTTTAAAATAACACATTGTTCTTTATTTTAGTGGTGAAAGTTGGCCAATGTGGTGTGTGTTTATTTCTAAAAAAGAAAATTCTAAATTTTACAGAGGACATGGACAAATGCAAAGCTTCCATATTTAAAATCTTCTGCTTTTGTTATGAATAATAGTACCACATAAATATGTAAATAAATAAATACAATTTAATTTTTTACCATTAAAATAATAAAAAACCTATATATTTGATATCACCAAGATCAGACAGAAGACAAGAATCATATTTCAATGTCATTTGTACCAACTAATCTACATAGTAAAAACAATTCCCCCCCAAAATGTGTTGTTCACAATTTCACTCCACTTTGATTTTTTTTTTCATTTTCCAGTACACTGTGGTTTCACCAAAACCAATCCCTCATATGTCAATGTGACCTGAAAAATATAACAATTATTGCTCTTGTAAAGAAGGGGAGGAAAAAAACAAAAAAGCAAAAATGGAAATTGTCCCTGTTGTGAAGTGCTTAACCCCTTAGTGACCGAGACAATTTTGACCCTAATGAACGGGCCAATTTTTACAATTCTGACCACTGTCACTTTGAGGTTATAGCTCTGGAATGCTTCAATATATCCTACTGATTTTGAGATTGTTTATTTATGAAAAAAAACGGAAATTTGGCAAAAATTTTGAAAATGTTGCAATTTTTAAATTTTTTATTTTTGTACCCTTAAATCGTAAAGACATGTCACACAAAGTGGTTAATACAGTTAGGTCCATATATATTTGGACAGAGACAACATTTTTCTAATTTTGGTTATCGACATTACCACAATGATTTTTAAACAAAACAATTCAGATGCAGTTGAAGTTCAGACTTTCAGCTTTCATTTGAGAGTATCCACATAATAATTGGATGAAGAGTTTAGGAGTTTAAGCTCCTTAACATGTGCCACCCTGTTTTTAAAGGGACCAAAAGTAATTGGGCAGATTCAATAATTTTAAATGAAATGTTTATTTTTAGTACTTGGTTGAAAACCTTTTGCTGGCAATGACTGCCTGAAGTCTTGAACTCATGGACATCACCAGACGCTATGTTTCCTCATTTTTGACGCTCTGCCAGGCCTTCACTGCGGTGGTTGTCAGTTGCTGTTTGTTTGTGGGCCTTTCTGTCTGAAGTTTAGTCTTTAACAAGTGAAATGCTGCTCAATTGGGTTGAGATCAGGTGACTGAATTGGCCATTCAAGAATATTCCACTTCTTTGCTTTAATAAACTCCTGGGTTGCTAAGGCTTTATGTTTTGGGTCATTGTCCATCTGTAGTATGAAACAACGACTAATCAGTTTTGCTGCATTTGGCTGGATCTGAGCACGCAGTATGTCACTGAATACCTCAGAATTAATTCGGCTACTTCTGTCCTGTGTCACCTCATCAATAAACACTTGTGACCCAGTGCCACTGGCAGCCATGCATGCCCAAGCCATCACACTGCCTCTGCCGTGTTTTACAGATGATGTGGTATGCTTTGGATCATGAGCTGTACCACGCCTTCACCATACTTTTCTCTTTCCATCATTCTGGTAGAGGTTGATCTTAGTTTCATCTGTCCAAAGAATGTTCTTCCAGAACTGTGCTGGCTTTTTTAGATGTTTTTTAGCAAAGTCCAGTCTAGCCTTTTTATTCTTGATGCTTATGAGTGGCTTGCACCGTGCAGTGAACCCTCTGTATTTACTTTCATGCAGTCTTCTCTTTATGGTAGATTTGGATATTGATACGCCGACCTCCTGGAGAGTGTTGTTCACTTGGTTGGCTGTTGTGAAGGGGTTTCTCTTCACCATGGAGATTATTCTGCGATCATCCACCACTGTTCTCTTCCATGGGCGCCAAGGTCTTTTTGCATTGATGAGTTCACCAGTACTTTCTTTCTTTCTCAGGATGTACCAAACTGTAGATTTTGCCACTCCTAATATTGTAGCAATTTCTCAGATGGATTTTTTCTGTTTTCGCAGCTTAAGGATGGCTTGTTTCACCTGCATGGAGAGCTCCTTTGACCGCATGTTTACTTCACAGCAAAACCTTACAAATGCAAGCACCACGCCTCAAATCAACTCCAGGCCTTTTATCTGCTTAATTGAGAATGACATAACAAAGGGATTGCCCACAACTGTCCAAGAAATTACCATGGAGTCAATTGTCCAATTACTTTTGGTCCCTGTAAAAACAGGGTGGCACATGTTAAGGAGCTGAAACTCCTCAACCCTTCATCCAATTTTAATGTGGATACCCTCAAAAGAAAGCTGAAAGTCTGAACTTCAACTGCATCTGAATTGTTTTGTTTAAAATTCATTGTGGTAATGTCTATAACCAAAATTAGAAAAATGTTGTCTCTGTCCAAATACATATGGACCTAACTGTAGATAACATTTCCCACATGTCAACTTTACATCAGCACAATTTTGGAAACATAATTTTTTTCTAAGGACGTTATAAGGGTTACAAATTGACCAGCGATTTCTCATTTTTCCAACAAAATTTACAAAACCATTTTTCTAGGGACCACCTCACATTTGAAGTGAGTTTGGTGAGTAAATACGGTAGAAAATACCCAAAAGTGACATCATTATAAAAACTGGACCCCTCAAAGATCTCAAAACCACATTCAAGAAGTTTATTAACCCTTCATGTGCTTCACGGGAACTAATGCAATGTAGAAGGAAAAAATTAACATTTTACTTTTTTCACAAAAAAATTACTTTAGACTCAAGCTTTTTTAATTTCCCAAGGATAACAGGAGAAAATGGACCACAAAATTTGTTGTGCAATTTCCTGAGTACACTGATATCCCGTATGTTGGGGAAAATCACTGCTTAGGAGCATGGCATGGCTCAGATGGGAGCACCGTTTGACTTTTTGAACTCAAAATTGACTGGAATCAATGGCGGGTACCATGTCGCATTTGGAGACCCCCTGATGTACATAAAAAGTGGAAACCCCCAATTTTAACTCCAACCCCGATACAGCTCTAACCCCAACCCTAACCCCAACACACCAGTATACCTAATCCTAACCCCAACCACAACCATAACCCTAACCCCAACACCACAACCGCAACCCCAACCACAACCCTAGCCTCAACCCTACCTCCAAGTATAACCCTAACCCTAGCCCAACCCTAACCCTAACTGCAACCCTAGCAACAACCATAACCCTAGCCCAACATTAACCCTAGTCCTAATGCCAACCATAGCTATAACCACATCCCTAATCCTAGCCCCAACCCTAACCCTAGCTCTAATCCCAATCCTAACTCCAATCCTAACCCTAATGGAAAAGTGGGAAAAAATAATTTATTTTATTTTTTTTACCTAACTAAGGCAGTGATAAAGGGGGGTGTGATTGTTAGGGGTTGAGTTCCCGCCTCTGCCCAGGGGGAATCTCGGGCTATCTCCGCTGCGGTCTCCCATTCTTCTCCTGCCGCGGTGGAGCCTGCTCAGCAGAGAAGCCAGTCCCAGCGTCTCGTTCAGTCTGACTCTGTACAAAGGGTTACTGCTGCTTTTCCTGCTTCTGCCATTGAAGTCAGTGTTGGGCAGCTGTTGTGAATTCTGCTTTTGGGCTCCCTCCGGTGGTTGTAGGTGGTAATGCAGTTGTCCCTGGATTGCAGTCCTGGTCAGGTGTATCTGCTAATTGCAGTTCTGACTGGGGTATTTAGGTTTGCAGGATTCATTAGTCCTTGCCAGTTGTCCATAGTTGCTGGGAGGTTTTAGACCTCTGTCTGGTTCCTCCTGCCTTGCTGCCAAATCAGCAAAGATAAGTGTCTGGTTTTGTTTCTGTGGCACACAGGCTGTGTGCTTGATAATTCAGTGCTATTCATTTGTTTTTTTTCTTGTCCAGCTTAGATTGTGTCAGTATTTTCTCAGTCTTGTTGGATTCTCAGGAGTTGCAGATATATGTTCCACTTCTTTAGTTAGATGGTGGAATTTTCTGTATTATCTGCTGTGGATATTTTTGGAAGGGTTTTAATACTGACCACTTAGTATTCTGTCCTATCCTTTCCTTTTTAGCTAGAGTGGCCTCTTTTGCTAAATCTTGTTTTCTGCCTGCATGTGTCTTTCCTCTCCTTCTCACAGTCAATATTTGTGGGGCGGCTGCCTATACTTTGGGGTTCTGCTCTGAGGCAAGGTAGAACTCCTATTTCCATCTATAGGGGTATTTCGTCCTCCGGCTGTGTCGAGGTGTCTAGGGTTTGTTAGGCACACCCCACGGCTACTTCTAGTTGCGATGTCAGTTCAGGATTTGCGGTCAGTACAGGTTCCACCTACTCCAGAGAAAGTTTCATGCGGCTCCAAGATCATAACAGGCAGCGGCGAGCAAACACTTCTAGGACTAAGTCCTGCTTTTCTCGTTCTGAGCATGCCCAGAGTAAGATCTCTCAGTGGAGATCAAGGGTCACATGTTCAGATACTACAGCTAAATCCATTGGTCCTTCTAGGAAGGTCCTGTATGTGCTCAGGCTCTGTAGCAGCCTCTCATTGGTCTTTCTTGGAAGGTCCTGTACTTGCTGCAGCTATTTAAGGCTCTCATGACCGCACGGCCATGTGCTAGTATTGAATCAGTTATGTGCATGCACCAGTGTGGTCACATTTATGTGTGTTCAGGGACTCGGCTGAAATAAGCCCCTAGAATACCGACCCCTCCGGTGAGGAGATTGTATGTTTGTTTTGCCACACACTGTGGCACGGGCTTAAAAGCCACCGAGGGTCAGAGTGAGATCTGGCACAGTGTCTCTGTGAAGTAACAGAGTGCATTTCTACCGCCATATAGGTCCGCCATTTGCCAGCAGCAGGTCATCTACTGCACGGTGGACCCCGGGCTGCAAACGCACCAATTAACATCTCTCAAATTAACTTGGTGCTTTATGCCAGCCCTAACATAATACGAGCGCCAGGGTCTGGCTAGTAAATGGCGGACATACAGCAGTCCCTGTGGTACATCCAGCAGCTGGAGGGTAGGTTGGCGGCTCTCGAACGCACAACCTCAGCTGTGGATGTAACCGCAGTTGCTGTTCAGCCTGCTAGCGTGGCTGCAGCAACCTTGTCCACTGCCACCCCTGTACCGACATTACCTCGCCTCCCGCTGCCAGAAAAATTTACTGGAGAAAGTAAATCTTGTAGGGGTTTCGTGAGTCAGAGCTCTATATACCTCGAGCTCCTGGCTGCACGTTTTCCCACAGAGCGGGCAAAGGTGGGATTTATTGTATCTCTCTTGTCAGACAGGGCGCTGAAATGGGCTACGCCGCTGTGGGAGCGTGGCGATCATGTGGTGCAGATTGCTCCGCTGTTCCTGAGCACTCTGAAACAGGTCTTTTTAGGACCTCGAGTCACCCATGACACAGCGCTCCAACTGCTGGCATTGACTCAGGGTTTCTCCTTGGTCAGCCATTTTGCCGTCCACTTCCGTACCCTAGCATCTGAGCTGGAGTGGTCGGATAAAGCCATTATCCCCATATTTTGGAGGGGGCTGGCTGACCACGTGAAGGACGCTCTGGCAATTAGGGAGATTCCCGCCACACTGGAGGAGTTAATAGCTGTCTCTACTCGTATTGACCTCCGTTTTAATGAGCGGAGGTTAGAGCGAGCCCAGTGTAGACAGAGGTTTCGGCTGGCACCCACCTTTGCCAAATCTTTGGAATCTTCGGTCCTGGTCCCTGGGTCACATGAGGCCATGGAAGTGTCACGAGCGGGATCTAAGTCCCAGACTGCTTGTGCACCCAAGGTCTTTCATGTTTGCCAGCAGTCAGGACATCTTGCCACCAGATGTTCCCAGCAGTCGAAACGTCAGCGTCTAGTGGTAGTAGGTGGAGGTACACTAGACACGGCAACATTTGCCTCCAAATTATCCTTTAAGAGGACAATTGCTATAGGCTCATTCACCCATTCGGTAGAGCTCTGCGTGGATTCTGGGTTGGAGGGCAATTTTATGTCTTCTGCTTTCGCCCAACGGCACGCAATACCCCTGGTAATGCTAGCTCAACCAGTAATATGGTACGAGTGGTGAATGGGTCGACACTACTCTCACAGATAACACACCAGACCATCCCTTTTACTCTGTCCATGTCGCCATCCCATCAGGAGATTATATCTCTGCTCGTCATTCCTGATCCTTAGGCAGAATTCTGGAATGGGGTGAATCTTGTGGGGGTAGGTGTCAGAGGGAATGCATTCAGGTTGCTATTACTGAGGTACTCACAGATCTATCCTCTCTCCCCAAGCAATATTGGCCCTATGCGGACGTGTTCTCCAAAAAGGCGGCGGAGACCCTTCCACCTCACCGCCCCTATGACTGTCCTATTGATCTCTTGCCTGGTGCTGAGCCTCCCTGGGGTCGAGTCTATCCATTATCTTTCCTGGAGATGGAGGCAATGTCTCAGTACGTTCAAGAGAATCTGGCAAGAAGGTTCATCAGGAAGTCAGTGTCACCTACTGGGGCAGGGTTCTTCTTCGTGCAGAAGAAGATTGGGGAACTACGTCCATGCATAGATTAAAGGGGTCCTAATGCCATCACCGTTAAGAATAAGTATCCTTTGCCCCTGATATCTGAGCTCTTTGATAGGCTTCAGGGAGCAAGGGTATTTACTAAATTAGATCTGCGGGGTGCTTACAACCTGATTCGCATCCGTGAGGGGTACGAATGGAAGATGGCTTATAACACCAGGGATGGGCACTATGAATATCTGGTGATGCCCTTCGGGCTCTGTAATGCCCCAGCCATTTTCCAAGACTTTGTGAATGACATCTTCCGGGATATGCTCTCCACCTCGGTCGTAGTCTTTCTGGATGATATTCTCATCTACTCTCCAGATATTGACTCCCACCGGAGAGATGTTTGCAAAGTCTTCGACCTCCTATGGGTAAGCTCCCTCTATGCCAAGTTGGAGAAGTGTATGTTCGAGCAGGAGTAATTACCTTTCCTAGGCTATATCATCTCCGCCCAGGGATTGGCTATGGATCCTGCCAAACTACAGGCTGTGATAGACTGGTTGGAACTCCAGTCTCATAAAGCGGTGCAGCGCTTTATGGGGTTCATTAATTTCTATCGCCAGTTCATTCCACACTTCTCAACTTTGGTAGCTCCCTTGGTTGCCCTCACCAAGAAGGGAGCAAATCCCAAATTGTGGTCTGAGGAGGTCTCCAAGGCCTTTAACTCCATTAAGTCACACTTCGCTAGCCCTACCTTCCTACATCGCCCTGATGTAGATAAGCCATTTATAATGGAGGTGGATGCATCATCTGTTGGTGCTGGAGCAGTCCTTTTCCAAAAGGATGCTCAAGTTCGGAAGCATCCTTGCTTCTTCTTTTCTAAGACCTTCTCACCAGCAGAGAGGAATTATTCCATCAGGGACAGGGAGTGGCTAGCCATGAAGTTGGCTTTCTCGGAGTGGAGACATCTCTTGGAGGGAGCTCGCTTTCCCTTCCAAGTCTTCACAGATCACAAAAATTTGGTGTACCTGCAGACAGCCCAGCAGTTAAATTCTCGCCAGGCCAGATGGTCCTTGTTCTTCTCCCGGTTTCATTTCACCCTCCGTTTTCTTTCTGGGGAGAAGAACATTCGTGCCGATGCTCTCTTTCGCTCCTTTGTATCATCTGAGAAGGAGGAAGAGGAGCCTCGGCTTATTGTCCCCACCGAGAGCCTGAGAACTGTTGCCCCGGGTTCGCTTGAGTCTGTGCCTCCAGGCAAGACTTTTATACCATCCAGTTTGCGTCCAGAGGTTCTCTCTTGGGCTCACTCGTCCAGGGTGGGTGGACATTTTGGTTCCAAAAGGACATCTGAGTTACTGGCGAGGACATACTGGTGGCCGCATATGTCTTGTGACGTGGCGGACTATGTTCGGGCGTGTGTCTACTCAGCAATGGCCAGCTGGGTTGCTTTACCCCCTGCCGGTGGCGGACAGGCCCTGGCAGATGGTCGGCATGGACTTTGTGGTGGGCTTACCCAAGTCTTGTAGCTGCACCATTATCTGGGTAATCACCGACCATTTTTCCAAAATGGTTCACTTGGTGCCTATTCTACGGCTACCTTCTGCACGGGCTCTGGCAGCATTGTTCATCAAGCATATCTTTCGCCTACACGGTATGACAAAATTGTCAGTGACCGGGGCCCCCAGTTTGCGCCTCGGTTCTGGAAAGAGCTTTGTCGTCTGCTAAGTTTTGAGTTGAATCTCTCCTCGGCATATCATCCCGAGACAAATGGGTTGGTTGAGAGGGCCAATTAGACCCTGGTCACATATTTATGACATTTTGTTTCTGCCAGGTAGGATGACTGGGCAGCCTTGTTACCGTGGGCAGAGTTTGCGCTTAACAATGCTGTAGCCGACTCCACCGGTCAGACTCCTTTCCTCCTTAATTACGGCCAGCATGCGCAGGTTCCTGTGCCTATGCCTGTGTCATCTGCTGACTCCAGGGTGGCAGACTGGGCAGTGGAGGAACGGGAGATTTGGGACCGCACTCAGGATGTCATCCGGGCTTCCAAGGAGAGAATGAGGTTCTCCGTGTTATGATTAGGTAATTCAGTACCACAATGGACTTAGAAGTCAGAGCACATACAGTGACCTGACAATAACCCAAAAACATGGAACGAGCTCTGAGACGTGGGAACTCTGCTGACCGCAATCCCTAATCCTCTCCAACCACACTAGAAGCAGCCGTGGATTGCGCCTAACGCTCCCTATGCAACTCGGCACAGCCTGAGAAACTAGCTAGCCTGAAGATAGAAAATAAGCCTACCTTGCCTCAGAGAAATACCCCAAAGGAAAAGGCAGCCCCCACATATAATGACTGTGAGTTAAGATGAAAAGACAAACGTAGAGATGAAATAGATTTAGCAAAGTGAGGCCCGACTTTCTGAACAGAGCGAGGATAGGAAAGGTAACTTTGCGGTCAACACAAAACCTTACAAATAACCACTCAAAGGGGGCAAAAAGACCCTCTGTACCGACTAACGGTACGGAGGTACACCCTCTGCGTCCCAGAGCTTCCAGCAAGCAAGAAAAACCAAACAAGCAAGCTGGACAGAAAAAAAACAGCAAACAAAAATAACAAAAGCGGAACTTAGCTATGCAGAGCAGCAGGCCACAGGAACGATCCAGGAGGAAGCAAGTCCTATACTAGAACATTGACTGGAGGCCAGGATCAAAGCACTAGGTGGAGTTAAATAGAGCAGCGCCTAACGACTTCACCACATCACCTGAGGAAGGAAACTCAGAAGCCGCAGTACCAATCTCCTCCACCAACGGAAGCTCATAGAGAGAATCAGCCGAAGTACCACTTGTGACCACAGGAGGGAGCTCTGCCACAGAATTCACAACAGTACACCCCCCCTTGAGGAGGGGTCACCGAACCCTCACCAGAGCCCCCAGGACGACCAGGATGAGCCATATGAAAGGCACAAACAAGATCGGGAGCATGGACATCAGAGGCAAAGACCCAGGAATTATCTTCCTGAGCATAACCCTTCCACTTAACCAGATACTGGAGTTTCCGTCTTGAAACACGAGAATCCAAAATCTTCTCCACAATATACTACAACTCCCCCTCCACCAAAACCGGGGCAGGAGGATCAACAGATGGAACCATAGGTGCCGCGTATCTCCGCAACAATGACCTATGGAATACATTATGGATGGAGAAAGAATCAGGAAGGGTCAAACGAAAAGACACAGGATTAAGAACCTCAGAAATCCAATACGGACCAATGAAACTAGGTTTAAACTTAGGAGAGGAAACCTTCATAGGAATATGACGAGAAGACAACCAAACCAAATCCCCAACACGAAGTCGGGGACCCACACAGCGTCTGCGATTAGCGAAACGTTGAGCCTTCTCCTGGGACAAGGTCAAATTGTCCACTACATGAGTCCAAATCTGCTGCAACCTGTCCACCACAGTATCCACACCAGGACAGTCCGAAAACTCAACCTGCCCTGAAGAGAAACGAGGATGGAACCCAGAGTTGCAGAAAAACAGCGAAACCAAGGTAGCCGAGCTGGCTCGATTATTAAGAGCGAACTCAGCCAAAGGCAAAAAGGACACCCAGTCATCCTGATCAGCAGAAACAAAGCATCTCAGATATGTTTCCAAGATCTGATTGGTTCGTTCGGTCTGGCCATTAGTCTGAGGATGGAAAGCCGAGGAAAAAGACAAGTCAATGCCCATCCTTGCACAAAAGGCTCGCCAAAACCTCGAAACAAACTGGGAACCTCTGTCAGAAACGATATTCTCTGGAATGCCATGTAAACGAACCACATGCTGGAAGAACAATGGCACCAAATCAGAGGAGGAAGGTAATTTAGACAAGGGTACCAAATGGACCATCTTAGAGAAGCAATCACAAACCACCCAGATGACTGACATTTTTTGAGAGACGGGAAGATCTGAAATAAAATCCATAGAGATATGTGTCCAAGGCCTCTTCGGGACCGGCAAGGGCAAAAGCAACCCACTGGCATGAGAACAGCAGGGCTTAGCCCGAGCACAAATCCCACAGGACTGCACAAAAGAACGCACATCCCGCGACAGAGATGGCCACCAAAAGGATCTAGCCACTAACTCTCTGGTACCAAAGATTCCAGGATGACCAGCCAACACCGAACAATGAACCTCAGAGATAACTTTATTCGTCCACCTATCAGGGACAAACAGTTTCTCCGCTGGGCAACGATCAGGTTTATTAGCCTGTTATTTTTGCAGCACCCGCCGCAAATCAGGGGAGATGGCAGACACAATTACTCCCTCTTTGAGAATACCCGCCGGCTCAGATAAACCCGGAGAGTCGGGCACAAAACTCCTAGACAGGGCATCCGCCTTCACATTTTTAGAGCCCGGAAGGTTCGAAACCACAAAGTCAAAACGGGCAAAAAACAGCGACCAACGAGCCTGTCTAGGATTCAACCGCTTGGCAGACTCGAGATAAGTCAAGTTCTTATGATCAGTCAAGACCACCACGCGATGCTTAGCTCCTTCAAGCCAATGACGCCACTCCTCGAATGCCCACTTCATGGCCAGCAACTCTCGATTGCCAACATCATAATTTCGCTCAGCAGGCGAAAACTTCCTGGAAAAGAAGGCGCATGGTTTCATCACCGAGCAACCAGAACTTCTCTGCGACAAAACAGCCCCTGCTCCAATCTCAGAAGCGTCAACCTCGACCTGGAATGGAAGCGAAACATCCGGTTGACACAACACAGGGGCAGAAGTAAAACGATGCTTCAACTCTTGAAAAGCTTCCACAGCAGCAGAAGACCAATTGACCACATCAGCACCCTTCTTGGTCAAATCGGTCAATGGTTTAGCAATACTAGAAAAATTGCAGATGAAGCGACGATAAAAATTAGCAAAGCCCAGGAACTTTTGAAGACTTTTCAGAGATGTCGGCTGAGTCCAATCATGGATGGCTTGGACCTTAACAGGGTCCATCTCGATAGTAGAAGGGGAAAAAATGAACCCCAAAAATGAAACCTTCTGAACACCAAAGAGACACTTTGATCCCTTCACAAACAAAGAATTAGCACGCAGGACCTGAAAAACCATTCTGACCTGCTTCACATGCGACTCCCAATCATCCGAGAAGACCAAAATATCATCCAAGTATACAATCAGGAATTTATCCAGGTACTCTCGGAAGATGTCATGCATAAAGGACTGAAACACTGATGGAGCATTGGCAAGTCCGAATGGCATTACTAGGTACTCAAAATGGCCCTCGGGCGTATTAAATGCAGTTTTCCATTCATTGCCTCGCTTAATATGCACTAGATTATACGCACCACGAAGATCTATCTTGGTGAACCAACTAGCCCCCTTAATCCGAGCAAACAAATCAGATAACAGCGGCAAGGGGCACTGAAATTTAACCGTGATCTTATTTAGAAGGCGGTAATCTATACAAGGTCTCAGCGAACCATCCTTCTTGGCCACAAAAAAGAACCCCGCTCCTAATGGCGACGATGACGGGCGAATATGCCCCTTCTCCAAGGACTCCTTCACGTAACTCCGCATAGCGGCGTGCTCAGGCACAGATAAATTAAACAGTCGACCTTTTGGGAATTTACTACCAGGAATCAAATCGATAGCACAATCACAATCCCTATGCGGAGGTAGTGTATCGGACTTGGGCTCATCAAATACATCCCGGTAATCAGACAAGAACTCTGGGACCTCAGAAGGGGTGGATGACGAAATAGACAGAAATGGGACATCACCATGTACCCCCTGACAACCCCAGCTGGATACAGACATGGATTTCCAATCTAATACTGGATTATGGACTTGTAGCCATGGCAACCCCAACACGACCACATCATGCAGATTATGCAACACCAGAAAGCGAATAACCTCCTGATGTGCAGGAGCCATGCACATGGTCAGCTGGGTCCAGTACTGAGGCTTATTCTTGGCCAAAGGCGTAGCATCAATTCCTCTCAATGGAATAGGACACTGCAAGGGCTCCAAGAAAAACCCACAACGCCTAGCATACTCCAAGTCCATCAAATTCAGGGCAGCGCCTGAATCCACAAATGCCATGACAGAATAAGATGACAAAGAGCAGATCAAGGTTACGGACAAAAGAAATTTTGACTGTACTGTACCAATGGTGACAGACCTAGCGAACCGCTTAGTGCGCTTAGGACAATCAGAGATAGCATGAGTGGAATCACCACAGTAGAAACACAGCCCATTCTGACGTCTGTGTTCTTGCCGTTCAACTCTGGTCAAAGTCCTATCGCACTGCATAGGCTCAGGTTTATGCTCAGATAATACTGCCAAATGGTGCACAGATTTACGCTCACGCAAGCGTCGACCGATCTGAATGGCCAAAGACATAGACTCATTCAGACCAGCAGGCATAGGAAATCCCACCATGACATCCTTAAGGGCTTCAGAGAGACCCTTTCTGAAAATAGCTGCGAGCGCACCTTCATTCCATTGAGTGAGTACGGACCACTTTCTAAATTTCTGACAATATACCTCTATCTCATCCTGACCCTGACACAGAGCCAGCAAATTTTTCTCTGCCTAATCCACTGAATTAGGTTCATCGTACAGCAATCCGAGCCCCAGGAAAAACGCATCAATATTACTTAATGCAGGATCTCCTGGCGCAAGAGAAAATGCCCAGTCCTGAGGGTTGCCACGTAAAAAAGAAATAACGATCCTAACTTGTTGAACTGGGTCACCAGAGGAGCGAGGTTTCAAAGCCAGAAATAGTTTACAATTATTTTTGAAACTCAGAAATTTAGTTCTATCTCCAAAAAACAAATCAGAAATAGGAATTCTTGGTTCTAACATAGAATTCTGAACCACAAAGTCTTGAATATTTTGTACTCTTGCCGTGAGCTGATCCACACATGAAGACAGACCTTTAATGTCCATCGCTACACCTGTGTCCTGAACCACCCAAATGTCTAGGGGAAAAAAAAGGCAAAACACAGTGCAGAGAAAAAAAAATGGTCTCAGAACTTCTTTTTTCCCTCTATTGAGAATCATTAGTACTTTGGGCCTCCAGTACTGTTATGATTAGGTAATTCAGTACCACAATGGACATAGAAGTCAGAGCACATACAGTGACCTGACAATAACCCAAAAACATAGAACGAGCTCTGAGACGTGGGAACTCTGCTGACCGCAATCCCTAATCCTCTCCAACCACACTAGAAGCAGCCGTGGATTGCGCCTAACGCTCCCTATGCAACTCGGCACAGCCTGAGAAACTAGCTAGCCTGAAGATAGAAAATAAGCCTACCTTGCCTCAGAGAAATACCCCAAAGGAAAAGGCAGCCCCCACATATAATGACTGTGAGATAAGATGAAAAGACAAACGTAGAGATGAAATAGATTTAGCAAAGTGAGGCCCGACTTTCTGAACAGAGCGAGGATAGGAAAGGTAACTTTGCGGTCAACACAAAACCCTACAAATAACCACGCAAAGGGGGCAAAAAGACCCTCCGTACCGACTAACGGTATGGAGGTACACCCTCTGCGTCCCAGAGCTTCCAGCAAGCAAGAAAAACCAAACAAGCAAGCTGGACAGAAAAAAACAGCAAACAAAAATAACAAAAGCAGAACTTAGCTATGCAGAGCAGCAGGCCACAGGAACGATCCAGGAGGAAGCAAGTCCTATACTAGAACATTGACTGGAGGCCAGGATCAAAGCACTAGGTGGAGTTAAATAGAGCAGCACCTAACGACTTCACCACATCACCTGAGGAAGGAAACTCAGAAGCCGCAGTACCAATCTCCTCCACCAACGGAAGCTCATAGAGAGAATCAGCTGAAGTACCACTTGTGACCACAGGAGGGAGCTCTGCCACAGAATTCACAACATCTCCGCCGATGCACATCGGCGCACTGCTCCGACCTTTGCTCCTGGCAACTTAGTGTGGCTCTCCGCCCGTAACATCAGGCTGCGTGTTGAGTCCACTAAGTTTGCACCTCGCTACTTGGGTCCCTTCAAGGTCCTCGAACAGGTTCACCCTGTGGTCTACCGTTTGGCTCTTCCTCCATGCCTAGGTATCACCGACACCTTTCATGTGTCCCTTCTTAAGCCCTTATACATGTCCCGATTTTCTGAGTCATCTGCTGGGACATCGGGTTCGTCTACGGACGAGTACGAGGTGAGCGCTATTTTGAGGTGCAAGGTGGTACTTGGCAAAAAATGTTATTTGGTGGACTGGAAGGGTCATGATCCTGAGGACAGGTCCTGGGAGCCTGCTGAGCACATTCAGGCTCTGCAGCTCATTGCTGCCTTCGAGCGTAGCGAGGCCCGGGGGGGCCCTGGGAGATGGGCTGATGTTAGGGGTCGAGTTCCTGCCTCTGCAGAGGGGGAATCTTGGGCCATCTCTGCTGCGGTCTCCTATTCTTCTCTTGCCGCAGTGGAGCCTGCTCAGCAGAGACGTCAGTCCCAGCGTCTCGCTCAGTCTGACTGTACAAAGGGTTACTGCTGCTTTTCCTGCTTCTGCCATTGAAGTCAGTGTTGGAAGCAGCGAGCAGACACATCTAGGACTAAGTCCTGCTTTTCTCGTTCTGAGCATGCCCAGAGTAAGATCTCTGAGTGGAGATCGAGGGTCACATGTTCAGATACTGCAGCTAAATCCATTGTTCCTTCTAGGAAGGTCCTGTAGGTGCTCAGGCTCTGTAGCAGCCTCTCATTGGTCCTTCTTGGAAGGTGCTGTACTTGCTGCAGCTATTTAAGGCTCTCATGACCGCACAGCCATGCGCTAGTATTGAATCAGTTATGTGCATGCGCCAGTGTGGTCACATTTATGTGTGTTCAGGGACTCTGCTGAAATAAGCCCCTAGAATGCCGGCACCTCTGGCGAGGAGATTGTGTGCATGGATTTAGGGCCCTGGCTGAAATAAGCACCTAGAATACCGACTCCTCCGGTGAGGAGATTGTATGTTTGTTTTGCCACACACTGCCTTTAGCTTGGCAGTTGCTGGATAGTCCTGTGAAGTCAACAGGGTTCCGCATTTCTTAGTTGCCAAGGTCTCAGCTGCTGACTCGGGGAGTCCTCTGGCACGGGCTTAAAAGCCACCGAAGGTCAGAGTGAGATCTGGCTCAGTGTCTCTATGAAGTAACAGAGTGCGTTTCTATCACCATATAGGTCCGCCATTTGCCAGCAGCAGGTCCTCTCCTGCCTGGTGGACCCCGGGCTGCGAACGCACCAAATAACATCTCTCAAATCATCTCGGTGCGTTCCGCCAGCCCTAACAGTTATTTACTATTTTTTTATTTTGATCACTGTGATCACTGGGATAGGGTCTATCACAGTGATCAAAATGAACCAATAGAAAAAATCTCCTACTGTTGCCCAGTACTGGGCATCAGATTTTGGAGGGTGCAATGTGCATGCACCCATCATTTTCTACCGGGAAAATGACATGGA
Source organism: Ranitomeya imitator (assembly GCF_032444005.1). Classification (NCBI taxonomy): domain Eukaryota; kingdom Metazoa; phylum Chordata; class Amphibia; order Anura; family Dendrobatidae; genus Ranitomeya; species Ranitomeya imitator. Next base: position 206,938,408 of record NC_091286.1, read on the forward strand.
GGGTCAGGGGATGGAGCCGGAGGGTCCAGGGATGGCAGAGGTACTGTTGGGGCTCGGGGACCCCATTTTTATCTCTTCTGGTATGCTAGATCATAGCAGAGAAGAGAGAAATGAATGGAAAATCGGACAGTAAAAACTGATCCGAATCATGTTCTCTGGGGTCTCAACTATCCCCAGTAGCCAAGATCCTGGAGATTTTCTGATGCTGGGGGTGCTATACCCATATTTCTCAGTGTCGTTAAAAAGCAGTGCGGAGGAATAAGGCCCCTTAACTGCTGCCGTTAAAAGGCGTATCGGCAGTAGTTAAGGGGTTAATTATTTTTTTAGCAACACAGCAGGTATTAACAGAAAATGTAGTTCAATATTTATTGCACTGGCTCTTTGACAGCACATACAGTGGGGCAAAAAAGTATTTAGTCAGTCAGCAATAGTGCAAGTTCCACCACTTAAAAAGATGAGAGGCGTCTGTAATTTACATCATAGGTAGACCTCAACTATGGGAGACAAACTGAGAAAAAAAAATCCAGAAAATCACATTGTCTGTTTTTTTAACATTTTATTTGCATATTATGGTGGAAAATAAGTATTTGGTCAGAAACAAACAATCAAGATTTCTGGCTCTCACAGACCTGTAACTTCCTATTTAAGAGTCTCCTCTTTCCTCCACTCATTACCTGTAGTAATGGCACCTGTTTAAACTTGTTATCAGTATAAAAAGACACCTGTGCACACCCTCAAACAGTCTGACTCCAAACTCCACTATGGTGAAGACCAAAGAGCTGTCAAAGGACACCAGAAACAAAATTGTAGCCCTGCACCAGGCTGGGAAGACTGAATCTGCAATAGCCAACCAGCTTGGAGTGAAGAAATCAACAGTGGGAGCAATAATTAGAAAATGGAAGACATACAAGACCACTGATAATCTCCCTAGATCTGGGGCTCCACGCAAAATCCCACCCCGTGGGGTCAGAATGATCACAAGAACGGTGAGCAAAAATCCCAGAACCACGCGGGGGGACCTAGTGAATGAACTGCAGAGAGCTGGGACCAATGTAACAAGGCCTACCATAAGTAACACACTACGCCACCATGGACTCAGATCCTGCAGTGCCAGACGTGTCCCACTGCTTAAGCCAGTACATGTCCGGGCCCGTCTGAAGTTTGCTAGAGAGCATTTGGATGATCCAGAGGAGTTTTGGGAGAATGTCCTATGGTCTGATGAAACCAAACTGGAACTGTTTGGTAGAAACACAACTTGTCGTGTTTGGAGGAAAAAGGTCCATTATAAATACATGTAATTAAAATTAAAATTATTTTTAGTGTTTTATTAAAAATTTTGCACCATTTGCCTTCTATAGCCTCTCAGTTGTATTCTCTATTGCTGACTGCAGAATGAATTAACTTAGAATCTGTCAGTAAGGACTCTATAAATGTCTGACATGGAGTGGGTACCTCTTTAATGGACGTCTTCTGAGCTCCTTCGATTTATGACTAGGTCACATCAAAGTTGAATCTGCAAAAAAAAGTGCCTGCCAAAGGAAGCTTACAAATTTTTTTTATGAAAACCAATTGCGAAAAAAGTATTTCAGCCCCAAATATATGCATTAAATATTTAAAAAATTGTAGCCAAAGGTGGACAAACTTCATTAATTGCAACTGAATCCAAGAGGTTAAACTACCAGGATTTGTGCTAACAATCACCTCTCCAATTTCAGCAGGAAGTATCGTATTTTCTGGTGTATAAGACAACTGGGCGTATAAGACGACCCCCAACTTTTCCATATAAAATATGGAATTTGGGATATGCCCGCCGTATAAGACGGGGATCATCTTATACACCCAGTCATCTTATACGGTGTGTGGTTCCCAGGGTCTGGAGGAGAGGAGACTCTCCTTCAGGCCCTGGGATCCATATTCATGTAAAAAATAAAGAATAAAAATAAAAAACATGGATATACTCACCCTCGGACGGCCCCTGGCTCACAGCGCTGCTAGCGTCTGCCTCCGTTCCTAAGAATGCAGTGAGTGAAGGATCTTCGATGACATCGCGGTCAGGTGACCGGTCACCTGACCGCTCATGTACGCAGGAAAATACGGTAAGTGGAATTTTACAGCTGACAGCTGTTACTGATTGCTGACTCCACTTTTCAGAAATTTGCATACAAAGGACCAGGTCCACAGTAGGTATGATGTTGCGTAAAGAACACAACAAATATTACAGTGGGGGAAATAAGTATTTGATCCCTTGTTGATTTTGTAAGTTTGCCCACTGACAAAGACATGAACAGTCTATAATTTTAGGAGTAGGTTAATTTTAACATTGAGAGATAGAATATCAAAAATAAAATCCAGAAAATCATATTGTATAAATTACATAAATTTATTTGCATTTTACAGTGAGAAATGAGTATTAGATCCCTCTCAGTTCTACAGTATATTTGACAATAGTAAATTTTTGAACAGCCAAATTTCTATAACTGTTCAAGGCCAATTTTGTTTTTATATTTCAAATCAACAAAATTTCATAATAACCAGGTTTGACAGTATATATCACAAGCAGAGATGAGTGAACCTGGGGAGGTGTATGTTCTTTGAGTTGGAATCGGGTCACAAACATGAGGGCTGCAAAACGAAGCTAAATGAGGTTAAGAGCAGAACGATTGCCCTGCAAACAAATGTGGACAGGAAAATGACTTAGGGTATGTTCACACGTTCAGGATTTCCATCCTTTTTTTTTCCTGACTGTTTTTTAAAAAACTGCAGCTCTTGGCAGAAAACGCAGGTCCTTTTTTTGGTCCTTTTTTGGTCCGTTTTTGATGCGTTTTTTGATGCGTTTTTTTGATGCAGTTTTCTAGCCAGAGTCTGTGTGTTTTCTAGGAATTTTTTTAGGGTTAAAATGGCTGAAAATACCCTAACCCTACCCCTACCCCTAACCCTACCCCTAACCCTAACCCTACCCCTAACCCTACCCCTAACCCTACCCCTAACCCTAACCCTAACCCTACCCCTAACCCTACCCCTAACCCTAACCCTACCCCTAACCCTAACCCAACCCCTATTCTAACCTTAGTGAAAAAAAAAAAAAAAAAAATTCTTTATTTTTTTTATTGTCCCTACCTATGGGGGTGACAAAGGGGGGGGGGGTGTCATTTACTATTTTTTTATTTTGATCACTGAGATAGGTTATATCTCAGTGATCAAAATGCACTTTGGAACGAATCTGCCGGCCGGCAGATTCGGCGGGCGCACTGCGCATGCGCCCGCCATTTTGCAAGATGGCGGCGCCCAGGGAGAAGACGGCCGGACGGACACCGGGACGCCGGGTGAGTATAAGGGGGGGAGATTAGGGCACGGGGGGGGGCATCAGAGCACTGGGGGGGGCATCGGAGCACTGGGGGGGGCATCGGAGCACGGGGGGGCGGGATCGGAACACGGGGGGGGCAGCCACACTCCGCCCACGCACTTCCGCCCGCTCCCCGCACTTCCTGCTGCAGCGGTTCTGCACATCAAACCGCAGTAAAACCCGCAGATATATTTTTGATCTGCGGGTTTTACTGCGGTTTGGACCTCACAATGGAGGTCTATGGGTGCAGAACCGCTGCGGCTCCGGAAAAAGAATTGACATGCTCCTTCTTTTTTCCGGGAGCTATTCAGCGCGTCTTTTTTTTTACAATTTCCGGACCATGTGCACAGTGTGTCCTGTTTTCCATAGGGTACAGTGTACTGTACCCTGCATGGAAAACAGCTGCGGAACCGCAGCGGCAAAACCGCCGCGGTTCCGCGGTAAAAAACGCACTGTGTGAACATGGCCTTACAGGGATTCTTTCACCATAGCAATCATGGTAAAGTAAGAAGTAAATTAATAAAATAACAATTTTAATGGTGTCCTTACAGAAGCTGAATCTTGCTATTTCCAGTCTAGTTAAAAATTTCACCCACTGAGCATGGGCCACAGTACTCCTAAATTAGCAGCTTACAAATTTCACCTACAGATCATGTTTCCATATTTTCCCAAAGAAGCTAAGAATAAATTTCACCCACAGAGCATGCTTTCATATTTCCCTGAGAAAACTGATTAAAAATTTCACACCCAGACAATGGGGCACAATACCCCCATAGATCAAAAATGTCTGTTCTAGTAGCATATGTTACAAATATCGCTGATGAAAAGCTTGTAGTATGATCTTGGATTGACCTGGTGTTCTAAAGCAAGACTTGTGTAACAACTCTGCTGGCATGACGGCATGGCCTCACATCTCTCACACAATCTTACTCACTGCTCCAGGCCATGATGTGGTTTCTGTTTCATGCCAGCTCCATGTTCTGTGTCTCTGCTCTGTGCATGCTTCATGGCTATGTGTATAGGGGGCCGGCGCCTGAACTCTCTGGTCCTTATAGGAATCAGGTGCATCTGTCTAATCAGTTCCTGACCAATTACCAAGAGGCCTCCTGTATATAGTGCAGCTCCACCTTGTGGTCTGGGCCTGTGCAACTTACTCCCTCAGTCAGTTCTTAGCTGCTGAGGTGCCAGGTCCTGTCTCGTTTACTCTCTCTTGTCTGCCACCCAGGGGGGCATTGTACCCTGGTCTGTGTCCTGTGTAGCCACCCAGTGGGGCTTAGTACCCTGGCCTATGTTTTTGTGTAGCCACCCAGCGGGGCTTCGTACCCTGGCCTATGTCTGCCACCCAGAAGGGCATCATACCCTGGCTTGTGTCTATGTCTCTGTGTCCTGTCTCGTTCCTGACTCTGTCTTTGTCTAGTCCTATTCCACTGTCTGTTTATATCTGTCTTGGTTTGCCTTTTCTGCTCTATTTGCCACTGTCTGTGGCTCTGCTTCTCTTTGCTCAGTTCTACCACAACACCACAACCTGTGCTTCTGTGTCTCTCAGCTTTTCCCTCAGCTCTGCTCTCTGTAACTTTGCTCTGCACTCTGACCTTGCTTTACACTCTGTGGCTTTGCTCTCAGCTCTGCACTCAGACCTTGCTCCGCACTCTGTGGCTTTGCTCTGTGGCTCCGCTCTTTGCGGTTCTACCTGGCTCCGCTCTTTGCGGTTCTACCTGGCTCCGCTCTTTGCGGTTCTACCTGGCTCCGCCTCCTGCGTTTCTGCACTTGGCTCCGTCTCCGCTCTTGGCTCCGCCTCCAGCGTCTCCGCTCTTGGCTCCGCCTCCAGAGTCTCCGCTTTTGGCTCCGCCTCCAGCGTCTCCGCTCTTGGCCCCGCCTCTTGCGGCTCCGTCCTTGGCTCTGCCTTCTCCTTCTATTATCTTAGTTCCACCTTCTACTTGTACTCAGCCTCCTGCGGTTCTGTTCTTGGTTCTAGCTCTTGTGCTTTCGCTCTGCATCCGCTCTTGCGGTCTTTCTCTACTTGTTACTTAGTCCTCCTGTCTGAACAGGTTCCTATTGCACCTGGCAGCTTCCTATTGCACAAGTCTGACCTCACCATCAGAGGCTCCAGCGAACACCTAGGAAGCTACTTAGTTACGCCCCTTCCAGGGAAGTTTGGTCTGTGGTCCAGTGGGGCCACATCCCCGTATGCCCGCGCCAACCAGTCTGGGCGCGTGCGTGACAGTTTGCACAGGCCATGGTCCCCGCTGAGTCCCATGTGCCTTTGCTCTCGGAGCAAGATGAACTCTCTTCTTGCCAGTATTGGCCTCCGAGGAAAATGTTTACCCAGTCTGAAAGCCAGTCCTTCACTGCTCCATCCCCAATTGTCATCTCCAATGAGCTGTTGGATGAACTTCAAGCCTGCACTCCTAATGATGAATCCATGCCAGCAGATCCTCCATGCTACGATGGGGACCCAAAGCAATGTCGTGTGTTCCTGGAGCGGTGCTTGCGTTATTTCAAGTGGCATGCTACCCAATTCCCCACTGACTGTTTGAAAGTAGGTTTCTTAATGGCCTACCTTAGAGGAGATGCTTTGATGTGGTGCGACCCCCTTTGGGAAGCAGGGGACCCCATCATCTCGAATCTGCCGGCCTTCCTGGTGGCCTTCTGTAAAGCCTTCGATGAGCCAAGTACTGCATCTCCTGAAAAGTCTTCCCCTTCAAGCTCACAGAGATGGTCCAGACGAAAGAAACCTGTAGGTAAACCGTCACTTCCGTCCATGACCATCCAAGACTCATCTGTTCCACAACCCGCCAAAACGGCCACCCGAGCAAGATCCAAGAGGTCTAATAAGAGGGGTCTGGCAAATCTGCGGCCTGAATCTGGTGCTGAGATTGAAATACGGTAACCCTGTGGTTGCAAAGAACATTCAGATGGTCTTTGCCCTGTGAAGCCTGTACTCCAAAACCCTGGGCCAGTAGGAGAGGCTGCCCCTGGCGAGAGTACTTCCTCTCCGTCAAAGTTAATGACTGTTTCTCTGCCTTCTGGGAGCTTTGGTGTGTTTGAGCCGCCTATAATTCGGAGTCAGTGTATGGTCTCCGTTCTACAGCTCCAGAACCCGATGTGGGCATTGCCTGATAATGGCCGAGCCCTGCTAAAGAGCAGTCTAGTCCTGCAAGGACAACTACAGCTCCAAGTTGGAGCCTTATACACGAAGAAGTTTGTTTTCCGTATGCTGTCTGTTATGCCTATGGGTCATTCTGAGCCAAGGACTCTACCACCCGCTCTGGTCAAGAGTTTTAGTAAAGTGCTTCGTTTGAACTTACCCAGTCTTGAGAAGTGTCTGGTTCCCATGCATCAAAGACTCTCAGCAGTGTCATCTTCTTCAGCTGGTCTGCTAGTCGTCGAGTCAAGATGTGCTGACGTCACCAAGGATGGGGAAACGGTGACGATGTCTCCACACATCTCCAGCGACTATACCAGTAAACAGTTAGTTGTCGAGTCAAGGTGTGCTAACGTCACTGTAGATGGGGAAGCGGTGACTATCTCTCCACACATCTCCCATGACTATTCCTGTAATCCGTTCCTAGGAACATCCCCACTGTTTGGACGATTTCTTCTGGATAACGGGCAGAAGATGGTTCCTATGTGGCTACCTTCAGCGTCCTTGTGGCCGGCTGGTGAAGATTTCAAAACAGAAGTTTGTTCACCTCAATTTTTCTCTGGCCCGGTGGAGCTGTTGTTCTCCACTCTCATCTCTAATGACTTTTCCGTTCCTTAGTGGGATCAGCAGCCACAGCCAGACATCACCCTGGAGTGGCACCTGGTAGCTTCCTATTGCACAAGTCTGACCTCACCATCAGAGGCTCCAGCGAACACCTAGGAAGCTACTTAGTTACGCCCCTTCCAGGGAAGTTTGGTCTGTGGTCCAGTGGGGCCACACCCCCGTATGCCCGCGCCAACCAGTCTGGGCGCGTGCGTGACAACTTGCTACCAGCAGTCAAGCTAAAAATTTCACCCACAGCTCCAAAATGTGACCTCCAGTTCCATATAAGCAGATAAAAAGCTCATAAAGGATGTGGTAAAGGATGCAGCCTGAATTCATGCCTTAGTGGGTTTGGGCTATCAGCCAGAACAGGTAAACAGGATCCTACACCTTTGCTCTTGAGCCACTTTCCTCTGGCTCTGATATTCCTCCAGTCACTTGCTTGTGAGTTTCACATGCTTCTACCATCTTTGTCAGCCACCTAAGCACATTATGTCAGTTTTATAGTTCACAAAAATGAACACAGACCACATAATACTGTATTGATGAGAAATGTTGACCTAAAAATGTTTTGATAGCTTTTTCTTCAGTTTTATTTGTCACAGGAAATGTATGCCACACCACGGAATATTGTATGGATGTGAACTGTAATCCAGGTTATTTATTTTAATACTTTTTTGAAGCGTTAGATAATATCATGTAAATTTACCCCAGACCATGGAATAGTGCATGGGTGAGAAATGTAATCCTGCAATTTTTTTAATGCTTTTTTTAGTGTTAGATATCACAGAAATGTACCACACAACACGTAAAACTGTATGGCCTAAAAATGTAAGCCAGTAACATTTTTAAATGATTTTATGGAGTTTTATATTTCACAGAAATGTCCCTTTAGACCACAGAATAGTGTATGAATGTGAACTGTAATCCAGCCAATTTTTATAACGCTTTTTTGTAGTGTTAGATAATATCACGGAAATTTACCCCATACCATGGAATAGTGTATGGGTGAAAAATGTAATCAAGCTTATTTAAAAAATTTTTTTATGTATAGTTAGATATTACAGAAATATACCACAGAACACATGAAACTATATGGCTGAGAAATTAAAGACTGCAAAAATTTTTTAACTCTTCTTTTTTACTTTTATATTGTAGATCACAGGAAATGTACCCAAGACCACATAATACTATATGAGAGACAAATTTAACAAATTGTTAAGTGCTTTTTGAAGTGTTACATAAAAAGAATGCATCCAGATACACATAATAGTGTATGGGTAAGAAATTTAACCCAGGGGGCTTTTTTTTTTTGGAGTGTTATAAAACACAGAAAAGTAACACAATACGGATGGATCAAAATATATTAAATTTTTTCACCCCACAAAAAAGATGCAGCCAATCACAGTAATGACTAGTGTTGAGCGATACCTTCCGATATCGGAAAGTATCGGTATCGGATTGGATCGGCCGATATTCAAAAAATATCGGATATCGCCGATACCGATACCCGATACCAATGCAAGTCAATGGGACGAAAATATCGGAATTAAAATAAACCCTTTCTTTCCTTGTAGGTTCATTCTACATGAAGGAAAACAACTAAGAATAATGTAGGATGTATTGGGGAGGTGGCGGAGACATTAAAGGCATAGAGGTTTAGCCCAATCAAATAGAATAGCATGAATTATTTTTTTTTTAAGACGTTCGGAGTTACAAAGATATTGACTATGTTAAGATTTTTTTTTATTTTGTCAGATATTGATGTTTCACTACTTCCACGCCCTTCACCTTTTTTTCCACACTTTCTTCTTCACCATCATCAGCATCTTTGACATCAACTTCTTCACCTTATTCATCTTCTTCATCTTCTACCTATTATTTTTTTTGTTACATTCTTCATATTCTTTTTATTCAACTATTAATCTTCTTCATATTCTACTTCATCATCATATTCTTATTTGTGACAGGCATTCCTGTAGTTGTCATCTATAAAAGTTTGAAGATTACACCTTCTGTTCTGCCTGTCACAAAAGAGTTACATTTGCCTGCGTTCAGTTTGGCCTGCAGCATCAGTCTTTATCCAGGGGCACCACGGGGAGGAACAGACTCACCCCCATACATTGCTTAGTGTTCTTCTGCTTATAATTTAGATAATATCTTTTGCTCTGATATTAAGTGTTATGCTTAACACTTCTCCAGAGTCGTCGTCGTCGTCATCGGGGTGGTCTTCAGGGTCCTCGTCTCCAGGGTCGTCGTCATCTCAGTGGTTGTCGTCTCTGGTGTCGTCGTCATCTTAGGGGTGGTCTTCCGGGTCGTCGTCTTTAGGGTCTTGAACTTGGAAATGTAGCAGAAGGTACAAGAAGGCTGAGAAAATGCCGAGAACCAGCTGATGGAACTGGAACTCGGCTGGCTACCCGAAGGTCCAAGAGCCAATGGAACTACCGAGGACCAGCTGACGTTACTGGAACCCGGTTACTAAGCAGGAGGTACCCGTGCCAGAAAGCACTACCAAGGACCACCTGACGTTGGTGGAACTCGGATACCCAAAAGGAGGCACCTAAGCCAAAGGCTCTGCCCGGAACCAGCTGACGGTACTGGAACCAGGATGTGATCCAGAAGGTACAAGAGCAAAAGACACTGCCGAGAACCAGCTTACGGTACTGGAACCCGGATGCGTTGGCCACGTTTGCAAGAGCCAATGGCACGACCGAGGACCAGCTGACGGTGCTGGAACCAGGATGTGATCCAGAAGGTCCACAGGAGAAGAGAGAACAGCTAGGCTGCGAGGCTGCCACAGTTACCGAACACCAACAGTCCTGCAGGGGGAGCTTGGCCTACTGGCACTACAGAACCAGCCTTGATTGCCACTTCCCACAGCCCACATAGGAAGCTCCTAAACTGGAGGCACCATGGAGTTGGCTAACCTGACCGCAACATGACGGGACAATGTATAGGCGCGTAAGTGACCTTGACACTACCCGGAACCAGCTGACGGTGCTGGAACCCGGATGCGTTGCTCAAGTGTGAAAGAGCCAATGCCACGACCGAGGACCAGCTGACGGTGCTGGAACCCGGTTACTAAGCAAGAGGTACCCATGCTAAAAAGCACTACTAAGAACCGCCTGACGTTGGCGGAACTCGGATGCCCAGAAGGAGGCACCTAAGCCGAAGGCTTTTCCCGGAACCAGCTGACGGTGCTGGAACCAGGATGTGGACAAGAAGGTCCACAGGAGAAGAGAGAACAGCTAGGCCGCGAGGCTGCCGCAGTTACCGAACACCAACAGTCCTACAGGGGGAGCTTGACAAAGACACTGCCGAGAACCAGCTGACGGTACTGGAACCCGGATGAGTTGGCCAAGTGTGCAAGAGCCAATGGCACGACCGAGGACCAGCTGACGGTGCTGGAACCCGCTTACTAAGCAGGAGGTACCCGTGCTAAAAAGCACTACCAAGTACCGCCTGACGTTGGCGGAACTCGGATACCCAGAAGGAGGCACCTAAGCCAAAGGCTCTGCCCGGAACCAGCTGACGGTGCTGGAACCAGGATGTGGACCAGAAGGTCCACAGGAGAAGAGAGAACAGCTAGGTCGCGATGCTGTCGCAGTTACCGAACACCAACAGTCCTACAGGGGGAGCTTGGCCTACTGGCACTACAGAACCAGCCTTGATTGCCACTTCCCGCAGCCCACATAGGAAGCTCCTAAACTGGAGGCACCATGGAGTTGGCTAACCCGACCGCAACACGACGGGACAACGTATAGGCGTGTAAGTGACCTTGACACTACCCGGAACCAGCTGACGAACCTGGAACCCGGATGCATTGCTCAAGTGTGCAAGAGCCAATGGCACGACCGAGGACCAGCTGACAGTGCTAGAACCCGGTAACTAAGCAGGAGGTACCCATGCTAAAAAGCACTACCAAGGACCGCCTGACGTTGGCGGAACTCGGATACCCAGAAGGAGGCACCTAAGCCAAAGGCTCTGCCCGGAACCAGCTGACAGTGCTGGAACCAGGATGTGGACCAGAAGGTCCACAGGAGAAGAGAGAACAGCTAGGCTGCGATGCTGCCACAGTTACCGAACACCAACAGTCCTACAGGGGGAGCTTGGCCTACTGGCACTACAGAACCAGCCTTGATTGCCACTTCCCGCAGCCCACATATGAAGCTCCTAAACTGGAGGCACCATGGAGTTGGCTAACCCGACCGCAACATGACGGGACAACATATAGGCGTGTAAGTGACCTTGACACTACCCGGAACAAGCTGACGGTGCTGGAACCAGGCTGGGTAGGAGGGAGTACCCCTGACAAAGACACTGCCGAGAACCAGCTGACGGTACTGGAACCCGGATGCATTGCTCAAGTGTGCAAGAGCCAATGGTACAACCGAAGACCAGCTGACGGTGCTGGAACTCGGTTACTAAGCAGGAGGTACCCGTGCTAAAAAGCACTACCAAGGACCGCCTGACGTTGGCGGAACTCGGATACCCAGAATGAGGCACCTAATGTTATGATTAGGCAACTCAGTACCACAGTGAACATAGAGGTCAGAGCACATACAGTGATCTGACAATAATCCAAAAACATAGAACGAGCTCTGAGACGTGGGAACTCTGTTGACCGCAATCCCTAATCCTATCCAACAACACTAGAGGCAGCCGTGGATTGCGCCTAATGCTACCTATGCAACTCGGCACAGCCTGAGAAACTAGCTGGCCTGAAGATAGAAAATAAGCCTACCTTGCCTCAGAGAAATACCCCAAAGGAAAAGGCAGCCCCCCACATATAATGACTGTGAGTAAGATGAAAAGACAAACGTAGAGATGAAATAGATTTAGCAAAGTGAGGCCCGACTTTCTGAACAGAGCGAGGATAGGAAAGGTAACTTTGCGGTCAACACAAAACCCTAAAAACCACGCAAAGGGGGCAAAAAGACCCTCCGTACCAAACTAATGGCACGGAGGTACACCCTCTGCGTCCCAGAGCTTCCAGCAAACAAATAGATAAGCTGGACAGAAGAAAAGCAAACAAAATAGCAAAGGAAAACTTAGCTATGCAGAGCAGCAGGCCACAGGAACGATCCAGGAGGAAAACAAGTCCAATACTGGAACATTGACAGGAAGCCAGGATCAAAGCACTAGGTGGAGTTAAGTAGAGCAGCACCTAACGACCTCACCACATCACCTGAGGGAGGAAACTCAGAAGCCGCAGTACCACTTCCCTCCACCAACGGAAGCTTACAGAGAGAATCAGCTGAAGTACCACTTGTGACCACAGAAGGGAGCTCTGCCACAGAATTCACAACAGTACCCCCCCTTGAGGAGGGGTCACCGAACCCTCACCAGAGTCCCCAGGCCGACCAGGATGAGCCACATGAAAGGCACGAACAAGATCGGCAGCCTGAACATCAGAGGCAAAAACCCAGGAATTTTCTTCCTGACCATAACCCTTCCACTTGACCAGGTACTGGAGTTTCCGTCTCGAAGCACGAGAATCCAAAATCTTCTCCACCACATACTCCAACTCCCCCTCAACTAACACCGGGGCAGGAGGATCAACGGATGGAACCACAGGCGCCACGTATCTCCGCAACAACGACCTATGGAATACGTTATGTATGGAAAAAGAATCTCGAAGGATCAGACGAAAAGACACAGGATTAAGAACCTCAGAAATCCTATACGGACCAATGAAACGAGGTTTAAACTTAGGAGAGGAAACCTTCATAGGAATATGACGAGAAGATAACCAAACCAGATCCCCAACACGAAGTCGGGGACCCACACAGCGTCTGCGATTAGCAAGACGTTGAGCCTTCTCCTGGGACAAGGTCAAATTGTCCACTACCTGAGTCCAAATCTGCTGCAACCTGTCCACCACAGTATCCACACCAGGACAGTCCGAAGACTCAACCAGTCCTGACAAGAAACGAGGATGGAACCCAGAGTTGCAGAAAAATGGCGAAACCAAGGTAGCCGAGCTAGCCCGATTATTAAGGGCGAACTCAGCCAAAGGCAAAAAGGACACCCAGTCATCCTGATCAGCAGAAACAAAACATCTCAGATATGTTTCCAAGGTCTGATTGGTTCGTTCGATCTGGCCGTTAGTCTGAGGATGGAAAGCCGAGGAAAAAGACAAGTCAATGCCCATCCTACCACAAAAGGCTCGCCAAAACCTCGAAACAAACTGGGAACCTCTGTCAGAAACGATATTCTCTGGAATGCCATGTAAATGAACCACATGCTGGAAGAACAATGGCACCAAATCAGAGGAGGAAGGCAATTTAGACAAGGGTACCAAATGGACCATCTTAGAAAAGCGATCACAGACCACCCAAATGACTGACATCTTTTGAGAAATGGGAAGATCTGAAATAAAATCCATAGAGATATGTGTCCAAGGCCTCTTCGGGACTGGCAAGGGCAAAAGCAACCCACTGGCACGAGAATAGCAGGGCTTAGCCCGAGCACAAATCCCACAGGACTGCACAAAAGTACGCACATCCCGCGACAGAGATGGCCACCAAAAGGATCTAGCCACTAACTCTCTGGTACCAAAGATTCCAGGATGACCAGCCAAGACCGAACAATGAACCTCAGAGATAACTTTATTCGTCCACCTATCAGGGACAAACAGTTTCTCCGCTGGACAACGATCAGGTTTATTAGCCTGAAATTTTTGCAGCACTCGCCGCAAATCAGGGGAGATGGCAGACACAATTACTCCCTCTTTGAGGATACCCGCCGGCTCAGATACACCCGGAGAGTCGGGCACAAAACTCCTAGACAGAGCATCCGCCTTCACATTTTTAGAGCCCGGAAGGTATGAAATCACAAAGTCAAAACGGGTAAAAAACAACGACCAACGAGCTTGTCTAGGATTCAACCGCTTGGCGGACTCGAGATAAGTCAAGTTCTTATGATCAGTCAAGACCACCACGCGATGCTTAGCTCCTTCAAGCCAATGACGCCACTCCTCGAATGCCCACTTCATGGCCAGCAACTCTCGGTTGCCCACATCATAATTTCGCTCAGCAGGCGAAAACTTCCTGGAAAAGAAGGCGCACGGTTTCATCACTGAGCAATCAGAACCTCTCTGTGACAAAACAGCCCCTGCTCCAATCTCAGAAGCATCAACCTCGACCTGGAACGGAAGCAAAACATCTGGTTGACACAACACAGGGGCAGAAGAAAAACGACGCTTCAACTCTTGAAAAGCTTCCACAGCAGCAGAAGACCAATTAACCACATCAGCACCCTTCTTGGTCAAATCGGTCAATGGTTTAGCAATACTAGAAAAATTGCAGATGAAGCGACGATAAAAATTTGCAAAGCCCAGGAACTTTTGAAGACTTTTCAGAGATGTCGGCTGAGTCCAATCATGGATGGCTTGGAACTTAACAGGATCCATCTCGATAGTAGAAGGGGAAAAGATGAACCCCAAAAATGAAACCTTCTGCACACCAAAGAGACACTTTCATCCCTTCACAAACAAAGAATTAGCACGCAGGACCTGAAAAACCATTCTGACCTGCTTCACATGAGACTCCCAATCATCCGAGAAGATCAAAATGTCATCCAAGTACACAATCAGGAATTTATCCAGGTACTCTCGGAAGATGTCATGCATAAAGGACTGAAACACTGATGGAGCATTGGCAAGTCCGAATGGCATTACTAGATACTCAAAATGACCCTCGGGCATATTAAATGCAGTTTTCCATTCATCGCCTTGCTTAATTCGCACAAGATTATACGCACCACGAAGATCTATCTTGTGAACCAACTAGCCCCCTTAATCCGAGCAAACAAACCAGATAACAACGGCAAGGGGTACTGAAATTTAACCGTGATCTTATTTAGAAGGCAGTAATCTATACAAGGTCTCAGCGAACCATCCTTCTTGGCTACAAAAAAGAACCCTGCTCCTAATGGCGACGATGACGGGCGAATATGCCCCTTCTCCAGGGACTCCTTCACATAACTGCGCATAGCGGCGTGCTCAGGCACAGATAAATTAAACAATCGGCCTTTTGGGAACTTACTACCAGGAATCAAATTGATAGCACAATCACAATCCTATGCGGAGGTAGGGCATCGGATTTGGGCTCATCAAATACATCCCGGTAATCAGACAAGAACTCTGGAACCTCAGAAGGGGTGGATGACGAAATTGACAGAAATGGAACATCACCATGTACCCCCTGACAACCCCAGCTGGACACCGACATGGATTTCCAATCTAATACTGGATTATGGACTTGTAGCCATGGCAACCCCAACACGACCACATCATGCAGATTATGCAACACCAGAAAGCGAATAACCTCCTGATGTGCAGGAGCCATGCACATGGTCAGCTGGGTCCAGTACTGAGGCTTATTCTTGGCCAAAGGCGTAGCATCAATTCCTCTCAATGGAATAGGACACTGCAAGGGCTCCAAGAAAAACCCACAATGCTTAGCATACTCCAAGTCCATCAAATTCAGGGCAGCGCCTGAATCCACAAATGCCATGACAGAATACGATGACAAAGAGCAGATCAAGGTAACGGACAGAAGAAATTTTGACTGTACTGTACCAATGGTGGCAGACCTAGCGAACCGCTTAGTGCGCTTAGGACAATCAGAGATAGCATGAGTGGAATCACCACAGTAGAAACACAGCTCATTCAGACGTCTGTGTTCTTGCCGTTCAACTCTGGTCAAAGTCCTATCGCACTGCATAGGCTCAGGTTTAAGCTCAGGTAATACCGCCAAATGGTGCACAGATTTACGCTCACGCAAGCGTCGACCAATCTAAATGGCCAAAGACATAGACTCATTCAAACCAGCAGGCATAGGAAATCCCACCATGACATCCTTAAGGGCTTCAGAGAGACCCTTTCTGAACATAGCTGCCAGCGCAGATTCATTCCATTGAGTGAGCACGGACCACTTTCTAAATTTCTGACAATATAACTCTATCTCATCCTGACCCTGACAAAGAGCCAGCAAATATTTTTCTGCCTGATCCACAGAATTAGGCTCATCGTACAGCAATCCGAGCGCCAGGAAAAACGCATCGATATTACTTAATGCAGGATCTCCTGGCGCAAGAGAAAATGCCCAGTCCTGAGGGTCGCCACGCAAAAAAGAAATAATGATCAAAACCTGTTGAACTGGATCACCAGAGGAGCGAGGTTTCAAGGCCAGAAATAGTTTACAATTATTTTTGAAACTCAGAAACTTAGTTCTATCACCAAAAAACAAATCAGGAATAGGAATTCTTGGTTCTAACATAGATTTCTGATCAATAGTGTCTTGAATCTTTTGTACTCTTGCCGAGAGCTGATCCACACATGAAGACAGACTTCTAATGTCCATTGCTACACCTGTGTCCTGAACCACCCAAATGTCTAGGGGAAAAAAAAAGGCAAAACACAGTGCAGAGAAAAAAAAATGGTCTCAGAACTTCTTTTTTCCCTCTATTGAGAATCATTAGTACTTTGGGCCTCCAGTACTGTTGTGAAAGGTAATTCAGTACCACAATGGACATACAGGTCAGAGCACATACAGTGATCTGACAATAATCCAAAAACATAGAACGAGCTCTGAGACGTGGAAACTCTGTTGACCGCAATCCCTAATCCTATCCAACAACACTAGAGGCAGCCGTGGATTGCGCCTAACGCTACCTATGCAACTCGGCACAGCCTGAGAAACTAGCTAGCCTGAAGATAGAAAATAAGCCTACCTTGCCTCAGAGAAATACCCCAAAGGAAAAGGCAGCCCCCCACATATAATGACTGTGAGTAAGATGAAAAGACAAACGTAGAGATAAAATAGATTTAGCAAAGTGAGGCCCGACTTTCTGAACAGAGCGAGGATAGAAAAGGTAACTTTGCGGTCAACACAACACCCTAAAAACCACGCAAAGGGGGCAAAAAGACCCTATGTACCGAACTAACGGCACGGAGGTACACCCTCTGCGTCCCAGAGCTTCCAGCAAACAAATAGATAAGCTGGACAGAAGAAAAGCAAACAAAATAGCAAAGGAAAACTTAGCTATGCAGAGCAGCAGGCCACAGGAACGATCCAGGAGGAAAACAAGTCCAATACTGGAACATTGACAGGAAGCCAGGATCAAAGCACTAGGTGGAGTTAAGTAGAGCAGCACTTAACGACCTCACCACATCACCTGAGGGAGGAAACTCAGAAGCCGCAGTACCACTTCCCTCCACCAACGGAAGCTTACAGAGAGAATCAGCCAAAGTACCACTTGTGACCACAGGAGGGAGCTCTGCCACAGAATTCACAACAACCTAAGCCAAAGGCTCTGCCCGCAACCAGCTGACGGTGCTGGAACCAGGATGTGGACCTATTCAAGATTGTCTTCCTAGAGCCCCAACTAGCGGTGTTGGAGCAAAGGGTCAGCAGGGGGAGCAGAGTGTAGGCTGAAGCCTGCACTGGAGGCAGCTTTATGTCTGCGTGGCGTTTGCAGGACACGTTGCCGGCTACACAGCAGGGGAACAGCTGGTGTTGCTGAACCCCACTGACACATTGGCGTGTGTTTGTCTCTGTGCAGCCAGCACTTCCGGGCACCAACTGGCGGTGTTAGAGCCCAGGGTCTGCAGGAAGAGCAGAGTGTAGGCCGAAGCCTAATTGAACCAATTTCAAAGGTAACCTTTAACCCACCCTCAGGTGTTACAAACTAGAAGTAAAAGGTTGCTATTTAAATTTTGCTCCTTGCACATGCTGAATGAAAAACGTATACAATTTAGCCCCTTTTACAGTCAAACTGTCTTGGAGGCGTGACTTGCCTTCTTAATGAGACGCAGCACAGCTGTCAAAAATCCTACCTTGGTGCTGGGCGCAGCCTCCTGAGCATCATTATTTGCTGTACAGGAGTCTGCGCTGTTGTGTTATCCCTTGGCCATGCGCTGTTAGCGCTGCGCATCTTCTGACCTCATATCATGTCGGCCGCTGCGGTTAGCGATGCCCATGAATCCCAGCCCCGCAGTGTCTTTTCATAAATTCACACTGCGGGGCTGTGATTCATGGCCTTGCGCAGTAAATATGTTCGCCTCTCACTCATGTCCTTACACGTGCTTCAGACTGGGCGGCCTCCACTGATCCCTTATCGCATGCCACGGCCATGAGGCCGCACAGTCTGAAGAAGGCGGAAGGAGATGAGTGAAGACAGGCGAAGATATGCACTGCTCATGCCCATCAATCACACCCTCGCAGTCAAAATAAATAAGACACCGAGGGGCGTTGTGTCGGGCACGGCGGACGCACAGGTGCAGCCAGCCAAACAATGAGGTCAGCAGACGGGCAGCGCTACCAAGGGATTGCTGCATGTCATTAAAAAGGAAAGTCACACCTCAGGGACGGTTTCATGGTCTCAGGGGACACATTTTTTACGTGTTGAGTTCAACGTGTGCAAGGAAAAAAGTGAGCCACCTTGTGCAAATGCAGCATTACTGCTGTACAAGGTGGCTGCTATATATACAAACACCTGGGGGGGGCAGTGTCCTTTTAATTTTAGTTCAGGTGTCTGCGTGGCGTTTGCAGGACACGATGCCGGCTACACAGCAGGGGAACAGCTGGCGTTGCTGAACCCCACTGACACATTGGCTGGTGTTTTTCTCTGTGCAGCTAGCACTTCCGGGCACCAACTGGCGGTGTTAGATCCCAGGGTCTGCAGGAGGAGCAGAGTGTAGGCCGAAGCCTGCACTGGAGCAAGTTGAAAGGGAACCTTTAACCCCCCCCCTGGCGTTTGTTGCTGAAAGAGCCATCTTGTACAGCACTAATGCTGCAAAAGGAAAAGGTGGCACTTTCAATTATGCTCCTTGCAAACGCTGAACTAGACACTCATGAAATGTGTCCCCTCACACCGTAAAACTGTCCCGGAGGTGGGACTTTCCTTTGTAATGTGACGCAGCACAGCCATCATTCCTACTCCCTTGGTGCCGTGCGACGCCTCCTCAGCGTTGTTTGAATCTGTCACGGAGCCTGCACTGTAGTGTTATCCCTTGGCCATGCACAGTTAGCGCTGCCCATCTTCTGACATCATTTGGTGTTGGGCTGGCGGCGCCTGTGCGTCCACGTTGCCCCGAGATCCCACCTCGCAGTATTGTCTAATGTAATCCAACTGCGGGCCTGGGATCCATGGGCATGCGCAGTGCATATCCTCGCCTCTCACTCCCCTCCTTCCTGCTTCTTCAGACTGTGCGGCGTCACGGCCGTGGCATGCTATTAGGGATCAGCTGACGCAGCTCAGTCTGAAGAGGCCGGAAGGAGGGGAGTGAGAGGCGAGGATATGCACTGCGCATGCCTATGGATCCCAGGCCCGCAGTGGGATTACATTAGACGACACTGCGAGGTGGGATCTCGGGCAGCGTGGATGCACATGCGCAGCCAGGCCAACACCAAATGATGTCAGAAGACGGGCAGCGCAAACTGTGCATGGCCAAGGGATAACATAACAGCGCAGGGTCCGTGACAGAATCAAAGAATGCTGAGGAGCCGGCACACGGAGCCAAGGGGGTAGGAATGACGGCTGTGCTGCGTCACATAACAAAGGAAAGTCCCACCTCCAGAATGGTTTAACGGTGTGAGGAGACACATTTCATAAGTGTTAGGTTCAGCGTGTGCAAAGAACACAACGAAAATAGGCACCTTTTCCTTGAGCAGCATTACTTCTGCACAAGGTGGCTCTTTCAGCAACAAACGCCTGGGGGGGGGACAGGTTCAATTAAATTGTAGTTGTGCCAGCGTGGCGGTCGCATGACACGTTGCCGGATACACAGCAGGGGAGCAGCAGGCGTGACTGAACCCCACTAACACATTTGGCGAGGTGTTTGGCTCTGTGCAAACAGCACTTCCGGGAAGCAACCAGCAGTGTTGGAGCCCAGGGACAGCAGGAGGAGCAGAGTGTAGGCCGAAGCCTGCACTGTAGGCATGTAAATGTCTGTTAGTGTGCCAGCGTGGCGTTCGCATGACACGTTGCCGGATACACAGCTGGGAATCAGCTGACATTACTGAAACCCAATAACACGGCAGCAAGTGTTAACTGTGCAGCCAGCACTTCCAGGCACCAACTGGCGGTGTTAGAGCCCAGGGACAGCAGGAGGAGCAGATTGGAGGTATTGCCGCACACAAAGCTGGGGATCAGCTGACATTACTGAACCCCAATAACAGAGGAGCAACTATTGACTGTGCGGACAGCACTTCCAGGCACCAACTGGCGGAGTTAGAGCCCAGAGACAGCAGGAGGAGCAGATTGAAGGTATTGCCGCACACACAGCTGGGGATCAGCTGACGTTACTGAACCCCAATAACAGAGGAGCGACTGTTGACTGTGCGGACAGCACTTCCAGGCACGAACTAGCGGTGTTAGAGCCCAGGGACAGCACGAGTAGCAGAGGAACAGAGTGTAGGCCGAAGCCTGATTGGAGCAAGTTGAAAGGGAACCTTTAACCCCCTCCCCAAGATGTTTGTAGCTGAAAGAGCCATCTTGTGCAGCACTAAGGATGCAAAAGGAAAAGGTTGCTCTTTTAATTATGTTCCTTGCAAACACAGAACTAAACACTTATAAAGTGTGTCCCCTGATACCGTGAAACTGTACCGGAGGTGGGAATTTCCTTCGTAATGGTACGCAGCACAGCCGTCATTCCTACCCCCTTGGAGCCGTGCGCCGCCTCCTCAGCGTATTTTGAAGCTGTCACGGAGCCTGCGCTGTAATGTTATCCCTTGGCCATGCACACTTAGCGCTGCCCGTCTTCTGACATCATTTAGGTGTCAGGCTGGCAATGCCTGTGCGTTCATGCTGCCCGAGATCCCACCTCGCAGTGTCGTCTAATGTAATCCCACTGCGGGCCTGGGATCCATGGGCATGCGCAGTGCATATCCTCACCTCTCACTCCCCTCCTTCCGGCTTCTTCAGACTGCGGCGTCACGGCCGTGGCATGCTATTAGGGATCAGCTGACGGCGCACAGTCTGAAGAAGGCGGAGGGAGATGAGCGAGAGCCTGAGGTGAAGATATGCACTACGCATGCCCATGGATCCCAGGCCCGCAGTGTGATTAAATTAGAAGACACTGCGAGGCGGGATCTTGGGCAGCGCGGCCGCACAGGCGCAGCCAGCCTGACACCAAATTATGTCAGAAGACTGGCAGCACTAAGTGTGCATGGCCAAGGGATAACAGAACAGCGCAGGCTCCGTGACAGCTTAAAACAACGCTGAAGAGGCGGCGCATGGCATCAAGGGGGTATGAATGACGGATGTGCTGCGTCACATTACGAAGGAAAGTCCCACCTCCGGGACGGTTTAACGGTATCAGTGGACACATTTTCTAAGTGTTAAGTTCTGCATGTGCAAGGAGCTAAACTAAAAGAGCTACCTTTTCCTTGTGCAGCATTACTGCTGCACAAGGTGGCTCTTTCAGTAACAAACGCCTGGGGGGGAGGACAGGTTCCCTTACATTTCAGTTGTTGTGTCAGCGTGGCAGTCGCAGGACACATTGCCAGCTACACAGCTGGGGATCAGCTGACGTTACTGAAACCCAATAACACTGGGTCGTATGTGCAGCCTGCACTTCTGAGCCTCAACTGGTGGTGTTGGAGCCCAGGAGTTACAGTTCAGGTGGTAGAAAGATGAACACATCAGGAGACCTGGATGACACCCAATTACTTAATCAGGCAGAGGAGTGGCAAATTCCTGCGAGATCCAGGCCTGGTTCATTTTCAGAAAAGTAAGCCGGTCAACGTTATCGGAGGATAGTCGCATGCGACGGGCTGTTAGTACACCACCTGCGGCACTAAAGATGCGTTCCGATAAGACACTAGCCGCAGGGCAAGCCAGCACCTCCAATGCATACTGGCTTAGCTCTGGCCATGTATCCAGCTTAGAGACCCAAAACTTGAAAGGGGAAGAGCCGTCTGGGAGTACAGTAAGAGGGCAAGACATGTAGTCTGTCACCATCTGACGGAACCGTTGCCTCCTGCTGACTGGTACTGCCGGTGATGGTGTAGATATTTGGGGCGGGCACACAAAACTGGGCCACAGTTGGGCCATACTGGTCTTGCCTTGGGCAGAGGCACTGCTTCTGCTCCCTCTTTGTGCAGAGCCTCCTCCACTGCCTCGACGCACTGAGCTGCTAAGTAAAGCACTAGCAGCACTCCTCTCAGTTGGACTGGAGAAGATGATGGAATTCACCAGTGTGTCTTGGTACTCCCACATTTTACGCTCCCGTGTCAACGGTGTGATGAGGTTTTGTACGTTGTCCCGGTAGCGAGGATCGAAGAGGGTGTACACCCAATAATCAGGCATGTTGAGAATGTGGTCGATGTGGCGGTCGTTTCTCAGGCACTGCAGCATGAAATCAATTATGTGCTGCAGACTGAAAACTGGCCAAGAAACGCTGTCCCCTGCTTGAGACGTGATCTCTGCCCACTCTTCATCACCCCACCCTCGCTGTACACACTGACTACTGGACAATTGTGTAACTCCCTCCTCTGGACGGAGGTCTTCCTCCTCCATTGACTCCTCCTCATCCTCCTCACAAAGTGTACCCTGCCTACGCCTTTGTGAGGAACCAGGTGGCGCTGACTGTCCAGAAGCTGATGGAAATGGTGAATCCTCATCCTCCACCTCTTCCCCAACATTATCCCTTAGCGCTTGCAGTGTTTGTTGAAGCAGGCAGATAAGGGGGACAGTCATGCTGACTAGTGCATCATCTGCACTCGCCATCCACGTGGAATAATCGAAGGGACGCAAAACCTGGCAGACGTCCTTCATAGTGGCCCACTCTGTGGTTGTGAAGTCTGAACGGCGCTTATTGCGACTTCTTTGCGCCTGATGCAGCTGGTACTCCATTACTGGTTGCTGCTGCTCACACAACCGCTCCAACATATGTAACGTGGAATTCCACCTGGTGGGTAGGTCACATATGATGCGATGTTCCGGAAGGCGGAATCGGCGCTGCAGAGCTGCAATGCGCGAACTTGCCATGCTGGAACGCCGCAAGTGAGCACACTCTAGGCGGACCTTGTGCAGCACTGCATCAAGATCCGGGTAGTCCCTCAGAAAACTCTGCACAACCAAATTGAGCACATGTGGCAGACATGGGATGTGAGTGAGGTTGCCAAGGGCCAAAGCTGCCACCAGATTTCGACCATTGTCACACACTACCATGCCTGGCTGGAGATCTGCTGGCACAAACCACACATCGCTCTCCTGCTTGATGGCATTCCAGAGCTCCTGCGATGTGTGGCTTCGATTCCCCTAAGAAACTAATTTCAAGATGGCCTGTTGACGTTTGGCCACGGCTGTGCTCATGTCGGTCGTATCAGGTAAACGTTCACGGGTCCATGTGGAGGTGGACTGTGATGGCTCCTGCAGCGATGATTCTGAGGAACTTGTGTATGAGGAGTCAATGCGTACAGACTGGATTCCTGCAATCCTTGGAGTGGGCAGGACACATCCTGCACCACTCGCACGATTTGTACCCAGCTCAACAACATTAACCAAATGGGCAGTGAGTGAAAGGTATCGCCCCTGTCCATGTTGACTGGTCCACGCATCGGTGGTGAGGTGGACCTTGCTACTGACGGCGTTCAGTAGCGCGTGTTTTATGTGTCCCTCCACATGCTTGTGCAGGGCAGGGACAGCTTGCCTACTGAAATAAAAGTGGCTAGGCACATTGTACTGTGGGACTGCCAATGCCATCAAGTCACGGAAGCTGTCAGTCTCCACCAGCCTGAATGGGAGCATTTCCAGTGACAGAAGTTTGGCAATGCCTGCATTCAGAGCCTGTGCTCGGGGGTAGTGTTGAGCGATACCTTCCGATATCGGAAAGTATCGGTATCGGTTGGGATCGGCCGATATTCAAAAAATATCGGATATCGCCGATACCGATACCCGATCCCAATGCAAGTCAATGGGACCAAAATATCGGAATTAAAATAAACCCTTTCTTTCCTTGTAGGTTCATTCTACATCAAGGAAAACAACTAAGAATAATGTAGGATGTATTGTGGGAGGTGGCGGAGACATTAAAGGCAATGAGGTTTAGCCCAATCAAATAGAATAGCATGTTTTTTTTTTTTTTTAACCCTTGTCAGGCTGCATAATTTTACAACCTTAACAGGCTGCATAGGTACAATTGTACCTTCACATATACCTCCACTGTGGGAAGACTTTACTTGGTTTCAGAAACTAAAGTTCATTCAGCTACAAATGTTATGCTGATATCTATTGTTCAGTGTTGTTACTGGTCACTTATGTTGCTGTCAATTAAGTTAATTCAAACTGGGAGTGGCTTCTACTTGTCTTCCTGCCTCCCTCCTCTCATTAGCCATTTTGCTGTTCATCTCATTGCTGTGAGCACACATTTCTAGGCTTGTGAAGTCTTCAATTTCTTGGAAACGAAGGTAGGAAAGTCTCACAGCATCTAACAGCCAGTTATACCTTTATTCTCATTATGTGGGGACAGAACAGTCAAATTGTCTTTCAGCCTGGACTTGGCTTACATATATTTTGTATGAAACTTATCACTATAGGTATAATTTTTATACGAAAAATGGATAATAATTAGTATCTACATATTGTTTTACAATGTTTTATTTATATTCAGCACAAAATACGAAGCCAAAATTCATCTAGCAAGTCATCATGAGTGATAGTAATGCTGGATCTAGTTTCCGCCATAATCCAAGAAAACGTGTTTGCAGGTTAGTATAATTTTGTGAAAAGCCAATAATGTAGTATTTCGGAAAATTATTTATTTTACATTTTTTCATATTTACAGATTTACGTCTGACGAAATAATGCGAATGCTAGAAGAATCTGATTCTGAGCATGAGGATGAACCATATGTTCCATCTGATGATGAAAACTATGTACCACAAGTGGATGTTACTGAAGAAGATTCAGACATTGAACAAGAAATGGTCATAGAGCATGAAAATGAATACGAATCAGACGAAAGTGTTGAGGATGATTCTGTGCCTCAAAGTGCAGGCGACATTTGGACTGCTAAGGATGAAACTCAATGGTACAGTAATCCACTGCCAAATGCACAAACAAAATCTCGTAATGTCCTACGACAAAGAGGTGGCCCTGCAGCAATCAGCAACCTATATACAGCAAAAGAGCTATTCAAGTCCATCATGACTCCCGAGATGTGTGACATCATATTACGGGAAACGAATCAAAAGGCCAAGAGAGTTTGTGATGCTTACAACAACGAACTGGTACAACGTTTTCCTGATTCTTCCAAACGGCCACCACAAAAAACATTCAAGCAATTTACTGAAACTGAACTTCATGCATTTTTGGGCATACTGATTGCTGCTGGTGTGCACAGAGCCAACAAAGAGAATCTGGAGGAAATGTGGAATGTTGCTGCTCTGCCTCTTATACGTGCAGCCATGTCTCGTGACCGCTTCAAGATGATACTCAGATTTATCAGGTTTGACAACGAAAATACACGTGCAGAACGTGTGCAAACAGATAAAGCTGCACCAATACGGGACATCTGGACAATGCTGAACAGTAATCTGGAGAGAGCCTACAAGCCATATCATTGTATCACCGTCGACGAGCAATTATTTCCATTTAGAGGTCATACTAAATTTACCCAGTATATACCTTCAAAACCAGCTAAATATGGCATAAAGATTTTCTGGGCTTGTGACTCATCAAATGCCTACCCTTTACAAGGTCAGCTCTACACTGGGAAACCAACTGATGGTCCTCGACAAGTAAACATTGGAGAACGAACAGTATTGGACCTAGTGAGCTCGTATAAAGGCTCTGGAAGAAATGTCACCACCGATAACTTCTTTACAACCATGGAACTAGCTAAGGTATTGAACTCCTGGAACATGACACTAGTTGGTACAGTGAGAAAAAACAAAAGGTTCCTACCTAACAACATGCAGCCTGCCAAAGAAAGGCCTGTATACTCGACAAATTTTGCCTACAATCATGATGCAACAGTCTGTTCATATGTACCAAAGAAGAACAAATCAGTCGTGCTTCTATCATCTATGCACATGACGGGAGAAGTTGAAGAGACACTAGCAGCCAAGCCAGAGATAATAAAATACTACAACATAACAAAAGGTGGCGTTGATGTTATGGATAAAATGTTGGGAGAGTACACTGTGAAACGACGAACATCACGTTGGACTTTGGCATTTTTCTACAATATGATTGATGTCAGTGGGTTAGCATCCTACATCATCTACAGAGAACACAATCCAAGCTTCAGGGCAAAGGATCAACGAAGAAAGTTCCTGAAAGATCTCGCAAATCAGCTGTGTATGATTGCAATTGAAGATCGTAGTACAAACAAAATGATAATGAGAAACCATTTTCTTCGAGGTGCAGTAGAAATGGTGCTTGGACGATGCATTGTGGTAGCATCGCAGCCAGCAGCTGGCCCCAAAATACCTCATGGTAGTCGTGGACCCTCCCCTGTTGTTGGTAGTTGCTATGTCTGCAGAGACCTGAGGCGAAAACAACGCAAGACTAGAAAGTCTTGTGTGGTTTGTGTGAAACCCATTTGCGATGAACACTCTGTAGCAAAGCCAACATGCATTACTTGCAAAGAAAATCAATAAAAAAAAGTTTCTTACATTTTCTTTTATAATGTAAATGAACAGTTTTTTACTTGTTTATAATAGTTAAATAGCATTATCATTAAAAAAAAATTTATGCTTTTTCCCTTGCATTATCTTCATTCAAAATATATGAGGTACATTTGTACCTATGCAGCTTGTTATGGATGCAAAAAGATCTCGACCCCTTATCTCGGAAGCGGGTGGAGATATTTTATTGAAATTTGGCCAATATATTCTGGACCAAAAATGTAGAGATGTCACGAAATTTCAGCCCTCTACGTCTTTTCAAAAAAAAGTTATTGCAATTTTAAAACGGAATAGTTACAATTGTACCTATTCAGCCGGATAAGGGTTAAAGACGTTCGGAGTGAAAAAGATATTGAGTATGTAATTTTTTTTTTATTTTGTCAGATATTGATGTTTCACTATTCCACGCCCTTCCACTTCATTTTTTTCTTTTTTTTTTTACTTTTCCCACACTTTCATCTTCATCATCATCAGCATCTTTGACATCAACTTCTTCTTCACCTTATTCATCTTCTTCTTCATCTTCTACCTATTTTTTTTTTTTAATACATTCTTCATATTCATTTTATTCAACTATTATTATTCTTCCTATTCTACATATTCTTTTTATTCCACTGTTATTATTCTTCCTATTCTACTTCTTCATCATATTCTCATTTGTGACAGGCATTCCCGTAGTTGTTATCTATAAAAGTTGGAAGATTACACCTTCCGTTCTGCCAGTCACAAAAGTTACATTTGTCCGCGTTCAGTTTGGCCTGCAGCATCAGGCTTTATCCAGGGGCACCACGAGGAGGAACGGACTCACCCCCATACACTGCTTAGTCTTCTTCTGCATATAATTTAGATAATATCTTTTGCTCTGATATTAAGTCTTATGCTTAATGTTCTTCTGCTCTTTGTTCTGCAGCCTCTTGTTCTTCGGCTTCTCGGTCTTCCATGTCGTCGTCTCCAGGGTCGTCGTCTCCAGTGTCGTCATCTCCGCCGTCGTCGTCTCAGCCGTCGTCGTCTCCGCCGTCGTCGTCTCCGCCGTCGTCATCGGGGTGGTCTTCCGGGTCGTCGTCGTCGTCATCGGGGTGGTCTTCCGGGTCGTCGTCATCGGGGTGGTCTTCCGGGTCGTCGACTTTAGGGTCTTAAACTTGGAAATGTAGCAGAAGGTACAAGAAGGCTGAGAAAATGCCAAGAACCAGCTGATGGAACTGGAACTCGGATGGCTACCCGAAGGTTCAAGAGCCTATGGAACTACCGAGGACCAGCTGACGTTACTGGAACCCGGTTACTAAGCAGGAGGTACCCGTGCTAAAAAGCACTACCAAGGACCGCCTGGCGTTGGCGGAACTCGGATACCCAGAAGGAGGCACCTAAGCCAAAGGCTCTGCCCGGAACCAGCTGACGTTACTGGAACCAGGATGGGGAGCAGAAGGTACAAGAGCAAAAGACACTGCCGAGAACCAGCTGACGGTACTGGAACCCGGATGGGTAGCCGAAGGTCCAAGAGCCAATGGAACTACCGAGGACCAGCTGACGTTACTGGAACCCGGTTACTAAGCAGGAGGTACCCGTGCCTGAAAGCACTACCAAGGAACACCTGACGTTGGTGGAACTTGGATACCCAGAAGGAGGCACCTAAGCCAATGGCTCTGCCCGGAACCAGCTGACGGTACTGGAACCAGGATGGGGAGCAGAAGGTACAAGAGCAAAAGACACTGCCGAGAACCAGCTGACGGTGCTGGAACCAGGTGGTGGACCCGAAGGCCCACAGGAGAGGAGAGAACAGCTAGGCCGCGAGGCAGCCGCAGTTACCGAACCCCAACAGTCCTACAGGGGGAGCTGGGCCTACTGGCACTACAGAACCAGCCTTGACTACCAGTTCACGCAGCCCACATAGGAAGCTCCTAAACTGGAGGCACCCTGGAGTTGGCTAACCCGACTGCAACACGACGGGGCAAACATAGGCGTCTCAGCGAGTTTGACACACCCCGGAAACAGCTGACGGTGCTGAAACCAGGTTTGGCACGACGGAGTACCTGTGACAAAAACACTGCCGAGAACCAGCTGGCGGTGCTGGAACCCAGATGCGTTGCCCCAGTGTGCAAGAGCCAATGGCACGACCGAGGACCAGCTGACGGTGCTGGAACCCGGTTACTAAGCTGTAGGTGCCCGCGCTTAAAAG
Organism: Ranitomeya imitator; assembly: GCF_032444005.1. Taxonomy (NCBI): domain Eukaryota; kingdom Metazoa; phylum Chordata; class Amphibia; order Anura; family Dendrobatidae; genus Ranitomeya; species Ranitomeya imitator. The sequence continues at coordinate 206,967,315 of NC_091286.1, forward strand.
CACTACCAAGGACCGCCTGACGTTGGCGGAACTCGGATACCCAGGAGGAGGCACCTAAGCCAAAGGCTCGGCCCGGAACCAGCTGACGGTGCTGGAACCAGGTGGTGGACCCCAAGGCCCACAGGAGAGGAGAGAACAGCTAGGCCACGAGGCAGCCGCAGTTACCGAACCCCAACAGTCCTACAGGGGGAGCTGGGCCTACTGGCACTACAGAACCAGCCTTGACTACCAGTTCACGCAGCCCACATAGGAAGCTCCTAAACTGGAGGCACCCTGGGGTTGGCTAACCCGACCGCACCACGACGGGGCAAGCATAGGCGTCTCAGTGAGCTTGACACAACCCGGAAACAGCTGACGGTGCTGAAACCAGGCTTGGCACGAGGGAGTACCTGTGACAAGAACACTGCCGAGAACCAGCTGGCGGTGCTGGAACCCAGATGCGTTGCCCCAGTATGCAAGAGCCAATGGCACGACCGAGGACCAGCTGGCGGTGCTGGAACCCGGTTACTAAGCTGTAGGTGCCCGCGCTTAAAAGCACTACCAAGGACCACCTGACATTGGCGGAACTCGGATACCCAGGAGGAGGCACCTAAGCCAAAGGCTCGGCCTGGAACCAGCTGACGGTGCTGGAACCAGGTGGTGGACCCCAAGGCCCACAGGAGAGGAGAGAACAGCTAGGCCGCGAGGCAGCCGCAGTTACCGAACCCCAACAGTCCTACAGGGGGAGCTGGGCCTACTGGCACTACAGAACCAGCCTTGACTACCAGTTCACGCAGCCCACATAGGAAGCTCCTAAACTGGAGGCACCCTGGAGTTGGCTAACCCGACCGCACCACGATGGGGCAAGCATAGGCGTCTCAGTGAGCTTGACACAACCCGGAAACAGCTGACGGTGCTGAAACCAGGCTTGGCACGAGGGAGTACCTGTGACAAGAACACTGCCGAGAACCAGCTGGCGGTGCTGGAACCCAGATGCGTTGCCCCAGTGTGCAAGAGCCAATGGCACGACCGAGGACCAGCTGGCGGTGCTGGAACCCGGTTACTAAGCTGTAGGTGCCCGCGCTTAAAAGCACTACCAAGGACCGCCTGACGGTGGCGGAACTCGGATACCCAGGAGGAGGCACCTAAGCCAAAGGCTCGGCCTGGAACCAGCTGACGGTGCTGGAACCAGGTGGTGGACCCCAAGGCCCACAGGAGAGGAGAGAACAGCTAGGCAGCGAGGCAGCCGCAGTTACCGAACCCCAACAGTCCTACAGGGGGAGCTGGGCCTACTGGAACTACAGAACCAGCCTTGACTACCAGTTCACGCAGCCCACATAGGAAGCTCCTAAACTGGAGGCACCCTGGAGTTGGCTAACCCGACCGCACCACGACGGGGCAAGCATAGGCGTCTCAGTGAGCTTGACACAACCCGGAAACAGCTGACGGTGCTGAAACCAGGCTTGGCACGAGGGAGTACCTGTGACAAGAACACTGCCGAGAACCAGCTGGCGGTGCTGGAACCCAGATGCGTTGCCCCAGTGTGCAAGAGCCAATGGCACGACCGAGGACCAGCTGGCGGTGCTGGAACCCGGTTACTAAGCAGTAGGTGCCCGCACTTAAAAGCACTACCAAGGACCACCTGACGTTGGCGAAACTCGGATACCCAGGACGAGGCACCTAAGCCAAAGGCTCGGCCTGGAACCAGCTGACGGTGCTGGAACCAGGTGGTGGACCCCAAGGCCCACAGGAGAGGAGAGAACAGCTAGGCCGCGAGGCAGCCGCAGTTACCGAACCCCAACAGTCCTACAGGGGGAGCTGGGCCTACTGGCACTACAGAACCAGCCTTGACTACCAGTTCACGCAGCCCACATAGGAAGCTCCTAAACTGGAGGCACCCTGGAGTTGGCTAACCCGACCGCACCACGACGGGGCAAGCATAGGCGTCTCAGTGAGCTTGACACAACCCAGAAACAGCTGACGGTGCTGAAACCAGGCTTGGCACGAGGGAGTACCTGTGACAAGAACACTGCCGAGAACCAGCTGGCGGTGCTGGAACCCAGATGCGTTGCCCCAGTGTGCAAGAGCCAATGGCACGACCGAGGACCAGCTGGCGGTGCTGGAACCCGGTTACTAAGCTGTAGGTGCCCGCGCTTAAAAGCACTACCAAGGACCGCCTGACGTTGGCGGAACTCGGATACCCAGGAGGAGGCACCTAAGCCAAAGGCTCGGCCCGGAACCAGCTGACGGTGCTGGAACCAGGTGGTGGACCCCAAGGCCCACAAGAGAGGAGAGAACAGCTAGGCCGCGAGGCATCCGCAGTTACCGAACCCCAACAGTCCTACAGGGGGAGCTGGGCCTACTGGCACTACAGAACCAGCCTTGACTACCAGTTCACGCAGCCCACATAGGAAGCTCCTTAACTGGAGGCACCCTGGAGTTGGCTAACCCGACCGCACCACGACGGGGCAAGCATAGGCGTCTCAGTGAGCTTGACACAACCCGGAAACAGCTGACGGTGCTGAAACCAGGCTTGGCACGAGGGAGTACCTGTGACAAGAACACTGCCGAGAACCAGCTGGCGGTGCTGGAACCCAGATGCGTTGCCCCAGTGTGCAAGAGCCAATGGCACGACCGAGGACCAGCTGGCGGTGCTGGAACCCGGTTACTAAGCTGTAGGTGCCCGCACTTAAAAGCACTACCAAGGACCACCTGACATTGGCGGAACTCGGATACCCAGGAGGAGGCACCTAAGCCAAAGGCTCGGCCTGGAACCAGCTGACGGTGCTGGAACCAGGTGGTGGACCCCAAGGCCCACAGGAGAGGAGAGAACAGCTAGGCCGTGAGGCAGGCGCAGTTACCGAACCCCAACAGTCCTACAGGGGGAGCTGGGCCTACTGGCACTACAGAACCAGCCTTGACTACCAGTTCACGCAGCCCACATAGGAAGCTCCTAAACTGGAGGCACCCTGGAGTTGGCTAACCCGACCGCACCACGACGGGGCAAGCATAGGCGTCTCAGTGAGCTTGACACAACCCGGAAACAGCTGACGGTGCTGAAACCAGGCTTGGCACGAGGGAGTACCTGTGACAAGAACACTGCCGAGAACCAGCTGGCGGTGCTGGAACCCAGATGCGTTGCCCCAGTGTGCAAGAGCCAATGGCACGACCGAGGACCAGCTGGCGGTGCTGGAACCCGGTTACTAAGCTGTAGGTGCCCGCGCTTAAAAGCACTACCAAGGACCGCCTGACGTTGGCGGAACTCGGATACCCAGGAGGAGGCACCTAAGCCAAAGGCTCGGCCCGGAACCAGCTGACGGTGCTGGAACCAGGTGGTGGACCCCAAGGCCCACAGGAGAGGAGAGAACAGCTAGGCCGCGAGGCAGCCGCAGTTACCGAACCCCAACAGTCCTACAGGGGGAGCTGGGCCTACTGGCACTACAGAACCAGCCTTGACTACCAGTTCACGCAGCCCACATAGGAAGCTCCTAAACTGGAGGCACCCTGGAGTTGGCTAACCCGACCGCACCACGACGGGGCAAGCATAGGCGTCTCAGTGAGCTTGACACAACCCGGAAACAGCTGACGGTGCTGAAACCAGGCTTGGCACGAGGGAGTACCTGTGACAAGAACACTGCCGAGAACCAGCTGGCGGTGCTGGAACCCACATGCGTTGCCTATTAAAGATTGTCTTCCTAGAGCCCCAACTAGCGGTGTTGGAGCTAAGGGTAAGAAGGGGGAGCAGAGTGTAGGCCGAAGCCTGCACTGGACGCAGCTTTGTGTCTGCGTTGCGTTTGCAGGACACTTTGCCGGCTACACAGTGGGGGAACAGCTGGCGTTGCTGAACCCCACTAACACAATGGCGTGTGTTTTTCTCTGTGCAGCTAGCACTTGCGGTCAAAAACTAGCGATGTTAGAGCCCGTGTTGAAGCAGGAGGAGGAGGAGAGGAGCAGAGTGTAGGCCGAAGCCTATTTGAACCAATTTCAAAGGAAACCTTTAACCCCCCCTCAGGTGTTACAAAGTACAAGAGACACACCTTGTGCAGTATTAATGCTGCACAAGTGAAAGGTTGCTCTATTAATTTGTCTACTTGCACACGCTGAATGAAAGACGTACACAATTTAGCCCATTCTACAGTCAAACTGTAGTGGATGCGTGACTTGGCTTTTTAAGGAGACGCAGCACAGGTGTCCCAAATAACACCTTGGTGCTTGGCGCAGCTTCCTGAGCGTTGTTATTTGCTGTACAGGAGTCTGCGCTCTTGTGTTATCCCTTGGCAATGCCCTGTTAGAGCTGCCCGTCTTATGACCTCATTTCATGTTGGCCGGTGCGGTTAACGATGGCCATAAATCCCAGACCCACAGTGCCTTTTCATAAAGTCACACTGCGGTGCTGTGATTCGTGGCCTTGAGCAGTAAATATTTTGGCCGCTCACACACGTCCTTACACCTGCTTCAGACTGGGCGGCCTCTGCTGATCCCTTCTCGCATGCCGCGGCCATGAGGCTGCACAGTCTGAAGAAGGCGGAAGGAGATGAGTTAAGACAGGTGAAGATATGCACTGCTCGTGCCCATCAATCACACCCTCGCAGTCAAAATAAGACAACGAGGAGCATTGTTTCAGGCAGGGCGGACGCACAGGCGCAACAAGCCAACCAATGATGTCAGAAGACGGGAAGCGCTACCAAGGGGGGTGCTGCGTATCATTAGAAAGGAAAGTCACACCTCAGGGACAGTGGAATGGTCTCAATGAGACACATTTTGTACGTTTTGAGTTCCACGTGGGCAAGGACAAAAAGTCAGCCACCTTGTACAAATGCAGCAGTACTGCTGTACAAGGTGGCTGTTATACATAGAAACACCTGGGGGTGGGGGGCAGGCTCCCTTCAATTTCAGTTCATGTGCCTGCGTGGCGTTTGCAGGACACGTTGCCAGCTACACAGCAGGGGAACAGCTGGCGGTGCTGAACCCCACTAACACATTGGCTGGTGTTTTTCTCTGTGCAGCTAGCATGTCCAGGCAGAAACTGGCGTTGTTTGAGACCAGGGTCAGCAGGAGGAGGAGAGGAGCAAAGTGTAGGCCGAAGCCTGCACTGGTGGCAGCTTTTGGTCGGTTGTGCCAGCGTGGCTTGTGCTGGACACGTTGCCGACTACACAGCAGGGGAACAGCTGGCGGTGCTGAACCCCACTAACACATTGGCTGGTGTTTTTCTCTGTGCAGCTAGCATGTCCGGGCAGAAACAGGCGTTGTTTGAGCCCAGGGTCAGCAGGAGGAGGAGAGGAGCAAAGTGTAGGCCGAAGCCTGCACTGGTGGCAGCTTGTGTTCTGTTGTGCCAGCGTGGCTTGTGCTGGACACGTTGCCGACTACACAGCAGGGGAACAGCTGGCGTTGCTGAACCCCACTAACACAATGACTGGTGTTTTTCTCTGTGCAGCTAGCAGTTCCGGGCAAAAACTAGCGGTGTTTGAGCCCAGGGTCAGCAGGAGGAGGAGAGGAGCAGAGTGTAGGCCGAAGCCTGGTTGAACCAATTTCAAAGGTTACCTTTAACCCCCCCCTCAGGTGTTGCAAGGTACAAGAGCCACACCTTGAACAGCATTAATGATGCACAAGTCAAAGGTTGCTCTATTTGGTTTGCTCCTTGCACACGCTGAATAAAACACGTACACTATTTAGCCCATTATACTGTCAAACAGTTGTGGAGGCGTGACTTGTCTTTTTAAGGAGACGCAGCACAGGTGTCAAAATTTGCACCTATGTACTGGGCGCAGATTCCTGAGCGTTGTTATTTGCTGTACAGGAGTCTGCGCTATTGTGATCCCTTGGCCATGCGCTGTGAGCGCTTCCTGTCTTTTGACCTCATTTCATGTCGGCCGTTGCGGTTAGCGATGGACATGAATCCCAGACCCACAGTGTGTTTTCAAAAAATCACACTGCGTGGCTGGGATTCGTGGCCTTGTGCAGTAAATAGGTTTGCCGCTCACACATGTCCTTACACCTGCTCCAGACTGGGCGGCCTCAGCTGATCCCTTATCGCCTACCACGGCCAGGAGGCCGCACAGTCTGAAGAAGGCGGAAGGAGATGAGTTAAGACAGGCGAACATATGCACTGCTCGTGCCCATAAACCACACCCTCGCTGACAAAATAAATATGACAACGAGGGGCGTTGTTTCTAGCAGGGCAGATGCACAGGCGCAGCCAGCTAACCATGATGACAAAAGACGGGAAACGCTACCAAGGGGGGTGCTGCGTATCATTAGAAAGGAAAGTCACACCTCAGGGACAGTGGAATGGTCTCAATGAGACACATTTTGTACGTGTTGAGTTCCACGTGGGCAAGGAGAAAAAGTCAGCCACCTTGTACAAATGCAGCAGTACTGCTGTACTAGGTGGCTGTTATACATAGAAACACCTGGGGGGGTGGGGCCAGGTTCCCTTTAATTTCAGTTCATATGCCTGCGTGGCGTTTGCAGGTCACGTTGCCGGCTACACAGCAGGGGAACAGCTGGCGTTGCTGAACCCCACTAACACATTGGCTGGTGTTTTTCTCTGTGCAGCTAGCACTTCCGGGCAAAAACTAGCGGTGTTTGAGCCCAGGGTAAGCAGGAGGAGGAGAGGAGCAGAGTGTAGGCCGAAGCCTGCACTGGTGGCAGCTTTTGTTCTGTTGTGCCAGCGTGGCTTGTGCTGGACACGTTGCCGACTACACAGCAGGGGAACAGCTGGCGGTGCTGAACCCCACTGACACATCAGCTAGTGTTTTTTCTGTGTAGACAACACTTCCAGGTGGCAACTGACAGTGTTGAAACCCAGGGAATCAAAGAGGAGCAGAGTGTAGGCCGAAGCCTGCAGTGGAGCAAGTTGAAAGGGAACCTTTAACCCCCCCCCCCCAGGCATTTGTTGCTGAAAGAGCCATCTTGTACAGCAGTAATACTGCACATGGAAAATGGTGGCTCCGAAAATTATGCTCCTTGCAAACGCTGAAGTACACACTCATATAATGTGTCCCCTCACACCGTCAAACCATCCCGGAAGTGGGACTTTCCTTTGTAATGTGACACAGCACAGCCGTCATTCCAACCCCCTTGGTGCCGGGCGCCACCTCCTCAACGTTGTTTGGTTCTGTCACGGAGCCCGCGCTGTAATGTTATCCCTTGGCCATGCACAGTTAGCGGTGCCCGTCTTCTGACATCATGTAGGTGGGTGTCAGGCTGGCAGTGCCTGTGCGTCCAAGCTGCCCGAGATCCAACCTTGCAGTGTCATCTAATGTAGTCCCACTGCGGGCCAGGGATCCATGGGCATGCGCAGTGCATATCATCGCCTCTCACTCACCTCCTTCCTGCTTCTTCAGACTGTGCGGCGTCACGGCCGTGGCATGTTATTAGGGATCAGCTGACGCCGCCTAGTCTGAAGAAGCGTGAAGAAGGGGAGTGAGAGGCTAGTATATGCACTGCGCATGGCCATGGATACCAGGCCCACTGTGGGATCACATTAGACGACACTGCGAGGTGTGATTTCGGGCAGCGTGGACGCACAGGCGCAGCCAGGACGACAACAAATGATGTCAGAGGACGGGCAGCGCAAACTGTGCATGGCCAAGGGATAACATAACAGCGCAGGGTCCATGACGGAATCAAACAATGCTAAGGAGGCAGCGCACGGTGCCAAGGGGGTAGCAATGACGGCTGTGCTGCGTCACATTACAAAGGAAAGTCCCACCTCCGGGACGGTTGGACGGTGTGAGGGGACACATTACATGAGTGTGTAGTTCAGCGTTTGCAAGGAGCATAATTTCAAGAGCGACCTTTCCCTTGTGCAGTATTAGTGCTGCACATGGTGGCTCTTTCAGTAACAAACGCCTAGGGGGGGGGGGGACAGGTCCCCTTACATTTTAGTTGTGCCAGCGTGGCGGTCGCATGACAGCTGACGTTACTGAACCCCAATAACAGAGGAGCGACTGTTGACTGTGCACACAGCACTTCCAGGCACCAACTGGCGGTGTTAGAGCCCAGGGACAGCAGGAGGAGCAGATTGGAGGTATTGCCGCACACACAGCTGGGGATCAGCTGACGTTACTGAACCCCAATAACAGAGGAGCGACTGTTGACTGTGCACACAGCACTTCCAGGCACCAACTGGCGGTGTTAGAGCCCAGGGACAGCAGGAGGAGCAGATTGGAGGTATTGCCGCACACACAGCTGGGGATCAGCTGACGTTACTGAACCCCAATAACAGAGGAGCGACTGTTGACTGTGCACACAGCACTTCCAGGCACCAACTGGCGGTGTTAGAGCCCAGGGACAGCAGGAGGAGCAGAGGAACAGAGTGTAGGCCGAAGCCTGATTGGAGCAAGTTGAAAGGGAACCTTTAACCCCCCCCCCAAGACGTTTGTAGCTGAAAGAGCCATCTTGTGCAGCACTAAGGATGCAAAAGGAAAAGGTTGCTCTTTTAATTATGCTCCTTGCAAACACCGAAGTAAACACTAAAAATGTGTCCCTTTATACCGTTAAACCGTTCCGGAGGTGCGAATTTCCTTCGTAATGGGACACAGCACAGCTGTCATTCCTATCCCCTTGATGCTGTGCGCTGCCTCCTCAGCGTTGTTTTAAGCTGTCACGGAGCCTGCGCTGTTCTGTTAGCCCTTGGCCATGCCCAATTAGCGCTGCCTGTCTTCTGACATAATTTGGTGTCAGGCTGTCAGTGCCTGTGCGTCCACGCTGCTCCAGATCCCACCTCGCAGTCTCGTCTAACGTAATCCCACTGCGGGCCTTGGAACCATGGGCATGCACAGTGCATAACCTCGACTCTCACTCCCCTCCTTCCCTCTTCTTCAGACTGTGCGGTGTCACGGCCGTGGCATGCTAGGGATCAGCTGACGGCGCACAGTCTAAAGAAGGCGGAGGGAAATGAGTGAGAGCCCGAGGGGAAGATATGCACTGCGCATGCCCATGGATCCCAGGCCCGCAGTGTGACTCAATCAGAAGACACTGCGAGGCGGGATCTCGGGCAGCGCGGCCGCACAGGCGCAGCCAGCCTGACACCAAATTATGTCAGAAGACAGGCAGCGCAAATAGGGCATGCCCAAGGGATAACAGAACAGCGCAGGCTCCGTGACAGCTTAAAACAACGCTGAGGAGGCAGCGCATGGCACCAAGGGGGTAGGAATGACGGCTGTGCTGCGTCACATTACGAAGGAAAGTCCCAGCTCCGGGACGGTATAACGGTATCAGTGAACACATTTTATAAGTGTTAAGTTCTGCGTGTGCAAAGAGCTAAAAAAAAAGAGCTACCTTTTCCTTGTGCAGCATTACTGCTGCACAAGATGGCTCTTTCAGTAACAAACGACGGGGGGGGGGGACAGGTTCCCTTACATTTAGGTTGTTGTGCCAGCGTGGCGGTCGCAGGACACATTGCCGGCTACACAGCTGGGGATCAGCTGACGTTACTGAAACCCAATAACACTGGGTCGTATGTTTTTACTGTGCAGCCTGCACTTCTGAGCCGCAACTGGCGGTGTTGGAGCCCAGGAATAGCAGTTCAGGTGGTAGAAAGATGAACACAGCAGGAGACCTGGATGACACCCAATTACTTAATCAGGCAGAGGAGTGGCAAATTCCTGCAAGATCCAGGCCTGGTTCATTTTCAGGAAAGTAAGCCGGTCAACGTTATCGGAGGATAGTCGCATGCGACGGTCTGTTAGTACACCACCTGCGGCACTAAAGACACGTTCCGATAAGACACTAGCTGCAGGGCAAGCCAGCACCTCCAATGCATACTGGCTTAGCTCTGGCCATGTATCCAGCTTAGAGACCCAAAACTTGAACGGGGAAGAGCCGTCTGGGAGTACAGTAAGAGGGCAAGCCATGTAGTCTGTCACCATCTGACGGAACCGTTGCCTCCTGCTGACTGGAGCCGCCGGTGATGGTGTAGACATTTGGGGCGGGCACACAAAAGTGTTCCAGAGTTGTGCCATACTGGGCTTGCCTTGGGCAGAGGCACTGCTTCTGCTCCCTCTTTGGGCAGAGCCTCCCCCACTGCCTCGACGCACTGAGCTGCTTTGTAAAGCACTAGCAGCACTCCTCTCAGTTGGACAGGAGAAGATGATGGAATTCACCAGTGTGTCGTGGTACTCCCGCAATTTACGCTCCCGGGTCAACGCAGGGATGAGGTTTTGGACGTTGTCCCGGTAGCGAGGATCGAGGAGGGTGAACACCCAATAATCAGGCATGTTGAGAATGTGGTCGATGCGGCGGTCATTTCTCAGGCACTGCAGCATGAAATCCACCATGTGCTGCAGAGTGCCAACTGGCCCAGAAACGCTGTCCCCTGCTTGAGACATGATCTCTGCCCGCTCGTCATCACCCCACCCTCGCTGTACACACTGACCACTGGACAATTGTGTCGCTCCCTCCTCTGGACGGAGCTCTTCCTCCTCCATTGACTCCTCCTCATCCTCCTCACAAATTGGCCCCTGCGTGGCGCTGACTCTCCAGAAGCTGATGGAAAAGGTGACTCCTCATCCTCCACCTCTTCCACCACATCATCCCTTAACCCTTGCAAAGTTTGCTGAAGCAGGCAGATAAGGGGGACAGTCATGCTGACTAGTGCATCATCTGCACTTGCCATCCGCGTGGAATAATCAAAAGGACGCAAAACCTGGCAGACGTCCTTCATAGTGGCCCACTCTGTGGTTGTGAAGTCTGATCGGCGCTGACTGCGACTTCTTTGCGCCTGATGCAGCTGGTACTCCATAACTGCTTGCTGCTGCTCACACAACCGCTCCAACATATGTAACGTGGAATTCCACCGGGTAGGTAGGTCACATATGATGCGGTGTTCCGGAAGGCGGAATCGGCGCTGCAGAGCAGCAATGCGGGATCTGGCCAAGCTGGAACGCCGCAAGTGAGCACACTCTAGGCGGACCTTGTGCAGCAGGGCATCAAGATCCGGATAGTCCCTCAGAAAACTCTGCACAACCAAATTGAGCACATGTGGCAGACATGGGATGTGAGTGAGGTTGCCAAGGGCCAAAGCTGCCACCAGATTTCGGCCATTGTCATACACTACCATGCCTGGCTGGAGATTCGCTGGCAGTAACCACACATCGCTCTCCTGCTTGATGGCATTCCAGAGCTCCTGTGCTGTGTGGCTTCGATGCCCCAATGAAACTAGTTTCAAGACGGCCTGCTGACGTTTGGCCACGGCTGTGCTCATGTCGGTCATAGGTAAACGTTCACGGGTCCATGTGGAGGTGGACTGTGACGGATCCTGCAGAGAGGAATCAGAGGAACTGGTGTAAGAGGAGGAGTCGATGCGTACAGACTGGATTCCTGCAATCCTTGGAGTGGGCAGGACACGTCCTGCGCCACTCGCACGATCTGTACCTGGCTCAACAACATTAACCCAATGGGCAGTGAGGGAAACATATCGCCCCTGTCCATGCTGACTGGTCCACGCATCGGTGGTGAGGTGGACCTTGCTACTGACGGCGTTCAGTAGCGCATGTTTTATGTTTGCCTCAACATGCCTGTGCAGGGCAGGGACAGCCTGCCTGCTGAAGTAAAAGTGGCTGGGCACCTTGTACTGTGGGACTGCCAATGCCATCAAGTCACGGAAGCTGTCAGTCTCCACCAGCCTGAACGAGAGCATTTCCAGGGACAACAGTTTGGCAATGCCTGCATTCAGAGCCTGTGCTCGGGGGTGGTTGGCCGAGAATGCCCGCCTTTTCTCCCATGCCTGGACTACCGATGGCTGTAGAGTAGACTGGGAGTGTGAGGATGACTGGGAAGGTGGTGCTGTGGGTGGAATTACACTAGGTCTCTGGACAACAGTGGAGGAAGAGGCAACACGAGATGAAGAGGTGGTAGCTGCCGCTGTTGGTTGGCCTACGTCTTCACTGTGTTTCTGTAACTCCACCGCATGCCTGTTCCGCACATGTTTCCACATATTTGTGGTATTGAGGTTGCTGACACTTTTACCTCTTTTTACTTTCTGATGACACAGCTTGCATTTGACAAAACAAATGTCATCTGCAACTGTGTCAAAAAAGGACCAGGCACTGCAAGTCTTGGGAGCGCCCTTTTTGGCTTTTGAAAGAGACAGGCTCCTAACGGGTGCCAAAGTGGAGGCTACAGGCTCCGCAGTCTTCCCCCTCCCTCTCCCTCTTTGGCCCGTAAGGGGAAGCTCTTCCTCAGAGCTGCTCCCACCACCTTCCTGTTCCTCACGCCACGATGGGTCAAGGACCTCATCATCTCCACTACCCTCTGCCACCAACTGCTCCTCCTGGGTAGTCTCGGCAGCACAGTACGCATCAGAAAGCGGCACCTGAGTTTCATCATCAGATGCGAACTGCGCTGTGGTCACCGGAGGCACTGGCCCACCTGCCTCTTCAGAGTCAGAGAGATAAAGCTTTTGGGCATCACTGCACACTGCCTCTTCTTCCATTTCTCCAATGCTGCTTGGCTGGCCCCCTGTTTCCAAGCCAAGAGATTCAGAGAACAGAAGTAGAGACGGCTCCTGTCCTGGGCTCTCTGACTGCCTGGCCAATTTGGCAGGTGGTGAAGAGACAGATGGCTGCTCTCTAGTGCTCTGTGCCTGAGAGGATGTGGCACTAACTGAAGTCGATGCCGAGGCGTTAGCTGGCATCCACCCGACAACGGCTTCAATTTGGTCTTCACGTAGCAGCGGTGCACGGCGCTCTCCGACAAAGCTGCGCATGAAGGACTGTTCCCTGCTGAAACTGAGTGACGACGAGTCACCGGCGCCCGCAGCAGGCACAGAATCACCACGTCCTCTCCCTGCTCCTCTCCCTGCTCCGCGCCCACGCCCACGTGCCTTACTCCCTGCCCTCTTCATCTTGGTTGACAGATAAAGATAAGCAGAAAAGTACTAAGGCCTTAGTGTGCTTATTCCTGAAATGCTCCTCCTAACAGGTGTAAGAAACACTAATGTTGTAAATTGTGGACTAAACTTTATTATTTTTCAAATGTGGCCTACACAAGTGTTAAGTTGTGTTTGGTGAACTTAACTTTTTTTTTGGTGCAGATCGGGCTACAGAGCTAGTTTAAATCACACGGAGACCGTGCAGACAGCCGTAAACGGCGCTGCAAGGCCAAAAAACCCTCCTCTCGGTTATCCTATATAGTGTTTTTCCACTATTTAGCTGGATACGAGTGGAAAGACACTAATAGGAATTTTTTTTTTCAAATTTTAAACTGGCTGCACTATTTGAAAAAAAGGAAATTGTTTTTCAAGGTATGAGGCAGTAACGCACCCTGAGCTGAATCCAACCGGCTATGGCTGCACACAGACTACAGGGCGAGCTGCGCTCACACAGAGACCGTGCAGACAGCCGTAAACGGCGCTGCAAGGCCAAAAAACCCTCCTCTAGGTTATCCTATATAGTGTTTTTCCACTATTTAGCTGGATACGAGTGGAAAGACACTAATAGGAATTTTTTTTTTCAAATTTTAAACAGGCTGCACTATTTGAAAAAAAAGTAAAATTTTTCTCAAGGTATGAGCCAGTAACGAACCCTGAGCTGAATCCAACCGGCTATGGCTGCACACAGACTACAGGGCGAGCTGGTCTCACACGGAGACCGTGCAGACAGCCGTAAACGGCGCTGCAAGGCCAAAAAACCCTCCTCTAGGTTATCCTATATAGTGTTTTTCCACTATTTAGCTGGATACGAGTGGAAAGACACTAATAGGAATTTTTTTTTTTCAAATTTTAAACAGGCTGCACTATTTGAAAAAAAGTAAAATTTTTCTCAAGGTATGAGCCAGTAACGAACCCTGAGCTGAATCCAACCGGCTATGGCTGCACACAGACTACAGGGCGAGCTGGGCTCACACAGAGACCGTGCAGACAGCCGTAAACGGCGCTGCAAGGCCAAAAAAACCTCCTCTAGGTTATCCTATATAGTGTTTTTCCACTATTTAGCTGGATACGAGTGGAAAGACACTAATAGGAATTTTTTTTTTCAAATTTTAAACAGGCTGCACTATTTGAAAAAAAGTAAAATTTTTCTCAAGGTATGAGCCAGTAACGAACCCTGAGCTGAATCCAACCGGCTATGGCTGCACACAGACTACAGGGCGAGCTGGGCTCACACGGAGACCGTGCAGACAGCCGTAAACGGCGCTGCAAGGCCCAAAAACCCCCCTCTAGGTTATCCTATGTAGTGTTTTTCCACAATAGAGCTGGAGACTGGTGGAAAAACACTAATAGGAAATTTGAGAAAAAATGTGCAGCAGGCTGCACTAAGAGCAAAAAAGGACAACTGTGTGAGGCAGTGTGAACCCCCCCTGAGCTGAATACAACCGGGTATATGGCTGCACACAGACTACAGAGTGAGCTGCACACACACACACACACACAGAGACCTTGCAGAACGCTGTTAAAACAGCGCTGCAAGGCAAGAGCAAGGTGAACAGTGAAGAACACACAGCGTTTTGCTAAATTAGCCTTTGGAAAGGAAAATAAAGTAATTAGCTAGCTCGTCTGGCCCTCAGTTAGAACACAGCGTCCTGTCCCTAACTGAAATCACAGTAGAGTGAGCGCAAAATGGCGGCAGCGTTTTTTATAGTGCAGAGTGACATCATTTCAGCAGCCAATCCAAGCCTTGCCAGTACTTACATGCCCACCATGCTAAACAGGATGTGCCCACACTTCCAATCATTCTTCATTGGCTGCTGCGTTCAGTTTGAATTCTGGGAACTTCCGATTCCGGTATCCGATACGCGGGAAGTATCGGAATTCGGTATCGGAATTCCGATACCGCAAATATCGGCCGATACCCGATACTTGCGGTATCGGAATGCTCAACACTACTCGGGGGTGGTTTGCTGAGAATGGCCGCCTTTTCTCCCATGCCTGTACTACCGATGGCTGTTGACTGGGCTGGGAGTGTGAGGATGACTGGGAACGTGGTGCTGTGGGTGGAATTACAGTGGGTCTCTGGACAACAGTGCCAGAGGTTCTTCCATGGCGATCCTGGGAGGAAGCCGAACCAGCTGTGTGTGAGCTGGAGGAAAAGGCAACACGAGCTGAAGAGGTGGTAGCTGCCGCTGTTGGTTGGCCTAGGTCTTCAGTGTGTTTTTGTAACTCCACCGCGTGCCTGTTCTACACATGTTTCCACATATTTGTGGTATTGAGGTTGCTGACACTTTTCCCTCTTTTGACTTTCTGATTACACAGCTTGCATTTGACAAAGCAAATGTCATCTGCAACTGTGTCAAAAAAGGACCAGGCACTGCAAGTCTTGGGAGCGCCCTTTTTGGCTTTTGGAAGAGACAAGCTCCTAACGGGTGCCAAAGTGGAGGCTACAGGCTCCGCAGTCTTCCCCCTCCCTCTCCCTCTTTGGCCCGTTCGGGGAATCTCTTCCTCAGAGCTGCTCCCACCACCTTCCTGTACCTCACACCATGATGGGTCAAGGACCTCATCATCTACACTACCCTCTGCCACCAACTGCTCCTCCTGGGTAGTCTCGGCAGCACAGTACGCACCAGAAAGCGGCACCTGAGTTTCATCATCAGATGCGAACTGCACTGTGGTCACCGGAGGCACTGGCCCACCCGCTTCTTCAGAGTCAGAGAGACAAAGCTGTTGGGCATCACTGCACACTGCCTCTTCCTCCATTTCTCCAATGCTGCTTGGCTGGCCCCCTGTTTCCAAGCCAAGAGATTCAGAGAACAGAAGTAGAGACGGCTCCTGTCCTGGGCTCTCTGACTGCCTGGCCAATTTGGCAGGTGGTGAAGAGACAGAATGCTGCTCTCCAGTGCTCTGTGCCTGAGAGGATGTGGCACTAATTGAAGTCGATGCGTTAGCTGCCATCCATCCAACAACGGCTTCAATTTGATCTTCACGCAGCAGCGGTGTACGGCGCTCTCCTACAAAGCTGCGCAGGAAGGACTGTTCCCTGCTGAAACTGGGTGATGATGAGTCACCGGTGCCCACAGCAGGCACAGAATCACCAAGTCCTCTCCCTGCTCCACGCTCACGCCCACGTGCCTTACTCCCTGCCCTCTTCATCTTGGTTGACAGATAAAGATAAGCAGAAAAGTACTAAAGGCTTAGTGTGCTTATTCCTGAACAGCTCCTCCTAACAGGTATAAGAAACACTAATTTTCTACAGTGTGGACTAGACTTTATTATGAGCTAATGTGGCCTACACAACTGTAAAGTGGTGTGTTTGGTGAACTTTACTTTTTTTTTTTGGGGGGGGGGGCAGATCTGACTACAGAGTGAGTTTCACTCACACGGAGACCGTGCAGACAGCCGTAAATGGCACTGCAATGCCCAAAAAACCTCCTCTATGTTGTCCTATGTAGTGTTTTTCCACTATTTTGCTGGAAACAGGTGGAAAGCCACTAATAGGAAATTTTTGAAAAAATGTGCACCAGGATGCACTATATTAGCAAAAAAGGACAATGTATTTTACAGTATGAGTCAGTAACGCACCCTGAGCTGAATACAACCGGCTGTGGCTGCACACAGACTACAGGGCGAGCTGCACTCACACAGAGATCGTGCAGACAGCCGTAAATGGCGCTGCAAGGCCCAAAAAACCTCCTCTATGTTATCCTATGTAGTGTTTTTCCACAATTTTACTGGATACGGGTGGAAAGCCACTAATAGGAAATTTTTGAAAAAATGTGCAGCAGGCTGCACTATTAGCAAAAAAGGACAATGTATTTTACGGTATGAGGCAGTGACGCACCCTGAGCTGAATACAACCGGCTGTGGCTGCACACAGACTACAGGGCGAGCTACACTCACATGGAGACCGTGCAGACAGCCGTAAACAGCGCTGCAAGGCCAAAAAACCCTCCTGTATGTTATCCTATGTAGTGTTTTTCCACAATTTTGCTGGATACGCGTGGAAAGCCACTAATAGGAAATTTTTGAAAAAATGTGCAGCAGGCTGCACTATTAGCAAAAAAGGACAATGTATTTAACGGTATGAGGCAGTGACGCACCCTGAGCTGAATACAACCGGCTGTGGCTGCACACAGACTACAGAGCGAGCTACACTCACGTGGAGACCGTGCAGACAGCCGTAAACGGCGCTGCAAGGCCCAAAAACCCTCCTCTAAGTTATCCTATGTAGTGTTTTTCCACAATTTAGCTGGATACGGGTGGAAAGCCACTAATAGGAAATTTTTGAAAAAATGTGCAGCAGGCTGCACTATTAGTAAAAAAGGACAATGGATAGAACAGTATGAGGCAGTGTGAACCCCCCCTGAGCTGAATACAACCGGCTATGGCTGCACACAGACTAGAGAGTGAGCTGCACACACACACACACACACACACAGAGAGACCTTGCAGAATGCTGTTAAAACAGCGCTGCAAGGCAAAAGCAAGGTGAACACACAGCGGTTGCTAAATTAGCCTGGGAAAAGCGCAATGAAGCAATTCGCTATCTCAACTGGCCCTCAGTCAGAACACAGCGTCCTGTCCCTAACTGAATTCACAGCAGAGTGAGCGCAAAATGGCGGCAGCGTTTTTTATAGTGCATCATGACATCATTTCAGCAGCCAATCACAGCCTTGCCAGAAGTTACATGCCCACCATGCTGAACAGGATGTGCCCACACTTGCACTCATTCCTCATTGGCTGAATTCGTGCAGTTTGAATTCTGGGAACTTCCGATTCCGGTATCCGATATGCGGTAAATATCGGAACTCGGTATCGGAATGCTCAACACTAGTAATGACACAACCAAGATGGCTATAGCATTACAGTGACACTCCGGCAATCCTTGCATGCTTATTGATGGGTAACATGCACCAAAAATGTGGACAGGATTTTGCATTCACATAGAGTTTACATAGAGCACCGCCAATTACTCGCCGAGTAATGAGTACATCCAATACTCGAATGATAACCGAGTATCACCAAGCACGTTCGCTCATCCCTATAAGTTAACTTATCCAAATGAAAAGTAAAAATGTCTATCAACTTTTAATCTATGTTCTGCTGTAAATAGAATACAGCTGTAGGAGCTTTCCAAATCATTGCTTTTTTGTTTTCTTAATATTTTACACAGTGTCCCACCTTTTTTTTGAAATTGTGTTCAACATAGAGATGATTTCTTATTATTACTATTATTATTAAGAATACTAATAATAATATTATTATTAAGGTTAATGCATCTGTGCAGCGGCTAATCATACTTTTGTCCTTAGCAGACAAGAGTTAACATAGACAGATGATCTGACATCTTTATGATTCTGTGAGTCTCAAAGCATATTTTATTTTTGCTAACATTGGAGTGCTTTTTGGATGTCATTCATCTGAAACTTAGATATATGAAATAATTTCATTTATCTCTAATCCTAACTGCCTGTCTTTAAATATCTGGTATCTTCTATAATCCATTTGGTATTTGAGCTAGTATTTAAACTAAAGGACATATAGTATATATATTTTTCTCTGCACCTGAGCAGTGATTTTGGCTACAAATTTTATGTAGGAAGATGGGACAGATAGTGGTCTCTCTTGCGTGTCTGGGCTGGAACTGTCAGGACTGTCACCATTATTGCCGTTGGAAGCACTTTCTGACGGGAGTAGACCTTTGCACCTGACTGCTGGGGGTGGGTGTGATATAAAAGGGACTGCACACATAGGAACAGGGCTTTTGGCTGGTACCCAGGGTGTGCTACAGGAGAAGGTTGACTCCCTCTCCGCAGATTGACGCCAACTGTCAGGCCCGCTCGTCAGCGCTCCATCACATGCACATACAGACTGTGCATCTCCAGAGACCAACTCTCCTTTAATTTCCGACCCTGGCAGCACTAATCGGTCAGTGCATCAGATATCTGCTGACTATCTTTATAACGCTGATCCGGCGTTGCACATGGTCCGCAGCAGTGAGACTGCAGCCTCCTCTCCGAGACTTTGTACTCCTATGGCGGTGCAGCAGACCAGAATACTTCACCGCCATACAGAGAAAGTGCTTCACTTTTCTCCAGGACCAGCTCAGAGACGTCACATGCCGCCTACAGCGCCATCATGGGATCTTCCAGCCACCATCGTCTAGAAACCAGAGACTATTTCACCCATTGCAGTTACTTTATTGCTATATACACTTTGAGGGCCTGTATGTTTACACCCCTTTTCTCCCTGTGTGGAGTATTTACTGTTGAGACTTCCATATATACATAAAACCTGTTAACTCTTGCTCTGCCTCCTGCTCGTCACTGCATCCTGCGTTCCCGCTAGTACCTTACATTTGGTGTAGTCGACAGGATGCAGTCTAACAACATGGAGGCGGCAGACTAAGCAGTTGGGGTAGGCCCCAGGTCCAGTATATTGCTGGGGGCAATGTTGAATAATGTACCAAAATTTAGGGGGAATAACACCATGTTGTGAAGTTGGACAGAGCGTATAAGGGGTATGATGAGGTTGTACCCCATGTCCCCTCCATTGGAAGCCGAAGTGGCAATAATGGCATTAGATGGAAAATCCAGAGACTTAGTTATGTTGTGGACCCCCCGGGAGCTAAACACTTTTAATAAAGTGCTGCACATTCTGGAAGAGACACATAGGGATCCCACAGACGTAGGGGAACTGAAGACACATCTCTTTAGTCGCATGCAGAGAGAGTGGGAGACTGTGAATCAGTACATGAACACACTGCAGGAATTACATACTTCGATTGTTAGGAAAGATGGCATTGGTATAGACCATACAGACATAATGATGCAAGACCTTTTAGTGACGGGCTTGTGGGACACGATGATGAAACAGACCTTGCGAGAGCACAAGCAGGAAAACCCTCGGGTGACTTTTGCTGAGATAGGAAGTGAAGTGTGCATGCGTGAACAGGAGCAGGGGGTGACAGTCCCGGTGGGGAAGGTCCGCAGCGGGGAGGTTACCTAAATGCAATCAACGAACCACAATGGGAGAAAGAATTGAGAAGAGAATGTCTGAATATTAAAGGAGAATTGGCTGACAATAAAAATAAGTCATAGACTGCTGCAAAGGTTTCAGGGGACAGGGAAGGCCCAGAGTCGTGCCATGAAATCAGAATGCTTTGTCTACAGTGACCTCTCACTTGCTTTAATTTGGCGAGAGTGGACATATAGCATGGGAGTGTGCACGTCAGGGAAGAGTCCCACCCCATCGCCCGTTAAACTAACAGGCTTTGAGCCGGGGGGATGCCGCCTGGAGACAGACCAGATGCAGAGGAGTAGTGGAAGTTCCACAAGTTTAGCATCAGTGTGTCCTCTAGTTTGGGCTGAATTTTATGGTCATGCAGTGCGCTGTCTGGTGGACACAGGTTCACAGGCAACAACGATGCCAGAAATTTACTTCCGGCAGCATTTTCCAGAAGAGCGGTGGCCCAAGTGGGGCCCAGTGATAAAGTTGATGTCTGCCAACTAATTGCCCATTCTGGTTGCAGGAGTGGCGTGGATGCAATTCCCCATTTGTGGAAAAGATATGGGACGAAAGGGTGTGGTGCTAACCCAGGGAGAAATGAATAGCGGACATACAGTCATTCTGGGAATTAACATTTTGAAGGAATTCATGAGACTCTTCATCAATTAAGCCTTTAATGAGACCCTGAAGCAATAGAGGCCAAATATGCCTCACAGAAGAGTATTCCAACAGTTAGTGCGTGCAGCTCAAGCTTAAGAATCTTGCTGTGAAGGCGGAGTGTTAGGAAAAGTGATTCTTCCTGCTCCTTCCAAATTCATTCTACCACTCGGACAAGCAATTCTCACCTTGCCCATTCGAGCTGGCATCCCATTGGAAGGAGTTGAGATTCAAATTGAGTCTTCGTTTCTGAAGCAACTTCCCTCGGTATTCTTGGTGGCACGAACATTAGCCACTGTGCGTGATGGGACTGTTCCTGTATGCTGTGTCAATTTAGAGGATCAGGATGTCACAGTTCCCTCGAAACACGAAGTAGCCTAGATTGTGAATATGCCTGAAGAGATAGTGCCACCTCAAACTGTACAAATGGAGGTTCAGCAAGGAGACCCCTGGACTGTGACGTGAACTCCTTTTCGTCACCGGAGCTTCAACACATTCAGGATGTACAATATGTTCTAGAACAAATGCGGGCTGAATTGGCCGGACTCACTCAGGCACAGGTGCAACAGGTGGAAGCTCTGATAGGGCAATATAGGGATGTGTTCGCCTGCCATGAAGATGATTTTGGCTACACCACGGCTATCACATGCGAGATACCCACTGGAAATACCGTGTCCATTAGATAATGCTATCGGCAAATCACACCACAGCTGTACCAAGAGGTGAATAATAATAATAATCTTTATTTATATAGCGCCAACATATTCCACAGCGCTTTATAGTTTAACAGCTTCAAACAAAATAGTCATAAGTAACAATGTTAACAATACAATAATTAAAGCAACACAAGACGACCCTGCTCGTGAGAGCTTACAATCTACAATGAGGTGGGGAGATACAAAGTACAGGTGTGTATTTACAATGATGTATTTACAATGATGGTCCAGCCATCTTCAGGGAGTGGGGGACAGATGGAAGTAGTGAATGGGCTACACACAAACAAAATAACTGATTAGGGAACATGATAGGCTGCTCTGAACAAATGTGTTTTGAGGGAGCACCTAAAACTATGCAAATTGTGCATGGTCCTAATTTCTTGGGGTAGAGCATTCCAGAGGATTGGAGCAGCACGGGAGAAGTCTTGGAGTCAGGAGTGGGAGGTGTGGATTAGTGCAGAGGTTAGTCGAAAGTCGTTTGCAGAGCGCGGAGGTCGGTTAGGCCAATAGACAGAAATGAGGGTGGAGATGTAAGGGGGTGCCGCACTGTGAAGAGCTTTGTGGGTGAGAACAAGAACTTTGTATTGTATCCTGTAATGAATGGGCAGCCAGTGTAATGACTGGCGAAGAGCGGATGCAATTGAATAACGATTAGCTAGATAGACAACCCTGGCTGCTGCATTAAACATAGACTGGAGAGGGGAAAGTCGAGTGAGGGAGAGGCCAATTAATAGAACGTTGCAGTACTCCAGGCGGGAGTGGATCAGGGCGACCGTGAGGGTTTTTGTTGTTTCTATAGTGAGAAAATGGCGGATTCCAGAGATGTTCTTTAGGTGTAAGCGGCATGAGCGGACAAGAGATTGTATATTGGATGTGAAGGAGAGATCGGAGTAAAACATAACACGCAGATAGCGCGCCTGCTGCCGGGGTGCTATTATGGTGCCACCCATGAAGAGGGAAACTTCAGGTTTAGTGAGGTTAGTAGATGGCGGGAGCAGAAGAAGTTCAGTTTTGGAGAGATTGAGTTTCAGATAGAGAGCGGACATGATGTCAGAGACTGCGGACAGACAGTCAGTGGTGTTCTGTAGTACAGCAGGAGTAAGGCCAGGGGATGACGTGTATAGTTGTGTGTCGTCGGCATAAAGATGGTGCTGAAAGCCAAATCTGCTGATGGTCTGTCCAATTGAGGCCATGTAGAGGGAGAAGAGAAGGGGGCCAAGGACTGAGCCCTGAAGTACCCAGACAGTGAGAGGAAGAAGAGATGAAGTGGAGCCAGAGAACAGAACACTGAAAGAGCGGTCAGAAAGATAGGAGGAGAACCAGGAGAGAGCAGTGTTCTTAATGCCAAGTGACTGGAGCCTAGAGAGTAAGAGAGGGTGGTCAACAGTGTCGAAAGCTGCAGAGAGATCGAGAAAAATGAGCAGAGAGTGTTCACCGTTACATTTTGCTGTCAGAAGGTCGTTGGTCACTTTGGTGAGTGCAGTTTCTGTCGAGTGTAGGGGGTGGAAGCCGGACTGTGAAGGGTCTAGGAGGGAGTGAATGGAGAGGTAATAGGTAATGCGGGAGTAGACTAAGCGCTCCAAAGAGTTTAGAGATGAAGGGAAGGTTGGAGACCGGTTTGTAGTTATTTGTGCAGGATGGGTCGAGGGCAGGTTTCTTTAGTAACGGAGTAATGAGTGTTTGAAGGAGGACAGGAAAATGCCTGAGGAGAGTGAGAGATTAAAGAATGTAGTTAGATGAGTAGTGGCGACTGGAGAGAGAGACTGGAGGATATGAGAGGGAATGGGGTCGATAGTGCATGTATTCGGATGACAAGAAGAGAAGAGCCTGGAGACTTCTTCTTCTGTGATGGGATCCAATGTGGAGAGTGAGCCAGGGTTTATGCAGGGAGGGATGGGAGTCACTGAACTTGGTGACTGGGAGCAGATTTCCTGATGGATATTGTTTATTTTCTCTATAAAGTGGGCGGCCAGGTCATCAGCACAAATGTCTGTGATAGGGGCTTGAGTTTTTGGCCTGAGGAGGGAGTGAAAGGTGTCAAAAAGTTTCTTGGGGTTGTTGGATAGTGAGGAGATCAGAGTGGTGCAGTAGGTCTGTTTGGCGATGTGAAGGGCACAGTTATAGAATTTTAACATAAATTTGAAGTGTATAAAGTCTTCTGGTGTGCGAGTTTTCCTCCATAAGAGTTCAGCACTCCTAGAGCATCACTGGAGAAATCGAGTTTGCGATGTGAGCCAGGGCTGTTTTACTCTGTGTTTGTAGGTTCTGAGGGTGAGGGGAGCTACTTGGTCTATAGTTCTTCTAAGAATGTCATTGTAGTGATGTACCGCCAGATCAGGACAGGAAAAAGAGGAGATTGGGTACAGTGATGAGTGTAAGGGGTCTGAAAGTGTATGAGGGTTAAAGGCTTGTAGATTTCTGACTGAATGGTAGGTAGGAGGGTGCTGGAGTGAGCGAGGATTTGTGAGCATGAAG
This sequence comes from Ranitomeya imitator, assembly GCF_032444005.1. Taxonomy (NCBI): domain Eukaryota; kingdom Metazoa; phylum Chordata; class Amphibia; order Anura; family Dendrobatidae; genus Ranitomeya; species Ranitomeya imitator. The sequence goes on from NC_091286.1 coordinate 206,991,027, forward strand.
GAGAGAATGTTGTGGTCAGAGAGGGGAAGCGGTGAGTTTTTTAGATAGGAGATTGAACACAGCCGGACAAAGACCAGGTCAAGGGTGTTACCGTCCTTGTGTGTCTCAGAGGTTGAGAGCTGTGAGAGGCCGAGCGAAGTGGTTAGTGATAGAAGCTGGGATGCAGATGTAGAAGTGGGGCTGTTTATGGGGATGTTGAAGTCTCCCAGGAAAAAGGGTTGGGAGTTCTGTGGACATGAAGTGCGGCAGCCAGGCAGAGAAGTGGTCCAGGAAGTGAGTGGGTGAGCCTGGGGGCCGGTATATGACCGCTACTCTGAGGGAGAGGAGATCGGAGAGCCTGATGGTGTGGACCTCAAAAGAAGGGAATGAGAGTGATGGAGTTGGTGGAATGACCTGGAAGGTGCATTGTGGGGACTGGAGTATGCTGACTCCACCACCAGGTCTGTTTGTGGGTCTCGGGGAATGGGAGAATTGTAGGCCACCATAGGAAATGGCAGCAGGGGAGACAGTGTCAGAATCCTGGATCCAGGTTTCAGTGAGGGCCAATAGATTTAGAGAGTTGTTCAGAAAGTAGTGCAGGAAAGGAAGCTTGTTACATACAGACCATGGATTCCAAAGGGCACAATTAAAAGAAGGAGATGAGGGAGTGCAAGTAATATTAATAAGGTTAGAATGGTTTTGATGTGAGGTAGGTGTTATGATCTGGTAATTCAGTACCACAATGGACATAGAAGTCAGAGCACATACAGTGACCTGACAATAACCCAAAAACAAAGAACGAGCTCTGAGACGTGGGAACTCTGCTGACCGCAATCCCTAATCCTCTCCAACCACACTAGAGGCAGCCGTGGATTGCGCCTAACGCTCCCTATGCAACTCGGCACAGCCTGAGAAACTAGCTAGCCTGAAGATAGAAAATAAGCCTACCTTGCCTCAGAGAAATACCCCAAAGGAAAAGGCAGCCCCCACATATAATGACTGTGAGTTAAGATGAAAAGACAAACGTAGAGATGAAATAGATTTAGCAAAGTGAGGCCCGACTTTCTGAACAGAGCGAGGATAGGAAAGGTAACTTTGCGGTCAACACAAAACCCTACAAACAACCACGCAAAGGGGGCAAAAAGACCCTCCGTACCGAACTAACGGCACGGAGGTACACCCTCGGCGTCCCAGAGCTTCCAGCAAGCAAGAAAAAACAAAAGCAAGCTGGACAAAAAAAACAGCAAACAAATAGCAAAAGCAGAACTTAGCTATGCAGAGCAGCAGGCCACAGGAACGATCCAGGAGGAAACAGGTCCAATACTAGAACATTGACTGGAGGCCAGGATCAAAGCACTAGGTGGAGTTAAATAGAGCAGCACCTAACGACTTCACCACATCACCTGAGGAAGGAAACTCAGAAGCCGCAGTACCACTCTCCTCCACCAACGGAAGCTCACAGAGAGAATCAGCCGAAGTACCACTTGTGACCACAGGAGGGAGCTCTGCCACAGAATTCACAACAGTACCTCCCCCTTGAGGAGGGGTCACCGAACCCTCACCAGAGCCCCCAGGACGACCAGGATGAGCCATATGAAAGGCACGAACAAGATCGGAAGCATGGACATCAGAGGCAAAGACCCAGGAATTATCTTCCTGAGCATAACCCTTCCACTTAACCAGATACTGGAGTTTCCGTCTTGAAACACGAGAATCCAAAATCTTCTCCACAATATACTCCAACTCCCCCTCCACCAAAACCGGGGCAGGAGGATCAACAGATGGAACCATAGGTGCCACGTATCTCCGCAACAATGACCTATGGAATACGTTATGAATGGAAAAAGAATCTGGAAGGGTCAGACGAAAAGACACAGGATTAAGAACCTCAGAAATCCTATATGGACCAATGAAACGAGGTTTAAACTTAGGAGAGGAAACCTTCATAAGAATATGACGAGAAGATAACCAAACCAAATCCCCAACACAAAGTCGGGGACCCACACAGCGTCTGCGATTAGCGAAACGTTGAGCCTTCTCCTGGGACAAGGTCAAATTGTCCACTACATGAGTCCAAATCTGCTGCAACCTGTCCACCACAGTATCCACACCAGGACAGTCGGAAGACTCAACCTGCCCTGAAGAGAAACGAGGATGGAACCCAGAGTTGCAGAAAAACGGCGAAACCAAGGTAGCCGAGCTGGCCCGATTATTAAGGGCGAACTCAGCCAAAGGCAAAAAGGACACCCAGTCATCCTGATCAGCAGAAACAAAGCATCTCAGATATGTTTCCAAGGTCTGATTGGTTCGTTCGGTCTGGCCATTAGTCTGAGGATGGAAAGCCGAGGAAAAAGACAAGTCAATGCCCATCCTAGCACAAAAGGCTCGCCAAAACCTCGAAACAAACTGGGAACCTCTGTCAGAAACAATATTCTCTGGAATGCCATGTAAACGAACCACATGCTGGAAGAACAATGGCACCAAATCAGAGGAGGAAGGTAATTTAGACAAGGGTACCAAATGGACCATCTTAGAGAAGCGATCACAAACCACCCAAATGACTGACATTTTTTGAGAGACGGGAAGATCTGAAATAAAATCCATAGAGATATGTGTCCAAGGCCTCTTCGGGACCGGCAAGGGCAAAAGCAACCCACTGGCACGAGAACAGCAGGGCTTAGCCCGAGCACAAATCCCACAGGACTGCACAAAAGAACGCACATCCCGCGACAGAGATGGCCACCAAAAGGATCTAGCCACTAACTCTCTGGTACCAAAGATTCCAGGATGACCAGCCAACACCGAACAATGAACCTCAGAGATAACTTTATTCGTCCACCTATCAGGAACAAACAGTTTCTCCGCTGGGCAACGATCAGGTTTATTAGCCTGAAATTTTTGCAGCACCCGCCGCAAATCAGGGGAGATGGCAGACACAATTACTCCCTCTTTGAGAATACCCGCCGGCTCAGATAAACCCTGAGAGTCGGGCACAAAACTCCTAGACAGAGCATCCGCCTTCACATTTTTAGAGCCCGGAAGGTACGAAATCACAAAGTCAAAACGGGCAAAAAACAGCGACCAACGAGCCTGTCTAGGATTCAACCGCTTGGCAGACTCGAGATAAGTCAAGTTCTTATGATCAGTCAAGACCACTACGCGATGCTTAGCTCCTTCAAGCCAATGACGCCACTCCTCGAATGCCCACTTCATGGCCAGCAACTCTCGATTGCCAACATCATAATTTCGCTCAGCAGGCGAAAACTTCCTGGAAAAGAAGGCGCATGGTTTCATCACCGAGCAATCAGAACTTCTCTGCGACAAAACAGCCCCTGCTCCAATTTCAGAAGCATCAACCTCGACCTGGAATGGAAGCGAAAAATCTGGTTGACACAACACAGGGGCAGAAGAAAAACGACGCTTCAACTCTTGAAAAGCTTCCACAGCAGCAGAAGACCAATTGACCACATCAGCACCCTTCTTGGTCAAATCGGTCAATGGTTTAGCAATGCTAGAAAAATTGCAGATGAAGCGATGATAAAAATTAGCAAAGCCCAGGAACTTTTGCAGACTTTTCAGAGATGTCGGCTGAGTCCAATCATGGATGGCTTGGACCTTAACAGGGTCTATCTCGATAGTAGAAGGGGAAAAGATGAACCCCAAAAATGAAACCTTCTGAACACCAAAGAGACACTTTGATCCCTTCACAAACAAAGAATTAGCACGCAGGACCTGAAACACCGTTCTGACCTGCTTCACATGAGACTCCCAATCATCCGAGAAGATCAAAATGTCATCCAAGTACACAATCAGGAATTTATCCAGGTACTCTCGGAAGATGTCATGCATAAAGGACTGAAACACTGATGGAGCATTGGCAAGTCCGAATGGCATTACTAGATACTCAAAATGGCCCTCGGGCGTATTAAATGCAGTTTTCCATTCATCGCCTCACTTAATACGCACAAGATTATACGCACCACGAAGATCTATCTTGGTGAACCAACTAGCCCCCTTAATCCGAGCAAACAAATCAGATAACAACAGCAAGGGGTACTGAAATTTAATATATACAAGGTCTCAGCGAACCATCCTTCTTGGCCACAAAAAGAACCCTGCTCCTAATGGCAACGATGATGGGCGAATATGCCCCTTCTCCAAGGACTCCTTCACGTAACCCCACATAGCGGCGTGCTCAGGCACAGATAAATTAAACAGTCGACCCTTTGGGAATTTACTACCAGGAATCAAATCGATAGCACAATCAAAATCCCTATGCGGAGGTAGGGTATCGGACTTGGGCTCATCAAATACATCCCGGTAATCAGACAAGAACTCTGGAACCTCAGAAGGGGTGGATGATGAGATAGACAGAAATGGAACATCACCATGTACCCCCTGACAACTAAAGAATATCCAGCTCAACGAGACAGTGAAAAGTAAAAACTTGGTACTTTATTCACTTCATATAGAAGCAGAGGATAAAAACATCAGCACAATAAGGATAAGAACACTATCTATCTACGCGTTTCAGGTGGCAAAGCACCCTTAATCATGATATCTAGTGTCTGGCCTGTTCCGTGCTTTTTATGTAAGAATCCATTGAACACACCGGTGCAATGATCAGGTGGAAAAGTAATCCACTGAGAATGAAAACACCTGGTGGTAAATGTGAACCAACAATTGGCCTCATGAAACAAAAAGTTCACGGAATAGGCAGAAATAGAAAGAAAAAAAAAAAGGAAACACATATGTACTTTAACTGAACATAATACAAGAATATATGGAACACAACAAATCTTGTCACTAAATAATGTAACAATAATAATCTTATGCAATGACAAATGTCCAAAATGCATAAATACGCAAACTGCATGATGGTAAATTTTTCTTGAGATGGAAAAAAGCAGAACTTGAGCGGAATCCGAAGAGGAAGACTTCATTGGATGATCAGCATGCATGTCACCTTAATCAGTGTTAGGAGATGCCATCACAAGAGAAAAGGAAGAAAAAAAAAATTTTTTAAACAAACAAATTTCTCGAAATAATTAACTAATCCAAAACCTGTAAAAATAATATACAAACACAAATCTGAGAAGCATATATGCAAACACAAATATGATATGGTTGGTGAACAGAGAAACTAAATGACTATAAAAAGTGTATACCCATAAACATAACGTAAGCATGAAAGTGACATAACGAATAAGACAATGCAATACAATAGGATAGTCTGCTGACTAAAGAGTTCGCAGGCTCCGATGTATACATACAATAACTCAGATACCCTTCAGGAGCAATGGACAAATAGTTACATGAGAAGGGTGAAAAACCTGCAGACTGTAACACTACTAAATATTTATTTATTAGAGTACATCCCAAGAGCGCTTGTCTTATTCGTTATGTCACTTTCATGCTTACGTTATGTTTATGGGTATACACTCTTTATAGTCATTTAGTTTCTCTGTTCACCAACCATATCATATTTGTGTTTGCATACATGCATCTCAGATTTGTGTTTGTATATTATTTTTACAGGTTTTGGATTAGTTAATTATTTCGAGAAATTTGTTTGTTTAAAAATTTTTTTTTTTTTTTTTTTTGCCTTTTCTCTTGTGATGGCATCTCCTAACACTGATTAAGGTGACATGCATGCTGATCATCCAATGAAGTCTTCCTCTTCGGATTCCGCTCAAGTTCTGCTTTTTTCCATCTCAAGAAAAATTTACCATCATGCAGTTTGCGTATTTATGCATTTTGGACATTTGTTGTTGCATAAGATTATTATTGTTACATTATTTAGTGACAAGATTTGTTGTGTTCCATATATTCTTGTATTATGTTCAGTTAAAGTACATATGTGTTTCCTTTTTTTTTTTCTTTCTATTTCTGCCTATTCCGTAAACTTTTTGTTTCATGTGGCCAATTGTTGGTTCACATTTACCACCAGGTGTTTTCATTCTCAGTGGATTACTTTTCCACCTGATCATTGCACCGGTGTGTTCAATGGATTCTTACATAAAAAGCACGGAACAGGCCAGACACTAGATATCATGATTAAGGGTGCTTTGCCACCTGAAACGCGTAGATAGATAGTGTTCTTATCCTTATTGTGCTGATGTTTTTATCCTCTGCTTCTATATGAAGTGAATAAAGTACCAAGTTTTTACTTTTCACTGTCTCGTTGAGCTGGATATTCTTTTTTTGCTTTTTGGATTCCCCACGCCTTGACACAGCGTTTCCGTGCTCCGAGTGGAACTGTTACTATGGTGAGCTGGATTTTCTTTTTCGTTACCCCCTGACAACCCCAGCTGGACACAGACATGGATTTCCAATCTAATACTGGATTATGGACTTGTAGCTATGGCAACCCCAACACGACCACATCATGCAGATTATGCAACACCAGAAAGCGAATAACCTCCTGATGTGCAGGAGCCATGCACATGGTCAGCTGGGTCCAGTACTGAGGCTTATTCTTGGCCAAAGGCGTAGCATCAATTCCTCTCAATGGAATAGGACACTGCAAGGGCTCCAAGAAAAACCCACAACGCCTAGCATACTCCAAGTCCATCAAATTCAGGGCAGCGCCTGAATTCACAAATGCCATGACAGAATAAGATGACAAAGAGCAGATCAAGGTAACGGACAAAAGAAATTTTGACTGTACTGTACCAATGGTGGCAGACCTAGCGAACCGCTTAGTGCGCTTAGGACAATCAGAGATAGCATGAGTGGAATCACCACAGTAGAAACACAGCCCATTCAGACGTCTGTGTTCTTGCCGTTCAACTCTGGTCAAAGTCCTATCGCACTGCATAGGCTCAGGTTTATGCTCAGATAATACCGCCAAATGGTGCACAGATTTACGCTCACGCAAGCGTCGACCGATCTGAATGGCCAAAGACATAGACTCATTCAGACCAGCAGGCATAGGAAATCCCACCATGACATCCTTAAGGGCTTCAGAGAGACCCTTTCTGAAAATATCTGCGAGCGCACCTTCATTCCATTGAGTGAGTACAGACCACTTTCTAAATTTCTGACAATATACCTCTATCTCATCCTGACCCTGACACAGAGCCAGCAAATTTTTCTCTGCCTGATCCACTGAATTAGGTTCATCGTACAGCAATCCGAGCGCCAGGAAAAACGCATCGATATTACTTAATGCAGGATCTCCTGACGCAAGAGAAAATGCCCAGTCCTGAGGGTCACCACGTAAAAAAGAAATAATGATCCTAACTTGTTGAACTGGGTCACCAGAGGAGCGAGGTTTCAAAGCCAGAAATAGTTTACAATTATTTTTGAAACTCAGAAATTTAGTTCTATCTCCAAAAAACAAATCAGGAATAGGAATTCTTGGTTCTAACATAGAATTCTGAACCACAAAGTCTTAAATATTTTGTACTCTTGCCGTGAGCTGATCCACACATGAAGACAGACCTTTAATGTCCATCGCTACACCTGTGTCCTGAACCACCCAAATGTCTAGGGGGAAAAAAAGGCAAAACACAGTGCAGAGAAAAAAAAATGGTCTCAGAACTTCTTTTTTCCCTCTATTGAGAATCATTAGTACTTTGGGCCTCCAGTACTGTTATGATCTGGTAATTCAGTACCACAATGGACATAGAAGTCAGAGCACATACAGTGACCTGACAATAACCCAAACACAAAGAACGAGCTCTGAGACGTGGGAACTCTGCTGACCGCAATCCCTAATCCTCTCCAACCACACTAGAGGCAGCCGTGGATTGCGCCTAACGCTCCCTATGCAACTCGGCACAGCCTGAGAAACTAGCTAGCCTGAAGATAGAAAATAAGCCTACCTTGCCTCAGAGAAATACCCCAAAGGAAAAGGCAGCCCCCACATATAATGACTGTGAGTTAAGATGAAAAGACAAACGTAGAGATGAAATAGATTTAGCAAAGTGAGGCCCGACTTTCTGAACAGAGCGAGGATAGGAAAGGTAACTTTGCGGTCAACACAAAACCCTACAAACAACCACGCAAAGGGGGCAAAAAGACCCTCCGTACCGAACTAACGGCACGGAGGTACACCCTCGGCGTCCCAGAGCTTCCAGCAAGCAAGAAAAAACAAAAGCAAGCTGGACAGAAAAAAACAGCAAGCAAATAGCAAAAGCAGAACTTAGCTATGCAGAGCAGCAGGCCACAGGAACGATCCAGGAGGAAACAGGTCCAATACTAGAACATTGACTGGAGGCCAGGATCAAAGCACTAGGTGGAGTTAAATAGAGCAGCACCTAACGACTTCACCACTCACCTGAGGAAGGAAACTCAGAAGCCGAAGTACCACTCTCCTCCACCAACGGAAGCTCACAGAGAGAATCAGCCGAAGTACCACTTGTGACCACAGGAGGGAGCTCTGCCACAGAATTCACAACAGGTAGGGTAGCAGTTGAGGTTGTGAGATGTGGACCAGGGTTGGGGGAGATGTCTCCCAAAATCAGTAGGAATAGGAAGATAAAAAGCAATAAGTTTTTGGAATTGTAAGAAGTTTTTTTTGTGCAGTGTGTTTTGGCAAGACGGACTGAGGTTTTTCAGGAAGGTGAGAAGTGCATGGGAGCTGTACATGGGAGAGGAAAGGAGAAAGGAGCTGATGTATATGAGTCATGATGGAGGGGGGATTGGGCGGTGGATGTGGATTGCAAGGGAACATAGGAGGATATGAATATAGCACATGGATAGAAGGGAGAGCAGAGTGTGGGTTACATGACTCCTGCCCTGACTAACTGCCATGGAATAACTGCAATAACATGATGCTTAGCTAATGCGATGCTTTACTGAATGCGTGCGAACCCCCACATGCGTGCACTCCTAAGAATGAATCTAAATTTATAGGCCCCCACTGCAGGGAGAGGACAGCGGGATTTTGGGAGCTGGTTAGTTATAAATTAGGGACAGCTGCTCAACACATTCTGGTGTGGATAGATGATCAAAGATGCAGTCCTGATAACATCTCTATACTAACACCTCTTCTGTGATAAGCATCTACAGAGACCCCCCCCTGGAGCTACAACAGTGAGTACTGAAAACCATGTAACTAATGATGAATTCAAGCAAAGGAGTTGAATGACATGAAATTACCATTCAGGGTGCTTGCTGTCACACAGAAAATCATTGCAAAATACAAAGACATTCAGGATCCAGGGAGAGCTGGGGATTAGGGTTGAGCGAAACGGGTCGGCCATTTTCAGAAGTCTCCGACTTTTGGCAAAGTCGGGTTTCATGAAACCTGACCCGACCCCTGTGTGGGGTCGGCCATGAGGTCGGCGATCTTCTGAATCTGGTATCGGAATTCCAATACCGAGTTCCGATATGTTTGCAATATCGGAAATCGGTATCGGAATCCATATTTAAGTGTAAATTAAAAAATTAAAATAAAAAATATTGCTATACTCAACCTCTGACGCGCCCTGGTACTAACCGGCAGCCTTCCTTCCCTAGAATCAGCGCGTGAATGACCTTAGATGACGTCGCGGCTTGTGATTGGTCGCGCGACCGCCCATGTGACCGCTCACGCGACCAATCACAAGCCGCGACGTCACCGAAGGTCCTTCAAGCGCTGATTCTTAGGAAGGAAGGCTGCCGGAAAGAAGCAGGGTGCGTCCGAGGGTGAGTATATACCTAATAGTATAGGAATATACTCACCCTCGGACGCGCCCTGCTTCTTTCCGGCAGCCTTCCTTCCTAAGAATCAGCGCTTGAAGGACCTTCGGTGACGTCGCGGCTTGTGATTGGTCGCGTGAGCGGTCACATGGGCGGTCGCGCGACCAATCACAAGCCGCGACGTCATCTAAGGTCCTTCACGCGCTGATTCTAAGGAAGGAAGGCTGCCGGTTAGTACCAAGGCGCGTCAGAGGGTGAGCATAGCAATATTTTTTATTTTAATTCTTTATTTTACACTTAAATATGGATCCCAGGGCCTGAAAGAGAGTTTCCTCTCCTTCAGACCCTGAGAACCATTGGAAACCCAATGCACTGCATTGGGTTTCGTGTTTCGGCCGACCCCGACCCCGACTTTTTTATAGGATCGGCCGATTTCACTCGACCCGACTTTTGAAAAAGTCGGGTTTTGTGAAACCCGACCTGATCCTATAAAAGTAAAAGTCGCTCAACCCTACTGGGGATATTCACTGCATACCTGTGTGAAAAGAGGAGAGGAGATGGATATTAGTTCTTTGCCATGGAATAACTGCTATAACTTGATGCTTAGCTAATGCGATGCTTAGCTAATGCGATGCTTTGCTAAATGCATGCAACCCCACACATGTGTGCACCCCTAAGAATTAATCTAAATTTATAGGCCCCCAGTGCAGGGAGAGGACAGCGGGATTATGGGAGCTGGTTAGTAATAAATTAGGGACAGCTGCTCAACACATCCTGGTGTGGATAGATGATCAAAGATGCAGTCCTGATAACATCTCTATACTAACAGCTTTTCTGTGATAAGCATCTATAGATTCCCCCCTGGAGCTACAACAGTGAGTACTGAAAACCATGTAACTGATGATGAAATCCAGCAAAGGAGTTGAATGACATGAAATTACCATTCAGGGTGCTTGCTGACACACAGAAAATCATTGCAAAATACAAAGACATTCAGGATCCAGGGAGAGCTGGGGATATTCACTGCATACCATTCAGGGTACTTGCTGACACAGAAAATCATTGCAAAATACAAAGACATTCAGGAGAGGAGATGGATATTAGTTCTTTGTCATGAAATAACTGCTATAACTTGATGGTTAGCTAATGCGATGCCTTGCTGAATGCGTGCGACCCCACACATGCGTGCACCCCTAAGAAGAGTCAGAGTCCATGGGCTGCTCCAATAGTACTGGTGCGGAAGAAGGACGGGACTCTGCGTTTTTGTGTGGATTACCAAAAACTCAATACTTATACTGTGAGAGACTCATACCCATTACCTAAGATTGAGGAGTCCCTGTCCACGCTTGGAAAAGCAAAAATTTTTCAACGCTGGAACTTGCCAGCGCCTATTGACAAGTGCCCATGTCTGAACAGGATCGAGCAAAGACCGCTTTTATTCTACCAATGGGCCTGTTCGAATTTAACCGAATGCCGTTCGGCTTGACCAACGCTCCTGGAACTTTTCAACGTCTCATGGAAAGGTGTCTGGGCGACGTGAATTTTGAAGCTATGCTTATCTATCTAGACGACATTATAGATAGTCTATGCTGCTTCATTTGAGGAACATCTACGATGACTAGAACAGGTGTTGAGTGGCCTACAGAAGTACGGATTAAATGTGAAACCTCAAAAATATCATTTGTTTTGCACCCAGATAGAATACTTGGGCCATGTAGTTTCCGCTGACGGGGTGAAATCATATCACAAAAAGATCACAGTGATACAGCATTGGCTTATTAAAGAGACAGTAAAAGATGTTAGAGCATTTCTGGGATTAGCCAAATATTATCGCCGCTTTGTGAAGAATTTTGTCCGCCGAGCAATACCGCTGCTGGGGTTGCTTAAAGGTGCAACAGGTGCGAAAAACTTAAACATTCGTTGGAAGGAACATCAGTAGGAAGATTTTCAGGATTTGAAGAAAGCAAGTGACAGAAGCTCCTGTGTTGGCCTATGCTGACTTTTCTCAACCGTTTATTCTCCACACAGACGGGAGTTTGCATGGACTTGGAGCTGTGTTGTCACAGATACAGGATGGGAGACAGAGGGTGATCTCTTACACAAGTCGGTCCTTTCACGATTCTGAATGTAATCTAGAGAACTATAGTTCCTTTAAGTTGGAGCTGCTAGCATTGGTGTGGGCTATGACCGAGAGGTTTGCAGAATATTTGTCTGGTTCTGAAGTGCGGGTACGCACCGATAACAACCCATTGGCTCACCTGGAAAATGCGAGACTGGGCGCTCTGGAACAACGATGGGTGGCCTGAATGGGAACGTTTCATTACAAAATTGCTTTCAAAAGAGGGCAGAGAACACTCATAAGATGCCCTACCTAGGGTGAAACATGCGAAACCTGAGTGAAATAGAGATGAAGAACTGGAAAGTGAGGAGGTCCCCAGGTTTCTAGGCCTCGCCAGGACGGAGGTGACATCACAGGACCAGGTACAAAGCCTTACTTAAGGGGGCGTCTTGGGCCGATATCGGGATGAATGGGTCCAGTTACAACAAGAAGATAGTGAGCTTGCTCTGCTTAGACGGTGTGTGACCTTAAAGAGACTTCCCAGTTCATGGGAGAGAAGTACCCTGTCTCAGGAGACTCTGTGGATTCTTCGACAGTGGGAACACATTCAGATGAAGAATGGTTTACTATATTGGAAAGTGCAACTTAAGGCAGAGCTGGATGCCACCTGGCATGTCTTAGTTCCAGAAACATTGTTGTCTGAGACAGCCACCGAAGTGCATGAAAAGGAGCACACTTCGGTCATGAGAAGACTTTTCAGTGGTTACAACGGTTCATTTTTCATCCTCGATTAAAGACGACCGTGGAAGAGACTTGAAGGTCATGTCGGACATGTGAATTGGCTAAACCAATAGAGCAGAAAGCCCCCATATGGTCCATTGCAACATCTGCCCCTCTGGAGCTTTTAATGATAGAGTATCTAACCAGCGGGCCGGACCACCAGGGGTATGAACATGGTTTAGTAATGGTGGATCATTTCACGAAATTTGCTGTTGTGACTTCAACCAGGGACCAAACTGCGGAATCAGCTGGACAAGCAATTTGTAAAAATTTCATTCAACTTTACGGATGTCCGACATGGATCCATTCTGACCAGGGCACCTGTTTCTTGGGTAAAGTTATGGAAGAATTACATTGTTTATACCAGATTGACAAGTTCGGCACCACACCAGGAAACGGCGCCTGTGAGTGATTCAGTCGAACATTAATTCAAATGTTGAGAATCCTGGAAGAAGATTGGAAAGCCCGGAAGCCTGAGTATGTACCAGATTTGGTCTGGATATACAATAATCGAGTGCATTGAACCACGGGCTATACCCCCTATTCTCTCCTATTTGGTCAGGCTGGAAAGGGAATTTCCAAGTTAGAATTGGATCCAGAAGAGGACTACCCACGGACGGTGGTGTCCTCCTGAGTTCGAGAACATCTTCATCGCCTGCAGACTTTGCATCGGTAGGTACAGACCAGGCTTCAGGAGTCAGAGCATGCTAAAAGGACCCCACCACAGGCGACAGATCTTCAGGTCGGAAACTTTGTCTAAGTGCGAGAAAGACGTCCTCGAGACAACCTAGAAGATTGGTGGGAAAAGGACCCGTACTGGGTTAAGCAATGAGTCAGCCCTGAGGGGCCTGTGTACAAGATTCAGCCTGAAAGAGAACAGAGCTCTCCCACTCGGATAGTTAATCGGAACATCAAAAGACCCAGTAAGAGCAGAGGAAACCCCAGAGTCTCCTGAGCCAGTTCCCACGATGATAGAGAAAGAAGAAAATGAAGAAAGTGAGGAACCAAGACTTGGGGCCCTTGAAGAATCTGATCCTTAGAATACAGATGCACCAGTGCCCCCTTCTGTACATCCTGATACTATCACTCCAGTGGACTCCACTACTCCTTCTAATTTACGACGCTCCGAACGAACAACGGCAGGCAAACCCCGCAATTGTTTTGATCAGGAAAATTTCATTTGGCAGCAAAATGTACCAAAGAAAGGAAAACAACAATGTGTTTCACAAGAAACCTCAACCGTGGAATGTCGAGCTAAAGGAGTGGGGGAATCTAGGAAGATGGGACAGAATAGTGGTTTCTCTTGCCTGTCTGGACCAAAACTGTCGGGACTGTCACCATTGTTGCCTGGGAAGCACTTTCTGACCAGAGTAGACCTTTGCACCTGACTGCTGGGGCGGGTGTGATATAAAAGGGACTGCGCACGCGGGAACAGGTCTTTTGGTGAGCACCCAGCGTGTGCTACAGGAGAAGGTTGACTCCATCTCCACAGACTGACACCAACTGACAGGCCCGCTTTGCAGCATTCCATCCCCTGTGCATACAGGCTGTGCATCTCCAGAGACCAACTCCCCATTAATCCCTGACCCTGACAGCACTAACCAGTCAGTGCATCAGACATCTGCTGGCTCTCTTTGTAACACTGATCCGGCATTGCAAGCGTTTCACAGCGGTGAGACTGCAGCCTCCACACTGGGACTTTATACTCCTTTGGAGGTGCAGCAGACCTTTCCCCGATCTACATCTCATTCCAGGATCACAAGACCACACGTAAGAAAACCAGGACACTTTATTGCCTTACAACACAGTGCTTCAGTTTTCTCCAGGACCAGGTCAGAGACGTCACATGCCACCTACGGTGCCATCGTGGGATCTTCCAGCCACCATCGTCCAGGAACCAGAGACTGATAAGTTAACCCATTTTTTCACCCGTGGCCGTTACTTTATTGCTATATATACTTTGAGGGCTCGTATGTTTACATGTTTTGCTCTGCCTCCTGCTCGTCACTGCATCCCGCGTTCCTTCTAGTACCTTATATTTACATCGGATGTCAGGGTTAGGTACAAGTTTCTGTTTAACCAATGTTGATCTTTCAGAATCATTTTCAATTTAGATTAAGTATAAGAAGAAAAAGTCAACTGTAAGGCATCCAAGAGATGGAAATTAAAAAAGAAGCATTCTTAAAGAACTAATGACAGGAAAATTGCCACTAACCAAGCAACCCTGGCTGATGAGTGTACAAGAGCTGTACCCTACCCCTTATATAATCAATTTACTGGAAGGAGATATTTATGAAAGTAGAAAACCTAGGAAAAATCATCCAGCACACTAAGTGATGAAAGGGTTAATCAGCCATGTTTAGTGCTAGGATGATTGAAAAGCTGTAGAGTGGGAGGAGTCCAGATGAGAAATACCTAGCTTTCTAAAGCATGTGAGTTGGTGGTTCTGAAGGTGCAAGCTCTGGAGATGTGCTTCAGTGTTAAGGAATTCTGGACATATGATTTCATCTCTCCTGGACTGAATGTCCTTTGCTGGAATCTAAGCCAGGTGGGCTAACCAGCACTATTGTATGGACTTGTTACTTTATCTTTTACCTTTTGCTGGACAAAGGCTGTATTTACATTTCTGGTGACGTGAATAATGAGAATTGCAATAAACCAGGCAGACTTTAACCCCTTTCAAACATCCGGCATAATAGTATGAGAATGTCAGACTTCCTCCCTTTAATGTAGGCTCCAGTTCTGAGCCCACATCTTTTCCAGCACGTCAGCTGTTTTGAACAACTGGCGATCCACCCGTGGCTGTTATCGAGTTAAGTGCCGCAGTCAATCTCTGACAGCGGCATTTAACTTGCACATCCCGGGGAGCGCGCCAGAATTCCCACCGATTGGTTGTCATGACAACCAGAGGTCTCCAGCAGACCTCTATGGTTGTCACTGCCAGATTGCAATGTGAGCATTTCTGCTACATACGGGCGATCTGATCAATGCCTGAATGTAGCAGAGCCGATCAGATTATGGCAGCTTCTAGTCTCCCATGTAGACTAATGAAGCATGCCAAAGTTAAAAAAAATGTTTTTAAAAATATTAAAAAATAAAAAATATAAAAGTTCAAATAACGCCCTTTCACCCCATTCAAAATAAAACAATAAAAAAACAAACATACACATATTTGATATCGTCGTGTTCAGAATAGCCTTATCTATCAATGTAAAAAAAGAATTAATCCAATCGTTAAACAGCGTAACGAGAAAAAAGTCAAAATGTCAGAATTACGTTTTTTTGGTTGTCACAACATTGCATTAAAATGCAATAACGGGCGATCAAAAGATCATATCTGCACCAAAATGGTATCATTGAAAATGTCAGCTTGGCAAGCAAAAAATAAGCCCTCACCCAACCTGAGATCACGAAAAATGGAGATGCTATGGGTATCGGAAAATGGTGCAATTTTTTTTTTACCAAGATTTGGCTTTTTTTCACCACTTAAATGAAAAATAACCGTGACATATTTGGTGGCTATGAATTCATAATGACCTAGAGAATCATAATGGCAGGTCAGTTTTGGCATTAAATGAACATGGTAAAAAAATAAATAAAAAAAATAACTGTGTGATTGCACTTTTTTTGCAATTTCACAGCACTTGGATTTTTTTTCCCATTTTCCAGTACATGATATGTTAAAACCAATCGTGTCGTCCCACAAAAAACAAGCCCTCACATGGCCATTTTGACCAAAAAATAGAAAAGTTATGCCTGTGGGAAAAAGGGGAGCAAAAAATGAAAATGCTAAATCCAAAATACCTATGGTCGCTAAGGGGTAAAATAGAAATAGTTCCTGTGTCTACCTCTTTCAGAAGTCAAGTGAGCTGACCTGCCGCATTACAGACACATACAGTAGATATACATTTTTATAAATACACATTCCCACAAACTGGGTTTGCTGTAGGAGGCAAAATGCTCATTTCTAACTTTACTGGCTTCTGCAAATATACTAAAAAATATTTTTTATTACTGTATAAATTTAATAGCTCTCTATACTCTGGAGCTTAATAGTTAACTGTAACCAGATAGACAATTTTGCACTAAATCTCTGAGTAAAGTAAAAATACAATTTTCCTTATTAAATACATTATCATGTCCATTAAAATACTGGATGAGCTAAGGGAATGATTAAATTGGAATACTAATCAGGACCAGGTCATGATAATACCCCATCAAATCTAGCAAAGCATGCATCTCTTTTATGGGCCAAACACTAATGAAAATATTTAATTGGACTTCAGTACTAAATAAGAATCCCCTATGGGCTAGAAAACTGCCAAGGTTATGACGACAATTAAACTAGACATTTTCAGAACTTTACATACTCCAATTATATACACATTGACTTATATTAGAATTAACCATTAATGCGTGTGTGTGTGTGTATATATATATACAGTGGGGCAAAAAAGTATTTAGTCAGTCAGCAATAGTGCAAGTTCCACCACTTAAAAAGATGAGAGGCGTCTGTAATTTACATCATAGGTAGACCTCAACTATGGGAGACAAACTGAGAAAAAAAAATCCAGAAAATCACATTGTCTGTTTTTTTAACATTTTATTTGCATATTATGGTGGAAAATAAGTATTTGGTCAGAAACAAAATTTCATCTCAATACTTTGTAATATATCCTTTGTTGGCAATGACAGAGGTCAAACGTTTTCTGTAAGTCTTCACAAGGTTGCCACACACTGTTGTTGGTATGTTGGCCCATTCCTCCATGCAGATCTCCTCTAGAGCAGTGATGTTTTTGGCTTTTCGCTTGGCAACACGGACTTTCAACTCCCTCCAAAGGTTTTCTATAGGGTTGAGATCTGGAGACTGGCTAGGCCACTCCAGGACCTTGAAATGCTTCTTACGAAGCCACTCCTTCGTTGCCCTGGCGGTGTGCTTTGGATCATTGTCATGTTGAAAGACCCAGCCACGTTTCATCTTCAATGCCCTTGCTGATGGAAGGAGGTTTGCACTCAAAATCTCACGATACATGGCCCCATTCATTCTTTCATGTACCCGGATCAGTCGTCCTGGCCCCTTTGCAGAGAAACAGCCCCAAAGCATGATGTTTCCACCACCATGCTTTACAGTAGGTATGGTGTTTGATGGATGCAACTCAGTATTCTTTTTCCTCCAAACACGACAAGTTGTGTTTCTACCAAACAGTTCCAGTTTGGTTTCATCAGACCATAGGACATTCTCCCAAAACTCCTCTGGATCATCCAAATGCTCTCTAGCAAACTTCAGACGGGCCCGGACATGTACTGGCTTAAGCAGTGGGACATGTCTGGCACTGCAGGATCTGAGTCCATGGTGGCGTAGTGTGTTACTTATGGTAGGCCTTGTTACATTGGTCCCAGCTCTCTGCAGTTCATTCACTAGGTCCCCCCGCGTGGTTCTGGGATTTTTGCTCACCGTTCTTGTGATCATTCTGACCCCACAGGGTGGGATTTTGCGTGGAGCCCCAGATCGAGGGAGATTATCAGTGGTCTTGTATGTCTTCCATTTTCTAATTATTGCTCCCACTGTTGATTTCTTCACTCCAAGCTGGTTGGCTATTGCAGATTCAGTCTTCCCAGCCTGGTGCAGGGCTACAATTTTGTTTCTGGTGTCCTTTGACAGCTCTTTGGTCTTCACCACTGTGGAGTTTGGAGTCAGACTGTTTGAGGGTGTGCACGGGTGTCTTTTTATACTGATAACAAGTTTAAACAGGTGCCATTACTACAGGTAATGAGTGGAGGAAAGAGGAGACTCTTAAAGAAGAAGTTACAGGTCTGTGAGAGCCAGAAATCTTGATTGTTTGTTTCTGACCAAATACTTATTTTCCACCATAATATGCAAAAAAAATGATAAAAAAACAGACAATGTGATTTTCTGGATTTTTTTTTCTCAGTTTGTCTCCCATAGTTGAGGTCTACCTATGATGTAAATTACAGACGCCTCTCATCTTTTTAAGTGGTGGAACTTGCACTATTGCTGACTGACTAAATACTTTTTTGCCCCACTGTATATAAGCCTCAAATGTCACAGCTTTCTATACTACGGAGATGTTTGTGATGTTGAATAGCAAATGAACAGCATAAAAGCTAACGGAAGTCCAAAATAAATGGCTTTTAGAATCTTAGCCCTGTCACAACATGGCCAACTTCCGTTTTTGCATTTCCTCTTTTTTGCTCACCTTCTCTCTCATATGACTTATACTTATGAATGACACAAATCCACTTACCACATGGAGTAATGAAAAATAGGAACAAAATTCCAAGTGGAAACAAACTTTTAAAAAAAAAACAATTTTTATGTTTATTGTGTTTAACAATTGGTTTAATTAATTTTATATTTAACTAGATGGTAGCCCGATTCTAACGCATCGGGTATTCTAGAATAGGTATGCGTAGTGTATAGCACAGCCCACTTACAGTTAGGGCCAGAAATATTTGGACAGTGACACAATTTTCGCGAGTTGGGCTCTGCATGCCACCACATTGGATTTGAAATGAAACCTCTACAACAGAATTCAAGTGCAGATTGTAACGTTTAATTTGAAGGGTTGAACAAAAATATCTGATAGAAAATGTAGGAATTGTACACATTTCTTTACAAACACTCCACATTTTAGGAGGTCAAAAGTAATTGGACAAATAAACATAACCCAAACAAAATATTTTTATTTTCAATATTTTGTTGCAAATCCTTTGGAGGCAATCACTGCCTTAAGTCTGGAACCCATGGACATCACCAAACGCTGGGTTTCCTCCTTCTTAATGCTTTGCCAGGCCTTTACAGCCACAGCCTTCAGGTCTTGCTTGTTTGTGGGTCTTTCCGTCTTAAGTCTGGATTTGAGCAAGTGAAATGCATGCTTAATTGGGTTTAGATCTGGAGATTGACTTGGCCATTGCAGAATGTTCCACTTTTTGGCACTCATGAACTCCTGGGTAGCTTTTGCTGTATGCCTGGGGTCATTGTCCATCTGTACTATGAAGCGCCGTCCAATCAACTTTGCAGCATTTGGCTGAATCTGGGCTGAAAGTATATCCCGGTACACTTCAGAATTCATCTGGCTACTCTTGTCTGCTCTTATGTCATCAATAAACACAAGTGACCCAGTGCCATTGAAAGCCATGCATGCCCATGCCATCACGTTGCCTCCACCATGTTTTACAGAGGATGTGGTGTGCCTTGGATCATGTGCCGTTCCCTTTCTTCTCCAAACTTTTTTCTTCCCATCATTCTGGTACAGGTTGATCTTTGTCTCATCTGTCCATAGAATACTTTTCCAGAACTGAGCTGGCTTCTTGGGGTGTTTTTCTGCAAATTTAACTCTGGCCTGTCTATTTTTGGTATTGATGAATGGTTTGCATCTAGATGTGAACCCTTTGTATTTACTGTCATGGAGTCTTCTCTTTACTGTTGACTTAGAGACAGATACACCTACTTCACTGAGAGTGTTCTGGACTTCAGTTGATGTTGTGAACGGGTTCTTCTTCACCAAATTAAGTATGCAGCGATCATCCACCACTGTTGTCATCCGTGGACGCCCAGGCCTTTTTGAGTTCCCAAGCTCACCAGTCAATTCCATTTTTCTCAGAATGTACCCAACTGTTGATTTTGCTACTCCAAGCATGTCTGCTATCTCTCTGATGGATTTTTTCTTTTTTTTCAGCCTCAGGATGTTCTGCTTCACCTCAATTGAGAGTTCCTTTGACCGCATGTTGTCTGCTCACAGCAACAGCTTCCAAATGCAAAACCACACACCTGGAATCCACCCCTGACCTTTTAACTACTTCATTGATTACAGGTTAACGAGGGAGACGCCTTCAGAGTTAATTGCAGCCCTTAAAGTCCATTGTCCAATTACTTTTGGTCCCTTGAAAAAGAGGACGCTATGCATTACAGAGCTATGATTCCTAAACCCTTTCTCCGATTTGGATGTGGAAACTATCATATTGCAGCTGGGAGTGTGCACTTTCAGCCCATATTATATATATAATTGTATTTCTGAACATGTTTTTGTAAACAGCTAAAATAACAAAACTTGTGTCACTGTCCAAATATTTCTGGCCCTAACTGTAGTATATTGCACAGCCCACGCAGTACATTGCGCAGCACACGCAGTACATTGCGCAGCCAACACAGTACATTGCGCAGCCCACGTAGTATATTGCGCAGTCCACGTAGTATATTGCGCAGCCCACGTAGTATATTGCGCAGCCCATGTTGTACATTGCTCAGTCCACGCAGTACAATGCGCAGCCCACGCTGTACATTGCGCATCCCACGCAGTACATTATAACAGCAAATTCTGAGCAACGGATAAACAAGGGACCCAGTCAAGAGGATAGGTGATATTTAAAAATTAAATTTTATTATAATGAAATATAGTCAGCAACAATCCACAAGAAAAAACGATAAAATAATTCATATAAATATACACAAAATGTGCACGGAAACTGGACCAAAAAACGTGGCAATGAAATATGTATATATATATATATATATATATACATATATATATATATATATATATATATATATATGTATATATATATATATATATATATACATATATATATATATATATATATATATATAGGCAGACAATTTAAGACCCCTAAAGGTTAAATAAAATAAATACAATATAATTCATAAAAATCCGTGTTAAAAGCAAAGGGTGGGGGAGGGGAAAGGTAAAAAATGTAAATACACGGGGAATAAATTCCAAATATAAGAAAGTGAGGACTAGATGGATCTGTAGCCGCAAAAAAAGTGCACAGTGCCAGATAATTAATAAGTAATCCAATATAAAGTGGGGGTCCAATGGCCCCAAAAAAGATCAGTACACTCAAAAAACCATAAAGTGAACAAGTGCAAGTGATAGAAAGCAACAGGATTGCTTACACAGTAAATCGGATAAATACCTTTAAGGGATTAAATAGGTCCAGTAGTACGTGCACCCCGACACGTGTTTCGGAGCAAGTTCTTCGCAGTACATTGCGCAGCCCACGCAGTACATTGCGCAGCCCACGTAGTATATTGCACAGCCCACGTAGTATATTGCGCAGCCCACGTAGTATATTGTGCCGCCCACGTAGCATATTGCGCAGCCCATGTTGTACATTTCGCAGCCCACATTGTATATTGCACAGCCCATGCAGTACATTGCGCAGCCCACGTAGTATATTGCGCAGCCCACGTAGTATATTGCGCAGCCCACGTTGTAAATTGAGCAGCCCACATTGTATATTGCGCAGCCCACGTAATATATTGCCCAGCCCGCGTAGTATATTACGCAGCCCACGTTGTATATTGCACAGCTCGCGTAGTTTATTGCCCAGCTTGCGTAGTATATTGCCCAGCCCGCGTAGTATATTGCCCAGCCTGCGTAGTATATTACGCAGCCCGCATACTATATTGCCCAGCCCACGTAGTATATTGCCCAGCCCACGTAGTATATTGCGCAGCCCACGTTGTATATTGCGCAGCCCACATTGTATATTGTGCAGCTCACGTAGTATATTGACTAGCCCACGTAGTATATTGCACAGCCCACGTACTATATTGCCCAGCCCGCGTAGTATATTGCGCAGCCCATGTTGTATATTGCGCAGCACACATTGTATATTGGGCAGCTCACGTAGTATATTGCCTAGCCCATGTAGTATATTGCCCAGCCCACGTAATATATTGCACAGCCCACGCAGTCTATAGCAATGTGGGCACCATATCCCTGTTAAAAAAGGAATTAAAATAAAAAATAGTGATATACTCACCCTCCGTTGGCCCCCGGATCGAAGCGGTTACCGACGCTCGTCGCGCGCTCTGGTCTGAAGAGTGCATTGCGGTCTCACGAGATGATGACGTAGTGGTCTCGCTAGACCGCTACATCATCATCTCGCGAGATTGCAGCATGGACCGGTTATCGGTGTGTCGCAAGCAGGAAAGGCCTGTTGTGGATCCTTGGGGCTGACGGACGGTGAGTATATAACGATTTTTTTTGTATTATTATTTTTAGCATTAGATCTTTTTACTATTCATGCTGCATAGGCAGCATGAATAGTAAAAAGTTGGTCACACAGGGTTAATGGCAGCGTTAACCGAGTGCGTTACACCACGGTCAATGCTGTCATTAACCCTGTGTGAGCGCTGGCCGGAGGGGAGTATGCGGGCGCCGGGCACTGACTGTGGGGAGGAAGGAGCGGCCATTTTCTTCCGGACAGTGCCCCTCGCTGATTGGTCATGGCTGTTTTGCCGCGACCAATCAGCGACTTGGATTTCCATGACAGACAGAGGCCGCGACCAATGAATATCCGTGACAGACAGACAGAAGGACAGAAAGACGAAGTGACCCTTAGACAATTATATAGTAGATAGAATGAACTTTTCTGAACGTGCCATTACCACATGTGTATATATTTTGTATCGTTATTTTTAATTAGAGAAAAGGGAGGTGATTTGAAAGTTTATGGGGGGTTTTTCAGATTTTTTTTCAAACTTGTTTTTATATTTTTCACTGCACTTGTTAGTCTCCTAAGGTGACTTGAACATGGGAATATTTGATCACTTCTGCTAAATACAGAAATACAACAGTATTGCTGCATATAGTAAATATCACAGTCTGTTTTGAAGCCCAGCCACGGGCAAGGCTTCAAGGGAACTCTGGAATAACAAGCATGGAGGTCTTCAACAGAAAAAGCACCATTATAAGAAGCAGTTCCTGGCTGTAAAACATAGCCATGTTGGGTATGGGGGAAGCTTACCCCGTAAGGCAACTTCTTAGACCCACTACCGTGTCTGGTTCATGTTGTGAAGGGGTTAAACACACTTTGTGAACCCTAACTAACTGCTAACAACAAATTATTGTTTTATTGAAGTGCATCCTTAGCACACTCAACAAGCTCATTTGAATTCCTTCTGGATGCGATTATTAAGCTGTGTATACTGCCACTATAAGCATATGCTACAATCTTTATTAACATACTTATGTCTACTGATATTAAGCATGCAAATATGTGGGATTAAGAACTATCTGTGTCATATCCTTTGGCCTTATATGATTGTTTGCCCTACTCGTGTTATATTTTTATTCATGTTTATCAAAGCTATTCATGAACATGTTCTAAGCACTATTTTGATAGACAAACCTCATTTTTTTGTAATATGTAATTGTGTGTTGTTGCTCATTGGCAGCACCCCAGCCATATTTCTGTGTTTTGTCACTATTTGTTTTGCATTTGCCCATTCAATCATATTTTTTAATGAATTTTTCAATAAAAACTAATATTTATACATAACAGGTCTTTTTTTCAGACCCTAAATGTGTTGTGCTATTTACTCTATATGTGGTAGCAAAGTTTTGTTTTGTCACACTGCAGGGCTTGTAAGGGAAAGAGCATTATTTGACTTTTGCAACCCAACATTGTCTGGAATAGATAGTGGACAGTATGTAATGTTTGCAGAGCCTTAATGTGCCTAAACAATAGAAACTCCCACAAGTGCTCCCATGTTGGAAGCTCCACCCCTAAAGGTATTTTTCTGTAATATGATGAGCACCTTGAACCATTAGATGCTTCACAGAATTTGATAATGTTGAGCTGTGAAAATAAAATTTTTGACTTTCCCATAAAAATGTTGCCTTAGCCTCAAATTTTTCATTTTCACAAGCATAGCAGGAGAAGATGAACTCTAAAATTAATTGTGCACACACTGCCTAGCTCAAAGAGGAAGTAGCAACATTTTTGAGTGCAGACTTTGATGGAATGATGTGTGGATGCCATGTTATGTTTGCAGAGCTTTTGATGTGCTTAAACAGAAGAAACCCCCATACAAGTGATCCCATTTTAAAACTACACTCCTCAAGCATTTAACCCCTTTCTGACATCAGACGTACTATCCCGTCGAGGTGGGGTGGCCCCCTATGACCACCGACGGGATAGTACGTCCAGCGCGATCGGCGGCGTTCACGGGGGGAGCGCGGCCGATCACGGCCGGGTGTCAGCTGCCTATCGCAGCTGACATCCGGCACTATGTGCCAGGAGCGGTCACGGACCGCCCCTTGGCACATTAACCCCCGACACACCGCGATCAAACATGATCGCGATGTGCCAGCGGTGCATGGAAGCATCGCGCAGGGAGGGGGCTCCCTGCGGGCTTCCCTGAGCCCCCCGCAGCAATGTGATGTGATAGCGTTGCTGCGAGGGTCTGCATACCTCCCTCCCTGCTCCAGGCCCGGATCCAAGATGGCCACGGCATCCAGGTCCTGCAGGGAGGGAGGTGGCTTCACAGAGCCTGCTCAGAGCAGGCACTGTGAAGCCTGCAGTACTATAAGTCAGATCGGTGATCTGACAGAGTGCTGTGCAAACTGTCAGATCACCGATCTGTGATGTCCCCCCTGGGACAAAGTAAAAAAGTTAAAAAAAAAATTTCCAAATGTGTAAAAAAAAAATCAAAACAAATATTCCTAGATAATGAAAAAAAAAATATTATTCTCATAAATACATTTCTTTACCTAAATAAAAAAAAACAACAATAAAGTACACATATTTAGTATCACCGCGTCCGTAACGGCCCGACCTATAAAACTGGTCCACTAGTTAACCGCTTCAGTAAACACCGTAAGAAAAAAAAAAAAAACGAGGCAAAAAACAACGCTTTATTATCATACCGCCGAACAAAAAGTGGAATAACACGCGATCAAAAAGACAGATATAAATAAACATGGTACCGCTGAAAACGACATCTTGTCCCGCAAAAAACGAGCCACCATACAGCATCATCAGCAAAAAAATAAAAAAGTTATAGTCCTGAGAATAAAGCGATGCAAAAATAATTATTTTTTCTGTAAAATAGTTTTTATCGTATAAAAGCACCAAAACATAAAAAAATGATATAAATGAGGTGTCACTGTAATCGAACTGACCCGAAGAATAAAACTGCTTTATCAATTTTACCAAACGTGGAATGGTATAAACACCTCCCCCAAAAGAAATTCATGAATAGCTGGTTTTTGGTCATTCTGCCTCACAAAAATCGGAATAAAAAGCGATCAAAAAATGTAACGTGCCCGAAAATGTTACCAATAAAAACGTCAACTCGTCCCGCAAAAAACAAGACCTCACATGACTCTGTGGACCAAAATATGGAAAAATTATAGCTCTCAAAATGTGGTAACGCAAAAAATATTTTTTGCAATAAAAAGCGTCTTTCAGTGTGTGACGGCTGCCAATCATAAAAATCCGCTAAAAAACCTGCTATAAAAGTCAATCAAACCCCCCTTCATCACCCCCTTAGTTAGGGAAAAATTAAAAAAATTTATTTATTTCCATTTTCCCATTAGGGCTAGGGCTAGGGTTAAGGCTAGGGTTAGGGCTAGGGTTAGGGCTAGGGTTAGGGTTAGGGCTAGGGTTAGGGTTAAGGCTAGGGTTAGGGTTAGGGCTAGGGTTAGGGCTACAGTTTGGGTTGGGGCTAAAGTTAGGGTTAGGGTTGGGGCTAAAGTTACAGTTAGGGTTTAGATTACATTTACAGTTGGGAATAGGGTTGGGATTACGGTTAGGGGTGTGTCAGGGTTAGAGGTGTGGTTAGGGTTACTGTTGGGATTAGGGTTAGGGTTGTGTTTGGATTAGGGTTTCAGTTATAATTGGGGGGTTTCCACTGTTTAGACACATCAGGGGCTCTCCAAACGCGACATGGCGTCCGATCTCAATTCCAGCCAATTCTGCGTTGAAAAAGTAAAACAGTGCTTCTTCCCTGTTAGGAGTCGAGTTTCCTCTGCTGCACAGGGGGAATCTCGATCCGTGTCTGCTGCGGTCTCCCATTCGGTATCGGCTGCAGTGGGCTCTGCTCAGCGGAGACGTCGCTCCCAGCGTCTCGCTGAGGCTGATTCGGTGGATAGGGTCACTACTGCCTTTTCTGGCTTTCCTATGGTACCCTGCACTTATCTGCGGCGAGCGAGCCTCTCTGGGACTAAGTCCTTGTTTACTCACACTGAGCATGCCCAGGGCAGGGTCTCCCATTGGAGGTCGAGGGCCACATGTTCGCTCACATGCTCAGGTGCTGCAGTACATTCCATTGGTCCTCCTGGAAGGTCCTGAAAGGGCAAAACATGCTCAGGTACTGCAGCACTTTCGATTGGTCCCTCTGGAAGGTCCTGAAAGGGCAAAAACTTCAGTAGCAGCTTCCTGTGCTGCAACTATATAAACTGCGCATGACCGCACGGCCATGCGCTAGTATTGTCTTGAAAATATGTGTGTGTGTAGATGGATGTATGTCGAAGGATGAAAGCTCCTAAATATCCCTCCCTAGTGTTGTTGACTGTTTGCGGATGATGGTAGCTATCTAGCGCCCGACTAGCCATCAGCACAAAACACACATAACAGCGTCTAGTTGCTGTGACCGCCTGTACGGCGCCGTGCGCTTTCCTTACCCAAACCTGGGTGGTTAGCGGCGTCCGTTTGGGCGGCACCGCACGCACTCTCGTGCCTTTATTTACTATTTCGATAGTTTCCTTACACACCCAGTTGCGGTGTTGTGCCAGCAGTGGTCTAATCGGACTTCAATCCTAGTTGGGGTTGTGTTCGCTGACTTATTGCTCGCGCTCTATGTGCGGTACCGCGGTCCTGTGACGCAACAGGATCGCTTCCTTCACGCAGGGTGAAGTTAACCCTTGTATGTATACTTAATGTACCGCCATATAGTCCATCTTACTTAGCAGCAGGTACTTTCCTGCACGGTGGATCCCGGGTTGCGAACGCACCAATTCCATCTAATAAACTATATATTTGGTGCGTTCCGCCAACCCTAACATTCCCTTCCGAGCTCTCCCGTGTGCCCAAACAGGGGTTTACCCCAACATATGGGGTATCAGCGTACTCAGGACAAATAGGACAACAACTTTTGGGGTCCAATTTCTCCTGTTACCCTTGGGAAAATACAAAACTGGGGGCTAAAAAATTATTTTTGTGGGGAAAAAAAAGATTTTTTATTTTCACGGCTCTGCGTTATAAACTGTAGTGAAACACTTGGGGGTTCAAAGTTCTCACAACACATCTAGATAAGTTCCCTGGGGGGTCTAGTTTCCAATATGGGGTCACTTTTGGGGGGTTTCTACTGTTTAGGTACATTAGGGGCTCTGCAAATGCAATGTGACACCTGCAGACCATTCCATCTAAGTCTGCATTCCAAATGGAGCTCCTTCTCTTCCGAGCCCTCCCATGCACCCAAACAGTGGTTCCCCCCCACATATGGGGCATCAGCGCCCTCAGGACAAATTGGACAACAAATTTTGGGGTCCCATTTCTCCTGTTACCCTCGGGAAAATACAAAACTGGGGGCTAAAATATAATTTTTGTGGGAAAAAAATGTTTGTTTTATTTTTACGGCTCTCATTATAAACTTCTGTGAAGTCCTTGGTGGGTCAAAGCGCTCACCACACATCTAGATAAATTCCTTAGGGGGTCTACTTTCCAAAATGGTGTCACTTGTGGGGGGTTTCAATGTTTAGGCACATCAGTGGCTCTCCAAACGCAACATGGCGTCCCATCTCAATTCCTGTCAATTTTGCATTGAAAAGTCAAACGGCGCTCCTGCCTTTCCGAGCTCTCCCATCCGCCCAAACAGTGGTTTACTCCCACATATGGGGTATCAGCGTACTCAGGACAAATTGTACAACAACTTTTGCGGTCCAATTTCTTCTCTTACCTTTGGGAAAATAAAAAATTGGGGGCGAAAAGATAATTTTTGTGAAAAAATATGATTTTTTATTTTTACGGTTCTACATTATAAACTTCTGTGAAGCACTTGGTGGCTTAAAGTTCTCACCACACCTCTAGATAAGTTCCTTAGGGGGTCTACTTTCCAAAATGTTGTCACTTGTGGGGGGTTTCAATGTTTAGGCACATCAGGGGCTCTCCAAACGCAACATGGCGTCCCATCTCAATTCCAGTCAATTGTGCATTGAAAAGTCAAATGGCGCTCCTTCACTTCCGAGCTCTGTCATGCGCCCAAACAGTGGTTTACCCCTACATGTGGGGTATTGTCGTGCTCAGGACAAATTGTACAACAATGTTTGGGGTCCATTTTCTCCTGTTACCCTTGGTAAAATAAAACAAATTGGAGCTGAATTAAATTTTTTGTGAAAAAAAGTTAAATGTTCATTTTTATTTAAACATTCAAAAAATTCCTGTGAAGCACCAGAAGGGTTAATAAACTTCTTGAATATGGTTTTGAGCACCTTGAGGGGTGTAGTTTTTAGAATGGTGTCACACTTGGGTATTTTCTATCATATAGACCCCTCAAAATGACTTCAAATGAGATGTGGTCCCTAAAAAAAATGGTGTTGTAGAAATGAGAAATTGCTGGTCAACTTTTAACCCTTATAACTCCCTAACAAAAAAAAATTTTGGTTCCAAAATTGTGCTGATGTAAAGTAGACATGTGGGAAATGTTACTTATTAAGTATTTTGTGTGACATATCTCTGTGATTTAATTGCATAAAAATTCAAAGTTGGAAAATTGCGAAATTTTCATAATTTTCGCCAAATTTCCGTTTTTTTCACAAATAAACGCAGGTACTATCAAAGAATTTTTATGATTGTCATGAAGTACAATATGTCTCGAGAAAAGAATGTCAGAATCACTGGGATCCGTTGAAGCGTTCCAGAGTTATAACCTCATAAAGGGACATTGGTCAGAATTGTAAAAATTGGCCCGGTCATTAACGTGCAAACCACCCTTGGGGGTAAAGGGGTTAATCTAGACGTGTTATGAGCACCTTGAACCCACAGGTGATTCACAGAATTTTATAATGTTAAGCAGTGAAAATGAAAATTTTTTTTTTCTCACAGAAATTGTTACTTTAGTCCCAAAGGTTTCATTTTCATAAGTGTAACAGAAGAAAATGACCCATGCAATTTTTTTGCACAATTTCTCCTGAGTACACAGATATCCCAAATGGGGTGGAAATCTACTGTTTGGGCACATGGCAGGTGTCAGGATTCAAACCCAGCAGCTCCTGTGCACCAGATGGCAGCTCTTCCCTCTGAGCTATTAAGCTCCCGTGCTAACACAAATACTTGTACCTATGTTTTTGCTGATGTCTCCAACCTTAATTCCTGATTGGTCACCACCCTGAGCTTCTGATTGGCTCATCCTGATTGCACACCCTATTTAAACCTAGCCTTGCTCTCCTTTCATTGTGTGATTATTGAGCTATCAGCCTCTAATCAAGCTTCCTTCCACCTGTTATTCCTTCAAACAACATTACTGCTCCTGGTA
Organism: Ranitomeya imitator; assembly: GCF_032444005.1. Taxonomy (NCBI): domain Eukaryota; kingdom Metazoa; phylum Chordata; class Amphibia; order Anura; family Dendrobatidae; genus Ranitomeya; species Ranitomeya imitator. The sequence goes on from NC_091286.1 coordinate 207,020,780, forward strand.
ATGACCCCTGGCTTTCCTGACTATGATTCCTGCTTATGCCGGCAAATGACATTGATGTTCCTGTTAGCGACCGCTGGCTTCCTTGACTACGATTTCTGCTTATTCCTTCAAACAACATTGCTGTTCCTGTGTAACCAACTCCTTGGCTATCTCGGACTACACTACCTGCCCCTAGTGGTTGCAATATCACTACTCCAAACCATGTCAGTTCATAACAGAATAATCACGTGCACAAAATGGAGTCTGTTGCAGCCCATCTCAGGTAACAGGTTGCTGACCTTCAGAATTGTGGTACCACATACCATGAAAAATTTCCTAAGTTGCAAAAACAGATATTGGGTCAGTAAGGGGAAATTATTTATTTGCAGAGATAACTTCTGGAATTGTGCAACTCTGGCCCCGAAACGCATGCTATGGCTGCCTGCAGAGCTCAGTGGGGATTGTTTACCAGAGACAGGAAAAGGGTTCTGTTTATTATTAATCTCCTGACTGATGAGGCTCTTGCTTGGGCCTTACCTTATGTGGAGAAGAACTCTGACTATGGACCAAGTGTTTAATGACCCAAATCATTGTGCTACTGCTGAAACCAAGTTGCATACCCTGCGTCAATGGCAGCATTCTGTAGCTGAATATACCTCCAAATTCTGCCACTGGGTGGCAGACACCACATGGAATTTTGCTGCCCAGAGGAGATATTTCTCTGAGGATAAATCAGATGAACTTGCAAGGGTTGAGACTCCTGATAATTTAGACGACTTTATTCAACTGTTCAACTGTTCATCCGAATTGATCAGAGACTCACAGATCAAAGAAAGGAAAGACTGAGAGTATTTGGAAACACCCCTAACTACTCCTTTACTCAATCAGCATTAAAAAAAACAACAAGAAATGGAAAGAGAGGCTGAATCTATGCAAATCTATGTAATCTCTATTGTGGGGGCACTGAACATTATGCCATCAACTGTCCTGAAAAAAGAACCATAGCTTTCACTAATGCCAAGACTGACAACAATTTAGACCTTTTTGAATGGCCAGATCCGACTATACAGACCACCTCATCTCTAATGCAGGGTAAGGGCAAATAGCAATCACCATCTTTTCATTTTGTCTTCCCATACAGGTCATAATTGGGAGCAAAAAAATACAATGTTTTGCCATGTTAGATGCTAGAGCAGGAGGGAATTTCATGGACGTACAAATCACACTTGATCATAACATTGCAAGTCGGACTAAATCCATGCCAATAGATATGGAAACTGTTGATGAATCACCTTTATCAACTGGACCTGTTACGTGACAATTGAACTGGAAATCTGTATTGAATCGAATCAACATGAAGTGGTTAGTTTTCATCTTATATCATCTCAAAATTTCCAGTTATTCTAGGAATTTCCTGGTTTTCAATCCATAACCTATTAATCAACGGGGCATTGTGGACCATTACCTTTCCTTCTGAGTACTGTAAGAACAAATGCCATACTAATGTATCTGTTCTCAAACAAATTCAAGTATCCAATATTTCTCATCAGAATTTTGATAAACTTCCACCTCAGTACCAGCAGTTCATAAAGGTCTGAATTAAGAAGAAAGCCCTTCCCTTTTGGAAGTGCATTGAACAGCAAGGTGGATTGCTGCTGAGGGGAAAAAGAAAAAAAAACTCTTTAAATCTTCAGCTAAGCGAGTGTGACCTGAGCGTGAGTGCCAACAGCTGTAAGTGTGTGACTTGTGATTCAGTGACTTTGGATTCAGGGAGTTTCCAAGGGAGGAATTACTGAATTGCTAGCTGTATTTTATTAATACTTTGCATTTAGTTTTTATTTAACTTTTCTGTCTGGTGCAATCCCCATTTGGAAATGTGCTCCACTATTGTTAATACCATCCAGTGCACATCTTGCCACATGTATGCAATCTGTTATGATCCGGTGACCTTGGAGCCGCATGGAACTTTCTCTGGAGTAGGTGTAAACTGTACTGACCGCAAATCCTGAACTTAACACTGCAACTAGAAGTAGCCGTGGGGTGTGCCTAACAAATCCTAGACACCTTGACACAGCCGGAGGACTAAATACCCCTATAGATGGAAATAAGAATTCTACCTTGCCTCAGAGCAGAACCCCAAAGGATAGGCAGCCCCCCACAAATATTGACTGTGAGTAGTAGAGTAAAAAACACACGCAGGCAGGAAACAGGATTTAGCAAAAGAGGCCACTCTAGCTAAAATAGGAAAGGATAGGACAGAATACTAAGTGGTCAGTATTAAAATCCTTCCAAAAATATCCACAGCAGAAAATACAAAAAATTCCACCATCTAACTAAAGCTGTGGAGCGTATATCTGCAACTCCAGAGAATCCAACAAGGCTGAGAAAACACTGACACAGTCTAAGCTGGACAAGAGAAAACAAATGAATAGCACAGAATTATTAAGCACACAGCATGTGTGCCACAGAAACAAAAACCAGACACTTATCTTTGCTGATTGGCAGCAAGGCAGGAGGAACCAGACAAAGATCCAAAACCTCCCAGAACCATGGACAATTGGCAAAGACTAATGAATCCTGCACACCTAAATACCCCAGTCAGAACTGCAATCAGCAGAAACACCTGACCAGGACTACAACTCAGGAACAACTGCATTACCACCTACAACCACTGGAGGGAACCCAAAAGCAGAACTCACAACAGTACCCCCCCTTGAGGAGGGGTCACCGAACCCTCACCAGGGCCCCCAGGACGATCAGGACGAGCCAGATGAAAGGCACGGACCAAATCAGCAGCATGGACATCAGAGGCAAAAACCCAAGAATTATCCTCCTGGCCATAACCCTTCCATTTGACAAGGTACTGAAGCCTCCGCCTCGAAAAACGAGAATCCAAAATCTTCTCAACCACATACTCCAACTCCCCATCAACCAACACAGGGGCCGGAGGATCAACAGAGGGAACAACGGGCACCACATATTTCCGCAATAAAGATCTATGGAAGACATTATGGATAGCAAAAGAAGCCGGAAGCGCCAATCGAAAAGACAACAGATTAATAATCTCAGAAATTCTATAAGGACCAATAAACCGAGGCTTAAACTTAGGAGAAGAAACCTTCATAGGAACATGACGGGAAGACAACCAGACCAGATCCCCAACCCGAAGCCGGGAACCAACACACCGACGGCGATTAGCAAAACGCTGAGCCTCCTCCTGAGACAACACCAAATTGTCCACCACATGAGCCCAAATCTGCTGCAACCTGTCAACCACAGAATCCACACCAGGACAGTCAAAAGGCTCAACCTGCCCAGAAGAAAAACGAGGATGAAAACCAAAATTACAAAAGAAAGGCGAAACCAAAGTAGCCGAACTAGCCCGATTATTAAGGGCAAACTCGGCCAATGGCAAGAAGGCCACCCAATCATCCTGATCAGCAGACACAAAGCATCTCAAATAAGTCTCCAAAGTCTGATTAGTTCGCTCGGTCTGGCCATTTGTCTGAGGATGAAATGCAGAAGAAAAAGACAAATCAATGCCCAGCCTAGCACAAAAGGCCCGCCAAAACCTAGAAACAAACTGGGAACCTTTGTCGGACACAATATTCTCCGGAATACCATGCAGACGAACCACATGCTGAAAAAACAACGGAACCAAATCTGAAGAGGAAGGCAATTTAGGCAAGGGCACCAAATGAACAATCTTAGAGAACCGGTCACAAACAACCCAGATAACAGACATCTTCTGGGAAACCGGAAGATCAGAAATAAAATCCATAGAAATATGCGTCAAGGGCCTCTCAGGGACTGGCAATGGCAAAAGCAACCCACTAGCACGGGAACAACAAGGCTTGGCCCGCGCACAAGTCCCACAGGACTGCACAAAAGAACGCACATCACGTGACAAAGAAGGCCACCAAAAGGACCTACCAACCAAATCTATGGTACCAAAAATACCAGGATGACCAGCCAACACAGAACAGTGAACCTCAGAAATCACTCTACTAGTCCATCTGTCAGGAACAAACAGTTTCCCCACTGGACAGCGGTCAGGTCTGTCAGCCTGAAATTCCTGAAGAACCCGTCGTAAATCAGGGGAAATGGCAGAAAGGACCACCCTTTTTTCAGAATGCTGACCAGTTCAAGGACCTCAGGAGAATCAGGCAAAAAACTCCTAGAGAGGGCATCAGCCTTAATATTCTTAGAACCCGGAAGATACGAAACTACAAAATCAAAACGGGAAAAAAACAAGGACCATCGAGCCTGTCTAGGATTCAGCTGTTTGGCAGACTCAAGGTAAATCAGATTCTTATGATCGGTCAAGACCACAATACGGTGCTTAGCTACCTCAAGCCAATGTCGCCACTCCTCAAATGCCCACTTCATAGCCAACAACTCCCGCTTGCCGACATCATAATTGCGTTCAGCAGGTGAAAACTTACGGGAAAAGAAGGCACACGGTTTCATCAAGGAACCAACAGTATCCCTCTGAGACAAAACGGCCCCTGCCCCAATCTCAGAAGCGTCAATCTCAACCTGAAACGGAAGAGAAACATCCGGTTGGCGCAACACCGGAGCAGAAGTAAATCAGCATTTAAGCTCCTGAAAGGCAGCGACAGCCACAGAGGACCAATTCGCCACATCTGAGCCTTTCTTCGTCAAATGGGTCAAGGGTTCAACCATGCTAGAGAAGTTAGCAATGAAACGGCGATAAAAATTTGCAAAACCCAAAAATTTCTGAAGGCTCTTCACAAATGTGGGTTGAATCCAATCATGAATGGCCTGAACCTTAACCGGATCCATCTCCATAGATGAGGGGAAAAAAATGAAGCCCAAAAAAGAAACCTTCTGCACCCCAAAGAGACACTTAGACCCCTTCACAAACAAAGCATTGTCACGAAGGATCTGAAATACCATCCTGACCTGTTGCACATGAGACTCCCAATCATCGGAAAAAATCAAAATATCGTCCAAATATACAATCAAGAATTTATCAAGATAAGTCCGGATGATATCATGCATGAAGGACTGAAAAACAGATGGAGCATTAGTGAGCCCGAATGGCATCAGAAGATGTTCAAAATGACCTTCGGGCGTATTAAACGCAGTTTTCCATTCATCACCCTGCTTAATACGAACAAGATTATATGCCCCCCGAAGGTCAATCTTAGTAAATCAACTAGCCCTCTTAATCCTAGCAAACAAATCAGAAAGCAAAGGTAAAGGTTATTGAAACTTGACCGTGATCTTATTCAAGAGGCGATAATAAATACAGGGTCTCAAGGACCCATCCTTCTTAGCAACAAAAAAAAAATCCCGCTCCCATTGGTGAAGAAGATGGCCGAAAATGCCCTTTCGCCAAAGACTCCTTAATATAATTCCGTATGGTGGTATGTTCAGGCACAGACAGGTTGAAAAGTCGACCCTTAGGAAACTTACAGCCTGGAATCAAGTCAATAGCACAATCACAGTCCCTGTGCGGTGGAAGGGAACTGGGCTTGGGCTCATCGAATACATCCTGAAAATCAGACAAAAACTTAGGAATTTCAGAAGAGGAAGAAGAGGAGATTGACATCAAAGGAACATCATTATGAATCCCCTGACAACCCCAACTAGTCACAGACATAGACTTCCAATCCAACACTGGATTACGTACCTGCAACCACGGAAAACCCAGCACGATAGCATCATGCAAGTTATGCAACACCAGAAATCGACAATCTTCCTGATGGGCTGGCACCATGCGCATGGTCACCTGTGTCCAAAACTGGGGCTTATTTTTAGCCAAGGGTGTAGCATCAATGCCCCTTAAAGGAATAGGGTTCTGCAAAGGCTGCAAGGGAAAACCACAATGCCTGGCAAACTCAAAGTCCATTAAGTTCAAGGCGGCGCCTGAATCCACAAACGCCATGACAGAAAATGATGACAATGAGCAGATCAAGGACACAGATAACAGAAATTTAGGTTGTACAGTACTGATGGCAAATCAACTGGCGATCCTCTTTGTCCACTTAGGGCAGACAGAAATGACATGAGAAGCGTCGCCACAATAATAACACAACCTATTCTGACGTCTGAAACCTTGTCGTTCCGTTCTAAACAGAATCCTATCACACTGCATTGGCTCAGGAATTTGCTCTGAGGACAACACCACAGCGTGCACAGTTCTGCGTTCCCGCAAGCGCCGATCAATCTGAATGGCCAGAGACATAGAATCACTCAGACCGAAAGGCGTGGGAAACCCCACCATAACATCTTTAACGGATCCTTCTGAAAATTGCCGCCAAAGCATCATCATTCCATTTAGTCAACAAAGACCATTTTCTAAATTTCTGACAATACAATTCTGCCGCTTCTTGACCCTGAGTGTTGTGAAAGGTAATTCAGTACCACAATGGACATACAGGTCAGAACACATACAGTGACCTGACAATAACCCAAAAACATAGAACGAGCTCTGAGACGTGGGAACTCTGCTGACCGCAATCCCTAATCCTCTCCAACCACACTAGAAGCAGCCGTGGATTGCGCCTAACGCTCCCTATGCAACTCGGCACAGCCTGAGAAACTAGCTAACCTGAAGATAGAAAATAAGCCTACCTTGCCTCAGAGAAATACCCCAAAGGAAAAGGCAGCCCCCACATATAATGACTGTGAGTTAAGATGAAAAGACAAACGTAGAGATTAAATAGATTTAGCAAAGTGAGGCCCGACTTTCTGAACAGAGTGAGGATAGGAAAGGTAACTTTGCGGTCAACACAAAACCCTACAAAAACCACGCAAAGGGGGCAAAAAGACCCATCGTACCGAACTAACGGCACGGAGGTACACCCTCTGCGTCCCAGAGCTTCCAGCAAGCAGGAAAAAACAAATAGACAAGCTGGACAGAAAAAAACAGCAAACAAAATAGCAAAGCGGAACTTAGCTATGCAGAGCAGCAGGCCACAGGAACGATCCAGGGGGAAACAGGTCCAATACTAGAACATTGACTGGAGGCCAGGATCAAAGCACCAGGTGGAGTCAAATAGAGCAGCACCTAACGACTTCACCACATCACCTGAGGAAGGAAACTCAGAAGCCGCAGTACCACTTTCCTCCACCAACGGAAGCTTACAGAGAGAATCAGCCGAAGTACCACTTGTGACCACAGGAGGGAGCTCTGCCACAGAATTCACAACAGTGCCCCCCCCTTGAGGAATGGTCACCGAACCCTCACCAGAGCCCCCAGGACGACCAGGATGAGCCATATGAAAGGCACGAACAAGATCGGGAGCATGGACATCAGAGGCAAAGACCCAGGAATTATCTTCCTGAGCATAACCCTTCCACTTAACCAAATACTGGAGTTTCCGTCTTGAAACACGAGAATCCAAAATCTTCTCCACAATATACTCCAACTCCCCCTCCACCAAAACCGGGGCAGGAGGATCAACAGATGGAACCATAGGTGCCACGTGTCTCTTCAACAATGACCTATGGAATACGTTATGTATGGAAAAAGAATCTGGAAGGGTCAGACGAAAAGACACAGGATTAAGAACCTCAGAAATCCTATACGGACCAATGAAACGAGGTTTAAACTTAGGAGATGAAACCATCATAGGAATATGACGAGAAGATAACCAAACCAAATCCCCAACACGAAGTCGGGGACCCACACAGCGTCTGCGATTAGCGAAACGTTGAGCCTTCTCCTGGGACAAGGTCAAATTGTCCACTACATGAGTCCAAATCTGCTGCAACCTGTCCACCACAGTATCCACACCAGGACAGTCCGAAGACTCAACCTGCCCTGAAGAGAAACGAGGATGGAACCCAGAGTTGCAGAAAAACGGCGAAACCAAGGTAGCCGAGCTGGCCCGATTATTGAGGGCGAACTCAGCCAAAGGCAAAAAGGACACCCAGTCATCCTGATCAGCAGAAACAAAGCATCTCAGATATGTTTCCAAGGTCTGATTGGTTCGTTCGGTCTGGCCATTAGTCTGAGGATGGAAAGCCAAGGAAAAAGACAAGTCAATGCCCATCCTACCACAAAAGGCTCGCCAAAACCTCGAAACAAACTGGGAACCTCTGTCAGAAACGATATTCTCTGGAATGCCATGTAAACGAACCACATGCTGGAAGAACAATGGCACCAAATCAGAGGAGGAAGGTAATTTAGACAAGGGTACCAAATGGACCATCTTAGAGAAGCGTTCACAGACCACCCAAATGACTGACATCTTTTGAGAGACGGGAAGATCTGAAATGAAATCCACAGAGATATGTGTCCAAGGCCTCTTCGGGACCGGCAAGGGCAAAAGCAACCCACTGGCACGAGAACAGCAGGGCTTAGCCCGAGCACAAATCCCACAGGACTGCACAAAAGTACGCACATCCCGCGACAGAGATGGCCACCAAAAGGATCTAGCCACTAACTCTCTGGTACCAAAGATTCCAGGATGACCAGCCAACACCGAAAAATGAACCTCAGAGATAACTTTATTCGTCCACCTATCAGGGACAAACAGTTTCTTCGCTGGGCAACGATCAGGTTTATTAGCCTGAAATTTTTGCAGCACCCGCCGCAAATCAGGGGAGATGGCAGACACAATTACTCCCTCTTTGAGGATACCCGCCGGCTCAGATAAACCCAGAGAGTCGGGCACAAAACTCCTAGACAGAGCATCCGCCTTCACATTTTTAGAGCCCGGAAGGTACGAAATCACAAAGTCAAAACGGGCAAAAAACAGCGACCAACGAGCCTGTCTAGGATTCAACCGCTTGGCAGACTCGAGATAAGTCAAGTTCTTATGATCAGTCAAGACCACCACGCGATGCTTAGCTCCTTCAAGCCAAAGACGCCACTCCTCGAATGCCCACTTCATGGCCAGCAACTCTCGATTACCCACATCATAATTTCGCTCAGCAGCCGAAAACTTCCTGGAAAAGAAGGCGCATGGTTTCATCACCGAGCAATCAGAACTTCTCTGCGACAAAACAGCCCCTGCTCCAATCTCAGAAGCATCAACCTCGACCTGGAACGGAAGCGAAACATCTGGTTGACACAACACAGGGGCTGAAGAAAAATGACGCTTCAACTCTTGAAAAGCTTCCACAGCAACAGAAGACCAATTGACCACATCAGCACCCTTCTTGGTCAAATCGGTCAATGGTTTAGCAATGCTAGAAAAATTGCAGATGAAGCGACGATAAAAATTAGCAAAGCCCAGGAACTTTTGCAGACTTTTCAGAGATGTCGGCTGAGTCCAATCATGGATGGCTTGGACCTTAACAGGGTCCATCTCGATAGTAGAAGGGGAAAAGATGAACCCCAAAAATGAAACCTTCTGAACACCAAAGAGACACTTTGATCCCTTCACAAACAAAGAATTAGCACGCAGGACCTGAAACACCGTTCTGACCTGCTTCACATGAGACTCCCAATCATCCGAGAAGATCAAAATGTCATCCAAGTACACAATCAGGAATTTATCCAGGTACTCTCGGAAGATGTCATGCATAAAGGACTGAAACACTGATGGAGCATTGGCAAGTCCGAATGGCATTACTAGATACTCAAAATGGCCCTCGGGCGTATTAAATGCAGTTTTCCATTCATCGCCTCGCTTAATACGCACAAGATTATACGCACCACGAAGATCTATCTTGGTGAACCAACTAGCCCCCTTAATCCGAGCAAACAAATCAGATAACAACGGCAAGGGGTACTGAAATTTAACCGTGATCTTATTTAGAAGGCGGTAATCTATACAAGGTCTCAGTGAACCATCCTTCTTGGCTACAAAAAAGAACCCTGCTCCTAATGGCGACGATGACGGGCGAATATGCCCCTTCTCCAAGGACTCCTTCACATAACTCCGCATAGCGGCGTGCTCAGGCACAGATAAATTAAACAGTCGACCTTTTGGGAATTTACTACCAGGAATCAAATCGATAGCACAATCACAATCCCTATGCGGAGATAGGGTATCGGACTTGGGCTCATCAAATACATCCCGGTAATCAGACAAGAACTCTGGAACCTCAGAAGGGGTGGATGACGAAATAGTCAGAAATGGGACATCACCATGTCCCCCTGACAACCCCAGCTGGACACAGACATGGATTTCCAATCTAATACTGGATTATGGACTTGTAGCCATGGCAACCCCAACACGACCACATCATGTAGATTATGCAACACCAGAAAGCGAATAACCTCCTGATGTGCAGGAGCCATGCACATGGTCAGCTGGGTCCAGTACTGAGGCTTATTCTTGGCCAAAGGCGTAACATCAATTCCTCTCAATGGAATAGGACACTGCAAGGGCTCCAAGAAAAACCCACAACGCCTAGCATACTCCAAGTCCATCAAATTCAGGGCAGCGCCTGAATCCACAAATGCCATGACAGAATACGATGACAAAGAGCAGATCAAGGTAACGGACAGAAGAAATTTTGACTGTACCGTACCAATGGTGGCAGACCTAGCGAACCGCTTAGTGCGCTTAGGACAATCAGAGATAGCATGAGTGGAATCACCACAGTAGAAACACAGCCCATTCAGACGTCTGTGTTCTTGCCGTTCAACTCTGGTTAAAGTCCTATCGCACTGCATAGGCTCAGGTTTAAGCTCAGGTAATACCGCCAAATGGTGCACAGATTTACGCTCACGCAAGCGTCGACCGATCTGAATGGCTAAAGACATAGACTCATTCAGACCAGCAGGCATAGGAAATCCCACCATGACATCCTTAAAAGGGCTTCAGAGAGACCTTTTCTGAAAATGGCTGCGAGCGCACCTTCATTCCATTGAGTGAGTACGGACCACTTCCTAGATTTCTGACAATATACTTCTATCTCATCCTGACCCTGACACAGAGCCAGCAAATTTTTCTCTGCCTGATCCACTGAATTAGGTTCATCGTACAGCAATCCGAGCGCCAGGAAAAACGCATCGATATTACTTAATGCAGGATCTCCTGACGCAAGAGAAAATGCCCAGTCCTGAGGGTCGCCACGTAAAAAAGAAATAATGATCCTAACTTGTTGAACTGGGTCACCAGAGGAGCGAGGTTTCAAAGCCAGAAATAGTTTACAATTATTTTTGAAACTCAGAAATTTAGTTCTATCTCCAAAAAACAAATCAGGAATAGGAATTCTCGGTTCTAACATAGAATTCTGAACCACAAAGTCTTGAATATTTTGTACTCTTGCCGTGAGCTGATCCACACATGAAGACAGACCTTTAATGTCCATCGCTACACCTGTGTCCTGAACCACCCAAATGTCTAGGGGAAAAAAAAGGCAAAACACAGTGCAGAGAAAAAAAAATGGTCTCAGAACTTCTTTTTTCCCTCTATTGAGAATCATTAGTACTTTGGGCCTCCAGTACTGTTGTGAAAGGTAATTCAGTACCACAATGGACATACAGGTCAGAACACATACAGTGACCTGACAATAACCCAAAAACATAGAACGAGCTCTGAGACGTGGGAACTCTGCTGACCGCAATCCCTAATCCTCTCCAGCCACACTAGAGGCAGCCGTGGATTGCGCCTAACGCTCCCTATGCAACTCGGCACAGCCTGAGAAACTAGCTAACCTGAAGATAGAAAATAAGCCTACCTTGCCTCAGAGAAATACCCCAAAGGAAAAGGCAGCCCCCACATATAATGACTGTGAGTTAAGATGAAAAGACAAACGTAGAGATGAAATAGATTTAGCAAAGTGAGGCCCGACTTTCTGAACAGAGCGAGGATAGGAAAGGTAACTTTGCGGTCAACACAAAACCCTACAAAAACCACGCAAAGGGGGCAAAAAGACCCTCCGTACCGAACTAACGGCACGGAGGTACACCCTCTGTGTCCCAGAGCTTCCAGCAAGCAGGAAAAAACAAATAGACAAGCTGGACAGAAAAAAACAGCAAACAAAATAGCAAAGCGGGACTTAGCTATGCAGAGCAGCAGGCCACAGGAACGATCCAGGAGGAAACAGGTCCAATACTAGAACATTGACTGGAGGCCAGGATCAAAGCACCAGGTGGAGTCAAATAGAGCAGCACCTAACGACTTCACCACATCACCTGAGGAAGGAAACTCAGAAGCCGCAGTACCACTGTCCTCCACCAACGGAAGCTCACAGAGAAAATCAGCCGAAGTACCACTTGTGACCACAGGAGGGAGCTCTGCCACAGAATTCACAACACCTGAGACAGGGCCAACAAGGTTTTTTCTGCTTGATCCACAGAATTAGGTTCATCATATAATAAACCTAAAGCCTGAAAAAAGGAGTCTACATTAAGCAAAGCCGGATTCCCAGATTCCAGGGAAAATGCCCAATCCTGTGGATCGCCACGCAGCAGGGAGATGATGATTTTAACCTGCTGAATGGAATCACCGGAGGATCGAGGTCTCAAAGCAAAAAACAGTTTACAGTTGTTTTTAAAACTCAAAAATTTGGACCTGTCACCAAAAAACAAATCAGGAGTAGGAATCTTCGGCTCTAAAACAGGAGTCTGAACAATATAATCAGAAATACCCTGTACCCTAGCAGCAAGCTGGTCCACACGAGAAGCTAATTCCTGAATATCCATGCTAGCACAAGACTCCTCAGCCACCCAGAGAAAAAGAGGGAAGAGAAGACAAAACAGAGTGCAGAAAAAAAATGGCTCAACACTAGGGTTGAGCGACCTTGACTTTTTTAGAGTCGAGTCGGGTTTCACGAAACCCGACTATCTCAAAAGTCGAGTCGAGTGGAATCGGCCGATTATCGCGAAAAGTCGTGGATCGACCGAAACACGAAACCCAATGCAAGTCAATGGGGGAGCATAGTCGGCAGTGAGTGGAGCCCAGGAAAACACCTACAGTGCCCATTTTAATGGCAAAAAACATACATTCTTGTTACTGAAGCTTGTCAATCTAAATTTACCTTATAATAATAGTAAGGCATTGGAAATTGGGGGTCATTTGGCTAAACTTGTGGGGGGTATGGCTGTTTCAAGTAATTAGTGGGCCCAGGAAATCTGGACCACGTCACGGCAGTGGAGCAGGGAGAGGTAAGTATTTCAACTTTGCAAGTGCTGTGATCCTGAGCAAGCAGGGGTGTTCTGACCTGGTGGTCAGGACAATAATGGACCTGGTGGTTAAGAGCACACGGAATGACCTGATAATTACTGATAATAAGGACGAGCTCTGGGACGTGGGAACTCTGCTGACCGCAATCCCTAAACCTATCAAACACACTAGAAATAGCCGTGGTTTGCGCCTAACGCTCCCTATGCAACTCGGCACAGCCTAAGAAACTAGCTAGCCCTGAAGATAGAAAAATAAAGCCTACCTTGCCTCAGAGAAATTCCCCAAAGGAAAAGGCAGCCCCCCAAATATAATGACTGTGAGTAAAGATGAAAATACAAACACAGAGATGAAATAGATTTAGCAAAGTGAGGCCCGACTTACTGAACAGACCGAGGATAGGAAAGGTTACTTTGCGGTCAGCACAAAAACCTACAAAAAGACCACGCAGAGGGCGCAAAAAGACCCTCCGCACCGACTCACGGTGCGGAGGCGCTCCCTCTGCGTCCCAGAGCTTCCAGCAAGCAAGACAACAAATTAAATAGCAAGCTGGACAGAAAAATAGCAAACCAAAGAAATACAAGCTGGAACTTAGCTTCTGATGGGAAGACAGGTCACAAGAATGATCCAGGAGTGAACTAGACCAATACTGGAACATTGACAGGTGGCCTGGAGCAAAGATCTAAGTGGAGTTAAATAGAGCAGCAGCTAACGAATTAACCTCGTCACCTGTGGAAGGAAACTCAGAAACACCCACCAGAGGAAGTCCATGGACAGAACCAGCCGAAGTACCATTCATGACCACAGGAGGGAGCCCGACAACAGAATTCACAACAGTACCCCCCCCTTGAGGAGGGGTCACCGAACCCTCACCAGAGCCCCCAGGCCGACCAGGATGAGCCAAATGAAAGGCACGAACCAGATCGGCAGCATGAACATCAGAGGCAAAAACCCAGGAATTATCTTCCTGACCATAACCCTTCCACTTGACCAGGTACTGGAGTTTCCGTCTCGAAACACGAGAATCCAAAATCTTCTCCACCACATACTCCAGCTCCCCCTCAACTAACACCGGGGCAGGAGGATCAACGGATGGAACCACAGGCGCCACGTATCTCCGCAATAACGACCTATGGAGCACATTATGGATGGCAAAAGAAGCAGGAAGGGCCAAACGAAATGACACAGGATTGATAACCTCAGAAATCTTATACGGACCAATGAAACGAGGCTTAAACTTAGGAGAGGAAACCTTCAAAGGAACATAACGAGACGACAACCAAACCAAATCCCCAACACGAAGTCGGGGACCCACACAGTGCCGGCGGTTAGCGAAACGTTGAGCCTTCTTCTGGGAAAATGTCAAATTGTCCACCACATGAGTCCAAATCTGCTGCAACCTATCCACCACAGTATCTACACCAAAACAGTCCGAAGACTCAACCTGCCCTGAAGAGAAACGAGGATGGAAACCAGAATTGCTGAAAAACGGCGAAACCAAAGTAGCCGAGCTGGCCCGATTATTAAGGGCGAACTCAGCCAACAGCAAAAAGGACACCCAATCATCCTGATCAGCAGAAACAAAGCATCTCAGATATGTTTCCAAAGTTTGATTAGTTCGTTCGGTTTGGCCATTTGTCTGAGGATGGAAAGCCGAGGAAAAAGACAAATCAATGCCCATCCTAGCACAAAAGGATCGCCAAAACCTTGAAACAAACTGGGAACCTCTGTCAGAAACGATGTTCTCGGGGATACCATGTAAACGAACCACATGCTGGAAAAATAATGGCACCAAATCAGAGGAGGAAGGCAATTTTGACAAAGGTACCAAATGGACCATCCTAGAAAAGCGATCGCAAACCACCCAAATGACCGACATCTTTTGAGAGACGGGGAGATCCGAAATAAAATCCCTAGAAATATGCGTCCAGGGCCTCTTCGGGACTGGCAAGGGCAAAAGCAACCCACTGGCACGAGATCAGCATGGTTTAGCCCGAGTACAAGTCCCACAGGACTGCCCAAAAGAACGCACATCCCGCGACAAAGACGGCCACCAGAAGGATCTAACCACCAAATCTCTGGTACCAAAGTTTCCAGGATGCCCAGCCAACACTGAACAATGAATCTCAGAGATAACTCTACTAGTCCATCTATCAGGGACAAACAGTTTCTCCGCTTGGCAACGGTCAGGTCTATCAGCCTGAAATTTTTGCAGCATCCGCCGCAAATCAGGGGAGATGGCAGACAAAATTACCCCCTCTTTGAGAATACCTGCCGGCTCAGGAACACCCGGAGAGTCAGGCACAAAACTCCTTGACAGGGCATCAGCCTTCACATTCTTAGAGCCCGGAATGTACGAAACCACAAAATCAAAACGGGAGAAAAATAACGACCATCGAGCCTGTCTCGGATTCAACCGTTTGGCAGACTCAAGACAAGTCAAATTCTTGTGATCTGTCAAGACCACCACGCGATGCTTGGCTCCTTCCAGCCAATGACGCCACTCCTCGAATGCCCACTTCATGGCCAACAATTCACGATTACCAACATCATAGTTACGCTCAGCAGGCGAAAACATTCTAGAAAAGAAAGCACATGGCTTCATCACCGAGCCATCAGAACTTCTTTGCGACAAAACATCCCCTGCTCCAATCTCAGAAGCATCAACCTCAACCTGAAACGGAAGCAAAACATCTGGCTGGCACAACACAGGGGCAGAAGAAAAACGATGCTTCAACTCCTGAAAAGCTTCTACAGCAGCAGAAGACCAATTGACCACATCAGCACCCTTCGTGGTCAAATCAGTCAACGGTTTAGCAACAGTAGAAAAATTAGCGATGAAGCGCCGATAAAAATTAGCAAAGCCCAGGAACTTTTGCAGGCTCTTCACAGATGTCGGCTGAGTCCAATCGTAAATGGCCTGGACTTTAACAGGGTCCATCTCGATAGTAGAAGGGGAAAAAATGAACCCCAAAAATGAAACCTTCTGAACTCCAAAGAGACACTTTGACCCCTTCACAAACAAGGAATTCGCACGAAGGACCTGGAACACCATTCTGACCTGCTTCACATGAGACTCCCAATCATCCGAGAAGACCAAAATATCATCCAAATACACAATCAGGAATTTATCCAGGTACTCTCGGAAGATGTCATGCATAAAGGACTGAAATACTGATGGAGCATTGGAAAGCCCGAATGGCATAACCAGGTACTCAAAATGGCCCTCGGGCGTATTAAATGCTGTTTTCCATTCATCGCCTTGTTTAATACGCACAAGATTATACGCCCCTCGAAGATCTATCTTGGTGAACCAACTAGCCCCTTTAATACGAGCAAACAAATCAGACAGCAATGGCAAAGGATACTGAAATTTGACTGTAATTATATTAAGAAGGCGGTAATCAATACAAGGTCTCAAAGAACCATCCTTCTTGGCCACAAAATAGAACCCTGCTCCTAACGGTGATGACGACGGGCGAATATGGCCTTTCTCCAAGGATTCCTTTATATAACTCCGCATAGCGGCGTGTTCTGGCACAGATAACAATCGGCCCTTAGGAAACTTACTACCAGGAATCAAATTAATTGCACAATCGCAATCCCTATGAGGAGGTAGGGCACTGGCTTTGGGCTCATCAAATACATCCCGATAATCCGACAAAAACTCTGGAACTTCAGAAGGAATGGAAGACGAAATAGACAAAAATGGAACATCACCATATACCCCCTGGCAACCTCAGTTGGACACAGACATAGATTTCGAGTCCAATACTGGATTATGAACCTGTAGCCATGGCAACCCCAAAACGACCACATCATGCAGATTATGCAACACCAGAAAGCGGATATCCTCCTGATGTGCAGGAGCCATGCACATGGTCAATTGGGTCCAATACTGAGGCTTATTCTTGGCCAAAGGCGTAGCATCAATTCCTCTCAATGGAATAGGATACTGCAAGGGCTCCGAGAAAAAACCACAGCGCCTAGCATACTCCAAGTCCATCAAATTCAGGGCAGCGCCTGAATCCACAAATGCCATAACAGAATAGGATGACAAAGAGCAAATCAGAGTAACAGACAATAGAAATTTAGACTGTACCGTACCAATGGTGGCAGATCTAGCGAACCGCTTAGTGCACTTAGGACAATCGGAGATAGCATGAGTGGAATCACCACAGTAAAAACATAGCCCATTCCGACGTCTGTGTTCTTGCCGTTCAGTTCTGGTCAAAGTCCTATCACATTGCATAGGCTCAGGCCCATGCTCAGATAGTACCGCCAAATGGTGCACAGCTTTACGCTCACGCAAACGTCGATCGATCTGAATGGCCAAGGACATAGACTCATTCAGACCAGCAGGCATGGGAAACCCCACCATGACATCCTTAAGGGCTTCAGAGAGACCCTTTCTGAAGATTGCTGCCAGGGCACATTCATTCCACTGAGTGAGCACAGACCACTTTCTAAACTTCTGACAATATATCTCCGCTTCATCCTGACCCTGACACAGAGCCAGCAAGATTTTCTCTGCCTGATCCACTGAATTAGGTTCGTCATAAAGCAATCCAAGCGCCAGGAAAAACGCATCAATATCACGCAATGCCGGATCTCCTGGCGCAAGGGAAAATGCCCAGTCTTGAGGGTCACCACGTAACAAAGAAATAATGATCTTTACTTGTTGAACAGGGTCACCTGAGGAGCGAGGTTTCAAGGCAAGAAACAATTTACAATTATTTTTGAAATTCAAGAACTTAGATCTATCACCAAAAAACAAATCAGGAATTGGAATCCTAGGCTCTGACATCGGATTCTGAACCACAAAATCTTGAATGTTTTGTATCCTTGTAGTGAGATTATCCATCCAAGAGGACAGACCTTGAATGTCCATGTTTACACCAGTGTCCTGAACCACCCAGAGGTAAAGGGGAAAAGAGAGACAAAACACACTGCAAAGAAAAAAAAATGGTCTCAGAACTTCTCTTATCCCTCTATTGAGATGCATTAGTACTTTGGTCCACCTGTACTGTTCTGACCTGGTGGTCAGGACTAGGGTTGAGCGACCTTGACCTTTTTAGAGTCGAGC
Source organism: Ranitomeya imitator (assembly GCF_032444005.1). NCBI lineage: Eukaryota > Metazoa > Chordata > Amphibia > Anura > Dendrobatidae > Ranitomeya > Ranitomeya imitator. The sequence continues at coordinate 207,038,903 of NC_091286.1, forward strand.
CGTGTTTCGCGAAACCCGACTATCTTAGAAGTCGAGTCGAGTGGAATCGGCCGATTATCGCGAAAAGTCGGGTATCGCCCGAAACACGAAACCCAATGCAAGTCAATGGGGGAGCATAGTCGGCAGTGAGTGGAGGCCAGGAAAACACCTACACTGCCCATTTTAATGGCAAAAACATCCATTCTTGTTACAGAAGCTTGTCAATCGTAATTTACCTTATAATAATTGGAAGGCATTTGAAATTGGGGGTCATTTGGCTAAAGTTGTGGGGGGTAGGGCTGGTTCAAGTAATTAGTGGGCCCAGGAAATCTGGAACACGTCACGGCAGTGGAGCAGGGAGAGGTAAGTATTTCAACTTTGCAAGTGCTGAGATCCTGAGCAAGCAGGGGGGGCCCACTCGTTGGCATTGGCACTGGCACAGGGCCCCTCAAAGTACAGCGGTGTGTTTGCACGGCGGGGGCGCCTCCCACCGGCAGCAACACTTTTGCGTACTATTAGAGGCCCTGTGCCAGTGACGTCGCCAACTAGTATTCCTTCCCTCACCTGATGAAGGAACCTGCACTTTCATCTGCACCTTCCTCTTTGTCCCTGTGTAAGGTGGTATGGTATGCGGGAAGAGGAACCTGACTTTCAGCAGGGTCACAATCTTGCTGTGTAGCGTGCACGGGGAATTTTGCGTTATGGGTCAATGTACCAGCAGACTCATCTATCACTGGCTGGGCAATGGGCAGGATGAGGAGGAAACACAGATATAGGCCCAAAGAATAAAGTGGGCTAAATGCAGTTCAAAATTGGTAACACAGGACTAGCCAGGGGGCATTGCAGTGGAGGACAACTGGAATGAGAGGCTGACACAGAGAGTAGGCCCAAATCAGTAAGTAGTCGAAATGCAGTTCAAAATTGGCAACCGAAGTAAACAGGCGGCACAGCTTTGTTCAGTGGAGGAGAACAGCAAGGAGTGGCAGACACCAATAGTAGGCCCCAACCCAACTAGTAGGCCAAATGCAGTCTAACATTAACAACTACTTAACGAGAGCCTGAAAATGGAATTTCAGGACAGGAAACCAGGAGAACAGCAAGGAGCGGCAGACACTGTTAGTAGGCCCCAGACCAACTAGTACGCCAAATGCAGTTGTTCCATTTAACCACTATTTAACAAGAGCCTGAAGATAGAAGCTCAGGAAAGGCAACCGGGAGAACACCTTGGAGTGGAACACACTGTCTCTACACCCCATACACAATTTGTAGGCCTAATGCAGTGTAGTTTCCAACAACTACTAAACGAGAGCATTAAGATCGAAGCAATGGCGAGGAAACCTGGGGAACACCTTGGAGTGGAACACACCATCTCTGTACACCCCATACCCAATTTGTAGGCCTAATGCAGTGTAGTTTCCAACAACTACTAAACGAGAGCCAGAAGATCGAAGCAATGGAGAGGAAACCTGGGGAACACCTTGGAGTGTAACACACCATCTCTCTACACCCCATACCCAATTTGTAGGCCTAATGCAGCGTAGTTTCCAACAACTACTAAACGAGAGCATTAAGATTGAAGCAATGGCGAGGAAACCAGGGGAACACCTTGGAGTGGAACACACCATCTCTCTACACCCCATACCCATTTTGTAGGCCTAATGCAGTGTAGTTTCCAACAACTACTAAACGAGAGCCTGAAGATAGAAGCTCAGGAAAGGCAACCTGGAGAACACCTTGGAGAGGAACACACCGTCTCTACACCCCATACACAATTTGTAGGCCTAATGCAGTGTAGTTTCCAACAACTACTAAACGAGAGCATTAAGATGGAAGCAATGGCGAGGAAACCTGGAGAACACCTTGGAGTGGAACACACCATCTCTCTACACCCCATACCCATTTTCTAGGCCTAATGCAGTGTAGTTTCCAACAACTACTAAATGAGAGCCTGAAGATAGAAGCTCAGGAAAGGCAACCTGGAGAACACCTTGGAGTGGAACACACCGTCTCTACACCCCATACCCAATTTGTAGGCCTAATGCAGTGTAGTTTCCAACAACTGCTAAACGAGAGCATTAAGATCGAAGCAATGGCGAGGAAACCTGGGGAACACCTTGGAGTGGAACACACCATCTCTCTACACCCCATACCCAATTTGTAGGCCTAATGCAGCGTAGTTTCCAACAACTACTAAACGAGGGCATTAAGATTGAAGCAATGGCGAGGAAACCTGGGGAACACCTTGGAGTGGAACACACCATCTCTCTACACCCCATACCCAATTTGTAGGCCTAATGCAGCGTAGTTTCCAACAACTACTAAACGAGAGCATTAAGATGGAAGCAATGGCGAGGAAACCTGGGGAACACCTTGGAGTGGAACACACCATCTCTCTACACCCCATACCCATTTTGTAGGCCTAATGCAGTGTAGTTTCCAACAACTACTAAACGAGAGCCTGAAGATAGAAGCTCAGGAAAGGCAACCTGGAGAACACCTTGGAGTGGAACACACCGTCTCTACACCCCATACCCAATTTGTAGGCCTAATGCAGTGTAGTTTCCAACAACTACTAAACGAGAGCATTAAGATCGAAGCAATGGCGAGGAAACCTGGGGAACACCTTGGAGTGGAACACACCATCTCTCTACACCCCATACCCAATTTGTAGGCCTAATGCAGCGTAGTTTCCAACAACTACTAAACGAGGGCATTAAGATCGAAGCAATGGCGAGGAAACCTGGGGAACACCTTGGAGTGGAACACACCATCTCTCTACACCCCATACCCAATTTGTAGGCCTAATGCAGCGTAGTTTCCAACAACTACTAAACGAGAGCATTAAGATGGAAGCAATGGCGAGGAAACCTGGAGAACACCTTGGAGTGGAACACACCATCTCTCTACACCCCATACCCATTTTGTAGGCCTAATGCAGTGTAGTTTCCAACAACTACTAAATGAGAGCCTGAAGATAGAAGCTCAGGAAAGGTAACCTGGAGAACACCTTGGAGTGGAACACACCGTCTCTACACCCCATACCCAATTTGTAGGCCTAATGCAGTGTAGTTTCCAACAACTGCTAAACGAGAGCATTAAGATCGAAGCAATGGCGAGGAAACCTGGGGAACACCTTGGAGTGGAACACACCATCTCTCTACACCCCATACCCAATTTGTAGGCCTAATGCAGCGTAGTTTCCAACAACTACTAAACGAGGGCATTAAGATTGAAGCAATGGCGAGGAAACCTGGGGAACACCTTGGAGTGGAACACACCATCTCTCTACACCCCATACCCAATTTGTAGGCCTAATGCAGCGTAGTTTCCAACAACTACTAAACGAGAGCATTAAGATGGAAGCAATGGCGAGGAAACCTGGGGAACACCTTGGAGTGGAACACACCATCTCTCTACACCCCATACCCATTTTGTAGGCCTAATGCAGTGTAGTTTCCAACAACTACTAAACGAGAGCCTGAAGATAGAAGCTCAGGAAAGGCAACCTGGAGAACACCTTGGAGTGGAACACACCGTCTCTACACCCCATACCCAATTTGTAGGCCTAATGCAGTGTAGTTTCCAACAACTACTAAACGAGAGCACTAAGATCGAAGCAATGGCGAGGAAACCTGGGGAACACCTTGGAGTGGAACACACCATCTCTCTACACCCCATACCCAATTTGTAGGCCTAATGCAGCGTAGTTTCCAACAACTACTAAACGAGGGCATTAAGATCGAAGCAATGGCGAGGAAACCTGGGGAACACCTTGGAGTGGAACACACCATCTCTCTACACCCCATACCCAATTTGTAGGCCTAATGCAGCGTAGTTTCCAACAACTACTAAACGAGAGCATTAAGATGGAAGCAATGGCGAGGAAACCTGGGGAACACCTTGGAGTGGAACACACCATCTCTCTACACCCCATACCCATTTTGTAGGCCTAATGCAGTGTAGTTTCCAACAACTACTAAACGAGAGCCTGAAAATAGAAGCACAGGAAAGGTAACCTGGAGAACACCTTGGAGTGGAACACACCATCTCTCTACACCCCATACCCAATTTGTAGGCCTAATGCAGCGTAGTTTCCAACAACTACTAAACGAGAGCATTAAGATCGAAGCAATGGTGAGGAAACCTGGGGAACACCTTGGAGTGGAACACACCATCTCTCTACACCCTATACCCATTTTGTAGGCCTAATGCAGTGTAGTTTCCAACAACTACTAAACGAGAGCCTGAAGATAGAAGCTCAGGAAAGGCAACCTGGAGAACACCTTGGAGTGGAACACACCATCTCTCTACACCCCATACCCATTTTGTAGGCCTAATGCAGTGTAGTTTCCAACAACTACTAAACGAGACAGGAACACATGGGCTACTTGCACAGTGAACAAGTCTGTAGGAACATGTTCACACACCACCAAGAAACCTGAAGACACAAAAGAGAATAGTAAAACCAAAAACACTCAGTTTGAAAAAAATTGCAGTAATCCGCAAGTGCTAGTAAAAGATGTAAAAAACAGGGTATTTGGGTGATACGTTTTTTGCAAAAAATGAATACTAAGCTGCTCTACCAAACTTCACGGTATACCCATATCAGAGCAGTCCTAACTAATGTATGCAATCCCTATCTGATGTATTTAAAAACCTGATCATCTGTATATTACCTGTGTGAACAGGGTTCAGAGAGGAAAAATCCATGTGTGCATACAGAGTAGAACAGCTTTTGTGCAGATAGCCCAAGAGGAGTGGTGGATAACTCCCCAGTCTTGTAGACACAAGAGAACAATTATGGAAACAGGAACACATGGGCTACTTGCACAGTGAACAAGTCTGTAGGAACATGTTCACACACCACCAAGAAACCTGAAGACACAAAAGAGAATAGTAAAACCAAAAGCACTCAGTTTGAAAAAAATCGCAGTAATCCGCAAGTGCTAGTAAAAGATGTAAAAAACAGGGTATTTGGTTGATACGTTTTTTGCAAAAAATGTATACTAAGCTGCTCTACCAAACTTCACGGTATACCCATATCAGAGCAGTCCTAACTAATGTATGCAATCCCTATCTGATGTATTTAAAAACCTGATCATCTGTATATTACCTGTGTGAACAGGGTTCAGAGAGGAAAAATCCATGTGTGCATACAGAGTAGAACAGCTTTTGTGCAGATAGCCCAAGAGGAGTGGTGGATAACTCCCCAGTCTTGTAGACACAAGAGAACAATTATGGAAACAGGAACACATGGGCTACTTGCACAGTGAACAAGTCTGTAGGAACATGTTCACACACCACCAAGAAACCTGAAGACACAAAAGAGAATAGTAAAACCAAAAACACTCAGTTTGAAAAAAATCGCAGTAATCCGCAAGTGCTAGTAAAAGATGTAAAAAACAGGGTATTTGGTTGATACGTTTTTTGCAAAAAATGTATACTAAGCTGCTCTACCAAACTTCACGGTATACCCATATCAGAGCAGTCCTAACTAATGTATGCAATCCCTATCTGATGTATTTAAAAACCTGATCATCTGTATATTACCTGTGTGAACAGGGTTCAGAGTGGAAAAATCCATGTGTGCATACAGAGTAGAACAGCTTTTGTGCAGATAGCCCAAGAGGAGTGGTGGATAACTCCCCAGTCTTGTAGACACAAGAGAACAATTATGGAAACAGGAACACATGGGCTACTTGCACAGTGAACAAGTCTGTAGGAACATGTTCACACACCACCAAGAAACCTGAAGACACAAAAGAGAATAGTAAAACCAAAAACACTCAGTTTGAAAAAAATCGCAGTAATCCGCAAGTGCTAGTAAAAGATGTAAAAAACAGGGTATTTGGTTGATACGTTTTTTGCAAAAAATGTATACTAAGCTGCTCTACCAAACTTCACGGTATACCCATATCAGAGCAGTCCTAACTAATGTATGCAATCCCTATCTGATGTATTTAAAAACCTGATCATCTGTATATTACCTGTGTGAACAGGGTTCAGAGAGGAAAAATCCATGTGTGCATACAGAGTAGAACAGCTTTTGTGCAGATAGCCCAAGAGGAGTGGTGGATAACTCCCCAGTCTTGTAGACACAAGAGAACAATTATGGAAACAGGAACACATGGGCTACTTGCACAGTGAACAAGTCTGTAGGAACATGTTCACACACCACCAAGAAACCTGAAGACACAAAAGAGAATAGTAAAACCAAAAACACTCAGTTTGAAAAAAATCGCAGTAATCCGCAAGTGCTAGTAAAAGATGTAAAAAACAGGGTATTTGGTTGATACGTTTTTTGCAAAAAATGTATACTAAGCTGCTCTACCAAACTTCACGGTATACCCATATCAGAGCAGTCCTAACTAATGTATGCAATCCCTATCTGATGTATTTAAAAACCTGATCATCTGTATATTACCTGTGTGAACAGGGTTCAGAGTGGAAAAATCCATGTGTGCATACAGAGTAGAACAGCTTTTGTGCAGATAGCCCAAGAGGAGTGGTGGATAACTCCCCAGTCTTGTAGACACAAGAGAACAATTAAGGAAACAGGAACACATGGGCTACTTGCACAGTGAACAAGTCTGTAGGAACATGTTCACACACCACCAAGAAACCTGAAGACACAAAAGAAAATAGTAAAACCAAAAACACTCAGTTTGAAAAAAATCGCAGTAATCCGCAAGTGCTAGTAAAAGATGTAAAAAACAGGGTATTTGGTTGATACGTTTTTTGCAAAAAATGTATACTAAGCTGCTCTACCAAACTTCACGGTATACCCATATCAGAGCAGTCCTAACTAATGTATGCAATCCCTATCTGATGTATTTAAAAACCTGATCATCTGTATATTACCTGTGTGAACAGGGTTCAGAGAGGAAAAATCCATGTGTGCATACAGAGTAGAACAGCTTTTGTGCAGATAGCCCAAGAGGAGTGGTGGATAACTCCCCAGTCTTGTAGACACAAGAGAACAATTATGGAAACAGGAACACATGGGCTACTTGCACAGTGAACAAGTCTGTAGGAACATGTTCACACACCACCAAGAAACCTGAAGACACAAAAGAGAATAGTAAAACCAAAAACACTCAGTTTGAAAAAAATCGCAGTAATCCGCAAGTGCTAGTAAAAGATGTAAAAAACAGGGTATTTGGTTGATACGTTTTTTGCAAAAAATGAATACTAAGCTGCTCTACCAAACTTCACGGTATACCCATATCAGAGCAGTCCTAACTAATGTATGCAATCCCTATCTGATGTATTTAAAAACCTGATCATCTGTATATTACCTGTGTAAACAGGGTTCAGAGAGGAAAAATCCATGTGTGCATACAGAGTAGAACAGCTTTTGTGCAGATAGCCCAAGAGGAGTGGTGGATAACTCCCCAGTCTTGTAGACACAAGAGAACAATTATGGAAACAGGAACACATGGGCTACTTGCACAGTGAACAAGTCTGTAGGAACATGTTCACACACCACCAAGAAACCTGAAGACACAAAAGAGAATAGTAAAACCAAAAACACTCAGTTTGAAAAAAATTGCAGTAATCCGCAAGTGCTAGTAAAAGATGTAAAAAACAGGGTATTTGGTTGATACGTTTTTTGCAAAAAATGTATACTAAGCTGCTCTACCAAACTTCACAGTATACCCATATCAGAGCAGTCCTGTTATGTTTGCTAATGACAGGTGTTATGAAGGCAATCCAGAAACACAGTGTGCTTAGCGATCAGAGCGCACACAGTGATCTGACAAATACCCAAAAATTCAAGGACGAGCTCTGAGACGTGGAAACTCTGTAGACTGCACACCTGATCCTATCCTAAACACAACTAAAAGCGGCTGTGGATTGCGCCTAACAACTACCTAGGCAACTCGGCACAGCCTAAGAAACTAGCTAGCCTGAAGATAGAAAAATAGGCCTGACTTGCCCCAGAGAAATTCCCCAAAGGAAAAGGCAGCCCCCCACATATAATGACTGTGAGTAAGATGAAAAGACAAAACGTAGGGATGAAATAGATTCAGCAAAGTGGGGCCCGATATTCTAGGACAGAGCGAGGACAGTAAAGCGAACTTTGCAGTCTACAAAAAACCCTAAAGCAAAACCACGCAAAGGGGGAAAAAAAACCCCACCGTGCCGAACTAACGGCACGGCGGTACACCCTTTGCGTCTCAGAGCTTCCAGCAAAACAAAAGACAAGCTGGACAGAAAAAAAGCAACAAAAAAGCAAAAAGCACTTAGCTATACAGAGCAGCAGGTCACAGGAACAATCAGGAGAAGCTCAGATCCAACACTGAAACATTGACAAGGAGCAAGGATAGCAGCATCAGGCGGAGTTAAGTAATGAAGCAGTCAACGAGCTCACCAGAACACCTGAGGGAGGAAGCTCAGAAGCTGCAGTACCACTTGTGACCACAGGAGTGAATTCAGCCACAGAATTCACAACAGTACCCCCCCCTTGAGGAGGGGTCACCGAACCCTCACCAGAGCCCCCAGGCCGACCAGGATGAGCCGCATGAAAGGCACGAACAAGATCGGAAGCATGAACATCAGAGGCAAAAACCCAGGAATTATCTTCCTGAGCATAACCCTTCCATTTAACCAGATACTGGAGTTTCCGTCTAGAAACACGAGAATCCAAAATCTTCTCCACAATATACTCCAATTCCCCCTCCACCAAAACCGGGGCAGGAGGCTCAACAGATGGAACCATAGGTGCCACGTATCTCCGCAACAACGACCTATGGAATACATTATGTATGGAAAAGGAGTCTGGGAGGGTCAAACGAAAAGACACAGGATTGAGAACCTCAGAAATCCTATACGGACCAATAAAAAGAGGTTTAAATTTAGGAGAGGAAACCTTCATAGGAATATGACGAGAAGATAACCAAACCAGATCCCCAACACGAAGTCGGGGACCCACACGGCATCTGCGATTAGCGAAAAGTTGAGCTATCTCCTGGGACAAGATCAAATTGTCCACTACCTGAGTCCAGATCTGCTGCAACCTATCCACCACAGAATCCACACCAGGACAGTCCGAAGACTCAACCTGTCCTGAAGAGAAACGAGGATGGAACCCAGAATTGCAAAAAAATGGAGAAACCAAGGTAGCCGAGCTGGCCCGATTATTAAGGGCGAACTCAGCCAACGGCAAAAAGGACACCCAATCATCCTGGTCTGCAGAAACAAAGCATCTCAGATATGTTTCCAAGGTCTGATTGGTTCGTTCGGTCTGGCCATTAGTCTGAGGATGGAAAGCCGAGGAAAAGGCTAGGTCAATGCCCATCCTACCACAAAAGGCTCGCCAAAACCTTGAAACAAACTGGGAACCTCTGTCAGAAACAATATTCTCAGGAATGCCATGCAACCGAACCACATGCTGAAAGAACAAAGGTACCAAATCAGAGGAGGAAGGCAATTTAGCCAAGGGCACCAGATGGACCATTTTAGAAAAGCGATCACAGACCACCCAAATGACTGACATCTTTTGAGAAACGGGAAGGTCAGAAATGAAATCCATCGAAATATGTGTCCAAGGCCTCTTTGGGACCGGCAAGGGCAAAAGCAACCCACTGGCACGAGAACAGCAGGGCTTAGCCCTAGCACAAATCCCACAGGACTGCACAAAAGTACGTACATCCCGGGACAGAGATGGCCACCAGAAGGATCTAGCCACTAACTCTCTGGTACCAAAGATTCCAGGATGACCAGCCAACACCGAACAATGAAGTTCAGAGATAAGTTTATTAGTCCACCTATCAGGGACGAACAGTTTCTCTGCTGGACAACGATCAGGTTTATTCGCCTGAAATTTTTGCAGCACCCGCCGCAAATCAGGGGAGATGGCAGACACAATGACTCCTTCCTTGAGGATACTCGCCGGCTCAGATGAACCCGGAGAGTCGGGCACAAAACTCCTAGACAGAGCATCCGCCTTCACATTTTTAGAGCCCGGAAGGTACGAAATCACAAAGTCGAAGCGGGCAAAAAATAACGACCAACGGGCCTGTCTAGGATTCAAGCGCTTGGCAGACTCGAGATAAGTCAAGTTCTTATGATCAGTCAATACCACCACGCGATGCTTAGCTCCTTCAAGCCAATGACGCCACTCCTCGAATGCCCACTTCATGGCCAGCAACTCTCGATTGCCCACATCATAATTACGCTCAGCGGGCGAAAACTTCCTGGAAAAGAAAGCACATGGTTTCATCACTGAGCAATCAGAACCTCTCTGTGACAAAACCGCCCCTGCTCCAATCTCAGAAGCATCAACCTCGACCTGGAACGGAAGAGAAACATCTGGCTGACACAACACAGGGGCAGAACAAAAACAACGCTTCAACTCCTGAAAAGCTTCCACAGCAGCAGAAGACCAATTAACCATATCAGCACCCTTCTTGGTCAAATCGGTCAATGGTTTGGCAATGCTAGAAAAATTACAGATGAAGCGACGATAAAAATTAGCAAAGCCCAGGAACTTTTGCAGACTTTTCAGAGATGTCCGCTGAATCCAATCCTGGATGGCTTGGACCTTAACTGGATCCATCTCGATAGTAGAAGGGGTAAAGATGAACCCCAAAAATGAAACTTTCTGCACACCGAAGAGACACTTTGATCCCTTCACAAACAAAGAGTTAGCACGCAGGACCTGAAAAACCATTCTGACCTGCTTCACATGAGACTCCCAATCATCTGAGAAGATCAAAATGTCATCCAAGTAAACAATCAGGAATTTATCCAGATACTCACGGAAGATGTCATGCATAAAAGACTGAAACACAGATGGAGCATTGGCAAGTCCAAACGGCATCACTAGATACTCAAAATGACCCTCGGGCGTATTGAATGCAGTTTTCCATTCATCTCCTTGCCTGATTCTCACCAGATTATACGCACCACGAAGATCTATCTTAGTGAACCAACTAGCCCCCTTAATCCGAGCAAACAAGTCAGATAACAATGGCAAGGGATACTGAAATTTAACAGTGATCTTATTAAGAAGGCGGTAATCAATACACGGTCTCAGCGAACCATCCTTCTTGGCTACAAAGAAGAACCCTGCTCCCAGTGGTGATGATGGTGATGGTGGGGACGTGGGAACTCTGCTGACCGCAATCCCTAAACCTATCAAACACACTAGAAATAGCCGTGGTTTGCGCCTAACGCTCCCTATGCAACTCGGCACAGCCTAAGAAACTAGCTAGCCCTGAAGTTAGAAAAATAAAGCCTACCTTGCCTCAGAGAAATTCCCCAAAGGAAAAGGCAGCCCCCCAAATATAATGACTGTGAGTAAAGATGAAAATACAAACACAGAGATGAAATAGATTTAGCAAAGTGAGGCCCGACTTACTGAACAGACCGAGGATAGGAAAGGTTACTTTGCGGTCAGCACAAAAACCTACAAAAAGACCACGCAGAGGGCGCAAAAAGACCCTCCGCACCGACTCACGGTGCGGAGGCGCTCCCTCTGCGTCCCAGAGCTTCCAGCAAGCAAGACAACAAATTAAATAGCAAGCTGGACAGAAAAATAGCAAACCAAAGAAATACAAGCTGGAACTTAGCTTCTGATGGGAAGACAGGTCACAAGAATGATCCAGGAGTGAACTAGACCAATACTGGAACATTGACAGGTGGCCTGGAGCAAAGATCTAAGTGGAGTTAAATAGAGCAGCAGCTAACGAATTAACCTCGTCACCTGTGGAAGGAAACTCAGAAACACCCACCAGAGGAAGTCCATGGACAGAACCAGCCGAAGTACCATTCATGACCACAGGAGGGAGCCCGACAACAGAATTCACAACAGTACCCCCCCTTGAGGAGGGGTCACCGAACCCTCACCAGAGCCCCCAGGCCGACCAGGATGAGCCAAATGAAAGGCACGAACCAGATCGGCAGCATGAACATCAGAGGCAAAAACCCAGGAATTATCTTCCTGACCATAACCCTTCCACTTGACCAGGTACTGGAGTTTCCGTCTCGAAACACGAGAATCCAAAATCTTCTCCACCACATACTCCAGCTCCCCCTCAACTAACACCGGGGCAGGAGGATCAACGGATGGAACCACAGGCGCCACGTATCTCCGCAATAACGACCTATGGAGCACATTATGGATGGCAAAAGAAGCAGGAAGGGCCAAACGAAATGACACAGGATTGATAACCTCAGAAATCTTATACGGACCAATGAAACGAGGCTTAAACTTAGGAGAGGAAACCTTCAAAGGAACATAACGAGACGACAACCAAACCAAATCCCCAACACGAAGTCGGGGACCCACACAGTGCCGGCGGTTAGCGAAACGTTGAGCCTTCTTCTGGGAAAATGTCAAATTGTCCACCACATGAGTCCAAATCTGCTGCAACCTATCCACCACAGTATCTACACCAAAACAGTCCGAAGACTCAACCTGCCCTGAAGAGAAACGAGGATGGAAACCAGAATTGCTGAAAAACGGCGAAACCAAAGTAGCCGAGCTGGCCCGATTATTAAGGGCGAACTCAGCCAACAGCAAAAAGGACACCCAATCATCCTGATCAGCAGAAACAAAGCATCTCAGATATGTTTCCAAAGTTTGATTAGTTCGTTCGGTTTGGCCATTTGTCTGAGGATGGAAAGCCGAGGAAAAAGACAAATCAATGCCCATCCTAGCACAAAAGGATCGCCAAAACCTTGAAACAAACTGGGAACCTCTGTCAGAAACGATGTTCTCGGGGATACCATGTAAACGAACCACATGCTGGAAAAATAATGGCACCAAATCAGAGGAGGAAGGCAATTTTGACAAAGGTACCAAATGGACCATCCTAGAAAAGCGATCGCAAACCACCCAAATGACCGACATCTTTTGAGAGACGGGGAGATCCGAAATAAAATCCCTAGAAATATGCGTCCAGGGCCTCTTCGGGACTGGCAAGGGCAAAAGCAACCCACTGGCACGAGATCAGCATGGTTTAGCCCGAGTACAAGTCCCACAGGACTGCCCAAAAGAACGCACATCCCGCGACAAAGACGGCCACCAGAAGGATCTAACCACCAAATCTCTGGTACCAAAGTTTCCAGGATGCCCAGCCAACACTGAACAATGAATCTCAGAGATAACTCTACTAGTCCATCTATCAGGGACAAACAGTTTCTCCGCTTGGCAACGGTCAGGTCTATCAGCCTGAAATTTTTGCAGCATCCGCCGCAAATCAGGGGAGATGGCAGACAAAATTACCCCCTCTTTGAGAATACCTGCCGGCTCAGGAACACCCGGAGAGTCAGGCACAAAACTCCTTGACAGGGCATCAGCCTTCACATTCTTAGAGCCCGGAAGGTACGAAACCACAAAATCAAAACGGGAGAAAAATAACGACCATCGAGCCTGTCTCGGATTCAACCGTGTGGCAGACTCAAGACAAGTCAAATTCTTGTGATCTGTCAAGACCACCACGCGATGCTTGGCTCCTTCCAGCCAATGACGCCACTCCTCGAATGCCCACTTCATGGCCAACAATTCACGATTACCAACATCATAGTTACGCTCAGCAGGCGAAAACTTTCTAGAAAAGAAAGCACATGGCTTCATCACCGAGCCATCAGAACTTCTTTGCGACAAAACATCCCCTGCTCCAATCTCAGAAGCATCAACCTCAACCTGAAACGGAAGCAAAACATCTGGCTGGCACAACACAGGGGCAGAAGAAAAACGATGCTTCAACTCCTGAAAAGCTTCTACAGCAGCAGAAGACCAATTGACCACATCAGCACCCTTCGTGGTCAAATCAGTCAACGGTTTAGCAACAGTAGAAAAATTAGCGATGAAGCGCCGATAAAAATTAGCAAAGCCCAGGAACTTTTGCAGGCTCTTCACAGATGTCGGCTGAGTCCAATCGTAAATGGCCTGGACTTTAACAGGGTCCATCTCGATAGTAGAAGGGGAAAAAATGAACCCCAAAAATGAAACCTTCTGAACTCCAAAGAGACACTTTGACCCCTTCACAAACAAGGAATTCGCACGAAGGACCTGGAACACCATTCTGACCTGCTTCACATGAGACTCCCAATCATCCGAGAAGACCAAAATATCATCCAAATACACAATCAGGAATTTATCCAGGTACTCTCGGAAGATGTCATGCATAAAGGACTGAAATACTGATGGAGCATTGGAAAGCCCGAATGGCATAACCAGGTACTCAAAATGGCCCTCGGGCGTATTAAATGCTGTTTTCCATTCATCGCCTTGTTTAATACGCACAAGATTATACGCCCCTCGAAGATCTATCTTGGTGAACCAACTAGCCCCTTTAATACGAGCAAACAAATCAGACAGCAATGGCAAAGGATACTGAAATTTGACTGTAATTATATTAAGAAGGCGGTAATCAATACAAGGTCTCAAAGAACCATCCTTCTTGGCCACAAAATAGAACCCTGCTCCTAACGGTGATGACGACGGGCGAATATGGCCTTTCTCCAAGGATTCCTTTATATAACTCCGCATAGCGGCGTGTTCTGGCACAGATAACAATCGGCCCTTAGGAAACTTACTACCAGGAATCAAATTAATTGCACAATCGCAATCCCTATGAGGAGGTAGGGCACTGGCTTTGGGCTCATCAAATACATCCCGATAATCCGACAAAAACTCTGGAACTTCAGAAGGAATGGAAGACGAAATAGACAAAAATGGAACATCACCATATACCCCCTGGCAACCTCAGTTGGACACAGACATAGATTTCGAGTCCAATACTGGATTATGAACCTGTAGCCATGGCAACCCCAAAACGACCACATCATGCAGATTATGCAACACCAGAAAGCGGATATCCTCCTGATGTGCAGGAGCCATGCACATGGTCAATTGGGTCCAATACTGAGGCTTATTCTTGGCCAAAGGCGTAGCATCAATTCCTCTCAAAGGAATAGGATACTGCAAGGGCTCCGAGAAAAAACCACAGCGCCTAGCATACTCCAAGTCCATCAAATTCAGGGCAGCGCCTGAATCCACAAATGCCATAACAGAATAGGATGACAAAGAGCAAATCAGAGTAACAGACAATAGAAATTTAGACTGTACCGTACCAATGGTGGCAGATCTAGCGAACCGCTTAGTGCACTTAGGACAATCGGAGATAGCATGAGTGGAATCACCACAGTAAAAACATAGCCCATTCCGACGTCTGTGTTCTTGCCGTTCAGTTCTGGTCAAAGTCCTATCACATTGCATAGGCTCAGGCCCATGCTCAGATAGTACCGCCAAATGGTGCACAGCTTTACGCTCACGCAAGCGTCGATCGATCTGAATGGCCAAGGACATAGACTCATTCAGACCAGCAGGCATGGGAAACCCCACCATGACATCCTCAAGGGCTTCAGAGAGACCCTTTCTGAAGATTGCTGCCAGGGCACATTCATTCCACTGAGTGAGCACAGACCACTTTCTAAACTTCTGACAATATATCTCCGCTTCATCCTGACCCTGACACAGAGCCAGCAAGATTTTCTCTGCCTGATCCACTGAATTAGGTTCGTCATAAAGCAATCCAAGCGCCAGGAAAAATGCATCAATATCACGCAATGCCGGATCTCCTGGCGCAAGGGAAAATGCCCAGTCTTGAGGGTCACCACGTAACAAAGAAATAATGATCTTTACTTGTTGAACAGGGTCACCTGAGGAGCGAGGTTTCAAGGCAAGAAACAATTTACAATTATTTTTGAAATTCAAGAACTTAGATCTATCACCAAAAAACAAATCAGGAATTGGAATCCTAGGCTCTGACATCGGATTCTGAACCACAAAATCTTGAATGTTTTGTATCCTTGTAGTGAGATTATCCATCCAAGAGGACAGACCTTGAATGTCCATGTTTACACCAGTGTCCTGAACCACCCAGAGGTAAAGGGGAAAAGAGAGACAAAACACACTGCAAAGAAAAAAAAATGGTCTCAGAACTTCTCTTATCCCTCTATTGAGATGCATTAGTACTTTGGTCCACCTGTACTGTTCTGACCTGGTGGTCAGGACTAGGGTTGAGCGACCTTGACCTTTTTAGAGTCGAGCCGTGTTTCGCGAAACCCGACTATCTTAGAAGTCGAGTCGAGTGGAATCGGCCGATTATCGCGAAAAGTCGGGTATCGCCCGAAACACGAAACCCAATGCAAGTCAATGGGGGAGCATAGTCGGCAGTGAGTGGAGGCCAGGAAAACACCTACACTGCCCATTTTAATGGCAAAAACATCCATTCTTGTTACAGAAGCTTGTCAATCGTAATTTACCTTATAATAATTGGAAGGCATTTGAAATTGGGGGTCATTTGGCTAAAGTTGTGGGGGGTAGGGCTGGTTCAAGTAATTAGTGGGCCCAGGAAATCTGGAACACGTCACGGCAGTGGAGCAGGGAGAGGTAAGTATTTCAACTTTGCAAGTGCTGAGATCCTGAGCAAGCAGGGGGGGCCCACTCGTTGGCATTGGCACTGGCACAGGGCCCCTCAAAGTACAGCGGTGTGTTTGCACGGCGGGGGCGCCTCCCACCGGCAGCAACACTTTTGCGTACTATGAGAGGCCCTGTGCCAGTGACGTCGCCAACTAGTATTCCTTCCCTCACCTGATGAAGGAACCTGCACTTTCATCTGCACCTTCCTCTTTGTCCCTGTGTAAGGTGGTATGGTATGCGGGAAGAGGAACCTGACTTTCAGCAGGGTCACAATCTTGCTGTGTAGCGTGCACGGGGAATTTTGCGTTATGGGTCAATGTACCAGCAGACTCATCTATCACTGGCTGGGCAATGGGCAGGATGAGGAGGAAACACAGATATAGGCCCAAAGAATAAAGTGGGCTAAATGCAGTTCAAAATTGGTAACACAGGACTAACCAGGGGGCATTGCAGTGGAGGACAACTGGAATGAGAGGCTGACACAGAGAGTAGGCCCAAATCAGTAAGTAGTCGAAATGCAGTTCAAAATTGGCAACCGAAGTAAACAGGCGGCACAGCTTTGTTCAGTGGAGGAGAACAGCAAGGAGTGGCAGACACCAATAGTAGGCCCCAACCCAACTAGTAGGCCAAATGCAGTCTAACATTAACAACTACTTAATGAGAGCCTGAAAATGGAATTTCAGGACAGGAAACCAGGAGAACAGCAAGGAGCGGCAGACACTGTTAGTAGGCCCCAGACCAACTAGTACGCCAAATGCAGTTGTTCCATTTAACCACTATTTAACAAGAGCCTGAAGATAGAAGCTCAGGAAAGGCAACCTGGAGAACACCTTGGAGTGGAACACACTGTCTCTACACCCCATACACAATTTGTAGGCCTAATGCAGTGTAGTTTCCAACAACTACTAAACGAGAGCATTAAGATCGAAGCAATGGCGAGGAAACCTGGGGAACACCTTGGAGTGGAACACGCCATCTCTGTACACCCCATACCCAATTTGTAGGCCTAATGCAGTGTAGTTTCCAACAACTACTAAACGAGAGCCAGAAGATCGAAGCAATGGAGAGGAAACCTGGGGAACACCTTGGAGTGTAACACACCATCTCTCTACACCCCATACCCAATTTGTAGGCCTAATGCAGCGTAGTTTCCAACAACTACTAAACGAGAGCATTAAGATTGAAGCAATGGCGAGGAAACCAGGGGAACACCTTGGAGTGGAACACACCATCTCTCTACACCCCATACCCATTTTGTAGGCCTAATGCAGTGTAGTTTCCAACAACTACTAAACGAGAGCCTGAAGATAGAAGCTCAGGAAAGGCAACCTGGAGAACACCTTGGAGAGGAACACACCGTCTCTACACCCCATACACAATTTGTAGGCCTAATGCAGTGTAGTTTCCAACAACTACTAAACGAGAGCATTAAGATGGAAGCAATGGCGAGGAAACCTGGAGAACACCTTGGAGTGGAACACACCATCTCTCTACACCCCATACCCATTTTCTAGGCCTAATGCAGTGTAGTTTCCAACAACTACTAAATGAGAGCCTGAAGATAGAAGCTCAGGAAAGGCAACCTGGAGAACACCTTGGAGTGGAACACACCGTCTCTACACCCCATACCCAATTTGTAGGCCTAATGCAGTGTAGTTTCCAACAACTGCTAAACGAGAGCATTAAGATCGAAGCAATGGCGAGGAAACCTGGGGAACACCTTGGAGTGGAACACACCATCTCTCTACACCCCATACCCAATTTGTAGGCCTAATGCAGCGTAGTTTCCAACAACTACTAAACGAGGGCATTAAGATTGAAGCAATGGCGAGGAAACCTGGGGAACACCTTGGAGTGGAACACACCATCTCTCTACACCCCATACCCAATTTGTAGGCCTAATGCAGCGTAGTTTCCAACAACTACTAAACGAGAGCATTAAGATGGAAGCAATGGCGAGGAAACCTGGGGAACACCTTGGAGTGGAACACACCATCTCTCTACACCCCATACCCATTTTGTAGGCCTAATGCAGTGTAGTTTCCAACAACTACTAAACGAGAGCCTGAAGATAGAAGCTCAGGAAAGGCAACCTGGAGAACACCTTGGAGTGGAACACACCGTCTCTACACCCCATACCCAATTTGTAGGCCTAATGCAGTGTAGTTTCCAACAACTACTAAACGAGAGCATTAAGATCGAAGCAATGGCGAGGAAACCTGGGGAACACCTTGGAGTGGAACACACCATCTCTCTACACCCCATACCCAATTTGTAGGCCTAATGCAGCGTAGTTTCCAACAACTACTAAACGAGGGCATTAAGATTGAAGCAATGGCGAGGAAACCTGGGGAACACCTTGGAGTGGAACACACCATCTCTCTACACCCCATACCCAATTTGTAGGCCTAATGCAGCGTAGTTTCCAACAACTACTAAACGAGAGCATTAAGATGGAAGCAATGGCGAGGAAACCTGGGGAACACCTTGGAGTGGAACACACCATCTCTCTACACCCCATACCCATTTTGTAGGCCTAATGCAGTGTAGTTTCCAACAACTACTAAACGAGAGCCTGAAGATAGAAGCTCAGGAAAGGCAACCTGGAGAACACCTTGGAGTGGAACACACCGTCTCTACACCCCATACCCAATTTGTAGGCCTAATGCAGTGTAGTTTCCAACAACTACTAAACGAGAGCACTAAGATCGAAGCAATGGCGAGGAAACCTGGGGAACACCTTGGAGTGGAACACACCATCTCTCTACACCCCATACCCAATTTGTAGGCCTAATGCAGCGTAGTTTCCAACAACTACTAAACGAGGGCATTAAGATCGAAGCAATGGCGAGGAAACCTGGGAAACACCTTGGAGTGGAACACACCATCTCTCTACACCCCATACCCAATTTGTAGGCCTAATGCAGCGTAGTTTCCAACAACTACTAAACGAGAGCATTAAGATGGAAGCAAAGGCGAGGAAACCTGGGGAACACCTTGGAGTGGAACACACCATCTCTCTACACCCCATACCCATTTTGTAGGCCTAATGCAGTGTAGTTTCCAACAACTACTAAACGAGAGCCTGAAGATAGAAGCTCAGGAAAGGCAACCTGGAGAACACCTTGGAGTGGAACACACCATCTCTCTACACCCCATACCCAATTTGTAGGCCTAATGCAGCGTAGTTTCCAACAACTACTAAACGAGAGCATTAAGATGGAAGCAATGGCGAGGAAACCTGGGGAACACCTTGGAGTGGAACACACCATCTCTCTACACCCCATACCCATTTTGTAGGCCTAATGCAGTGTAGTTTCCAACAACTACTAAACGAGAGCCTGAAAATAGAAGCTCAGGAAAGGCAACCTGGAGAACACCTTGGAGTGGAACACACCATCTCTCTACACCCCATACCCAATTTGTAGGCCTAATGCAGCGTAGTTTCCAACAACTACTAAACGAGAGCATTAAGATCGAAGCAATGGTGAGGAAACCTGGGGAACACCTTGGAGTGGAACACACCATCTCTCTACACCCTATACCCATTTTGTAGGCCTAATGCAGTGTAGTTTCCAACAACTACTAAACGAGAGCCTGAAGATAGAAGCTCAGGAAAGGCAACCTGGAGAACACCTTGGAGTGGAACACACCATCTCTCTACACCCCATACCCATTTTGTAGGCCTAATGCAGTGTAGTTTCCAACAACTACTAAACGAGACAGGAACACATGGGCTACTTGCACAGTGAACAAGTCTGTAGGAACATGTTCACACACCACCAAGAAACCTGAAGACACAAAAGAGAATAGTAAAACCAAAAACACTCAGTTTGAAAAAAATTGCAGTAATCCGCAAGTGCTAGTAAAAGATGTAAAAAACAGGGTATTTGGGTGATACGTTTTTTGCAAAAAATGAATACTAAGCTGCTCTACCAAACTTCACGGTATACCCATATCAGAGCAGTCCTAACTAATGTATGCAATCCCTATCTGATGTATTTAAAAACCTGATCATCTGTATATTACCTGTGTGAACAGGGTTCAGAGAGGAAAAATCCATGTGTGCATACAGAGTAGAACAGCTTTTGTGCAGATAGCCCAAGAGGAGTGGTGGATAACTCCCCAGTCTTGTAGACACAAGAGAACAATTATGGAAACAGGAACACATGGGCTACTTGCACAGTGAACAAGTCTGTAGGAACATGTTCACACACCACCAAGAAACCTGAAGACACAAAAGAGAATAGTAAAACCAAAAGCACTCAGTTTGAAAAAAATCGCAGTAATCCGCAAGTGCTAGTAAAAGATGTAAAAAACAGGGTATTTGGTTGATACGTTTTTTGCAAAAAATGTATACTAAGCTGCTCTACCAAACTTCACGGTATACCCATATCAGAGCAGTCCTAACTAATGTATGCAATCCCTATCTGATGTATTTAAAAACCTGATCATCTGTATATTACCTGTGTGAACAGGGTTCAGAGAGGAAAAATCCATGTGTGCATACAGAGTAGAACAGCTTTTGTGCAGATAGCCCAAGAGGAGTGGTGGATAACTCCCCAGTCTTGTAGACACAAGAGAACAATTATGGAAACAGGAACACATGGGCTACTTGCACAGTGAACAAGTCTGTAGGAACATGTTCACACACCACCAAGAAACCTGAAGACACAAAAGAGAATAGTAAAACCAAAAACACTCAGTTTGAAAAAAATCGCAGTAATCCGCAAGTGCTAGTAAAAGATGTAAAAAACAGGGTATTTGGTTGATACGTTTTTTGCAAAAAATGTATACTAAGCTGCTCTACCAAACTTCACGGTATACCCATATCAGAGCAGTCCTAACTAATGTATGCAATCCCTATCTGATGTATTTAAAAACCTGATCATCTGTATATTACCTGTGTGAACAGGGTTCAGAGTGGAAAAATCCATGTGTGCATACAGAGTAGAACAGCTTTTGTGCAGATAGCCCAAGAGGAGTGGTGGATAACTCCCCAGTCTTGTAGACACAAGAGAACAATTATGGAAACAGGAACACATGGGCTACTTGCACAGTGAACAAGTCTGTAGGAACATGTTCACACACCACCAAGAAACCTGAAGACACAAAAGAGAATAGTAAAACCAAAAACACTCAGTTTGAAAAAAATCGCAGTAATCCGCAAGTGCTAGTAAAAGATGTAAAAAACAGGGTATTTGGTTGATACGTTTTTTGCAAAAAATGTATACTAAGCTGCTCTACCAAACTTCACGGTATACCCATATCAGAGCAGTCCTAACTAATGTATGCAATCCCTATCTGATGTATTTAAAAACCTGATCATCTGTATATTACCTGTGTGAACAGGGTTCAGAGAGGAAAAATCCATGTGTGCATACAGAGTAGAACAGCTTTTGTGCAGATAGCCCAAGAGGAGTGGTGGATAATTCCCCAGTCTTGTAGACACAAGAGAACAATTATGGAAACAGGAACACATGGGCTACTTGCACAGTGAACAAGTCTGTAGGAACATGTTCACACACCACCAAGAAACCTGAAGACACAAAAGAGAATAGTAAAACCAAAAACACTCAGTTTGAAAAAAATCGCAGTAATCCGCAAGTGCTAGTAAAAGATGTAAAAAACAGGGTATTTGGTTGATACGTTTTTTGCAAAAAATGTATACTAAGCTGCTCTACCAAACTTCACGGTATACCCATATCAGAGCAGTCCTAACTAATGTATGCAATCCCTATCTGATGTATTTAAAAACCTGATCATCTGTATATTACCTGTGTGAACAGGGTTCAGAGTGGAAAAATCCATGTGTGCATACAGAGTAGAACAGCTTTTGTGCAGATAGCCCAAGAGGAGTGGTGGATAACTCCCCAGTCTTGTAGACACAAGAGAACAATTAAGGAAACAGGAACACATGGGCTACTTGCACAGTGAACAAGTCTGTAGGAACATGTTCACACACCACCAAGAAACCTGAAGACACAAAAGAAAATAGTAAAACCAAAAACACTCAGTTTGAAAAAAATCGCAGTAATCCGCAAGTGCTAGTAAAAGATGTAAAAAACAGGGTATTTGGTTGATACGTTTTTTGCAAAAAATGTATACTAAGCTGCTCTACCAAACTTCACGGTATACCCATATCAGAGCAGTCCTAACTAATGTATGCAATCCCTATCTGATGTATTTAAAAACCTGATCATCTGTATATTACCTGTGTGAACAGGGTTCAGAGAGGAAAAATCCATGTGTGCATACAGAGTAGAACAGCTTTTGTGCAGATAGCCCAAGAGGAGTGGTGGATAACTCCCCAGTCTTGTAGACACAAGAGAACAATTATGGAAACAGGAGCACATGGGCTACTTGCACAGTGAACAAGTCTGTAGGAACATGTTCACACACCACCAAGAAACCTGAAGACACAAAAGAGAATAGTAAAACCAAAAACACTCAGTTTGAAAAAAATCGCAGTAATCCGCAAGTGCTAGTAAAAGATGTAAAAAACAGGGTATTTGGGTGATACGTTTTTTGCAAAAAATGAATACTAAGCTGCTCTACCAAACTTCACGGTATACCCATATCAGAGCAGTCCTAACTAATGTATGCAATCCCTATCTGATGTATTTAAAAACCTGATCATCTGTATATTACCTGTGTAAACAGGGTTCAGAGAGGAAAAATCCATGTGTGCATACAGAGTAGAACAGCTTTTGTGCAGATAGCCCAAGAGGAGTGGTGGATAACTCCCCAGTCTTGTAGACACAAGAGAACAATTATGGAAACAGGAACACATGGGCTACTTGCACAGTGAACAAGTCTGTAGGAACATGTTCACACACCACCAAGAAACCTGAAGACACAAAAGAGAATAGTAAAACCAAAAACACTCAGTTTGAAAAAAATTGCAGTAATCCGCAAGTGCTAGTAAAAGATGTAAAAAACAGGGTATTTGGTTGATACGTTTTTTGCAAAAAATGTATACTAAGCTGCTCTACCAAACTTCACAGTATACCCATATCAGAGCAGTCCTGTTATGTTTGCTAATGACAGGTGTTATGAAGGCAATCCAGAAACACAGTGTGCTTAGCGATCAGAGCGCACACAGTGATCTGACAAATACCCAAAAATTCAAGGACGAGCTCTGAGACGTGGAAACTCTGTAGACTGCACACCTGATCCTATCCTAAACACAACTAAAAGCGGCTGTGGATTGCGCCTAACAACTACCTAGGCAACTCGGCACAGCCTAAGAAACTAGCTAGCCTGAAGATAGAAAAATAGGCCTGACTTGCCCCAGAGAAATTCCCCAAAGGAAAAGGCAGCCCCCCACATATAATGACTGTGAGTAAGATGAAAAGACAAAACGTAGGGATGAAATAGATTCAGCAAAGTGGGGCCCGATATTCTAGGACAGAGCGAGGACAGTAAAGCGAACTTTGCAGTCTACAAAAAACCCTAAAGCAAAACCACGCAAAGGGGGAAAAAAAAACCCACCGTGCCGAACTAACGGCACGGCGGTACACCCTTTGCGTCTCAGAGCTTCCAGCAAAACAAAAGACAAGCTGGACAGAAAAAAAGCAACAAAAAAGCAAAAAGCACTTAGCTATACAGAGCAGCAGGTCACAGGAACAATCAGGAGAAGCTCAGATCCAACACTGAAACATTGACAAGGAGCAAGGATAGCAGCATCAGGCGGAGTTAAGTAATGAAGCAGTCAACGAGCTCACCAGAACACCTGAGGGAGGAAGCTCAGAAGCTGCAGTACCACTTGTGACCACAGGAGTGAATTCAGCCACAGAATTCACAACAGTACCCCCCCCTTGAGGAGGGGTCACCGAACCCTCACCAGAGCCCCCAGGCCGACCAGGATGAGCCGCATGAAAGGCACGAACAAGATCGGAAGCATGAACATCAGAGGCAAAAACCCAGGAATTATCTTCCTGAGCATAACCCTTCCATTTAACCAGATACTGGAGTTTCCGTCTAGAAACACGAGAATCCAAAATCTTCTCCACAATATACTCCAATTCCCCCTCCACCAAAACCGGGGCAGGAGGCTCAACAGATGGAACCATAGGTGCCACGTATCTCCGCAACAACGACCTATGGAATACATTATGTATGGAAAAGGAGTCTGGGAGGGTCAAACGAAAAGACACAGGATTGAGAACCTCAGAAATCCTATACGGACCAATAAAACGAGGTTTAAATTTAGGAGAGGAAACCTTCATAGGAATATGACGAGAAGATAACCAAACCAGATCCCCAACACGAAGTCGGGGACCCACACGGCGTCTGCGATTAGCGAAAAGTTGAGCTATCTCCTGGGACAAGATCAAATTGTCCACTACCTGAGTCCAGATCTGCTGCAACCTATCCACCACAGAATCCACACCAGGACAGTCCGAAGACTCAACCTGTCCTGAAGAGAAACGAGGATGGAACCCAGAATTGCAAAAAAATGGAGAAACCAAGGTAGCCGAGCTGGCCCGATTATTAAGGGCGAACTCAGCCAACGGCAAAAAGGACACCCAATCATCCTGGTCTGCAGAAACAAAACATCTCAGATATGTTTCCAAGGTCTGATTGGTTCGTTCGGTCTGGCCATTAGTCTGAGGATGGAAAGCCGAGGAAAAGGATAGGTCAATGCCCATCCTACCACAAAAGGCTCGCCAAAACCTTGAAACAAACTGGGAACCTCTGTCAGAAACAATATTCTCAGGAATGCCATGCAACCGAACCACATGCTGAAAGAACAAAGGTACCAAATCAGAGGAGGAAGGCAATTTAGCCAAGGGCACCAGATGGACCATTTTAGAAAAGCGATCACAGACCACCCAAATGACTGACATCTTTTGAGAAACGGGAAGATCAGAAATGAAATCCATCGAAATATGTGTCCAAGGCCTCTTTGGGACCGGCAAGGGCAAAAGCAACCCACTGGCACGAGAACAGCAGGGCTTAGCCCTAGCACAAATCCCACAGGACTGCACAAAAGTACGTACATCCCGGGACAGAGATGGCCACCAGAAGGATCTAGCCACTAACTCTCTGGTACCAAAGATTCCAGGATGACCAGCCAACACCGAACAATGAAGTTCAGAGATAAGTTTATTAGTCCACCTATCAGGGACGAACAGTTTCTCTGCTGGACAACGATCAGGTTTATTCGCCTGAAATTTTTGCAGCACCCGCCGCAAATCAGGGGAGATGGCAGACACAATGACTCCTTCCTTGAGGATACTCGCCGGCTCAGATGAACCCGGAGAGTCGGGCACAAAACTCCTAGACAGAGCATCCGCCTTCACATTTTTAGAGCCCGGAAGGTACGAAATCACAAAGTCGAAGCGGGCAAAAAATAACGACCAACGGGCCTGTCTAGGATTCAAGCGCTTGGCAGACTCGAGATAAGTCAAGTTCTTATGATCAGTCAATACCACCACGCGATGCTTAGCTCCTTCAAGCCAATGACGCCACTCCTCGAATGCCCACTTCATGGCCAGCAACTCTCGATTGCCCACATCATAATTACGCTCAGCGGGCGAAAACTTCCTGGAAAAGAAAGCACATGGTTTCATCACTGAGCAATCAGAACCTCTCTGTGACAAAACCGCCCCTGCTCCAATCTCAGAAGCATCAACCTCGACCTGGAACGGAAGAGAAACATCTGGCTGACACAACACAGGGGCAGAACAAAAACGACGCTTCAACTCCTGAAAAGCTTCCACAGCAGCAGAAGACCAATTAACCATATCAGCACCCTTCTTGGTCAAATCGGTCAATGGTTTGGCAATGCTAGAAAAATTACAGATGAAGCGACGATAAAAATTAGCAAAGCCCAGGAACTTTTGCAGACTTTTCAGAGATGTCGGCTGAATCCAATCCTGGATGGCTTGGACCTTAACTGGATCCATCTCGATAGTAGAAGGGGTAAAGATGAACCCCAAAAATGAAACTTTCTGCACACCGAAGAGACACTTTGATCCCTTCACAAACAAAGAGTTAGCACGCAGGACCTGAAAAACCATTCTGACCTGCTTCACATGAGACTCCCAATCATCTGAGAAGATCAAAATGTCATCCAAGTAAACAATCAGGAATTTATCCAGATACTCACGGAAGATGTCATGCATAAAAGACTGAAACACAGATGGAGCATTGGCAAGTCCAAACGGCATCACTAGATACTCAAAATGACCCTCGGGCGTATTGAATGCAGTTTTCCATTCATCTCCTTGCCTGATTCTCACCAGATTATACGCACCACGAAGATCTATCTTAGTGAACCAACTAGCCCCCTTAATCCGAGCAAACAAGTCAGATAACAATGGCAAGGGATACTGAAATTTAACAGTGATCTTATTAAGAAGGCGGTAATCAATACACGGTCTCAGCGAACCATCCTTCTTGGCTACAAAGAAGAACCCTGCTCCCAGTGGTGATGACGATGGGCGAATATGTCCCTTCTCCAGGGATTCCTTCACATAACTGCGCATAGCGGCGTGTTCGGGCACGGATAAATTAAATAATCGACCTTTAGGGAATTTACTACCAGGAATCAAATTGATAGCACAATCACAATCCCTATGCGGAGGTAGAGCATCGGACTTGGGCTCTTCAAATACATCCTGAAAATCAGACAAGAACTCTGGGACCTCAGAAGGGGTGGATGACGAAATCGACAAAAATGGAACATCACCATGTACCCCCTGACAACCCCAGCTGGATACCGACATGGAATTCCAATCCAATACTGGATTATGGGTTTGTAGCCATGGCAACCCCAACACGACCACATCATGCAGATTATGCAACACCAGAAAGCGAATAACTTCCTGATGTGCAGGAGCCATGCACATGGTCAGCTGGGCCCAGTATTGAGGTTTATTCTTGGCCAAAGGTGTAGCATCAATTCCTCTCAATGGAATAGGACACCGCAAAGGCTCCAAGAAAAACCCACAACGTTTAGCATAATCCAAATCCATCAGATTCAGGGCAGCGCCCGAATCCACAAACGCCATGACAGAAAACGACGACAAAGAGCATATCAAGGTAATGGACAGAAGGAATTTGGACTGTACAGTACCAATGACGGCAGACCTAGCGGACCGCTTAGTGCGCTTAGGACAATCAGAAATAGCATGAGTGGAATCACCACAGTAGAAACACAGACCATTCAGACGTCTGTATTCCTGCCGTTCAACTCTAGTCATAGTCCTATCGCACTGCATAGGCTCAGGTTTAACCTCAGGCAGTACCGCCAAATGGTGCACAGATTTACGCTCGCGCAAGCGTCGACCGATCTGAATGGCCAAAGACAAAGACTCATTCAAACCAGCAGGCATAGGAAATCCCACCATGACATCCTTAAGAGCCTCAGAGAGACCCTTTCTGAACAAAGCTGCCAGCGCAGATTCATTCCACTGAGTGAGTACTGACCATTTCCTAAATTTCTGACAATATACTTCTATATCATCCTGACCCTGGCACAAAGCCAGCAAATTTTTCTCAGCCTGATCCAATGAATTAGGCTCATCGTACAGCAATCCGAGCGCCAGGAAAAACGCATCGACACTACTCAATGCAGGGTCTCCTGGCGCAAGAGAAAATGCCCAGTCTTGAGGGTCGCCGCGCAAAAAAGAAATAATAATCAAAACCTGTTGAATAGGATTACCAGAAGAATGAGGTTTCAAGGCCAGAAATAGCTTACAATTATTTTTGAAACTTAGAAACTTAGTTCTATCTCCAAAAAACAAATCAGGAATAGGAATTCTTGGTTCTAACATAGATTTCTGATCAATAGTATCTTGAATTTTTTGTACATTTATAACGAGATTATCCATTGAAGAGCACAGACCCTGAATATCCATGTCCACACCTGTGTCCAGAATCACCCAAATGTCTAGGGGAAAAAAAAAAGTGAACACAGAGCAGAAAAAAAAAAAAAAAAAAATGATGTCAGAACTTTTTCTTTCCCTCTATTGAGAATCCATAGTTTGGCTCCTTGTACTGTTATGTTTGCTAATGACAGGTGTTATGAAGGCAATCCAGAAACACAGTGTGCTTAGCGATCAGAGCGCACACAGTGATCTGACAAATACCCAAAAATACAAGGACGAGCTCTGAGACGTGGAAACTCTGTAGACTGCACACCTGATCCTATCCTAAACACAACTAAAAGCGGCTGTGGATTGCGCCTAACAACTACCTAGGCAACTCGGCACAGCCTAAGAAACTAGCTAGCCTGAAGATAGAAAAATAGGCCTGACTTGCCCCAGAGAAATTCCCCAAAGGAAAAGGCAGCCCCCCACATATAATGACTGTGAGTAAGATAAAAAGACAAAACGTAGGGATGAAATAGATTCAGCAAAGTGGGGCCCGATATTCTAGGACAGAGCGAGGACAGTAAAGCGAACTTTGCAGTCTACAAAAAACCCTAAAGCAAAACCACGCAAAGGGGGCAAAAAAAACCCACCGTGCCAAACTAACGGCACGGCGGTACACCCTTTGCGTCTCAGAGCTTCCAGCAAAACAAAAGACAAGCTGGACAGAAAAAAAGCAACAAAAAAGCAAAAAGCACTTAGCTATACAGAGCAGCAGGTCACAGGAACAATCAGGAGAAGCTCAGATCCAACACTGAAACATTGACAAGGAGCAAGGATAGCAGCATCAGGCGGAGTTAAGTAATGAAGCAGTCAACGAGCTCACCAGAACACCTGAGGGAGGAAGCTCAGAAGCTGCAGTACCACTTGTGACCACAGGAGTGAATTCAGCCACAGAATTCACAACACAGTCCTAACTAATGTATGCTCTGATATGGGTATACCGTGAAGTTTGGTAGAGCAGCTTAGTATACATTTTTTGCAAAAAACATATCAACCAAATACCCTGTTTTTTACATCTTTTACTAGCACTTGCGGATTACTGCAATTTTTTTCAAACTGAGTGTTTTTGGTTTTACTATTCTCTTTTGTGTCTTCAGGTTTCTTGGTGGTGTGTGAACATGTTCCTACAGACTTGTTCACTGTGCAAGTAGCCCATGTGTTCCTGTTTCCATAATTGTTCTCTTGTGTCTACAAGACTGGGGAGTTATCCACCACTCCTCTTGGGCTATCTGCACAAAAGCTGTTCTACTCTGTATGCACACATGGATTTTTCCTCTCTGAACCCTGTTCACACAGGTAATATACAGATGATCAGGTTTTTAAATACATCAGATAGGGATTGCATACATTAGTTAGGACTGCTCTGATATGGGTATACCGTGAAGTTTGGTAGAGCAGCTTAGTATACATTTTTTGCAAAAAACGTATCAACCAAATACCCTGTTTTTTACATCTTTTACTAGCACTTGCGGATTACTGCGATTTTTTTCAAACTGAGTGTTTTTGGTTTTACTATTCTCTTTTGTGTCTTCAAACTACTAAACGAGAGTCTGAAGATAGAAGCTCAGGAAAGGCAACCTGGAGAACACCTTGGAGTGGAACACACCGTCTCTACACCCCATACCCAATTTGTAGGCCTAATGCAGCGTAGTTTCCAACAACTACTAAACGAGAGCATTAAGATCGAAGCAATGGCGAGGAAACCTGGGGAACACCTTGGAGTGGAACACACCATCTCTCTACACCCCATACCCAATTTGTAGGCCTAATGCAGCGTAGTTTCCAACAACTACTAAACGAGAGCATTAAGATCGAAGCAATGGCGAGGAAACCTGGGGAACACCTTGGAGTGGAACACACCATCTCTCTACACCCCATACCCAATTTGTAGGCCTAATGCAGCGTAGTTTCCAACAACTACTAAACGAGAGCATTAAGATCGAAGCAATGGCGAGGAAACCTGGGGAACACCTTGGAGTGGAACACACCATCTCTCTACACCCCATACCCAATTTGTAGGCCTAATGCAGCGTAGTTTCCAACAACTACTAAACGAGAGCATTAAGATCGAAGCAATGGCGAGGAAACCTGGGGAATACCTTGGAGTGGAACACACCATCTCTCTACACCCCATACCCAATTTGTAGGCCTAATGCAGCGTAGTTTCCAACAACTACTAAACGAGAGCATTAAGATGGAAGCAATGGCGAGGAAACCTGGGGAACACCTTGGAGTGGAACACACCATCTCTCTACACCCCATACCCATTTTGTAGGCCTAATGCAGTGTAGTTTCCAACAACTACTAAACGAGAGCCTGAAGATAGAAGCTCAGGAAAGGCAACCTGGAGAACACCTTGGAGTGGAACACACCATCTCTCTACACCCCATACCCAATTTGTAGGCCTAATGCAGCGTAGTTTCCAACAACTACTAAACGAGAGCATTAAGATGGAAGCAATGGCGAGGAAACCTGGGGAACACCTTGGAGTGGAACACACCATCTCTCTACACCCCATACCCATTTTGTAGGCCTAATGCAGTGTAGTTTCCAACAACTACTAAACGAGAGCCTGAAGATAGAAGCTCAGGAAAGGCAACCTGGAGAACACCTTGGAGTGGAACACACCATCTCTCTACACCCCATACCCAATTTGTAGGCCTAATGCAGCGTAGTTTCCAACAACTACTAAACGAGAGCATTAAGATCGAAGCAATGGCGAGGAAACCTGGGGAACACCTTGGAGTGGAACACACCATCTCTCTACACCCCATACCCAATTTGTAGGCCTAATGCAGTGTAGTTTTCTACAACTACTAAACGAGAGTCGGAAGACCGAAGCAATGTGGACGAAACCTGGGGAACACCTTGGAGTGGAACACACCATCTCTCTACACCCCATACCCAATTTGTAGGCCTAATGCAGCGTAGTTTCCAACAATTACTAAACGAGAGCCTGAAGATAGAAGCTCAGGAAAGGCAACCTGGAGAACACCTTGGAATGGAACATACCGTCTCTACACCCCATACCCAATTTTAGGCCTAATACAGTGTAGTTTCCAACAACTACTAAACGAGAGCATTAAGATCGAAGCAATGGCGAGGAAACCTGGGGAACACCTTGGAGTGGAACACACCATCTCTCTACACCCCATACCCATTTTGTAGGCCTAATGCAGTGTAGTTTCCAACAACTACTAAACGAGAGCATTAAGATCGAAGCAATGGCGAGGAAACCTGGAGAACACCTTGGAGTGGAACACACCGTCTCTACACCCCATACCCAATTTGTAGGCCTAATGCAGTGTAGTTTTCTACAACTACTAAACGAGAGTCAGAAGACCGAAGCAATGTGGACGAAACCTGGGGCACACCTTGGGGCGGCAGACACCGTTAGTAGGCCCTACCAAAGTTGTACCCCCAATGGAGTTTTAAAATTCCTAGAGGCTGAAAACAAGACTATTGACGCTCAGCTTTTTTCAAAGGAACACAGCTGAATTGAGTGGCGCAGACAGACACAGGTAGTAGGCCTTAAACCAAAAATTGTGGCTCACTGCAGCTTAAAAAAGGTTACAGGGGTACACAGGCAGCATTGCTCTGGGCAGTGGAGGACAATTTCAATAGTGGACCGCAGACAGACTTTGTATGCCTACTATTAAAAAAAGGATGCTCTATGCAATAAAAAATAGGTTCCAGGGGTACACGGGCAGCAATGGTCTGGTCAGTGTAGTAGTAGTAGAAAGAAGGGACCGCAGAGAGGCTTCGAAGGCCTAACATAACAAAATAGGGCTGTTGGCAATTTAAAATTGGTTCCAGGGATACACGGGCAGCAGTAGAATGGTCAGTGGAGGCCTTGTGGAAGGAGGGACCGCAGACAGGCTTCGAAGGCCTAACATAACAAAATAGGGCTGTTGGCAATTTAAAATTGGTTCCAGGGGTACACGGGCAGCAGTAGAACGGTCAGTGGAGGCCTAGTGGAAGGAGGGACCGCAGACAGGCTTCGAAGGCCTAACATAAAAAAAATGGGGCTGGCTGTAGGCAATTTAAATTTGGTTCCAGGGGTACACGGGCAGCAATGGTCTGGTCAGTGTAGTAGTAGTAGAAAGAAGGGACCGCAGACAGGCTTCGAAGGCCTAACATAACAAAATAGGGCTGTTGGCAATTTAAATTGGTTCCAGGGGTACACGGGCAGCAATGGTCTGGTCAGTGTAGTAGTAGTAGAAAGATGGAACCGCAGAGAGGCTTCTAAGGCCTAACATAACAAAATAGGGCTGTTGGCAATTTAAAATTGGTTCCAGGGGTACACGGGCAGCAGTAGAATGGTCAGTGGAGGCCTTGTGGAAGGAGGGACAGCAGACAGGCTTCGAAGGCCTAACATAACAAAATAGGGCTGTTGGCAATTTAAAATTGGTTCCAGGGGTACACGGGCAGCAGTAGAACGGTCAGTGGAGGCCTTGTGGAAGGAGGGACCGCAGACAGGCTTCGAAGGCCCAACATAAAAAAAATTGGGCTGGCTGTAGACAATTTAAATTTGGTTCCAGGGGTACACGGGCAGCAATGGTCTGGTCAGTGTAGTAGTAGTAGAAAGAAGGGACCGCAGAAAGGCTTCTAAGGCCTAACATAACAAAATAGGGCTGTTGGCAATTTAAAATTGGTTCCAGGGGTACACGGGCAGCAATGGTCTGGTCAGTGTAGTAGTAGTAGAAAGAAGGGACCGCAGAGAGGCTTCGAAGGCCTAACATAACAAAATAGGGCTGTTGGCAATTTAAAATTGGTTCCAGGGGTACACGGGCAGCAATGGTCTGGTCAGTGTAGTAGTAGAAAGAAGGGACCGCAGAGAGGCTTCGAAGGCCTAACATAAAAAAATAGGGCTGTTGGCAATTTAAAATTGGTTCCAGGGGTACACGGGCAGCAGTAGAATGGTCAGTGGAGGCCTTGTGGAAGGAGGGACCGCAGACAGGCTTCGAAGGCCTAACATAACAAAATAGGGCTGTTGGCAATTTAAAATTGGTTCCAGGGGTACACGGGCAGCAGTAGAATGGTCAGTGGAGGCCTTGTGGAAGGAGGGACCGCAGACAGGCTTCGAAGGCCTAACATAACAAAATAGGGCTGTTGGCAATTTAAAATTGGTTCCAGGGGTACACGGGCAGCAATGGTCTGGTCAGTGTAGTAGTAGTAGAAAGAAGGGACCGCAGAGAGGC
Source organism: Ranitomeya imitator (assembly GCF_032444005.1). NCBI lineage: Eukaryota > Metazoa > Chordata > Amphibia > Anura > Dendrobatidae > Ranitomeya > Ranitomeya imitator. Next base: position 207,072,406 of record NC_091286.1, read on the forward strand.
TTCGAAGGCCTAACATAACAAAATAGGGCTGTTGGCAATTTAAAATTGGTTCCAGGGGTACACGGGCAGCAGTACAATGGTCAGTGGAGGCCTTGTGGAAGGAGGGACCGCAGACAGGCTTCGAAGGCCTAACATAACAAAATAGGGCTGTTGGCAATTTAAAATTGGTTCCAGGGGTACACGGGCAGCAATGGTCTGGTCAGTGTAGTAGTAGTAGAAAGAAGGGACCGCAGAGAGGCTTCGAAGGCCTAACATAACAAAATAGGGCTGTTGGCAATTTAAAATTGGTTCCAGGGGTACACGGGCAGCAATGGTCTGGTCAGTGTAGTAGTAGTAGAAAGAAGGGACCGCAGACAGGCTTCGAAGGCCTAACATAACAAAATAGGGCTGTTGGCAATTTAAAATTGGTTCCAGGGGTACACGGGCAGCAGTACAATGGTCAGTGGAGGCCTTGTGGAAGGAGGGACCGCAGACAGGCTTCGAAGGCCTAACATAACAAAATAGGGCTGTTGGCAATTTAAAATTGGTTCCAGGGGTACACGGGCAGCAGTAGAACGGTCAGTGGAGGCCTAGTGGAAAGAGGGACCGCAGACAGGCTTCGAAGGCCTAACATAAAAAAAATTGGGCTGGCTGTAGGCAATTTAAATTTGGTTCCAGGGGTACACGGGCAGCAATGGTCTGGTCAGTGTGGTAGTAGTAGAAAGAAGGGACCGCAGACAGGCTTCTAAGGCCTAACATAACAAAATAGGGCTGTTGGCAATTTAAAATTGGTTCCAGGGGTACACGGGCAGCAATGGTCTGGTCAGTGTAGTAGTAGTAGAAAGAAGGGACCGCAGAGAGGCTTCAAAGGCCTAACATAACAAAATAGGGCTGTTGGCAATTTATAATTGGTTCCAGGGGTACACGGGCAGCAATGGTCTGGTCAGTGTAGTAGTAGTAGAAAGAAGGGACCGCAGAGAGGCTTCGAAGGCCTAACATAACAAAATAGGGCTGTTGGCAATTTAAAATTGGTTCCAGGGGTACACGGGCAGCAGTAGAATGGTCAGTGGAGGCCTTGTGGAAGGAGGGACCGCAGACAGGCTTCGAAGGCCTAACATAACAAAATAGGGCTGTTGGCAATTTAAAATTGGTTCCATGGGTACACGGGCAGCAGTAGAATGGTCAGTGGAGGCCTTGTGGAAGGAGGGACCGCAGACAGGCTTCGAAGGCCTAACATAACAAAATAGGGCTGTTGGCAAATTAAAATTGGTTCCAGCGGTACACGGGCAGCAGTGGAACGGTCAGTGGAGGCCTAGTGGAAGGAGGGACCGCAGACAGGCTTCGAAGGCCTAACATAAAAAAAATTGGGCTGGCTGTAGGCAATTTAAATTTGGTTCCAGGGGTACACGGGCAGCAATGGTCTGGTCAGTGTAGTAGTAGTAGAAAGAAGGGACCGCAGAAAGGCTTCTAAGGCCTAACATAACAAAATAGGGCTGTTGGCAATTTAAAATTGGTTCCAGGGGTACACGGGCAGCAGTAGAATGGTCAGTGGAGGCCTTGTGGAAGGAGGGACCGCATAGAGGCTTCGAAGGCCTAACATAACAAAATAGGGCTGTTGGCAATTTAAAATTGGTTCCAGGGGTACACGGGCAGCAGTAGAATGGTCAGTGGAGGCCTTGTGGAAGGAGGGACCGCAGACAGGCTTCGAAGGCCTAACATAAAAAATTTTGGGCTGGCTGTAGGCAATTTAAATTTGGTTCCAGGGGTACACGGGCAGCAATGGTCTGGTCAGTGTAGTAGTAGAAAGAAGGGACCGCAGACAGGCTTCTAAGGCCTAACATAACAAAATAGGGCTGTTGGCAATTTAAAATTGGTTCCAGGGGTACACGGGCAGCAATGGTCTGGTCAGTGTAGTAGTAGTAGAAAGAAGGGACCGCAGAGAGGCTTCGAAGGCCTAACATAACAAAATAGGGCTGTTGGCAATTTAAAATTGGTTCCAGGGGTACACGGGCAGCAATGGTCTGGTCAGTGTAGTAGTAGTAGAAAGAAGGGACCGCAGAGAGGCTTCGAAGGCCTAACATAACAAAATAGGGCTGTTGGCAATTTAAAATTGGTTCCAGAAGTACACGGGCAGCAGTAGAATGGTCAGTGGAGGCCTTGTGGAAGGAGGGACCGCAGACAGGCTTCGAAGGCCTAACATAACAAAATAGGGCTGTTGGAAATTTAAAATTGGTTCCAGGGGTACACGGGCAGCAGTAGAATGGTCAGTGGAGGCCTTGTGGAAGGAGGGACCGCAGACAGGCTTCGAAGGCCTAACATAACAAAATAGGGCTGTTGGCAATTTAAAATTGGTTCCAGGGGTACACGGGCAGCAATGGTCTGGTCAGTGTAGTAGTAGTAGAAAGAAGGGACCGCAGAGAGGCTTCGAAGGCCTAACATAACAAAATAGGGCTGTTGGCAATTTAAAACTGGTTCCAGGGGTACACGGGCAGCAGTAGAATGGTCAGTGGAGGCCTTGTGGAAGGAGGGACCGCAGACAGGCTTCGAAGGCCTAACATAACAAAATAGGGCTGTTGGCAATTTAAGATTGGTTCCAGGGGTACACGGGCAGCAATGGTCTGGTCAGTGTAGTAGTAGTAGAAAGAAGGGACCGCAGAGAGGCTTCGAAGGCCTAACATAACAAAATAGGGCTGTTGGCAATTTAAAATTGGTTCCAGGGGTACACGGGCAGCAATGGTCTGGTCAGTGTAGTAGTAGTAGAAAGAAGGGACCGCAGAGAGGCTTCGAAGGCCTAACATAACAAAATAGGGCTGTTGGCAATTTAAAATTGGTTCCAGGGGTACACGGGCAGCAGTACAATGGTCAGTGGAGGCCTTGTGGAAGGAGGGACCGCAGACAGGCTTCGAAGGCCTAACATAAAAAAATAGGGCTGTTGGCAATTTAAAATTGGTTCCAGGGGTACACGGGCAGCAGTAGAATGGTCAGTGGAGGCCTTGTGGAAGGAGGGACCGCAGACAGGCTTCGAAGGCCTAACATAACAAAATAGGGCTGTTGGCAATTTAAAATTGGTTCCAGGGGTACACGGGCAGCAGTAGAATGGTCAGTGGAGGCCTTGTGGAAGGAGGGACCGCAGACAGGCTTCGAAGGCCTAACATAACAAAATAGGGCTGTTGGCAATTTAAAATTGGTTCCAGGGGTACACGGGCAGCAATGGTCTGGTCAGTGTAGTAGTAGTAGAAAGAAGGGACCGCAGAGAGGCTTCGAAGGCCTAACATAACAAAATAGGGCTGTTGGCAATTTAAAATTGGTTCCAGGGGTACACGGGCAGCAGTACAATGGTCAGTGGAGGCCTTGTGGAAGGAGGGACCGCAGACAGGCTTCGAAGGCCTAACATAACAAAATAGGGCTGTTGGCAATTTAAAATTGGTTCCAGGGGTACACGGGCAGCAATGGTCTGGTCAGTGTAGTAGTAGTAGAAAGAAGGGACCGCAGAGAGGCTTCGAAGGCCTAACATAACAAAATAGGGCTGTTGGCAATTTAAAATTGGTTCCAGGGGTACACGGGCAGCAATGGTCTGGTCAGTGTAGTAGTAGTAGAAAGAAGGGACCGCAGACAGGCTTCGAAGGCCTAACATAACAAAATAGGGCTGTTGGCAATTTAAAATTGGTTCCAGGGGTACACGGGCAGCAGTACAATGGTCAGTGGAGGCCTTGTGGAAGGAGGGACCGCAGACAGGCTTCGAAGGCCTAACATAACAAAATAGGGCTGTTGGCAATTTAAAATTGGTTCCAGGGGTACACGGGCAGCAGTAGAACGGTCAGTGGAGGCCTAGTGGAAAGAGGGACCGCAGACAGGCTTCGAAGGCCTAACATAAAAAAAATTGGGCTGGCTGTAGGCAATTTAAATTTGGTTCCAGGGGTACACGGGCAGCAATGGTCTGGTCAGTGTGGTAGTAGTAGAAAGAAGGGACCGCAGACAGGCTTCTAAGGCCTAACATAACAAAATAGGGCTGTTGGCAATTTAAAATTGGTTCCAGGGGTACACGGGCAGCAATGGTCTGGTCAGTGTAGTAGTAGTAGAAAGAAGGGACCGCAGAGAGGCTTCAAAGGCCTAACATAACAAAATAGGGCTGTTGGCAATTTAAAATTGGTTCCAGGGGTACACGGGCAGCAATGGTCTGGTCAGTGTAGTAGTAGTAGAAAGAAGGGACCGCAGAGAGGCTTCGAAGGCCTAACATAACAAAATAGGGCTGTTGGCAATTTAAAATTGGTTCCAGGGGTACACGGGCAGCAGTAGAATGGTCAGTGGAGGCCTTGTGGAAGGAGGGACCGCAGACAGGCTTCGAAGGCCTAACATAACAAAATAGGGCTGTTGGCAATTTAAAATTGGTTCCATGGGTACACGGGCAGCAGTAGAATGGTCAGTGGAGGCCTTGTGGAAGGAGGGACCGCAGACAGGCTTCGAAGGCCTAACATAACAAAATAGGGCTGTTGGCAAATTAAAATTGGTTCCAGCGGTACACGGGCAGCAGTGGAACGGTCAGTGGAGGCCTAGTGGAAGGAGGGACCGCAGACAGGCTTCGAAGGCCTAACATAAAAAAAATTGGGCTGGCTGTAGGCAATTTAAATTTGGTTCCAGGGGTACACGGGCAGCAATGGTCTGGTCAGTGTAGTAGTAGTAGAAAGAAGGGACCGCAGAAAGGCTTCTAAGGCCTAACATAACAAAATAGGGCTGTTGGCAATTTAAAATTGGTTCCAGGGGTACACGGGCAGCAGTAGAATGGTCAGTGGAGGCCTTGTGGAAGGAGGGACCGCATAGAGGCTTCGAAGGCCTAACATAACAAAATAGGGCTGTTGGCAATTTAAAATTGGTTCCAGGGGTACACGGGCAGCAGTAGAATGGTCAGTGGAGGCCTTGTGGAAGGAGGGACCGCAGACAGGCTTCGAAGGCCTAACATAAAAAATTTTGGGCTGGCTGTAGGCAATTTAAATTTGGTTCCAGGGGTACACGGGCAGCAATGGTCTGGTCAGTGTAGTAGTAGAAAGAAGGGACCGCAGACAGGCTTCTAAGGCCTAACATAACAAAATAGGGCTGTTGGCAATTTAAAATTGGTTCCAGGGGTACACGGGCAGCAATGGTCTGGTCAGTGTAGTAGTAGTAGAAAGAAGGGACCGCAGAGAGGCTTCGAAGGCCTAACATAACAAAATAGGGCTGTTGGCAATTTAAAATTGGTTCCAGGGGTACACGGGCAGCAATGGTCTGGTCAGTGTAGTAGTAGTAGAAAGAAGGGACCGCAGAGAGGCTTCGAAGGCCTAACATAACAAAATAGGGCTGTTGGCAATTTAAAATTGGTTCCAGAAGTACACGGGCAGCAGTAGAATGGTCAGTGGAGGCCTTGTGGAAGGAGGGACCGCAGACAGGCTTCGAAGGCCTAACATAACAAAATAGGGCTGTTGGCAATTTAAAATTGGTTCCAGGGGTACACGGGCAGCAGTAGAATGGTCAGTGGAGGCCTTGTGGAAGGAGGGACCGCAGACAGGCTTCGAAGGCCTAACATAACAAAATAGGGCTGTTGGCAATTTAAAATTGGTTCCAGGGGTACACGGGCAGCAATGGTCTGGTCAGTGTAGTAGTAGTAGAAAGAAGGGACCGCAGAGAGGCTTCGAAGGCCTAACATAACAAAATAGGGCTGTTGGCAATTTAAAACTGGTTCCAGGGGTACACGGGCAGCAGTAGAATGGTCAGTGGAGGCCTTGTGGAAGGAGGGACCGCAGACAGGCTTCGAAGGCCTAACATAACAAAATAGGGCTGTTGGCAATTTAAGATTGGTTCCAGGGGTACACGGGCAGCAATGGTCTGGTCAGTGTAGTAGTAGTAGAAAGAAGGGACCGCAGAGAGGCTTCGAAGGCCTAACATAACAAAATAGGGCTGTTGGCAATTTAAAATTGGTTCCAGGGGTACACGGGCAGCAATGGTCTGGTCAGTGTAGTAGTAGTAGAAAGAAGGGACCGCAGAGAGGCTTCGAAGGCCTAACATAACAAAATAGGGCTGTTGGCAATTTAAAATTGGTTCCAGGGGTACACGGGCAGCAGTACAATGGTCAGTGGAGGCCTTGTGGAAGGAGGGACCGCAGACAGGCTTCGAAGGCCTAACATAACAAAATAGGGCTGTTGGCAATTTAAAATTGGTTCCAGGGGTACACGGGCAGCAATGGTCTGGTCAGTGTAGTAGTAGTAGAAAGAAGGGACCGCAGAGAGGCTTCGAAGGCCTAACATAACAAAATAGGGCTGTTGGCAATTTAAAATTGGTTCCAGGGGTACACGGGCAGCAATGGTCTGGTCAGTGTAGTAGTAGTAGAAAGAAGGGACCGCAGACAGGCTTCGAAGGCCTAACATAACAAAATAGGGCTGTTGGCAATTTAAAATTGGTTCCAGGGGTACACGGGCAGCAGTACAATGGTCAGTGGAGGCCTTGTGGAAGGAGGGACCGCAGACAGGCTTCGAAGGCCTAACATAACAAAATAGGGCTGTTGGCAATTTAAAATTGGTTCCAGGGGTACACGGGCAGCAGTAGAACGGTCAGTGGAGGCCTAGTGGAAAGAGGGACCGCAGACAGGCTTCGAAGGCCTAACATAAAAAAAATTGGGCTGGCTGTAGGCAATTTAAATTTGGTTCCAGGGGTACACGGGCAGCAATGGTCTGGTCAGTGTGGTAGTAGTAGAAAGAAGGGACCGCAGACAGGCTTCTAAGGCCTAACATAACAAAATAGGGCTGTTGGCAATTTAAAATTGGTTCCAGGGGTACACGGGCAGCAATGGTCTGGTCAGTGTAGTAGTAGTAGAAAGAAGGGACCGCAGAGAGGCTTCGAAGGCCTAACATAACAAAATAGGGCTGTTGGCAATTTAAAATTGGTTCCAGGGGTACACGGGCAGCAGTAGAATGGTCAGTGGAGGCTTTGTGGAAGGAGGGACCGCAGACAGGCTTCGAAGGCCTAACATAACAAAATAGGGCTGTTGGCAATTTAAAATTGGTTCCATGGGTACACGGGCAGCAGTAGAATGGTCAGTGGAGGCCTTGTGGAAGGAGGGACCGCAGACAGGCTTCGAAGGCCTAACATAACAAAATAGGGCTGTTGGCAATTTAAAATTGGTTCCAGGGGTACACGGGCAGCAGTGGAACGGTCAGTGGAGGCCTAGTGGAAGGAGGGACCGCAGACAGGCTTCGAAGGCCTAACATAAAAAAAATTGGGCTGGCTGTAGGCAATTTAAATTTGGTTCCAGGGGTACACGGGCAGCAATGGTCTGGTCAGTGTAGTAGTAGTAGAAAGAAGGGACCGCAGAAAGGCTTCTAAGGCCTAACATAACAAAATAGGGCTGTTGGCAATTTAAAATTGGTTCCAGGGGTACACGGGCAGCAGTAGAATGGTCAGTGGAGGCCTTGTGGAAGGAGGGACCGCAGACAGGCTTCGAAGGACTAACATAACAAAATAGGGCTGTTGGCAATTTAAAATTGGTTCCAGGGGTACACGGGCAGCAGTAGAATGGTCAGTGGAGGCCTTGTGGAAGGAGGGACCGCAGACAGGCTTCGAAGGCCTAACATAAAAAATTTTGGGCTGGCTGTAGGCAATTTAAATTTGGTTCCAGGGGTACACGGGCAGCAATGGTCTGGTCAGTGTAGTAGTAGAAAGAAGGGACCGCATGTTAGGGGTCGAGTTCCCGCTTCTGCACAGGGGGAATCTCGAGCCACTTCCGCTGCGGTCTCCCATTCTTGTCCAGCCGCAGTGGAGCCTGCTCAGCAAGGACGTCGGTCCCAGCGTCTTGCTCATTCTCACTCTGTTCTGAGAGTTAGTGCTGCTTCTCCAGTCTCTGCCTTTAAAGTCAGTGCTGGTCAGCAGCGAGCGGACTTCTCTGGGACTAAGTCCTTGTCTGCATGTACTGAGCATGCCCAGCGTAAGGTCTCCCGTTGGAGATCGAGGGTCATGTGCTCAGGCTCTGCAGCACATTCCATTGGTCCTCTTGGCAGGTCCTAGAAGGGCAAAAGTGCTGTGGCCACTTCCTGTGCTGCTGTTATATAAACTGCGCATGACCGCACGGCCATGCGCTAGTATTGTCAAACAATTGTTGATGTGTGTATGTTGTGAGTGCAAGTCGTCCTTGGAAACCCCTTCCCTATTGAATGTCTGTTCGCGGAAGGTGTATGGCTGCTACCTAGCGCCCGACTTAGCCTACAGCACTAAAAACACATCTCAGCGTCCTGTAGCTGTGCCTGCCAGTACGGCGCCGTGCGCCTGTCTTGCGCTTTCCATACCCGAGTCTGGGTGGTTAGTGGCGTCCGTTAGTGCGGCATCGCTCGCACTCTGGTGCACTTATATTCTTTAAGGTTCTCTACACACCCAGTTGCGGTGTTACGCCAGCAAGGGTCTAATCGGGCTCCAATCCCTTCTGGGGTTAAGTCCGCTGACCACTTGCTCGCGCACTAGTGCGGTACTGCGGTCCTGTGGATTAACAGGATCGCTTTCTTCACGCTGGGTGAGGTTTAACCCACGCGTGTATCCTTTAGTGTACCGCCATATTGTCCGTCTTGCTAGCTGCAGGGTCTTTTACCTGCACGGTGGACCTCGGACTGCGAACGCACCTAGTTTCTTACCATCTATACATGGTGCGTTCCGCCAGTCCTTAACAGAATACTAGCGCCAAGGTCTGGCTAGTATGGCGGACATTCAGCAATCTTTGCGGTATATCCAGCAGTTGGAGGGTAGGTTGAAGGTTCTCGAGAACTCAACCTCAGCTGTGGATGTTACCGCAGTTGCTGTAAAGGCTGCTGGCGTGGCGGCAGCAACCTTGTCCACTGCCACCCCTGTTCCGACATTATCCCGCCTCCCGTTGCCAGAAAAATTTTCTGGAGATTGCAAAACTTGTAGGGGATTCGTGAGTCAGTGCTCTATCCACCTCGAGCTCCTGGCTGCACGTTTTCCTACAGAGCGGGCTAAGGTGGGATTTATTGTCTCGCTGTTGTCGGACAGGGCGTTGGAGTGGGCTACGCCGCTGTGGGAGCGTGATGATCATGTGGTGCAGAGTGCTCCGTTGTTTCTGGGCACGCTGAAAAAGGTCTTTCTAGGACCTCAACTCACCCATGATACAGCGCTCCAACTACTGGCATTAACTCAGGGTGAGTCCTTGGTCAGCCATTTTTCTGTCCGATTCCGTACTTTAGCTTCCGAGCTGGAGTGGTCGGACAAAGCCCTTATCCCCATATTCTGGAGGGGCCTGGCTGACCATGTTAAGGACGCTCTGGCCACTAGGGAGATTCCTGCCACACTGGAGGAGTTAATATCTATTTCTACTCGTATAGACCTCCGTTTTAACGAGCGGAGGTTGGAACGAGCCCAGTGTAGGCAGAGGTTTCGGCTGGCTCCTAACTTCGCCAAACCTTTGGAATTCCCAGTCCAGGCATCTGAGTCACATGAGACCTTGGAGGTGACACGAGCGGGATCTAAGTCTCAGTCCGCTCGTGCAAATAAGGTCCGTCATGTTTGCCAGCAGTCAGGACGTCTTGTCTCCAAGAGTCCTCAGCGGTCGGGGAAACGTCAGCGTCTAGTGGCAGTTGGAGGAGGTACACTAGACACGGCGACGTTTGCCTCAAAGTTGTCCTTCAAGGGGACAATTACCATAGGCCCATCCACTCTTACGGTCGAGCTTTGCTTGGATTCTGGGGCAGAGGGTAACTTTATGTCCTCCGCCTTTGCCCAGCGTCACGCAATACCCTTGGTGATGCTCGCCCAGCCAGTGACCGTTCGAGTGGTAAATGGGTCAACACTACCTTCACAGATTACCCACCAAACCATTCCTTTCACGCTGTCTGTGTCTCCATCACATCAGGAGACAATCTCCCTATTAGTCATTCCTGAGGGAATTGATGAGGTCCTGTTGGGGATGCCATGGCTTCGCTACCATTCTCCTCATATTGAGTGGTCCTCTGGGAGAATTTTGGGATGGAGTAAATCCTGTGAGGGTAGATGTCAGAGGGAGTGCGTTCAGGTTGCTACTACACAGGTACCCGCAGATCTTTCCTCTCTCCCCAAGCACTATTGGTCCCATGCAGATGTGTTCTCCAAAAGAGCTGCGGAGACTCTTCCGCCTCACCGTCCCTATGACTGTCCTATTGACCTCTTGCCTGGTGCTGAGCCTCCCCGGGGTCGAGTCTACCCGTTATCTCTCCCGGAGACGGAGGCAATGTCCCAGTATATTCAGGAGAATCTGGCAAGAGGATTCATTAGGAAGTCAGTGTCACCGGCAGGGGCTGGGTTCTTCTTCGTACAGAAGAAGACTGGAGACTTACGTCCATGCATAGACTACAGGGGTCTTAACGCCATTACCGTTAAGAACAAGTACCCATTACCCCTGATATCTGAGCTCTTTGATAGGCTACGGGGAGCAAAGGTATTTACAAAGTTAGATCTGCGGGGTGCTTACAACCTGATTCGCATCCGTGAGGGGGATGAATGGAAGACGGCTTTTAACACCAGGGATGGGCACTATGAATATCTAGTGATGCCCTTTGGGCTCTGTAATGCCCCAGCCGTTTTCCAAGACTTTGTGAACGACATCTTTCGGGATATGCTCACCACCTCGGTCGTAGTCTATCTGGATGACATTCTCATCTACTCTCCAGATATAGACTCCCATCGGAGAGATGTTCGCAAAGTCTTCGACCTCTTACGGGCAAACTCCCTCTACGCTAAGTTGGAGAAGTGTGTGTTTGAGCAGGAGTCCTTGCCTTTCCTTGGTTATATCATTTCTGCCCAGGGTTTGGCTATGGATCCTGCCAAGCTACAGGCAGTAATGGACTGGCAGGAACCCCATTCTCTTAAAGCGGTGCAGCGCTTTATGGGGTTCATTAATTACTATCGCCAGTTCATTCCACACTTCTCAACTTTGGTAGCTCCATTGGTCGCCCTCACCAAGAAGGGAGCAAATCCCAAGTTGTGGTCAGAGGAGGTCTCCAAGGCTTTTCTCTCGATTAAGTCACACTTCGCTAGCGCTCCCATCCTACATCGCCCCGATGTAGATAAACCATTCATCTTGGAGGTGGATGCCTCATCCGTTGGTGCTGGAGCAGTCCTTTTCCAAAAGGATGCTCAAGGTCGGAAGCATCCTTGCTTCTTCTTCTCCAAAACTTTCACACCAGCGGAGAGGAATTATTCCATCGGGGACAGGGAGTTGCTAGCCATGAAGTTGGCTTTTTCAGAGTGGAGACACCTCTTGGAGGGAGCTCGCTTTCCTTTCCAAGTCTTCACTGATCACAAGAACTTGGTGTATATACAGACGGCCCAGCGGCTAAATTCTCGCCAGGCTAGATGGTCCCTGTTTTTCTCCCGGTTCCATTTTACCCTCCATTTTCTCTCCGGGGAGAAGAACGTTCGTGCCGACGCTCTCTCCCGCTCCGTAGTGTCATCTGAGGAGGAGGAGGAGGAGCCTCGGCTTATTGTCCCGCCTGAGAGCTTGAGAACTGTAGCTCCGGTTTCGCTGGAGTCTGTGCCCCCGGGCAAGACTTTCGTGCCAGCTAACTTGCGACCGGAGGTTCTCTCTTGGGCTCACTCCTCCAGAGTGGGTGGGCATTTTGGGACCAAGAGGACATCTGAGCTTTTGGCGAGAACATATTGGTGGCCGCATATGGTCCGAGATGTCAAGGACTATATTCAGGCGTGCGTTTCTTGCGCCCAGAATCGGTCTCCTCGGCAACGGCCTGCTGGGTTGCTTTACCCTCTACCGGTGGCAGACAGGCCCTGGGAGATGGTCGGAATGGACTTTGTGGTGGGCTTACCCAAGTCGCGTGGCTGCTCCATTATTTGGGTAGTCACCGACCATTTCTCTAAGATGGTACATTTGGTACCGCTTCCTCGGTTACCCTCAGCACGGGCCTTGGCGGTGTTGTTCATGAAGCATGTTTTTCGATTGCATGGTATGCCTGATAAGATTGTCAGCGATCGGGGTCCCCAGTTCGCGTCTCGGTTTTGGAGAGAGCTCTGCCGTTTGCTCAGCATAGAGTTAAACCTCTCCTCTGCATATCATCCCGAGACGAATGGGTTGGTGGAGAGAACCAACCAGACTCTGGTGACGTATTTGCGACATTTCGTCTCCGCTAGGCAGGATGACTGGGCATCTTTGCTACCTTGGGCGGAATTTGCCTTGAACAACGCCGTAGCCGATTCCACTGGCCAAACTCCTTTTCTCCTTAATTACGGCCAGCATCCGCGTGTTCCTGTGCCCATGCCCGTGTCATCCACCGATTCTAGGGTGGCAGACTGGGCGGTGGAGGCACGGGACATCTGGGACCGCACACAGGATGCCATTCGGGCCTCCAAGGAGAGAATGAGGGTTTCGGCTGATACACACCGGCGTCCCGCTCCGGTCTTTGCTCCCGGCGACTTAGTGTGGCTCTCCGCCCGTAACATCAGGCTGCGAGTTGAGTCCACTAAGTTTGCTCCTCGCTACATTGGCCCGTTTAAAGTTCTGGAACAGGTCAACCCTGTGGTTTACCGTTTGGCCATTCCTCCACGCCTTGGTATCACCGATACCTTTCACGTTTCCCTCTTAAAGCCCGTTCGTTTGTCTCGGTTTTCTGAGTTATCTGCTGGGACATCGGGTTCATCCACGGATGAGTTTGAGGTGAATGCTATTGTGGGAAGCAAGGTGGTACGTGGCAAAAAATTTTATTTGGTGGATTGGAAGGGTCATGGTCCAGAGGATAGAACCTGGGAGCCTGTGGAGCACATTCGGGCTCCGCAGCTCATTGCTGCCTTCGAACATAGCGAGGCCCAAGGAGGGGGGGGCCCTAGGAGGGGGGGTAATGTTAGGGGTCGAGTTCCCGCTTCTGCACAGGGGGAATCTCGAGCCACTTCCGCTGCGGTCTCCCATTCTTGTCCAGCCGCAGTGGAGCCTGCTCAGCAAGGACGTCGGTCCCAGCGTCTTGCTCATTCTCACTCTGTTCTGAGAGTTAGTGCTGCTTCTCCAGTCTCTGCCATTAAAGTCAGTGCTGGTCAGCAGCGAGCGGACTTCTCTGGGACTAAGTCCTTGTCTGCATGTACTGAGCATGCCCAGCGTAAGGTCTCCCATTGGAGATCGAGGGTCATGTGCTCAGGCTCTGCAGCACATTCCATTGGTCCTCTTGGCAGGTCCTAGAAGGGCAAAAGTGCTGTGGCCACTTCCTGTGCTGCTGTTATATAAACTGCGCATGACCGCACGGCCATGCGCTAGTATTGTCAAACAATTGTTGATGTGTGTATGTTGTGAGTGCAAGTCGTCCTTGGAAACCCCTTCCCTATTGAATGTCTGTTCGCGGAAGGTGTATGGCTGCTACCTAGCGCCCGACTTAGCCTACAGCACTAAAAACACATCTCAGCGTCCTGTAGCTGTGCCTGCCAGTACGGCGCCGTGCGCCTGTCTTGCGCTTTCCATACCCGAGTCTGGGTGGTTAGTGGCGTCCGTTAGTGCGGCATCGCTCGCACTCTGGTGCACTTATATTCTTTAAGGTTCTCTACACACCCAGTTGCGGTGTTACGCCAGCAAGGGTCTAATCGGGCTCCAATCCCTTCTGGGGTTAAGTCCGCTGACCACTTGCTCGCGCACTAGTGCGGTACTGCGGTCCTGTGGATTAACAGGATCGCTTTCTTCACGCTGGGTGAGGTTTAACCCACGCGTGTATCCTTTAGTGTACCGCCATATTGTCCGTCTTGCTAGCTGCAGGGTCTTTTACCTGCACGGTGGACCTCGGACTGCGAACGCACCTAGTTTCTTACCATCTATACATGGTGCGTTCCGCCAGTCCTTAACACCGCAGACAGGCTTCTAAGGCCTAACATAACAAAATAGGGCTGTTGGCAATTTAAAATTGGTTCCAGGGGTACACGGGCAGCAATGGTCTGGTCAGTGTAGTAGTAGTAGAAAGAAGGGACCGCAGAGAGGCTTCGAAGGCCTAACATAACAAAATAGGGCTGTTGGCAATTTAAAATTGGTTCCAGGGGTACACGGGCAGCAATGGTCTGGTCAGTGTAGTAGTAGTAGAAAGAAGGGACCGCAGAGAGGCTTCGAAGGCCTAACATAACAAAATAGGGCTGTTGGCAATTTAAAATTGGTTCCAGAAGTACACGGGCAGCAGTAGAATGGTCAGTGGAGGCCTTGTGGAAGGAGGGACCGCAGACAGGCTTCGAAGGCCTAACATAACAAAATAGGGCTGTTGGAAATTTAAAATTGGTTCCAGGGGTACACGGGCAGCAGTAGAATGGTCAGTGGAGGCCTTGTGGAAGGAGGGACCGCAGACAGGCTTCGAAGGCCTAACATAACAAAATAGGGCTGTTGGCAATTTAAAATTGGTTCCAGGGGTACACGGGCAGCAATGGTCTGGTCAGTGTAGTAGTAGTAGAAAGAAGGGACCGCAGAGAGGCTTCGAAGGCCTAACATAACAAAATAGGGCTGTTGGCAATTTAAAACTGGTTCCAGGGGTACACGGGCAGCAGTAGAATGGTCAGTGGAGGCCTTGTGGAAGGAGGGACCGCAGACAGGCTTCGAAGGCCTAACATAACAAAATAGGGCTGTTGGCAATTTAAGATTGGTTCCAGGGGTACACGGGCAGCAATGGTCTGGTCAGTGTAGTAGTAGTAGAAAGAAGGGACCGCAGAGAGGCTTCGAAGGCCTAACATAACAAAATAGGGCTGTCGGCAATTTAAAATTGGTTCCAGGGGTACACGGGCAGCAATGGTCTGGTCAGTGTAGTAGTAGTAGAATGAAGGGACCGCAGACAGGCTTCGAAGGCCTAACATAACAAAATAGGGCTGTTGGAAATTTAAAATTGGTTCCAGGGGTACACGGGCAGCAGTAGAATGGTCAGTGGAGGCCTTGTGGAAGGAGGGACCGCAGACAGGCTTCGAAGGCCTAACATAACAAAATAGGGCTGTTGGCAATTTAAAATTTGTTCCAGGGGTACACGGGCAGCAGTAGAATGGTCAGTGGAGGCCTGGTGGAAGGAGGGACCGCAGACAGGCTTCGAAGGCCTAACATAAAAAAAATTGGGCTTGCTGTAGGCAATTTAAATTTGGTTCCAGGGGTACACGGGCAGCAATGGTCTGGTCAGTGTAGTAGTAGTAGAAAGAAGGGACCGCAGACAGGCTTCTAAGGCCTAACATAACAAAATAGGGCTGTTGGCAATTTAAAATTGGTTCCAGGGGTACACGGGCAGCAATGGTCTGGTCAGTGTAGTAGTAGTAGAAAGAAGGGACCGCAGAGAGGCTTCAAAAGCCTAACATAACAAAATAGGGCAGTTGGCAATTTAAAATTGGTTCCAGGGGTACACGGGCAGCAATGGTCTGGTCAGTGTAGTAGTAGTAGAAAGAAGGGACCGCAGAGAGGCTTCGAAGGCCTAACATAACAAAATAGGGCTGTTGGCAATTTAAAATTGGTTCCAGGGGTACACGGGCAGCAGTAGAATGGTCAGTGGAGGCCTTGTGGAAGGAGGGACCGCAGACAGGCTTTGAAGGCCTAACATAACAAAATAGGGCTGTTGGCAATTTAAAATTGGTTCCAGGGGTACACGGGCAGCAGTAGAATGGTCAGTGGAGGCCTTGTGGAAGGAGGGACCGCAGACAGGCTTCGAAGGCCTAACATAACAAAATAGGGCTGTTGGCAATTTAAAATTGGTTCCAGGGGTACACGGGCAGCAGTGGAACGGTCAGTGGAGGCCTAGTGGAAGGAGGGACCGCAGACAGGCTTCGAAGGCCTAACATAAAAAAAATTGGGCTGGCTGTAGGCAATTTAAATTTGGTTCCAGGGGTACACGGGCAGCAATGGTCTGGTAAGTGTAGTAGTAGTAGAAAGAAGGGACCGCAGAAAGGCTTCTAAGGCCTAACATAACAAAATAGGGCTGTTGGCAATTTAAAATTGGTTCCAGAGGTACACGGGCAGCAATGGTCTGGTCAGTGTAGTAGTAGTAGAAAGAAGGGACCGCAGAGAGGCTTCGAAGGCCTAACATAACAAAATAGGGCTGTTGGCAATTTAAAATTGGTTCCAGGGGTACACGGGCAGCAGTAGAATGGTCAGTGGAGGCCTTGTGGAAGGAGGGACCGCAGACAGGCTTCGAAGGCCTAACATAACAAAATAGGGCTGTTGGCAATTTAAAATTGGTTCCAGGGGTACACGGGCAGCAGTAGAATGGTCAGTGGAGGCCTTGTGGAAGGAGGGACCGCAGACAGGCTTCGAAGGCCTAACATAACAAAATAGGGCTGTTGGCAATTTAAAATTGGTTCCAGGGGTACACGGGCAGCAGTAGAACGGTCAGTGGAGGCCTTGTGGAAGGAGGGACCGCAGACAGGCTTCGAAGGCCTAACATAAAAAAAATTGGGCTGGCTGTAGGCAATTTAAATTTGGTTCCAGGGGTACACGGGCAGCAGTAGAATGGTCAGTGGAGGCCTAGTGGAAGGAGGGACCGCAGACAGGCTTCGAAGGCCTAACATAAAAAAAATTGGGCTGGCTGTAGGCAATTTAAAATTGGTTCCAGGGGTACACGGGCAGCAGTAGAATGGTCAGTGGAGGCCTAGTGGAAGGAGGGACCGCAGACAGGCTTCAAAGGCCTAACATAAAAAAATTGGGCTTTAGGCAATTTAAAATTGGTTCCAGGGGTACACGGGCAGCAGTAGAATGGTCAGTGGAGTCCTAGTGGAAGGAGGGACCGCAGACAGGCTTCGAAGGCCTAACATAAAAAAATTGGACAGGCTGTAGGCACTTTATAATTGGTTCCAGGAGTACGCGGGCAGCAGTAGACAGGTCAGTGTAGTAGTAGTTGAAAGAACGGGCCGCAGACAGGCTTCGAAGGCCTAACATAATAAAATGGGCTGGCTGTAGGCAATTTAAAATTGGTTCCAGGGGTAGACGGGCAGCAGTGGTCTGGTCAGCGGAGGCCGATTGTAATGAGTGTCTGCCAGTTAGTAGTCCAAAACAATAAATAAATGTGAATGTCTCGCATTAAAACAAAACGAAAACACTAAAGGGTGCAATCATTAGGTTCAGGGGTGGGATCCTCTGCGTAGTTTCAGATCTACTAATTTAGCGAAAAGTATTTACTGTGGTAAAGAGAGGACACTGCCCCTGACTATGTTAACCCCTTCCCGACCCATGACGCCACGTAGGCGTCATGAAAGTCGGTGCCAATCCGACCCATGACGCCTATGTGGCGTCATGGAAAGATCGCGTCCCTGCAGATCGGGTGAAAGGGTTAACTCCCATTTCACCCGATCTGCAGGGACAGGGGGAGTGGTAGTTTAGCCCAGGGGGGGTGGCTTCACCCCCTCGTGGCTACGATCGCTCTGATTGGCTGTTGAAAGTGAAACTGCCAATCAGAGCGATTTGTAATATTTCACCTATTATAACGGGTGAAATATTACAATCCAGCCATGGCCAATGCTGAAATATCATCGGCCATGGCTGGAAATACTAATGTGCCCCCACCCCACCCCACCGATCGCCCCCCCCAGCCCCCCGATCTGGCCGGTACACTGCTCCGGCTCCCCTCCGTCCAGTGCTCCGCTCCCCCCCGTGCTCTTGTCCGCTCCCCCCGTGCTCCAATCACCCCCCCGTGCTCCAATCACTCCCCCTGCACTCCGATCCACCCCCCCCCGGTGCTTCGTTCCACCCCCCGTGCTCCATTCCAGCCCCCCCGTGCTCCGTTCCACGCCCCCCGTGCTCCGTTCCACCCCTCCCACGCTCCGATTCCCCCCCGTGCTCCGATCCTCCCCCCCGTGGTCCCCCCCCCACCGTGGTCCACCCCCACCCCATCATACTTACCGATCCAGCCGGGGTCCCGTCCGTCTTCTCCCTGGGCGCCGCCATCTTCCAAAATGGCGGGCGCATGCGCAGTGCGCCCGCCGAATCTGCCGGCCGGCAGATTCGTTCCAAAGTGCATTTTGATCACTGAGATAGATTATATCTCAGTGATCAAAATAAAAAAAAATAATAAATGACCCCCCCCTTTGTCACCCCCATAGGTAGGGACAATAAAAAATAAAGAATTTTTTTTTCCACTAATGTTAGAATAGGGTTAGGGTTAGGATTAGGGGTAGGGTTAGGGGTAGGGTTAGGGGTAGGGTTAGGGGTAGGGGTAGGGTTAGGGTTAGGGGTAGGGTTAGGGTTAGGGGTAGGGTTAGGGCTAGGGCTAGGGGTAGGGTTAGGGGTAGGGTTAGGGCTAGGGTTAGGGTTTCGGTATGTGCACACGTATTCTGGTCCTCTGCGGATTTTTCCGCTGCGGATTTGATAAATCCGCAGTGCTAAACCGCTGCGGATTTATGGCGGATTTACCGCGTTTTTTTCCGCGCATTTCACTGCGGTTTTACAACTGCGATTTTCTATTGGAGCAGTTGTAAAACCGCTGCGGAATCCGCACAAAGAAGTGACATGCTGCGGAATGTAAACCGCTGCGTTTCCGTGCAGTTTTTCCGCAGCATGTGTACAGCGATTTTTGTTTCCCTTAGGTTTACATTGAACTGTAAACTCATGGGAAACTGCTGCGGATCCGCAGCGTTTTCCGCAGCGTGTGCACATACCTTTAGAATTAGGCTATGTGCACACTGTGCGGATTTGGCTGCGGATTGGCCGCTGCGGATTCGCAGCAGTATTCTATCAGGTTTACAGTACCATGTAAACATATGAAAAACCAAATCCGCTGTGCCCATGGTGCGGAAAATACCGCGCGGAAACGCTGCGTTGTATTTTCCGCAGCATGTCAATTCTTTGTGCGGATTCCGCAGCGTTTTACACCTGTTCCTCAATAGGAATCCGCAGGTGAAATCCGCACAAAAAACACTGGAAATCCGCGTAAAATCCGCAGGTAAAACGCAGTGCCTTTTACCCGCGGATTTTTCAAAAATGGTGCGGAAATATCTAACACGAATCCGCAACGTGGGCACATAGCCTTAGGGTTAGGGTTGGAATTAGGGTTGTGGTTAGGGTTGTGATTAGGGTTATGGCTACAGTTGGGATTAGGGTTAGGGGTGTGGGGGGTTAGTGTTGGAGTTAGAATTGAGGGGTTACCACTGTTTAGGCACATCAGGGGTCTCCAAACGCAACATGGCGCCACCATTGATTCCAGCCAATCTCGTATTCAAAAAGTCAAATGGTGCTCCCTCACTTCCGAGCCCTGACGTGTGCCCAAACAGTGGTTTACCCCCACATATGGGGTACCAGCATACACAGGACAAACTGCGCAACAATTACTGGGGTCCAATTTCTCCTGTTACCCTTGTGAATCTAAAAAAATGCTTGCTAAAACATAATTTTTGAGGAAAGAAAAATGATTTTTTATTTTCACGGCTCTGCGTTGTAAACGTCTGTGAAGCACTTGGGGGTTCAAAGTGCTCACCACATATCTAGATAAGTTCCTTGGGGGGGTCTAGTTTCTAAAATGGGGTCACTTGTGGGGGGTTTCTACTGTTTAGGCACACCAGGGGCTCTGCAAACGCAACGTGACACCCGCAGACCATTCCATCAAAGTCTGCATTTCAAAAGTCACTACTTCCCTTCTGAGCCCCGACGTGTGCCCAAACAGTGGTTTACCCCCACTCATGGGGTATCAGCGTACTCAGGAGAAACTGGACAACAAGTTTTGTGGTCCAATTTCTCCTGTAACCCTTGGGAAAATAAAAAATTCTGGGCTAAATAATTATTTTTGAGGAAAGAAAACGTATTTATTATTTTCACGGCTCTGCATTATAAACTTCTATGAAGCACTTGGGGGTTCAAAGTGCTCACCACACATCTAGATAAGTTCCTTTCGGGGTCTAGTTTCCAAAATGGGGTCACTTGTGGGGGGTTTCTACTGTTTAGGCACATCAGGGGCTCTACAAACGCAACGTGACGCCCGCAGAGCATTCCATCAAAGTCTGCATTTCAAAACGTCACTACTTCAATTCCAAGCCCCGGCATGTGCCCAAACAGTAGTTTACCCCCACATATCGGGTATCACCGTACTCAGGAGAAACTGGACAACAAATATTGGGGTCAAATTTCTCCTGTTGCCCTTGGGAAAATTAAAAAATTCTGGGCTAAATAATTATTTTTGAGGAAAGAAAACGTATTTATTATTTTCACGGCTCTGCATTATAAACTTCTATGAAGCGCTTGGGGGTTCAAAGTGCTCACCACACATCTAGATTAGTTCCTTTGGGGGTCTAGTTTCCAAAATGGGGTCACTTGTGGGGGGTTTCTACTGTTAAGCCACATCAGGGGCTCTGCAAACGCAACGTGACGCCCACAGAGCATTCCATCAAAGTCTGCATTTCAAAACGTCACTACTTCACTTCCGAGCCCCGGCATGTGCCCAAACAGTGATTTACCCCCACATATGGGGTATCAGCGTACTCAGGAGAAACTGGACAACAACTTTTGGGGTCAAATTTCTCCTGTTACCCTTGGGAAAATAAAAAATTGCAGGCTAAAAGATCATTTTTGAGAAAAGAATTTTTTTTTTTTATTTTCATGGCTCTGCGTTATAAACTTCTGTGAAGCACTTGGGGGTTCAAAGTCCTCACCACACATCTAGATTAGTTCCTTTGGGGGTCTAGTTTCCAAAATGGTGTCATTTCTGGGGGATCTCCAATGTTTAGGCACACAGGGGCTCTCCAAACGTGACATGGTGTCCGCTAATGATTGGAGCTAATTTTCCATTTAAAAAGCCAAATGGCGTGCCATCCCTTCCGAGCCCTGCCGTGCGCCCAAACAGTGGTTTACCCCCACATATGGGGTATCAGCGTACTCAGGACAAACTGGACAACAATATTTGTGGTCCAATTTCTCCTATTATCCTTGGCAAAATAGGAAATTCCAGGCTAAAAATCATTTTTGAGGAAAGAAAAATTATTTTTTATTTTCATGGCTCTGCGTTATAAACTTCTGTGAAGCACCTGGGGGTTTAAAGTGCTCAATATGCATCTAGATAAGTTCCTTGGGGGGTCTAGTTTCCAAAATGGGGTCACTTGTGGGGGAGCTCCAATGTTTAGGCACACAGGGGCTCTCCAAACGCGACATGGTGTCCGCTAACAATTGGAGCTAATTTTCCATTCAAAAAGTCAAATGGCGCGCCTTCCCTTCCGAGCCCTGCCGTGTGCCCAAACAGTGGTTTACCCCCACATATGAGGTATCGACGTACTCGGGAGAAATTGCCCAACAAATTTTATGATCCATTTTATCCTACTGCCCATGTGAAAATGAAAAAATTGAGGCGAAAAGAATTTTTTTGTGAAAAAAAAGTACTTTTTCATTTTTACAGATCAATTTGTGAAGCACCTGAGGGTTTAAAGTGCTCAATAGGCATCTAAATAAGTTCCTTGGGGGGTCTAGTTTCCAAAATGGGGTCACTTGTGGGGGAGCGCCAATGTTTAGGCACACAGGAGCTATCCAAACGCGACATGGTGTCCGCTAACGATGGAAATAATTTTTCATTCAAAAAGTCAAATGGCGCTCCTTCCCTTCCGAGCCTTACCATGTGCCCAAACAGTGGTTTACCCCCACATGTGAGGTATTGGTGTACTCAGAAGAAATTGCCCAATACATTTTAGGATCCATTTTATCCTGTTGCCCATGTGAAAATGAAAAAATTGAGGCTAAAATAATTTTTTTGTGAAAAAAAAGTACTTTTTCATTTTTACGGATCAATTTGTGAAGCACCTGGGGGTTCAAAGTACTCACTATGCATCAAGATAAGTTCCATGGGGCGTCTAGTTTCCAAAATGGGGTCACTTGTGGGGGAGCTCCAATTTTTAGGCACACGGGGGCTCTCCAAACGTGACATGGTGTCCGCTAAAGAGTGGAGCCAATTTTTGATTCAAAAAGTCAAATGGCGCTCCTTCCCTTCCAAGCCCTGCCGTACGCCCAAACAGTGGTTTACCCCCACATATGAGGTATCAGAGTACTCAGGACAAATTGGACAATAACTTTCGTGGTTCAGTTTCTCCTTTTACCATTGGGAAAATAAAAAAATTGTTGCTAAAAGATAATTTTTGTGACTAAAAAGTTAAATGTTCATTTTTTCCTTCCATGTTGCTTCTGCTGCTGTGAAGCACCTGAAGGGTTAATAAACTTCTTGAATGTGGTTTTGAGTACCTTGAGGGGTGCAGTTTTTAGAATGGTGTCATTTTTGGGTATTTTCAGCCATATAGACCCCTCAAACTGACTTCAAATGTGAGGTGGTCCCTAAAAAAAATGGTTTTGTAAATTTCGTTGTAAAAATGACAAATCGCTGGTCAAATTTTAACCCTTATAACTTCCTAACAAAAAAAAAATTTGTTTCCAAAATTGTGCTGATGTAAAGTAAACATGTGGGAAATGTTATTTATTAACTATTTTGTGTCACATATCTCTCTGGTTTAACAGAATAAAAATTCAAAATGTGAAAATTGCGAAATTTTCAAAATTTTCGCCAAATTTCCGTTTTTATCACAAATAAACGCAGAATTTATTGACCTAAATTTACCACTAACATGAAGCCCAATATGTCACGAAAAAACAATCTCAGAACCGCTAGGATCCGTTGAAGCGTTCCTGAGTTATTACCTCATAAAGGGACACTGGTCAGAATTGCAAAAAACGGCAAGGTCTTTAAGGTCAAAATAGGCTGGGTCATGAAGGGGTTAAGTACCATCATACATGTCAACACAATGGTATTGTCAGTGGCAGGAATGGAAGGATGTCAGCGCATAGACTAAACATTGGTGGAAGTGGGAGAGATAACTGTGGAAGTGGTAGAGCAATGTTTGACCTGGGGTTGGGTGAACTCTCTTGTGGCCGGCGGTACAGGCCCAGGGCCCCTCATGTTACAACAGTGTGTCTGACGTTGGGTGCACACCACCACCGCCAGAGACATTTTATTGTACTATGAGGGACCCAGTGGCAGTGCCGTCGACCAAAAGCGGGCACACCCACCTCTTCAGACAAACAGCACTCTCACGGGTGCTTGCGCCAAGTCGCGATACCACGGCCCCGTGTGGGGAGTTTGGCCATTTAGGGAGGTGTAAACATGTCGTATGCTGGACAATCAGCTGCAGCAAATTAGACATTCGAAAAGTAATTCACAGTAGTCCACATGCAAGAGCTTTTCGTAGGAAAGCTAGGTGTCTGCCGGGCAAGGTGGGGCAAAAGAATTCGAAATCCAGTTGTGGTTCATTTTAATGAATGTTAGATCATCAACATTTTGGGTAGCCAGACGAGTCCTTTTTTCGGTTAATATTGAACCTGCAGCACTGAATACTCTTTCTGATAGGACACTAGCTGCCGGGCAAGCAAGCTCCTGCAATGCATATTCTGCCAATTCTGGCCAGGTGTCTAATTTTGATGCCCAGTAATCAAATGGGAATGACGGTTGAGGGAGAACATCGATAAGGGATGAAAAATAGTTAGTAACCATACTGGACAAATGTTGTCTCCTGTCACTTTCAATTGATGCAGCAGTACCTGTCCTGTCTGCGGTCATAGCAAAATCACTCCACAACCTGGTCAGAAAACCCCTCTGTCCAACGTCACTTCTGATGTGTGCACCCCTAACACTCCTGGTCTGCTGCCCCCTGGAGCTCGTGTGAGAACGATCATGGGCGCTGTGTGCTGGGAATGCCTGAAGCAAACGGTCAACAAGAGTTGATTGTTTGGTTGCTAATATTAGTTCCAAGTTCTCATGTGGCATAATATTTTGCAATTTGCCTTTATAGCGAGGATCAAGGAGGCAGGCCAACCAGTAATCATCATCGTTCATCATTTTAGTAATACGTGTGTCCCTTTTGAGGATACGTAAGGCATAATCCGCCATGTGGGCCAAAGTTCCAGTTGTCAAATCTGCGGTTGTGATTGGTTGAGGGGCAGTTTCAGGCAAATCTATGTCACTTGTGTCCCTCAAAAAACCAGAACCCGGCCTTGCCACGCAACCAATTTCCAGTGCCCCCGGGAAAGCTTCCTCATTAAAAATATACTCATCCCCATCATCCTCCTCATCCTCCACCTCCTCTTCGCCCGCTACCTCGTCCTGTACACTGCCCTGACCAGACAATGGCTGACTGTCATCAAGGCTTTCCTCTTCCTCTGGTGCAGACACCTGATCCTTTATGTGCGTCAAACTTTGCATCAGCAGACACATTACGGGGATGCTCTTGCTTATTATGGCGTTGTCTGCACTAACCAGCCGTGTGCATTCCTCAAAACACTGAAGGACTTGACACATGTCTTGTATCTTCGACCACTGCACAACTGACCACTCCATGTCTGCCATCCTACTGCCTGCCCGTGTATGTGTATCCGCCCACAAAAACATAACAGCCCGCCTCTGTTGGCAGTCTCTGAAGCATGTGCAGTGTTGAGTTCCACCTTGTTGCAACGTCTATGATTAGGCGATGCTGGGGAAGGTTCAAAGACCGCTGATAGGTCTGCATACGGCTGGAGTGTACAGGCGAACGTCGGATATGTGAGCAAAGTCCACGCACTTTGAGGAGCAGGTCGGAGAACCCAGGATAAGTTTTCAATAAGTACTGCACCACCAGGTTTAAGGTGTGAGCCAGGCAAGGAATGTGTTTCAGTTGGGAAAGGGAGATGGCAGCCATGAAATTCCTTCCGTTATCACTCACTACCTTGCCTGCCTCAAGATCTACTGTGCCCAGCCACGACTGCATATCTTGTTGCAAGAACTCGGACAGAACTTCCGCGGTGTGTCTGTTGTCGCCCAAACACTTCATAGCCAATACAGCCTGCTGACGCTTGCCAGTAGCTGGCCCATAATGGGACAACTGGTGTGCAACAGTGTCAGCTGCCGATGGAGTGGTTGGCCGACTGCGTTCTGTGGAAGAGCTGTCGCTTCTGCAGGAGGACGAGGAGGAGGAGGAGGGGGTGCGAACGCCTACAGCCAACTGTTTCCTAGACCGTGGGCTAGGCACAACTGTCCCGAAATTGATGTCCCCTGTGGACCCTGCATCCACCACATTCACCCAGTGTGCCGTGATGGACACGTAATGTCCCTGGCCATGCCTACTGGTCCATGCATCTGTAGTCAGGTGAACCTTTGTACTCACAGATTGCCTGAGTGCATGGACGATGCGCTGTTTAACATGCTGGTGCAGGGCTGGGATGGCTTTTCTGGAAAAAAAGTGTCGACTGGGCAGCTCGTAGCGTGGTTCAGCGTACTCCATCAGGGCTTTGAAAGCTTCACTTTCAACTAACCGGTAGGGCATCATCTCTAACGAGATTAGTCTAGCTATGTGGGCGTTAAAACCCTGTGTACGCGGATGTGAGGATAAGTACTTCCTTTTTCTAACCAGAGTCTCATGTAGGGTGAGCTGGACTGGAGAGCTGGAGATCGTGGAACTTGCGGGTGTGCCGGTGGACATGGCAGACTGAGAGACGGTTGGAGACGGTATTGTTTCCGCCGGTGCCCTAGATGCAATATTTCCTCCTACAAAACTGGTGATTCCCTGACCCTGACTGCTTTTGGCTGGCAAAGAAACCTGCACAGATACTGCCGGTGGTGCGGAAAATGGTGGCCTTACAGTGACGGAAGGGATGTTGCGTTGCTGACTAGCTTCATTGGCCGAGGGTGCTACAACCTTAAGGGACGTTTGGTAGTTAGTCCAGGCTTGAAAATGCATGGTGGTTAAATGTCTATGCATGCAACTTGTATTGAGGCTTTTCAGATTCTGACTTCTGCTTAAGCTAGTTGAACATTTTTGACAGATGACTTTGCGCTGATCAATTGGATGTTGTTTAAAAAAATGCCAGACTGCACTCTTCCTAGCATCGGATCCCTTTTCAGGGATTGCAGACTGAGCTTTAACCGGATGGCCACGCTGTCCTCCAACAGGTTTTGGCTTTGAAACGCGTTTTGGGCCAGATACGGGCCTGGCAGATGGAACCTGTTGCGATGTTGATGCCTGCTGCGGCCCCTCCTCCACCTCCGCTTCTGAACTACTGCCGCCTGCACCCTGTTCCCCCAATGGCTGCCAATCGGGGTCAACAACTGGGTCATCTATTACCTCCTCTTCTAGCTCGTGTGCAACTTCGTCTGTGTCACCGTGTGGGTCAGTGGTATAGCATTCGTGACGGGGCAACATAGTCTCATCAGGGTCTGATTGTGGATCAGTACC
Source organism: Ranitomeya imitator (assembly GCF_032444005.1). Classification (NCBI taxonomy): domain Eukaryota; kingdom Metazoa; phylum Chordata; class Amphibia; order Anura; family Dendrobatidae; genus Ranitomeya; species Ranitomeya imitator. Next base: position 207,098,536 of record NC_091286.1, read on the forward strand.
CTGAGAGGGCAATGTTGTGGTCTGAGTCAAAGGACCAGCATAGTAGTCAGGCTGTGGCTGTGCATCAGTGCACTCCATGTCAGAATCTACTTGTAATGGGCATGGCCTGTTAAGTGTTTCACTTTCTAAGCCAGGGACGGTATGTGTAAAGAGCTCCATGGAGTAACCCGTTGTGTCGCCTGCTGCATCCTTCTCTCTTGTTGTTGTTTTTGCTGAAGAGGACAAGGAAGCGACTTGTCCCTGACCGTGAACATCCACAAGCGACGCGCTGCTTTTACATTTACCAGTTTCAGAAGAGGAGGCAAAAGAGCTAGAGGCTGAGTCTGCAAGGTAAGCCAAAACTTGCTGTTGCTGCTCCGGCTTTAAAAGCGGTTTTCCTACTCCCAGAAAAGAGAGCGTTCGAGGCCTTGTGTAGCCAGACGACGAACCTGGCTCCACAGCTCCAGACTTAGGTGGAATATTTTTTTTCCCACGACCACCTGATGCTCCACTACCACTACCATCATTACCAGCTGGCAATGAACGCCCACGGCCCCGTCCTCTTCCACCAGACTTCCTAATAGTTTTAAAAACTTAACCAAAGTAACTTTATTTGTTGCTGTCAAACAACTTACACGGTGACCTATAACTTCAGTATGATTTCAATATCCCTTTACAGGTTGGTGAGACCACAAGGAAAATCAGGCACAATGTTACACACTCTGTTTTCTGTGGCACCAAATCACAGAGATGCCACACACGCAGGACTGTCACTCAAGCACAAATGTCAAAATTAATCTCCCACTGTTTTATTTATTTATTTTTTTTCAGGGAGACTTTAGAAACAAAATAAAAAAAAATGATTTTTTCAGGAAGAATTTAGAAACCAAATAAAAAAACAAAAAAAGGCTTTCTATGGCCCACTGAGTGAGAGATGGCACACACAGGAGTCAGGAGTGGCACACAAGCCCAGAGGCCAATATTTTTCTCCCACTGATTGATGTAGTGATTTTTTCGGTAGATTTTGGAACCCAAATCAAGCAAAAAAATAAATAGGCTTTCTATGGCCCACAATTTGAGAGAGAGAGAGAGAGAGAGATACCACACCCAGGAGTCAAGACTGGCACACAAGCAGAAAGGGCAATATTAATCTCCCACTGTTTTATTTTTTTTTTTTCAGGGAGACTTTAGAAACAAAATAAAATAAAATGATTTTTTCAGGAAGAATTTAGAAGCCAAATAAAATAAAATGATTTTTTCAAGGCCAATTTAGAAACCAAATAAAAAAAAAAGGCTTTCTATGCCCCACTGAGTGAGAGATGGCACACACAGGAGTCAAGACTGGCACACAAGCAGAAAGGGCAATATTAATCTCCCACTGTTTTATTTATTTATTTTTTTTCAGGGAGACTTTAGAAACAAAATAAAATGAAATGATTTTTTCAGGAAGAATTTAGAAACCAAATAAAATAAAATGATTTTTTCAAGGACAATTTAGAAACCAAATAAAAAAAAAATAAAGGCTTTCTATGCCACACTGAGTGAGAGATGGCACACACAGGATTCAGGAGTGGCACACAAGCCCAGAGGCCAATATTTTTCTCCCACTGATTGATGTAGTGATTTTTTCAGGAAGATTTTGGAACCCAAATCAAGCAAAAAAATAAATAGGCTTTCTATGGCCCACAATTTGAGAGAGAGTGAGAGATGCCACACCCAGGAGTCAAGACTGGCATACAAGCAGAAAGGGCAATATTAATCTCCCACTGTTTTATTTTTTTTTTTTTTTCAGGGAGACTTTAGAAACCAAATAAAATAAAATGATTTTTTCAAGGACAATTTAGAAACCAAAGAAAAAAAAAAGAAAAAAAAAAGGCTTTCTATGCCCCACTGAGTGAGAGATGGCACACACAGGAGTCAGGAGTGGCACACAAGCCCAGAGGCCAATATTTTTCTCCCACTGATTGATGTAGTGATTTTTTCAGGTAGATTTTAGAACCCAAATCAAGCAAAAAAATCAATAGGCTTTCTATGGCCCACTGAGTGAGAGATGGCACACACAGGAGTCAGGAGTGGCACACAAGCCCTGAGGCCAATATTTATCTCCCACTGATTGATGTAGTGATTTTTTCAGGTAGATTTTAGAACCCAAATCAAGCAAAAAAATAAATAGGCTTTCTATGGCCCACTAAATGAGAGATGGCACACATAGGAGTCAGGAGTGGCACACAAGCCCTGAGGCCAATATTTTTCTCCGACTGATTGATGTAGTGATTTTTTCAGGTAGATTTTAGAACCCAAATCAAGCAAAAAAATAAATAGGCTTTCTATGGCCCACTGAGTGAGAGATGGCACACACAGGAGTCAGGAGTGGCACACAAGCCCTGAGGCCAATATTTTTCTCCCACTGATTGATGTAGTGATTTTTTCAGGTAGATTTTAGAACCCAAATCAAGCAAAAAAATAAATAGGCTTTCTATGGCCCACTGAGTGAGAGATGGCACACACAGGAGTCAGGAGTGGCACACAAGCCCTGAGGCCAATATTTTTCTCCCACTGATTGATGTAGTGATTTTTTCAGGTAGATTTTAGAACCCAAATCAAGCAAAAAAATAAATAGGCTTTCTATGGCCCACTGAGTGAGAGATGGCACACACAGGAGTCAGGAGTGGCAAACAAGCCCAGAGGCCAATATTTTTCTCCCACTGATTGATGTAGTGATTTTTTCAGGTAGATTTTGGAACCCAAATGAAGCAAAAAAATGAATAGGCTTTCTATGGCCCACAATTTGAGAGAGAGAGAGAGAGATGCCACACCCAGGAGTCAAGACTGGCACACAAGCAGAAAGGGCAATATTAATCTCCCACTGTTTTTTTTTTTTTTTTTTTCAGGGAGACTTTAGAAACAAAATAAAATAAAATGATTTTTTCAAGGCCAATTTAGAAACCAAATAAAAAAAAAAAAAAAAAAAAGGCTTTCTATGCCCCACTGAGTGAGAGATGGCACACACAGGAGTCAAGACTGGCACACAAGCAGAAAGGGCAATATTAATCTCCCACTGTTTTATTTATTTATTTTTTTCAGGGAGACTTTAGAAACAAAATAAAATGAAATGATTTTTTCAGGAAGAATTTAGAAACCAAATGTTAGGGCTAGCGGAACGCACCAAATAATAAGACTGATAGTGTACGGTGCGTTCGTAGCCCGGGGTCCACCGTGCAGAGATGGAACCTGCTGCTGAGTAATGACGGACTATATGGCGGTACTCATAAGTAAACTCACGTGGGTTAAACTTCACCCAACGTGAAGGAAGAGATCCTGTTGCGTCACAGGATCGCGGTACCGCACATAGAAGGCGAGCAAGCAGTCAGCGAACTTAACCCCAACTAGGATTGAAGTCCGATTAGACCACTTGCTGACACAACACCGCAACAGGGTGTGTTAGGCAACTCTTATAATAAGAGCACCGAAGTGCGAACTGTGCCGTGCTGGCAGGCACCACTAAGCACCCAGACGTGGGTCAGGAAGCGCACTACTGTCGCGTGGCGCCGCACTGGCGGTCACAGCAATAGACGCTGATACGTGTGTGACACGTTGAGTGATTTGTCGGGCGCTAGATAGCAGCCATACTCCATTTGCGAACAGTCATACAATAGGGTAGGAGTATTTAATGAACGACTTGCACTCACAACAAACACACGTATTCAATTGCACACTAGCGCATGGCCGTGCGGTCATGCGCAGTTTATATAATTGCAGGACAGGAAGTGGCCACAGAAACTTTGCCCTTCCAAGACCTGCCAAGAGGACCAATGGAATGCGCTGCAGAGCCAGAGCACATGACCCTCGATCTCCAACGGGAGATTTTGCTCTGGGCATGCTCAGTGTGCGCAAACAAGGACTTAGTCCCAGGGAAGTCCGCTCGCCGCTGACCAGCACTGACTTTAATGGCAGGAGCTGAAGAAGCAGCAGTAACTCTCTGTACAGAGTGAGAGCGAGCAAGACACTGGGAGCGACGTCCCTGCTGAGCAGACTCCACTGCGGCTGGAGGAGAATGGGAGACCGCAGCGGAGACGGATCGAGATTCCCCCTGTGCAGCAGAGGAAACTCGACTCCTAACATTACCCCCCCTCTTAGGGCCCCCCCATCCTTGGGCCTCGCTACGCTCGAAGGCAGCAATGAGCTGTGGGGCCCGAATGTTTTCAGCAGGTTCCCAAGACCTGTCCTCTGGACCATAACCCTTCCAATCCACCAAATAAAACTTTTTGCCGCGTACCACCTTGCACCCCAAAATAGCGTTCACCTCGTAATCGTCCGTAGACGAACCCGATGTCCCGGCAGATGACTCGGAAAACCGGGACATGTATACGGGTTTCAAGAGGGACACATGAAAGGTGTCGGTGATACCCAAGCGTGGAGGAAGAGCCAGGCGGTAGACCACAGGATTAACCTGTTCGAGAACCTTGAAGGGACCCAAGTAGCGAGGAGCAAACTTAGTGGACTCAACTCGCAGCCTGATGTTACGGGCGGAGAGCCACACCAAGTCGCCAGGGGCAAAAGTCGGAGTGGGGCGCCGATGAACATCGGCGGAGGACCTCATTCTCTCCTTGGAGGCCCGAATGGCATCCTGCGTGCGATCCCAAATGTCCCGTGCCTCCACAGCCCAGTCTGCCACCCTGGGATCAGCGGAAGACACAGGCATGGGCACAGGAACACGCGGATGCTGGCCGTAATTTAAGAGGAATGGAGTCTGACCGGTGGAGTCGGCTACGGCATTGTTAAGTGCAAACTCTGCCCACGTAGCAAGGATGCCCAGTCATCCTGTCTGGCAGAATCAAAATGTCGCAGATATGTGACCAAGGTCTGGTTGGCCCTTTCTACCAACCCATTCGTCTCGGGATGATATGCCAAAGAGAGATTTAACTCAATACTGAGTAGACGACATACCTCCCTCCAGAATCGAGACGCAAACTGGGGACCCCGGTCACTAACAATTTTGTCTGGCATACCGTGTAAGCGAAAGATATGCTTGATAAACAAGACAGCCAACGCCCATGCAGATGGTAGCCGTGGAAGAGGCACCAAATGCACCATTTTGGAAAAATGATCGGTGATCACCCAGATAATGGTGCAATTACGAGACTTGGGTAAGCCAACCACAAAGTCCATCCCGACCATCTCCCAGGGCCTGTCAGCCACGGGCAGAGGATAAAGCAAACCAGCTGGCCGTTGCCGAGGAGTCTTGTTCCTGGCGCAAGAGACACACGCCCGAACGTACTCCGCGACATCACGAGCCATATGCGGCCACCAGTATGTCCTCGCCAGTAACTCTGATGTCCTTTTAGTACCAAAATGTCCACCCACCCTGGACGAGTGCGCCCAAGAGAGAACCTCCAGTCGCAAACTAGATGGAACAAAAGTCTTGCCCGGGGGCACAGACTCCAGCGAAACCGGGGCCACGGTTCTCAAACTCTCGGTGGGGACAATAAGCCGAGGCTCCTCCTCCTCCTCGGCAGATGACACAACGGAGCGAGAGAGAGCATCGGCCCGAATGTTCTTCTCCCCAGAAAGGAAATGGAGGGTGAAATGAAACCGGGAAAAGAACAAGGACCATCTGGCCTGGCGAGAATTCAACTGCTGAGCTGTCTGCAGATACACCAAATTTTTGTGATCTGTGAAGACTTGGAAGGGAAAACGTGCTCCCTCCAAGAGATGTCTCCACTCCGAGAAAGCCAACTTCATGGCTAGCAACTCCCTGTCCCTGATGGAATAATTCCTCTCTGCTGGTGCGAAGGTCTTGGAGAAAAAGAAGCAAGGATGCTTCCGACCTTGAGCATCCTTTTGGAAGAGGACTGCTCCAGCACCAACAGAAGAGGCATCCACCTCCATGATAAATGGCTGATCAACATCGGGGCGATGAAGAATGGGAGCGCTAGCGAAGTGTGACTTTATAGAGATAAAGGCCTTGGAGACCTCCTCAGACCACAATTTGGGATTCGCCCCCTTCTTGGTGAGGGCAACCAAGGGAGCTACCAAAGTTGAGAAATGCGGGATGAACTGGCGATAATAATTGATGAACCCCATAAAGCGCTGCACCACTTTAAGAGAATGGGGTTCCTGCCAGTCCATCACAGCCTGTAGTTTGGCAGGATCCATAGCCAATCCCTGGGCTGAGATGATGTAGCCTAGGAAAGGTAAGGACTCCTGCTCAAACATACACTTCTCCAACTTGGCATAGAGGGAGTTTGCCCGTAGGAGGTCGAAGACTTTGCAAACATCTCTCCGGTTGGAGTCAATATCTGGAGAGTAGATGAGAATATCATCCAGATAGACTACGACCGAGGTGGAAAGCATATCCCGGAAGATATCGTTCACAAAGTCTTGGAAAACGGCTGGGGCATTACAGAGCCCAAAGGGCATCACCAGATATTCATAGTGCCCATCCCTGGTGTTAAAAGCCGTCTTCCATTCGTCCCCCTCACGGATACGAATCAGGTTGTAAGCACCCCGCAGATCTAATTTAGTAAATACCCTTGCTCCCCGAAGCCTATCGAACAGTTCAGATATCAAAGGCAAAGGGTATTTATTCTTAACGGTGATGGCGTTAAGACCCCTGTAGTCTATGCATGGACGCAATTCCCCACTCTTCTTCTGCACGAAGAAGAACCCTGCCCCAGCAGGTGACACTGACTTCCTGATGAACCCTCTTGCCAGATTTTCCTGGATGTACTGTGACATTGCCTCCGTCTCTGGGAGAGATAGCGGATAGACTCGACCCCGGGGAGGCTCAGCACCAGGCAAGAGGTCAATAGGACAGTCATAGGGGCGATGGGGCGGAAGGGTCTCCGCCGCCTTTTTGGAGAATACGTCTGCATACGACCAATACTGCTTGGGGAGAGAGGAAAGATCTGCGGGTACCTCAGTTGTAGCTACCTGAACGCACTCCCTCTGACACCTACCCCCACAAGATTCACCCCATCCCAGAATTCTGCCTGAGGACCACTCGATATGAGGAGAGTGGTACCGTAGCCAAGGTTTTCCCAACAGGACCTCATCAATTCCCTCTGGAATGACGAGCAGAGAAATAATCTCCTGATGAGATGGCGACATGGACAGAGTAAAAGGGATGGTCTGGTGAGTTATCTGTGAGGGCAGAGTCCACCCATTCACCACTCGTACCGTTACAGGTTGAGCTAGCATAACCAGAGGTATTGCGTGGCGTTGGGCGAAGGCAGAAGACATAAAGTTGCCCTCCGCCCCAGAATCCACGCAGAGCTCTACCGAGTGGGAGAATGAGCCTATAGTAATTGTCCCCTTAAAGGACAATTTAGAGGCAAACGTCGCCGTGTCTAGTGTACCTCCACCTACGACCACTAGACGCTGACGTTTCCTCGACCGCTGAGGACATCTGGTGGCTAAATGTCCAGACTGCTGGCAAACATGACAGACCCTGAGTGCACAAGCGGTCCGGGACTTAGGTCCCGCTTGTGACACTTCCCTGGCCTCAGGTGACTCAGGAACCAGGACCGGAGATTCCAGAGGTTTGTCGAAAGTAGGAGCCAGCCGAAACCTCTGCCTACACTGGGCTCGCTCTAACCTCCGCTCGTTAAAACGGAGGTCAATTCGAGTGGAGACTGTTATTAACTCCTCCAGTGTGGCAGGAATCTCCCTAGTGGCCAGAGCGTCCTTTACATGGTCAGCCAAGCCCCTCCAAAATATGGGGATAAGAGCTTTATCCGACCATTCCAGCTCAGATGCTAAAGTGCGGAATTGGACGGCAAAATGACTGACCAAGGACTCACCCTGAGTTAATGCCAGCAGTTGGAGCGCAGTGTCATGGGTGACTTGAGGTCCTAAAAAGACCTGTTTTAAAGTGCTCAAAAACAGAGGAGCACTCTGCACCACATGATCGCCACGCTCCCACAGCGGCGTAGCCCATTCCAACGCCCTGTCCGACAATAGAGACACAATAAATCCCACCTTAGCCTGCTCTGTGGGGAAACGTGCAGCCAGAAGCTCGAGATGAATAGAGCACTGACTCACGAATCCCCTACAAAATTTGCTATTACCAGAAAATTTTTCTGGCAGCGGGAGGCGAGAAAATGTCGGAACAGGGGTGGCAATGGACAAAGTTGCTGCAGCCACGCTGGCAGCCTGTACAGCAACTGCGTTAACATCCACAGCTGAGGTTGCGCTCTCGAGAGTCGCCAACCTACCCTCCAGCTGCTGTATATACCGCAGGGATTGCTGTTTGTCCGTCATCACTAGCCAGACCCTGGCGCTAGTGTAATGTTAGGGCTAGCGGAACGCACCAAATAATAAGACTGATAGTGTACGGTGCGTTCGTAGCCCGGGGTCCACCGTGCAGAGATGGAACCTGCTGCTGAGTAATGACGGACTATATGGCGGTACTCATAAGTATACTCGCGTGGGTTAAACTTCACCCAACGTGAAGGAAGCGATCCTGTTGCGTCACAGGATCGCGGTACCACACATAGAAGGCGAGCAAGCAGTCAGCGAACTTAACCCCAACTAGGATTGAAGTCCGATTAGACCACTTGCTGACACAACACCGCAACAGGGTGTGTTAGGCAACTCTTATAATAAAAGCACCGAAGTGCGAACTGTGCCGTGCTGGCAGGCACCACTAAGCACCCAGACGTGGGTCAGGAAGCGCACTACTGGTGCGTGGCGCCGCACTGGCGGTCACAGCAATAGACGCTGATACGTGTGTGACACGTTGAGTGATTTGTCGGGCGCTAGTTAGCAGCCATACTCCATACGCGAACAGTCATACAATAGGGTAGGGGTATTTAATGAACGACTTGCACTCACAACAAACACACGGATTCAATTGTACACTAGCGCATGGCCGTGCGGTCATGCGCAGTTTATATAATTGCAGGACAGGAAGTGGCCACAGAAACTTTGCCCTTCCAAGACCTGCCAAGAGGACCAATGGAATGCGCTGCAGAGCCAGAGCACATGACCCTCGATCTCCAACGGGAGATCTTGCTCTGGGCATGCTCAGTGTGCACAAACAAGGACTTAGTCCCAGGGAAGTCCGCTCGCCGCTGACCAGCACTGACTTTAATGGCAGGAGCTGAAGAAGCAGCAGTAACTCTCCGTACAGAGTGAGAGCGAGCAAGAAACTGGGAGCGACGTCCCTGCTGAGCAGACTCCACTGCGGCTGGAGGAGAATGGGAGACCGCAGCGGAGACGGATCGAGATTCCCTCTGTGCAGCAGAGGAAGCTCGACTCCTAACACCAAATAAAATAAAATGATTTTTTCAAGGACAATTTAGAAACCAAATAAAAAAAATAAATAAAGGCTTTCTATGCCCCACTGAGTGAGAGATGGCACACACAGTAGTCAGGAGTGGCACACAAGCCCAGAGGCCAATATTTTTCTCCCACTGATTGATGTAGTGATTTTTTCAGGTAGATTTTGGAACCCAAATCAAGCAAAAAAATAAATAGGCTTTCTATGGCCCACAATTTGAGAGAGAGAGAGAGAGAGAGAGAGAGATGCCACACCCAGGAGTCAAGACTGGCACACAAGCAGAAAGGGCAATATTAATCTCCCACTGTTTTATTTTTTTTTTTTTTCAGGGAGACTTTAGAAACCAAATAAAATAAAATGATTTTTTCAAGGACAATTTAGAAACCAAATTAAAAAAAAAGAAAAAAAAAAGGCTTTCTATGCCCCACTGAGTGAGAGATGGCACACACAGGAGTCAGGAGTGGCACACAAGCCCAGAGGCCAATATTTTTCTCCCACTGATTGATGTATTGATTTTTTCAGGTAGATTTTAGAACCCAAATCAAGCAAAAAAATAAATAGGCTTTCTATGGCCCACTGAGTGAGAGATGGCACACACAGGAGTCAGGAGTGGCACACAAGCCCTGAGGCCAATATTTTTCTCCCACTGATTGATGTAGTGATTTTTTCAGGTAGATTTTAGAACCCAAATCAAGCAAAAAAATAAATAGGCTTTCTATGGCCCACTGAGTGAGAGATGGCACACACAGGAGTCAGGAGTGGCACACAAGCCCAGAGGCCAATATTTTTCTCCCACTGATTGATGTAGTGATTTTTTCAGGTAGATTTTGGGACCCAAATCAAGCAAAAAAATAAATAGGCATTCTATGGCCCACAATTTGAGAGAGAGAGAGAGATGCCACACCCAGGAGTCAAGACTGGCACACAAGCAGAAAGGGCAATATTAATCTCCCACTGTTTCATTTTTTATTTTTTTTTTCAGGGAGACTTTAGAAACAAAATAAAATAAAATGATTTTTTCAAGGACAATTTAGAAACCAAATAAAAAAAAAAAAAGGCTTTCTATGCCCCACTGAGTGAGAGATGGCTCACACAGGAGTCAGGAGTGGCACACAAGCCCAGAGGCCAATATTTTTCTCCCACTGATTGCTGTAGTGATTTTTTCAGGTAGATTTTAGAACCCAAATCAAGCAAAAAAATCAATAGGCTTTCTATGGCCCACTGAGTGAGAGATGGCACACACAGGAGTCAGGAGTGGCACACAAGCCCTGAGGCCAATAATTATCTCCCACTGATTGATGTAGTGATTTTTTCAGGTAGATTTTAGAACCCAAATCAAGCAAAAAAATAAATAGGCTTTCTATGGCCCACTGAGTGAGAGATGGCACACACAGGAGTCAGGAGTGGCACACAAGCCCAGAGGCCAATATTTTTCTCCCACTGATTGATGTAGTGATTTTTTCAGGTAGATTTTGGAACCCAAATCAAGCAAGAAAATAAATAGGCTTTCTATGGCCCACAATTTGAGAGAGAGAGAGAGAGAGAGATGCCACACGCAGGAGTCAAGACTGGCACACAAGCAGAAAGGGCAATATTAATCTCCCACTGTGTTATTTTTTTTTTTCAGGGAGACTTTAGAAACAAAATAAAATAAAATGATTTTTTCAAGTACAATTTAGAAACCAAAAAAAAAAAAAAAAGGCTTTCTATGCCCCACTGAGTGAGAGATGGCACACACAGGAGTCAGGAGTGGCACACAAGCCCAGAGGCCAATATTTTTCTCCCACTGATTGATGTAGTGATTTTTTCAGGTAGATTTTAGAACCCAAATCAAGCAAAAAAATCAATAGGCTTTCTATGGCCCACTGAGTGAGAGATGGCACACACATGAGTCAGGAGTAGCACACAAGCCCTGAGGCCAATATTTTTCTCTCACTGATTGATGTAGTGATTTTTTCAGGTAGATTTTAGAACCCAAATCAAGCAAAAAAATAAATAGGCTTTCTATGGCCCACTGAGTGAGAGATGGCACACACAGGAGTCAGGAGTGGCACACAAGCCCTGAGGCCAATATTTTTCTCCCACTGATTGATGTAGTGATTTTAATTTCAGGTAGATTTTAGAACCCAAATCAAGCAAAAAAATAAATAGGCTTTCTATGGCCCACTGAGTGAGAGATGGCACACACAGGAGTCAGGAGTGGCACACAAGCCCTGAGGCCAATATTTTTCTCCCACTGATTGATGTAGTGATTTTTCAGGTAGATTTTAGAACCCAAATCAAGCAAAAAAATCAATAGGCTTTCTATGGCCCACTGAGTGAGAGATGGCACACACAGGAGTCAGGAGTGGCACACAAGCCCTGAGGCCAATATTTTTCTCCCACTGATTGATGTAGTGATTTTTTCAGGTAGATTTTAGAACCCAAATCAAGCAAAAAAATAAATAGGCTTTCTATGGCCCACTGAGTGAGAGATGGCACACACAGGAGTCAGGAGTGGCACACAAGCCCTGAGGCCAATATTTTTCTCCCACTGATTGATGTAGTGATTTTTTCAGGTAGATTTTAGAACCCAAATCAAGCAAAATATAAATAGGCTTTCTATGGCCCACTGAGTGAGAGATGGCACACACAGGGATGGCACTCTAGCAGAAATGTCAATCTTAATCTCCCACAAAAAAAAAAAAAAAAAACAGGGACTGTCCTACAATTACTATCTCCCTGCAGTAATCTCAGCCAGGTATGGCAGGCAGCAATAAGGAGTGGACTGATGCACAAATTAAATAAAAAGTGTGGACAAACAAACAAGATAGCTGTGCAGAACAACAGAATTTGTGCTTTGAAAAAAGCAGTTGGTTTGCACAGCGGCGTACACACAGCAATGCAGCTATCAGGGAGCCTTCTAGGGCAGCCCAATGAGCTACAGCGCTGAGAAAAAAAAAAAAATAAATGTAGCTTCCACTGTCCCTGCACACCGAAGGTGGTGTTGGACAGTGGAAATCGCTACAGCACAAGCGGTTTGGTGGTTAATGGACCCTGCCTAGCACTATCCCTGCTTCTGACGAAGCGGCAGCAACCTCTCCCTAAGCTCAGATCAGCAGCAGTAAGATGGCGGTCGGCGGGAACGCCCCTTTATAGCCCCTGTGACGCCGCAGACAACAAGCCAATCACTGCAATGCCCTTCTCTAAGATGGTGGGGACCAGGACCTATGTCATCACGCTGCCCACACTCTGCGTTCACCTTCATTGGCTGAGAAATGGCGCTTTTCACGTTATTGAAACGCGACTTTGGCGCGAAAGTCGCGTACCGCATGGCCGACCACGCACAGGGGTCGGATCGGGTTTCATGAAACCCGACTTTGCCAAAAGTAGGCGACTTTTGAAAATGAACGACCCGTTTCACTCAACCCTAGTCAGGACAATAATGGACCTGGTGGTTAAGAGCACACGGAATGACCTGATAATTACTGATAATAAGGACGAGCTCTGGGACGTGGGAACTCTGCTGGCCGCAGTCCCTAAACCTATCAAACACACTAGAAATAGCCGTGGATTGCGCCTAACGCTCCCTATGCAACTCGGCACAGCCTAAGAAACTAGCTAGCCCTGAAGATAGAAAAATAAAGCCTACCTTGCCTCAGAGAAATTCCCCAAAGGAAAAGGCAGCCCCCCAAATATAATGACTGTGAGTAAAGATGAAAATACAAACACAGAGATGAAATAGATTTAGCAAAGTGAGGCCCGACTTACTGAACAGACCGAGGATAGGAAAGGTTACTTTGTGGTCAGCACAAAAACCTACAAAAAGACCACGCAGAGGGCGCAAAAAGACCCTCCGCACCGACTCACGGTGCGGAGGCGCTCCCTCTGCGTCCCAGAGCTTCCAGCAAGCAAGACAACAAATTTAATAGCAAGCTGGACAGAAAAATAGCAAACCAAAGAAATACAAGCTGGAACTTAGCTTCTGATGGGAAGACAGGTCACAAGAACGATCCAGGAGTGAACTAGACCAATACTGGAACATTGACAGGTGGCCTGGAGCAAAGATCTAAGTGGAGTTAAATAGAGCAGCAGCTAACGAATTAACCTCGTCACCTGTGGAAGGAAACTCAGAAACACCCACCAGAGGAAGTCCATGGACAGAACCAGCCGAAGTACCATTCATGACCACAGGAGGGAGCCCGACAACAGAATTCACAACACAGGGGGGGGCCCACTCGGCATTGGCACTGGCACAGGGCCCCTCAAAGTACGGCGGTGTGTTTGCACGGCGGGGGCGCCTACCACCGGCAGCGACACTTTTGCATACTATGAGGGGCCCTGTGCCAGTGACGTCGCCAACGAGTATTCCTCCCCCCACCTGATGAAGGAACCTGCACCTTTATCTGCACCTTCCTCTTTGTCCCCATGTAAAGTGGTATGGTATGCGGGAAGGGGAACCTGACTTTCAGCAGGGTCACAATCTTGCAGTGTAGCGTGCACAGGGAATGTTGCGTTATGGGTCAATGTACCAGCAGACTCATCTATCACTGGCTGGGCAATGGGCAGGATGAGGGGGAAACAGATATGGGCCCAAAGAATAAAGTGGGCTAAATGCAGTTCAAAATTGGAAACAGGACTAACCAGGGGGCATTGCTTTGTTCAGTGGAGGACAACTGGAATGAGAGGCTGACACAGAAAGTAGGCCCAAATCAGTAAGTAGTCTAAATGCAGTTCAAAATTGGCAACAGTAGTAAACAGGCGGCACAGCTTTGTTTACTGGAGGAGAACAGCAAGGAGCGGCAGACACCGATAGAAGGCCCCAACCCAACTAGTAGGCCCACTGCAGTTTTAGAATTCCAATAGGCTGAAAACTAGATAATTGTAGGTCATTTTTTTGCAAAGAGGACAGCTGTATTAAGTGGCGCAGCCAGACACTACAAGTAGGCCTTACACCACAAAGTTGGCTCGACGCAGGTTTAAAAAAGGTTACATGGGTACACGGTCTGCATTGGTGTGCTCAGTGGAGGACAATTGGAAGGAGGGACCGCAGAAAGACTTAGTAGGCGTAAAATAACAAAATAGGCTCTATGCAGCTTCGATTATGTGGCAACCTGGAGAACACCTTGGAGCAGCAGACACCGTCTCTACGACCCAGACCCAACTTGTAGGCCTAATGTAGTGTTGTTTCAACAACTACTTAAGACGAGCATGAAGATTGAAGCAATGTAGAGGCAACCTGGAAAACACCTTGGAGCGGCAGACACCATCTCTACGACCCAGACCCAACTTGTAGGCCTAATGTAGTGTTGTTTCAACAACTACTTAAGACGAGCATGAAGATTGAAGCAATGGAGAGGCAACCTGTAGAACACCTTGGAGCGGAAGACACCGTCTCTACAACCCAGACCCAACTTGTAGGCCTAATGCAGTGTTGTGTTCAACAACTACTAAACAAGAGCTAGAAGATCGAATCTATGGAGAGGCAACCTGGAGAACACCTTGGAGTGGAACACACCGTCTCTACAACCCAAACCCAACTTGTAGGCCTAATGCAGTGTTGTTTTCAACAACTACTAAACGAGAGCTAGAAGATCGAAGCTATGGAGAGGCAACCTGGAGAACACCTTGGAGCGGAAGACACCGTCTCTACGACCCAGACCCAACTTGTAGGCCTAATGTAGTGTTGTTTCAACAACTAGAAAGTATAATATCTGATAATCCAAATTAGTATTAAACCAAGAAAAACAAAGAAAACTAATCTATCCAATAAACTTTATTAAACAAAATAAGGATAAAAGACTGACACAACACCCAGACCCCTCTAAATGGGGGTGGGTCAATTAAAAAACCTGGCCCAAAAAAGTTTATAAAGGGCAAAGGGTGGGAGGGACAGCGGGGCCGATAGCAAAAACCCTACACGTCCCTACAAATATTCCCTGCCTGCCTGCGGAGGTTGGCACCCTCTTGGACGCAATATGGCGCCCCCGCTCACCGTCGACTCACCCTTAAGGCCCTATAAGTCCCTCTACATGTATAAAGATACTATACCACAAACAACACCCAATACATGGCCTAACCAAACTCGGGACCAAAAAAAGAGAAAAAACACCAGGTAGTGATTCACCAGTAAAGACAAACGGTCTGACCGTACCAATCCCTAATGCTAAAGTATAACGCCTGATACTAAGGCTAATACACCCTAAGGAGTCCCTAACCGAGTCTCCCTACCTGTCAGCGGAGGTTGGCACCCTCTTGAACGCACATGGCGCCCCCGCTCCTCGGCGGCTGCCCCTATTAACCCTGGCTGAATCCCTAAAAGAAGATATATCGGGATACTAAATACGGGTGGTGCCTTAGGGGCTATACTAGTGACCCAGATAAATAGGTCCCTATAGCTCGGTCAGACCCTAAAGATAAAGCAAATAGCAACAATACTTAAACCAATGCTTGCACAGCAATAGCAAAGATGTATATAACAGCTTAACGAATACAACTATATTATGATCACAATTGGTAAAGTACTCGTATGCAAATACAATGGTTGCGGGGAAAAAAAAACAAAAAAAAAAACACACAACTGGTGAAAAACATATAAACTTAAAAGGCCTGAAACACTTATCTGTGTTCAGGTCTCGCCTCTACGCGTTTCCCCCCCATGATGTGGTTCCTCAGGAGGCATATGGGAAAAAGAGATACTGTGTGAATAGATCACATCAGAGATACATGTTGTGCCTGGTTGCAGGTCAAGGAAACACTGACTAAAACGCCATTAAATAGTCTCCTCCCCCCCTCCCCAATAGGGACAAAGGGTTAAGGGGCTAATTACCACCTGTGTTCGCCGCTTAAAAAAAAAAAAAAAAAAAAAATATTCATGTTCATATTCATGTCCACCCCGCTCCAACAGCGCATGTGCCTGGGCGCAATGTTTCTGTCCGGCATCTCATCCCTGGACAAACAGCAAAAGCGCATCGACGCCGACTTAAGGCTAATGTAAATAATGCCATAAACACCTTTGCATACAGCTGGGTGCGATATTCATACCCACCCAGCTGTATAAGGGACACCCATACTGGAGCCACAGCAACGGAGGACAACTATACCGGGGTTACACAGGGACATTAAACCACACATGTTAAACATTATAGCTGGCACATTTTGCGCCCTAGAAGCGTAGTGATTGCGCCATTGGTTATATTTAAAGGACCCCTTACATGTAATCACAGCTGCACCGTCACATACACATGGCCCAAGTATAATATTATGGACACCTATTGGCAATCCCTTAAAACCTGGCGGCCCTTACATGTACTTAAGAAAAAAAAAAAAAAAGAAGATATGGCGTTTACAAAAAATATTGGCATGTGATGCTGTACTACCCACCACACAACACGTGGTTTCCATGTATAACTTATAAAAGCACCACATACAAATAGTTTGTTAACCATGTACACTAATTGTATAAAAATAACAATACATATAGATGTATTTTTATGCATATATCACCTCCATATGATATTTAAATTCTGAAAAATACACTCAATATATAGTGTACATGTATAAGTATGCGGTGAACTATAGTCAGCAGAGACCAAAAACCCGCAACCACACTACCCTAAGTCCATTAAACGTAGATGATAAAGAGTATGCACATTGTGCACCACATTCCTATACTCTTATGAACATTCCTGCAGGCCATCTACTAGGTCTGCAGCGCTGTATTATTTTAAATCAGGGGAAAAGGGGAGCGAAGACAAACCTGACGAAAACAATTCACACAAAACAACCAAAAGTAAGCCGCTCGTTAAGTCCTCCTGGGGCTACTGAATCCATCCTAAATATCCATTGTGTTTCCTTTTGCAGGATGACCCTATCCCAATCACCTCTCCTACCATTCTGTTTTATTACTTCCAGAACACAGAATGAGAGAGTCTTGCTGTCACCCTGGTGTACCTCCCAAACATGCCGTGCTACGGGGGTATCTCTGTTATTTTTGATATCTCCCAAGTGTTCCCCGATCCTCCTTCTCAACTCCCTTTTGGTCTTCCCTATATAATTCTTCGGGCATGTACACGTAGCCATATAGACCACACCAATGGTTTTGCAATTAGCAAAGTCTCTACAGAAGAAGTTTCTCCCATTCTGTGCACTCTTAAAGCTCTTACATGGTGTTACATAATCACAGAACGAACAGTTACCACATCTGAACGTACCATGGATGCGTCTATCAAGCCAAGTTCCCTCTTGTTTCGGTCTCTTATAGTGGCTGTGTACGAGCCGATCTTTCAAAGACCGTCCTCTGCGGAAGGTAATCTGGGGTCTATTTGGGATGATATCCGCCAGGGTTTCATCCAGCTGTAAGATCCCCCAATGCTTTTTAAGGACACTAAATACCCGGTTCGTTTGGTTGTCATAGGTTCCAATAATCCTAGGGGTATTCTCTGCCTCTAGTTCTATATGTGTCTGTAGGAGCGTATGTCTCTCTCTACTCATAGCATTCCTAAAGGCCGGGTCTAAGACCTCATCCGGATACCCACGCTCACGGAACCTCTCCCTCAGATCGTATGCTTGTGTCCTAAAGATAGCAGGGTCAGAGCAGTTCCTTCTTACTCTTAAATATTGTCCCCGAGGGATCCCCCTTTTCAGGGGAACTGGGTGATGACTCTCCCACCGAAGCAGGGCGTTACTAGATGTCGGTTTACGAAATAGCCTTGTATCCAATGTACCACTGGCATTAATGGTAATTTTAACATCCAAGAATGCTAATTCATGTTCATCATTCTCAGATGTAAACTTTAACCCAAAGCAATTATCATTCAACCCTTGTACAAAGCTGTTAAACTCATTTGCTGTACCATTCCACATGACCAAGACATCGTCTATGTATCGATACCAAGCCGATATCTTGTCAGTCCACCATTCTTCTACCCCAGAGAACACTACGGTTTCCTCCCACCAGCCCAGGAGGAGATTTGCATACGAGGGTGCACAAGAGCAACCCATCGCGGTCCCCCTGAGCTGGTGGAAGTACTTACCGTTAAACAGGAAGTAGTTGTGGGTTAGGACAAACTCCATCAACTCTACTACAAATTTACTGTGTTTCTCAAAAAAGACGGCTCTTGTCCTTAGATAGTACTCCAATGCCTTCAGGCCCATACTGTGAGGAATGCTGCTATATAAAGCCTCGACATCTATTGAACCCAAAATGGTCCCCTGTTCGACCACCACACCGTCTACTTTTTGGAGCAGGTCCGATGTATCACGCACGTATGAGGGTAATGATGTTACAAATGGACGTAAGATGTTATCGATATAAATGCCAACATTCTGGCTCAATGAACCAACACCTGAAACTATGGGGCGGCCTTTTAAGGGGGAGAGACCCTTATGGACCTTTGGGAGGGCATAAAAAGTAGGGATTGTCGGGGCACAACATGTATCTCTGATGTGATCTATTCACACAGTATCTCTTTTTCCCATATGCCTCCTGAGGAACCACATCATGGGGGGGAAACGCGTAGAGGCGAGACCTGAACACAGATAAGTGTTTCAGGCCTTTTAAGTTTATATGTTTTTCACCAGTTGTGTGTTTTTTTTTTGTTTTTTTTTTTCCCCGCAACCACTGTATTTGCATACGAGTACTTTACCAATTGCGATCATAATATAGTTGTATTTGTTAAGCTGTTATATACATCTTTCCTATTGCCGTGCAAGCATTGGTTTAAGTATTGTTGCTATTTGCTTTATCTTTAGGGTCTGACCGAGCTATAGGGACCTATTTATCTGGGTCACTAGTATAGCCCCTAAGGCACCACCCGTATTTAGTATCCCGATATATCTTCTTTTAGGGATTCAGCCAGGGTTAATAGGGGCAGCCGCCGAGGAGCGGGGGCGCCATGTGCGTTCAAGAGGGTGCCAACCTCCGCTGACAGGTAGGGAGACCCGGTTAGGGACTCCTTAGGGTGTATTAGCCTTAGTTTCAGGCGTTATACTTTAGCATTAGGGATTGGTACGGTCAGACCGTTTGTCTTTACTGGTGAATCACTACCTGGTGTTTTTTCTCTTTTTTTGGTCCCGAGTTTGGTTAGGCCATGTATTGGGTGTTGTTTGTGGTATAGTATCTTTATACATGTAGAGGGACTTATAGGGCCTTAAGGGTGAGTCGACGGTGAGCGGGGGCGCCATATTGCGTCCAAGAGGGTGCCAACCTCCGCAGGCAGGCAGGGAATATTTGTAGGGACGTGTAGGGTTTTTGCTATCGGCCCCGTTGTCCCTCCCACCCTTTGCCCTTTATAAACTTTTTTGGGCCAGGTTTTTTAATTGACCCACCCCCATTTAGAGGGGTCTGGGTGTTGTGTCAGTCTTTTATCCTTATTTTGTTTAATAAAGTTTATTGGATAGATTAGTTTTCTTTGTTTTTCTTGGTTTAATACTAATTTGGATTATCAGATATTATACTTTCTACTGTTTTTTGACTACTATGGCTGGTTTTCTATCAGGGCCTATCTGTTCTGAATCATGGGTGAGTGAGGCGGATCGGGTGTTTTCAGTTGACTCAGGCTACACGGGTACCGACTCGAGCCCATCCATATACTCCACATTTAAAGAACTTACTGGATGCTATAAAAAATATTTGAAATCTTTATGGGAAACAAAAGCTTTGGAGAATTATATTAAGAACAACATTGTACCAAAGGGATTGCGTGTAAATATATCTCCGTCACCGAGAGTAAGCAACCCTGTCCTTTTGAAGGCCTGGCGGGAAGAGTCCATAGCCTCATCTGTTAGGTTCATGAAATTACTGCTAGAGGAAGAAAAAAAGATTCTAGAAACCACATCTAAACAACTGAATGAATTAATAGAGAAGACACTACTGTTTAAATCTGATCCTGAGTTTAATAAAAAGGAGAGTAATCTACAGATCTCAGTAGAACGTTATCAAAACCAACTTAAGAATCGTAAACATACACAATTCATACGAGACTCAGAAGAGTTTAAAACTAATAGTGCGTATAATTTCTCAGGAGGCGTAGATATCGCCTCTGAAATTTCTTCCTCTGAGGCAGAGGGCTCAGACACAGAGAGGCCGGGAGGATTTTGGAGACAAAGAGGTAGAGGTGGGCCTTCATCATATAGGGGAAAAGGAAAATGGCAGAAACAAAGAGGATATACGGGCAGATATCAAGGAGGCAGAGGTCGGGAGCAGGGCTTCATGGGCCAAGGGAATGTAACCACGGGCTTTGGGGCACCTACGAGACCTTTAGTCCCAATGCCATCATCTTCCTCATTATCCACCTCTACACACTCTTCGTCTTTTTTAGAGCAGAGGGCCCCAACGGGGTACGAGTTGAGGAAACGAATGTAATGAATATATATGATGAGAACCAAATCATAAATCTCAGTAGCCATATGTTATCACCTGGTGAAATTAGTGTGCTAAGAAAGGGACTTACATTTGTTCCTACAACATGGTACAATACATTCACTTGGGTGAAGGATTTAAATCTCTACTGTCGTAAATTAAAATGGAAGAAGTTTTTTTCTTTGCATAACAAACAACAATGTTTAGAATTGGGTATATCAGAAGAGGACCTGGAGGGGCTTAATGTTCTGACGGGCCTTCTGGAGGACAGTGAGAGGGAGAGAGGACTAGGTCCACAGACTGACCTAAAATTAAAAAGCAATCGTATGCCTCCCCCAGGTGATTACACGAATATTGACATTTTTTTGAGAGTGGTCGAGGATGACCTTAAAAAAATAGGCCGACTGAATGGGGATACATCACCAAATTTGAATAGTGAGGAATGGGAGGCCTTGGAGAAACTAGAGAAGAATGACCAGATCATTGTCAAATCATCTGATAAAGGTGGCAATTTGGTCATCCTCGACCACCAGAGATATGTGGGAATGTGTAGATCTATCCTTGATGACAGGGAGACATATGGTGTACTTGAGAATGACCCTACGGATAGGTTTATTGGGTCATTAATGACTATCTTAGACATTGGTCTACGTGACAAATTGATTTCCTACAACGAGTATAAGTTTTTGGTTCCTCGTACCCCGACAATCCCTACTTTTTATGCCCTCCCAAAGGTCCATAAGGGTCTCTCCCCCTTAAAAGGCCGCCCCATAGTTTCAGGTGTTGGTTCATTGAGCCAGAATGTTGGCATTTATATCGATAACATCTTACGTCCATTTGTAACATCATTACCCTCATACGTGCGTGATACATCGGACCTGCTCCAAAAAGTAGACGGTGTGGTGGTCGAACAGGGGACCATTTTGGGTTCAATAGATGTCGAGGCTTTATATAGCAGCATTCCTCACAGTATGGGCCTGAAGGCGTTGGAGTACTATCTAAGGACAAGAGCCGTCTTTTTTGAGAAACACAGTAAATTTGTAGTAGAGTTGATGGAGTTTGTCCTAACCCACAACTACTTCCTGTTTAACGGTAAGTACTTCCACCAGCTCAGGGGGACCGCGATGGGTTGCTCTTGTGCACCCTCGTATGCAAATCTCCTCCTGGGCTGGTGGGAGGAAACCGTAGTGTTCTCTGGGGTAGAAGAATGGTGGACTGACAAGATATCGGCTTGGTATCGATACATAGACGATGTCTTGGTCATGTGGAATGGTACAGCAAATGAGTTTAACAGCTTTGTACAAGGGTTGAATGATAATTGCTTTGGGTTAAAGTTTACATCTGAGAATGATGAACATGAATTAGCGTTCTTGGATGTTAAAATTACCATTAATGCCAGTGGTACATTGGATACAAGGCTATTTCGTAAACCGACATCTAGTAACGCCCTGCTTCGGTGGGAGAGTCATCACCCAGTTCCCCTGAAAAGGGGGATCCCTCGGGGACAATATTTAAGAGTAAGAAGGAACTGCTCTGACCCTGCTATCTTTAGGACACAAGCATACGATCTGAGGGAGAGGTTCCGTGAGCGTGGGTATCCGGATGAGGTCTTAGACCCGGCCTTTAGGAATGCTATGAGTAGAGAGAGACATACGCTCCTACAGACACATAGAGAACTAGAGGCAGAGAATACCCCTAGGATTATTGGAACCTATGACAACCAAACGAACCGGGTATTTAGTGTCCTTAAAAAGCATTGGGGGATCTTACAGCTGGATGAAACCCTGGCGGATATCATCCCAAATAGACCCCAGATTACCTTCCGCAGAGGACGGTCTTTGAAAGATCGGCTCGTACACAGCCACTATAAGAGACCGAAACAAGAGGGAGCTTGGCTTGATAGACGCATCAATGGTACGTTCAGATGTGGTAACTGTTCGTTCTGTGATTATGTAACACCATGTAAGAGCTTTAAGAGTGCACAGAATGGGAGAAACTTCTTCTGTAGAGACTTTGCTAATTGCAAAACCATTGGTGTGGTCTATATGGCTACGTGTACATGCCCGAAGAATTATATAGGGAAGACCAAAAGGGAGTTGAGAAGGAGGATCGGGGAACACTTGGGAGATATCAAAAATAACAGAGATACCCCCGTAGCACAGCATGTTTGGGAGGTACACCAGGGTGACAGCAAGACTCTCTCATTCTGTGTTCTGGAAGTAATAAAACAGAATGGTAGGAGAGGTGATTGGGATAGGGTCATCCTGCAAAAGGAAACACAATGGATATTTAGGATGGATTCAGTAGCCCCAGGAGGACTTAACGAGCGGCTTACTTTTGGTTGTTTTGTGTGAATTGTTTTCGTCAGGTTTGTCTTCGCTCCCCTTTTCCCCTGATTTAAAATAATACAGCGCTGCAGACCTAGTAGATGGCCTGCAGGAATGTTCATAAGAGTATAGGAATGTGGTGCACAATGTGCATACTCTTTATCATCTACGTTTAATGGACTTAGGGTAGTGTGGTTGCGGGTTTTTGGTCTCTGCTGACTATAGTTCACCGCATACTTACACATGTACACTATATATTGAGTGTATTTTTCAGAATTTAAATATCATATGGAGGTGATATATGCATAAAAATACATCTATATGTATTGTTATTTTTATACAATTAGTGTACATGGTTAACAAACTATTTGTATGTGGTGCTTTTATAAGTTATACATGGAAACCACGTGTTGTGTGGTGGGTAGTACAGCATCACATGCCAATATTTTTTGTAAACGCCATATCTTCTTTTTTTTTTTTTTTTTCTTTTTTCTTAAGTACATGTAAGGGCCGCCAGGTTTTAAGGGATTGCCAATAGGTGTCCATAATATTATACTTGGGCCATGTGTATGTGACGGTGCAGCTGTGATTACATGTAAGGGGTCCTTTAAATATAACCAATGGCGCAATCACTACGCTTCTAGGGCGCAAAATGTGCCAGCTATAATGTTTAACATGTGTGGTTTAATGTCCCTGTGTAACCCCGGTATAGTTGTCCTCCGTTGCTGTGGCTCCAGTATGGGTGTCCCTTATACAGCTGGGTGGGTATGAATATCGCACCCAGCTGTATGCAAAGGTGTTTATGGCATTATTTACATTAGCCTTAAGTCGGCGTCGATGCGCTTTTGCTGTTTGTCCAGGGATGAGATGCCGTACAGAAACATTGCGCCCAGGCACATGCGCTGTTGGAGCGGGGTGGACATGAATATGAACATGAATATTTTTTTTTTTTTTTTTTTTTTAAGCGGCGAACACAGGTGGTAATTAGCCCCTTAACCCTTTGTCCCTATTGGGGAGGGGGGGAGGAGACTATTTAATGGCGTTTTAGTCAGTGTTTCCTTGACCTGCAACCAGGCACAACATGTATCTCTGATGTGATCTATTCACACAGTATCTCTTTTTCCCATATGCCTCCTGAGGAACCACATCATGGGGGGGAAACGCGTAGAGGCGAGACCTGAACACAGATAAGTGTTTCAGGCCTTTTAAGTTTATATGTTTTTCACCAGTTGTGTGTTTTTTTTTTTTTTCCCCGCAACCATTGTATTTGCATACGAGTACTTTACCAATTGTGATCATAATATAGTTGTATTCGTTAAGCTGTTATATACATCTTTCCTATTGCCGTGCAAGCATTGGTTTAAGTATTGTTGCTATTTGCTTTATCTTTAGGGTCTGACCGAGCTATAGGGACCTATTTATCTGGGTCACTAGTATAGCCCCTAAGGCACCACCCGTATTTAGTATCCCGATATATCTTCTTTTAGGGATTCAGCCAGGGTTAATAGGGGCAGCCGCCGAGGAGCGGGGGCGCCATGTGCGTTCAAGAGGGTGCCAACCTCCGCTGACAGGTAGGGAGACTCGGTTAGGGACTCCTTAGGGTGTATTAGCCTTAGTTTCAGGCGTTATACTTTAGCATTAGGGATTGGTACGGTCAGACCGTTTGTCTTTACTGGTGAATCACTACCTGGTGTTTTTTCTCTTTTTTGGTCCCGAGTTTGGTTAGGCCATGTATTGGGTGTTGTTTGTGGTATAGTATCTTTATACATGTAGAGGGACTTATAGGGCCTTAAGGGTGAGTCGACGGTGAGCGGGGGCGCCATATTGCGTCCAAGAGGGTGCCAACCTCCGCAGGCAGGCAGGGAATATTTGTAGGGACGTGTAGGGTTTTTGCTATCGGCCCCGTTGTCCCTCCCACCCTTTGCCCTTTATAAACTTTTTTGGGCCAGGTTTTTTAATTGACCCACCCCCATTTAGAGGGGTCTGGGTGTTGTGTCAGTCTTTTATCCTTATTTTGTTTAATAAAGTTTATTGGATAGATTAGTTTTCTTTGTTTTCCTTGTTTCAACAACTACTTAAAACGAGCATGAAGATTGAAGCAATGTAGAGGCAACCTGGAGAACACCTTGGAGAGGAAGACACCGTCTCTACAACCCAGACCCAACTTGTAGGCCTAATGCAGTGTTGTGTTCAACAACTACTAAACAAGAGCTAGAAGATCGAAGCTATGGAGAGGCAACCTGGAGAACACCTTGGAGCGGAAGACACCGTCTCTACAACCCAGACCCAACTTGTAGGCCTAATGCAGTGTTGTTTTCAACAACTACTAAACGAGAGCTAGAAGATCGAAGCTATGGAGAGGCAACCTGGAGAACACCTTGGAGCGGAAGACACCATCTCTACAACCCAGACCCAACTTGTAGGCTTAATGCAGTGTTGTTTTCAACAACTACTAAATGAGAGCTAGAAGATCGAAGCTATGGAGAGGCAACCTGGAGAACACCTTGGAGCGGAAGACACCGTCTCTACAACTTAGACCCAACTTGTAGGCCTAAAGTAGTGTTGTTTCAACGACTACTTAAGACGAGCATGAAGATTGAAGCAATGGAGAGGCAACCTGTAGATCACCTTGGAGCGGAAGACACCGTCTCTACAACCCAGACCCAACTTGTAGGCCTAATGCAGTGTTGTTTTCAACAACTACTAAACGAGAGCTAGAAGATCGAAGCTATGGAGAGGCAACCTGGAGAACACCTTGGAGCGGAAGACACCGTCTCTACAACCCAGACCCAACTTGTAGGCCTAATGCAGTGTTGTGTTCAACAACTACTAAACGAGAGCTAGAAGATCGAAGCTATGGAAGGCAACCTGGAGAACACCTTGGAGCGGAAGACACTGTCTCTACAACCCAGACCCAACTTGTAGGCCTAATGCAGTGTTGTGTTCAACAACTACTAAACGAGAGCTAGAAGATCAAAGCTATGGAGAGGCAACCTGGAGAACACCTTGGAGCGGAAGACACCGTCTCTACAACCCAGACCCAACTTGTAGGCCTAATGTAGTGTTGTTTCAACAACTACTAAACGAGAGCTAGAAGATCGAAGCTATGGAGAGGCAACCAGGAGAACACCTTGGAGTGGCAGACACCGTTAGTAGGCCCTACCGAAGTAGTAGCCCCAATGCAGTTTTCAAATTCCTATAGGCTGAAAACCAGACTATTGACGCTCAGCTTTTTTCAGAGGAGGACAGCTGTATTGAGTGGCGCAGATAGACACAGGTAGTAGGCCTTAAACAAAAATTTGGCTCAATGCAATTTAAAATAGGTTCCAGGGGTACACGGGCAGCAGTGGTGTGGTCAGTGGAGGACTATTGGAAGGAGGGACCGCAGACAGGCTTAGTAGGCCTAACATAACAAAAGTTGGCTGTAGGCACTTTAAAATAGGTTCCAAGGGTACACGGGCAGCAGTGGTGTGGTCAGTGGAGGACTATTGGAAGGAGGGACCGCAGACAGGCTTAGTAGGCCTAACATAACAAAAGTTGGCTGTAGGCACTTTAAAATAGGTTCCAGGGGTACGCGGGCAGCAGTGGTGTGGTCAGTGGAGGACTAGTGGAAGGAGGGACAGCAGACAGGCTTAGTAGGCCTAACATAACAAAAGTTGGCTGTAGGCACTTTAAAAAAGGTTCCAGGGGTACACGGGCAGCAGTGGTCTGGTCAGTGGAGGACTAGTGGAAGGAGGGACCGCAGACAGGCTTAGTAGACCTAACATATCAAAAGTTGGCTGTAGGCACTTTAAAAAAGGTTCCAGGGGTACACGGGCAGCAGTGGTGTGGTCAGTGAAGGACAATTTCTATAATGGACCTCAGACAGGCTTAGTAGGCCTAACATAACAAAAGTTGGCTGTAGGCACTTTAAAAAAGGTTCCAGGGGTACACGGGCAGCAGTGGTGTGGTCAGTGAAGGACAATTTCCATAATGGACCGCAGACAGGCTTAGTAGGCCTAACATAACAAAAGTTGGCTGTAGGCACTTTAAAAAAGGTTCCAGGGGTACACGGGCAGCAGTGGTCTGGTCAGTGGAGGACTAGTGGAAGGAGGGACCGCAGACAGGCTTAGTTGGCCTAACATAACAAAAGTTGGCTGTAGGCACTTTAAAAAAGGTTCCAGGGGTACACGGGCAGCAGTGGTCTGGTCAGTGGAGGACTAGTGGAAGGAGGGACCGCAGACAGGCTTAATAGGCCTAACATAACAAAAGTTGGCTGTAGGCACTTTAAAAAAGGTTCCAGGGGTACACGGGCAGCAGTGTTCTGGTCAGTGGAGGATTAGTGGAAGGAGGGACCGCAGACAGGCTTAGTAGGCCTAACATAACAAAAGTAGGCTGTAGGCAATTTAAAAAAGGTTCCAGGGGTACACGGGCAGCAGTGGTCTGGTCAGTGGAGGACTAGTGGAAGGAGGGACCGTAGACAGGCTTAGTAGGCTTAACATAACAAAAGTAGGCTGTAGGCACTTTAAAATAGGTTCCAGGGGTACACGGGCAGCAGTGGTGTGGTTAGTGGAGGACTAGTGGAAGGAGGGACCGCAGACAGGCTTAGTAGGCCTAACATAACAAAAGTAGGCTGTAGGCAATTTAAAAAAGGTTCCAGGGGTACACGGGCAGCAGTGGTATGGTCAGTGGAGGACTAGTTGAAGGAGGGACCTCAGACAGGCTTAGTAGGCCTAACATAACAAAAGTAGGCTGTAGGCCCTTTAAGATAGGTTCCAGGGGTACACGGGCAGCAGTGGTGTGGTCAGTGGAGCACTATTGGAAGGAGGGACCGCAGACAGGCTTAGTAGGTCTAACATAACAAAAGTTGGCTGTAGGCGCTTTAAAAAAGGTTCCAGGGGTACATGGGCAGCAGTGGTCTTGTCAGTGGAGGACTAGTGGAAGGAGGGACCGCAGACAGGCTTAGTAGACCTAACATAACAAAAGTAGGCTGTAGGCACTTTAAAAAAGGTTCCAGGGGTACACGGACAGCATTGGTGTGGTCAGTGAAGGACAATTTCTATAATGGACTGCAGACAGGCTTAGTAGGCCTAACATAACAAAAGAAGGCTGTAGACACTTGGAATTATCTTGCAGGGGTACACAGGCAGCATTGGTGTTGTCAGCGGAGGCCGATTGTAATGAGTGTCTGACAGTTAGTACTCACCAAAAATAAATAGATGTTAATGTCTCGCAATACAACAAAACCAAAAGACAAAAGGGTGGCATACTTTGGTTTAGGGGTGGGCTCCTCTACTGAGTTTCAGACCTAGTAATTTGGCGCAAAGTATTTACTGGTGTAAATATAGGACACTGCCCCTGACTATTTTAAGTAGCATCATACATGTCAACACATTGGTATTGTCAGTGCCAGGCATTGAAGGATGTCAGCGCATAGACTAAACATTGGTGGAGTTGTGAGAGATAATTTTGCAAGTGGTAGAGCACTGTTTAAGCTGGGGGGAACTCTCTTGTGGCCGGCAGTACAGGCCCAGGGCCCCTCATGTTACAACGGTGTGTCTGACGTTGGGTGCGCACCACCACTGCCAGAGACACTTTATTGTACTATGAGGGACCCAGTGGCAGTGCCATCGACCAAAAGCGTGCACACCCACCTCTTCAGACAAACGGCACTCTCACGGGTGCTTGCGCCAAGTGGCGAGCCATGGCCCCGTGGGGGGAGTTTGGCCATTTTGGGAGGTGTAAACATGTCATATGCTGGACAAACAGCTGCTGCAAATTACAAGATTGGAAAAGTCAGTCAAAGCAGTCCACCAGCAAGACCTTTTCATAGGAAAGCTAGGTGCCAGCCGGGAAAGGTGGGGCAAAAGAATTCGAAATCCAGTTGTGGTTCATTTTAATGAAGGTTAGATCATCAACATTTTGGGTAGCCAGACGAGTCCTTTTTTCGGTTAATATTGAACCTGCAGCACTGAATACTCTTTCTGATAGGACACTAGCTGCTGGGCAAGCAAGCTCCTGCAATGCATATTCTGCCAATTCTGGCCAGGTGTCTAATTTGGATGCCCAGTAATCAAATGGGAATGACGGTTGAGGGAGAACGTTGATAAGGGATGAAAAATAGTTAGTAACCATACTGGACAAATGTTGTCTCCAGTCACTTTGAATTGATGCTGCAGTACCTGTCCTGTCTGCGGTCATAGCAAAATCACTCCACAACCTGGTCAGAAAACCCCTCTGTCCAACGCCACTTCTGATTTGTGCACCTCTAACACCTCTGGCCTGCTGCCCCCTGCAGCTCGTGTGATAACGCTCACCGTTGCTGTGTGCTGGGAATGCCTGAATCAAACGGTCAACAAGAGTTGATTGTTTGGTTGCTAATATTTGTTCCAGGTTCTCATGTGGCATAATATTTTGCAATTTGCCTTTATAGCGAGGATCAAAGAGGCAGGCCAACCAGTAATCGTCATCAGTCATTATTTTAATAATGCGTGGGTCCCTTTTAAGGATACGTAAGGCATAATCCGCCATGTGGGCCAAAGTTCCAGTTGTCAAATCTGCGGTCGTGCTGGGTTGAGGGGCAGTTTCAGGCAAATCTACATCACTTGTCTCCCAAAAAAAACCTGAACCCGGCCTTGCAACGCCACCAGTTGCTATTGGCCCCGGAGAAGCTTCCTCATTAAAAAAATACTCATCCCCATCATCCTCCTCATCCTCCTCCTCCTCCTGTTCGCCCGCTACCTCGTCCTGTACACTGCCCTGACCAGACAATGGCTGACTGTCATCAAGGCTTTCCTCTTCCTCTGCTGCAGACGCCTGCTCCTTTATGTGCGTCAAACTTTGCATCAGCAGACGCATTAGGGGGATGCTCATGCTTATTATGGCATTGTCTGCACTAACCAGCCATGTGCATTCCTCAAAACACTGAAGGACTTGACACATGTATTGTACCTTCGACCACTGCACACCTGACAACTCCATGTCTGCCATCCTACTGCCTGCCCGTGTATGTATATCCTCCCACAAAAACATAACAGCACGCCTCTGTTCGCACAGTCTCTGAAGCATGTGCAGTGTTGAGTTTCACCTTGTTGCAACGTCGATGATTAGGCGATGCTGGGGAAGGTTCAAAGACCGCTGATAATTCTGCATACGGCTGGAGTGTACGGGCGAACGGCGGATATGCGAGCAAAGTCTGCGCACATTGAGGAGCAGGTCGGATAGCCCCGGATAACTTTTCAGGAAGCACTGCACCACCAGGTTTAAGGTGTGAGCCATGCAAGGAATGTGTTTCAGTTGGGAAAGGGAGATGGCAGCCATGAAATTCCTTCCATTATCACTCACTACCTTGCCTGCCTCAAGATTTACAGTGCCCAGCCACGACTGCATTTCTTTCTGCAAGAACTCGGACAGAACTTCCGCGGTGTGTCTGTTGTCGCCCAAACACTTCATAGCCAATACAGCCTGCTGACGCTTGCCAGTAGCTGCCCCATAATGGGACACCTGGTGTGCAACAGTGGCAGCTGCGGATGGAGTGGTTGTGCGACTGCGTTCTGTGGACGAGCTCTCGCTTCTGCAGGAGGACAAGGAGGAGGAGGAGGGGGTGTGAACGCCTACAGCCAACTGTTTCCTAGACCGTGGGCTAGGCAGAACTGTCCCAAAATTGCTGTCCCCTGTGGACCCTGCATTTACCACATTCACCCAGTGTGCCGTGATGGACACGTAACGTCCCTGGTCATGCCTACTGGTCCATGCATCTGTTGTCAGGTGCACCTTTGTACTCACAGATTGCCTGAGTGCATGGACGATGCGCTCTTTAACATGCTGGTGGAGGGCTGGGATGGCTTTTCTCGAAATGAAGTGTCGACTGGGTATCTCGTAGCGTGGTACAGCGTAGTCCATCAGGGCTTTGAAAGCTTCGATTTCAACTAACCGGTAGGGCATCATCTCTAACGAGATTAGTCTAGCTATGTGGGCATTCAAACCCTGTGTACGCGGATGCAAGGCTAAGTACTTCCTTTTTCTAACGAGAGTCTCATGTAGGGTGAGCTGGACTGGAGAGCTGGAGATCGTGGAACTAGCGGGGGTGCCGGTAGACATGGCAGACTGAGAGACGGTTGGAGACGGTATTCTTGCCGGTGCCCTAGATGCAGTGTTTCCTACTACGAAACTGGTGATTCCCTGACCCTGACTGCTTTGGCCTGGCAACGAAACCTGCACAGATACTGCAGGTGGTGTGGAAAATGGTGGCCTTACAGTGACGGAAGGGATGTAGCGTTGCTGACTAGCTTCATTGGCCGAGGGTGCTACAACCTTAAGGGACGTTTGGTAGTTAGTCCAGGCTTGCAAATGCATGGTAGTTAAATGTCTATGCATGCAACTGGTATTTAGACTTTTCAGATTCTGACCTCTGCTTAAGGTAGTTGAACATTTTTGACAGATGACTTTGCGCTGATCAATTGGATGTTGTTTAAAAAAATGCCAGACTGCACTCTTTCTAGCATCGGATACCTTTTCAGGCATTGCAGACTGAGCTTTAACCGGATGGCCACGCTGTCCTCCAACAGGTTTTGGCTTTGCCACGCGTTTTGGGCCAGATACGGGCTCGGCAGATGGAACCTATTGCGATGTTGATGCCTGCTGCGACCCCTCCTCCTCCGCTTCAGAATTACTGCCGCCTGCACCCTGTTCCCCCAATGGCTGCCAATCGGGGTCAACAACTGGGTCATCTATGACCTCTTCTATCTCCTGTGCTACTTCGTCTGTGTCACCGTGTAAGCCGGTGGTATAGCATTCGTGACGGGGCACCATAGTCTCATCAGGGTCTGATTCTGGATCAGTACACTGCGAGGGCAATGTTGTGGTCTGAGTCAAAGGAACAGCATAGTAATCTGGCTGTGGCTATGCAACTGTGCATTCCATGTCCGATTCAACTTGTAATGGGCATGGCCTGTTAACTGTTTCACTTTCTAACCCAGGAACGGTATGTGTAAAGAGCTCCATGGAGTGACCCGTTGTGTCGCCTGACGCATCCTTCTCTGTTTGTCAAATGTAAAATACAGTCTGTATAGAGTCTTGTGCGTGGGTGCCAGGAAACACAGAAGACACAGGCTTGTTTAAGTAGTCCTTGTATTACTTCATACAAGTAAGGGTTAACACAGTTGCAGGCAGGATACAAGACAGGCAGGAATAAACCTTAAGTCCATCTAGTTACAGAAACAGGTTAAAGGTTCTTTCTCTACTTCCCTTGCCAATGTTGATGGTAAGCTGAGAGATTCCTGAGTCCACACAGGTCCAAGGATCTGAAGTAGAAGGTGGTAGGATAATATGTCCAAGTCTTCCAGGAGCAAGGTGTCAAGTAAACTGCAGACTTGATTCTGAAGCACTGATTAAACAGCTGATGCTGCTTAAAAGGGCAAGTGGCAGAGAACAGGGCGGAAACATTGAAACTGAGAACTCCATGCAGGTTAAGGGCAAAGTAGATACAGCAGAACAGAAAGCAAAATGGCCGACAGGAAAAACTAGGTTCTACAAAAAATAACAGCAGATATAGCAAATCGTCTAAAACCTTACACTGTTGTTGTTTTTGCTGAACAGGACAATGGAGTGACTTGTCCCTGAGCGTGAACATCCACTAACGACGCGCTGCTTTTACATTTACCAGTTTCAGAAGAGGAGGCAAAAGAGCTAGAGGCTGAGTCAGCAAGGAAAGCCAAAACTTGCTCTTGCTGCTCCGGCTTTAAAAGCGGTTTTCCTACTCCCAGAAAAGGGAGATTTCGAGGCCTTGTGTAGCCAGACGACGAACCTGGCTCCTCAGCTCGAGACTTAGGTGCTATATTGTTTTTCCCACGACCACCTGATGCTCCACCGCCACTACCATCATTATCAGCTGGCAATGAACGCCCACGGCCACGACCTCTTCCACCAGACTTCCTCATTGTTTTAAAAACGTAACCAAAGTAATGGTATTTGTTACTGTTAAACAACTTACAAGGTGAACTCAAACTTCTGTAGGATTTAGATATCCCTTTATAGGTGGGTGAGACTGCAAGGAAAATCAGGCACAATGTTACACACTCGGTTTTCTGTGGCACAAAATGAGAGAGATGCCACACACGCAGGACTGTCACTCAAGCACAAATGCCAATATTAATCTCCCACTATTTTTTTTTTTCAGGGAGAATTTAAATACCAAAATAAAGAAACAGACACTAGGCTTTCTGTGGCCCACAATTTGAGAGAGATGGCACAGACAGGACGGGCACAGAAGCACAAAGGCCAATATTAATCTCCCACTATTTATTTATTTTTTCAGGGAGAATTTAAAAACCAAAATAAAAAAAATAGACACTAGGCTTTCTGTGGCCCACAATTTGAGAGAGATGGCACAGACAGGACGGGCACAGAAGCACAAAGGCCAATATTAATCTCCCACTATTTTTTTTTTTTCAGGGAGAATTTAAATACCAAAATAAAAAAAAACAGACACTAGGCTTTCTGTGGCCCACAATTTGAGAGAGATGGCACAGACAGGACGGGCACAGAAGCACAAAGGCCAATATTAATCTCCCACTATTTTTTTTTTTCAGGGAGAATTTAAAAATCAAAATAAAAAAAACAGACACTAGGCTTTCTGTGGCTCACAATTTGAGAGAGATGGCACAGACAGGACGGGCACAGAAGCACAAAGGCCAATATTAATCTCGATTTATTTTATTTTTTTTCAGGGAGAATTTAAAAACCAAAATAAAAAAAACAGACACTAGGCTTTCTGTGGCCCACAATTTGAGAGAGATGGCACAGACAGGACGGGCACAGAAGCACAAAGGCCAATATTAATCTCCCACTATTTTTTTTTTTTTCAGGGAGAATTTAAAAACCAAAATAAAAAAAACAGACACTAGGCTTTCTGTGGCCCACAATTTGAGAGAGATGGCACAGACAGGACGGGCACAGAAGCACAAAGGCCAATATTAATCTCCCACTATTTATTTTTTTTTTCAGGGAGAATTTAAAAACCAAAGTAAAAAAAAATAGACACTAGGCTTTCTGTGGCCCACAATTTGAGAGAGATGGCACAGACAAGAGGGGCACAGAAGCACAAAGGCCAATATTAATCTCCCACTATTTTTTTTTTTCAGGGAGAATTTAAATACCAAAATAAAAAAAAACAGACACTAGGCTTACTGTGGCCCACAATTTGAGAGAGATGGCACAGACAGGACGGGCACAGAAGCACAAAGGCCAATATTAATCTCCCACTATTTTTTTTTTCAGGGAGAATTTAAATTCCAAAATAAAGAAACAGACACTAGGCTTTCTGTGGCCCACAATTTGAGAGAGATGGCACAGACAGGACGGGCACAGAAGCACAAAGGCCAATATTAATCGCCCACTATTTATTTTTTTTTCAGGGAGAATTTAAAAACCAAAATAAAAAAAAAGCAGACACCAGGCTTTCTGTGCCCCAAAATTGGAGAGAGATGGCACACACAGGACTGGCACTCTAGCAGAAATGCCAATCTTAATATCCCACTACTTTTTTTGGTTTGGGAGGATTGCCAAGAAATCAGGGCCAGTATTACACACTAGGCTTTCTGTGCCCCAAAATTGGAGAGAGATGGCACACACGGACTGGCACTCTAGCAGAAATGCCAATCTTAATCTCCCACTGTTTTTTTTTGTTAGGGAGAATTGCCAAGAAATCAGGGCCAGTATTACATACTAGGCTTTCTGTGCCCCAAAAATTGCAGAGAGATGGCTCACACATGACTGGCACTCTAGCAGAAATGCCAATCTTAATCTCCCACTACTTTTTTTGGTTAGGGAGAATTGCCAAGAAATCAGGGCCAGTATTACACACTAGGCTTTCTGTGCCCCAAAATTGGAGAGAGATGGCACAAACAGGACTGGCACTCTAGCAGAAATGCCAATCTTAATCTCCCACTATTTTTTTTTATTAGGGAGAATTAAAAAAAAATAAAAAAAATAAAGGATTATAGACACTAGGCTTTCTGTGCCCCAAAATTGGAGAGAGATGGCACACACAGGACTGGCACTCAAGCACAAATGCCAAGATTAATCTCCCACTATTTATTTTTTTTCAGGGAGAATTTAAAAAAGAAAAAAAAAACAGGGACTGTCCTACAATTACTATCTCCCTGCAGTAATCTCAGCCAGGTATGGCAGGCAGCAATAACAAGGAGTGGACTGCTGCACAAATTTCATCAAAAGTGTGGACAAACAAACAAGATAGCTGTGCAGAAAGGAAGGAACAGCAGGATTTGTGCTTTGAAAAAAGCAGTTGGTTTGCACAGCGGCGTACACACAGCAATGCAGCGGAGCCTTCTAGGGCAGCCCAATGAGCTACAGCGCTGAGGAAAAAAAATGTAGCTTCCACTGTCCCTGCAAACAAAAGGTGGTGTTGGACAGTGGAAATCGCTACAGCACAAGCGGTTTGGGGGTTAATGGACCCTGCCTAACGCTATCCCTGCTTCTGATGAAGCGGCAGCAACCTCTCCCTATGCTCAGATCAGCAGCAGTAACATGGCGGTCGGTGGGAACGCCCCTTTATAGCCCCTGTGACGCCGCAGACAGCAAGCCAATCACTGCAATGCCCTTCTCTAAGATGGTGGGGACCATTACCTATGTCATCACGCTGCCCACACTCTGCGTCCACCTTCATTGGCTGAGAAATGGCGCTTTTCGCATCATTGAAACGCGACTTTGGCGCGAAAGTCGCGTACCGCATGGCCGACCCCACACAGGGATCGGGTCGGGTTTCATGAAACCTGACTGTGCCAAAAGTCGGCGACTTTTGAAAATGAACGATCCGTTTCGCTCAACCCTACTCCACACCTTTCTTCCCTTCTCCTGAGATGCATTTAACTCATTATTGGCCAGTTGTACTGTTATGATCCGGTGACCTTGGAGCCGCATGGAACTTTCTCTGGAGTTGGTGTAAACTGTACTGACCGCAAATCCTAAACTTAACACCGCAACTAGAATTAGCCGTGGGGTGAGCCTAACGAATCCTAGACACCTCGACACAGCTGGAGGACTAAATACCCCTATAGATGGAAATAGGAATTCTACCTTGCCTCAGAGCAGAACCCCAAAGGATAGGCAGCCCCCCACAAATATTGACTGTGAGTAGTAGAGGAAAAAACACACGCAGGCAGGAAACAGGATTTAGCAAAAGAGGCCACTCTAGCTAAAATAGGAAAGGATAGGACAGAATACTAATCGGTCAGTATTAAAATCCTTCCAAAAATATCCACAGCAGAAAATGCAAAAAATTCCACCATCTAATTAAAGATGTGGAGCGTATATCTGCAACTCCAGAGAATCCAACAAGACTGAGAGAACACTGACACAGTCTAAGCTGGACAAGAGAAAACAAATGAATAGCACATAATTATTAAGCACACAGCATGTGTGCCACAGAAACAAAAACCAGATACTTATCTCTGCTGAATTGGCAGCAAGGCAGGAGGAACCAGACCTAAATACCCCAGTCAGAACTGCAATCAGCAGAAACCCCTGACCAGGACTGCAACTCAGGGACAACTGCATTACCACCTACAGCCACTGGAGGGAACCCAAAAGCAGAACTCACAACAGCAATCCTTGATCAGCCGGTCGAGGGTGCATACTGCTGTGAGAGATGTGAGCACGTTTTGCATTTGGAAGCCCAGATTATGGATCTAAATTTGCAGCTGGCAACACTGAGATCCATTGACAATATGGAAAGGAGTCTTCTGCTCACTGAGCAGACACTCAATGGGATAGATAAGGGGGGATTGTATGAGACAGCTGCAGGACAGTGGAGCAGCAAGCTGTGTGACAGTTAGAAGGCCGGGTAGAGGGAAAAGTGCCAGGGAGGCTAGTCCTGATCTGGCACACCCCAATAAGTTTTCTAAGTTGGCAGATGAAGGGGGTGCCAGTACAGGGATAGCTCTGCTGCAGCCAGGCATGTCCTCTGAAAGCCGGAGGAATGACTGCTACAGTAAGGAGGGAAATAAGAGAGCAGCGCAGGCTTGAGAGGTGTTGGTAGTGGGGTCTCAATTTTTAGGGAAACAGATAGGGCAATCTGTCACAAAGACAGGGATCGTCGAACGGTGTTCTGCCTACCTGGTGGTCGAGTCTGACACATCGCTGATCGGGTTGACAGATTACTGGGAGGGGCTGGTGAGGACCCAGCGGTCATGGTGCACATTGGCACAAATTACAAAGTTAGAGGCAGGTGGAAATTCCTTAAAGATGATTTCAGGGAATTAGGCTGCACGCTGAAAGCAAGGAACTCCAACGTGATATTTTCCTAAATACTGCCTATACCACCTGCCACGCCAGAGAGGCAACGGGAGATTAGGGACGTTAATAAGTGGCTCAAGAATTGGTGTAGGAAAAAGGGGTTTGGGTTCCTGCAGAACTGGGTCAACTTCTCAGTTGGTTACATGCTAGGAATGGGCAACACCTCAATGGGGAAGGTGCAGCTGTACTGGGGGAGAAAATGGCTAGAAGGTTGGAGGATTGTTTAAACTAGGGATTGGTGGGGAGAGTATTAATTTTATAGGAGGGGAAGATAGTGCAGACAGAGACCTGGGCACAAATAAGGAAGTTGGGGGTGGTGGTGGCATGGCGGGTGGGGTTAGAACAATTAATAATTTAAGAAAGAATAGAGGGACAGAGAGATACATAAGGTGCATGTATACTAATGCCAGAAGCCTCGCCAACAAAAGGGATGAATTAGAATTTATGTTGTTGGAGCATAATTATAACATGGTGAAGATATCTGAAACATGGCTGGATGAGAGCCATGACTGGGCTGTTAACTTGCAGGGCTATTGTCTGTTCAGAAATGACCGAATGGATAAGCGATGGGGAGGTGTGTGTCTATATGTAAAATCATCCTTAAAACCCCTCCTGCAGGATAATATAGGTGAATCTAACGAAAATAAATTACTGATCGGGGTTAGTTATAAGTCTCCAAAAAAAAAAAACAAATATAACAGAAACCATGGAAAGTCTACTTCTAAAGCAGATAGATGAAGCTGCAACCCATAATGAGGTCCTGGTTATGGGGGACTTTAACTACCCGGATATTAACTGGGAAACAGAAACCTGTGAAACTCATAAAGGCAACATGTTTCTGCTAATAACCAAGAAAAATTATCTTTCGCAATTGGTGCAGAATCCAACCAGAGGAGCAGCACTTTTAGACCTAATACTATCTAATAGACCTGACAGAATAACAAATCTGCAGGTGGTCGGGCATCTAGGAAATAGTGACCACAATATTGTACAGTTTCACCTGTCTTTCACTAGGGGGACTTGTCAGGGAGTCACAAAAACACTGAACTTTAGGAAGGCAAAGTTTGACCAGCTTAAAGATGCCCTTAATCTGGTAGACTGGGACAATATCCTCAGAAATAAGAATACAGATAATAAATGGAAAATGTTTAAGAACATCCTAAATAGGCACTGGAAGCAGTTTATACCTTGTGGGAATAAAAGGACTAGAAATAGGAAAAACCCAATGTGGCCAAACAAAGAAGTAAGACAGGGAATTAATTAACAGTAAAAAGAAAGCATTTGCACTACTAAAGCAGGATGGCACAATTGAAGCTCTAAAAAACTATAGGGAGAAAAATACTTTATCTAAAAAACTAATTAAAGCTGCCAAAAAGGAAACAGAGAAGCACATTTCTAAGGAGAGTAAAACTAATCCCAAACTGTTCTTCAACTATATCAATAGTAAAAGAATAAAAACTGAAAATATAGGCCCCTTAAAAAATAGTGAGGAAAGAATGGTTGTAGATGACGAGGAAAAGCTAACATATTAAACACCTTCTTCTCCACGGTATTCACGGTGGAAAATGAAATGCTAGGTGAAATCCCAAGAAACAATGAAAACCCTATATTAAGGGTCACCAATCTAACCCAAGAAGAGGTGCAAAACCGGCTAAATAAGATTAAAATACATAAATCTCCGGGTCCGGATGGCATACACCCATGAGTAATAAGAGAACTAATGTAATAGATAATCCATTATTTCTTATTTTTAGGGACTCTATAGTGACAAGGTCTGTTCCGCAGGACTGGCGCATAGCAAATGTGGTGCCAATATTCAAAAAGGGCTCTAAAAGTGAACCTGGAAATTATAGGCCAGTAAGTCTAACCTCTATTGTTGGTAAAATATTTGAAGGGTTTCTGAGGGATGTTATTCTGGTTTATCTAAATGAGAATAATTGTTTAACTCCATATCAGCATGGGTTTATGAGAAATCGCTCCTGTCCAACCAATCTTATCAGTTTTTATGAAGAGGTAAGCTATAGGCTGGACCACGGTGAGTCATTGGACGTGGTATATCTCGATTTTTCCTAAGCGTTTGATACCGTGCCGCACAAGAGGTTGGTACACAAAATGAGAATGCTTGGTCTGGGGGAAAATGTGTGTAAATGGGTTAGTAACTGGCTTAGTGATAGAAAGCAGAGGGTGGTTATGAATGGTATAGTCTCTAACTGGGTCGCTGTGACCAGTGGGGTACCGCAAGGGTCGGTATTGGGACCTGTTTTCTTCAACATATTCATTAATGATCTGGTAGAAGGTTTACATAGTAAAATATCGATATCTGCAGATGATACAAAACTATATAAAGCAGTTAATACAAGAGAAGATAGTATTCTGCTACAGATGGATCTGGATAAGTTGGAAACTTGGGCTGAAAGGTGGCAGATGAGGTTTAACAATGATAAATGTAAGGTTATACACATGGGAAGAAGGAATCAATATCACCATTACACACTGAAAGGGAAACCACTGGGTAAATCTGACAGGGAGAAGGACTTGGGGATCCTAGTTAATGATAAACTTACCTGGAGCAGCCAGTGCCAGGCAGCAGCTGCCAAGGCAAACAGGATCATGGGGTGCATTAAAAGAGGTCTGGATACACATGATGAGAGCATTATACTGCCTCTGTACAAATCCCTAGTTAGACCGCACATGGAGTACTGTGTCCAGTTTTGGGCACCGGTGCTCAGGAAGGATATAATGGAACTAGAGAGAGTACAAAGGAGGGCAACAAAATTAATAAAGGGGATGGGAGAACTACAATACCCAGATAGATTAGCGAAATTAGGATTATTTAGTCTAGAAAAAAGACGATTGAGGGGCGATCTAATAACCATGTATAAGTATATAAGGGGACAATACAAATATCTCCCTGAGGATCTGTTTATACCAGGGAAGGTGACGGGCACAAGGGGGCATTCTTTGCGTCTGGAGGAGAGAAGGTTTTTCCACCAACATAGAAGAGGATTCTTTACTGTTAGGGCAGTGAGAATCTGGAATTGCTTGCCTGAGGAGGTGGTGATGGCGAACTCAGTCGAGGGGTTCAAGAGAGGCCTGGATGTCTTCCTGGAGCAGAACAATATTGTATCAAACAATTATTAGGTTCTGTAGAAGGACGTAGATCTGGGGATTTATTATGATGGAATATAGGCTGAACTGGATGGACAAATGTCTTTTTTCGGCCTCACTAACTATGATAATATGTTACTATGTTACTAATGGAAGCAACGGAGAATATCCCTGTAAAGCAAATAGATGAGAAGTCATTATTATGGGGGATTTCAACCACCTTGAAATAGATTAGGGAACAGAAACCTCCAGTTCCAGCAAAGG
Source organism: Ranitomeya imitator (assembly GCF_032444005.1). NCBI lineage: Eukaryota > Metazoa > Chordata > Amphibia > Anura > Dendrobatidae > Ranitomeya > Ranitomeya imitator. The sequence continues at coordinate 207,139,130 of NC_091286.1, forward strand.
TAATTCGTTTTTGACAACTATGAGAGACAATTACCTTTCACAACTGGTTCAGGACCCAACAAGAAGGGGGGCACTGCTAGACCTAATATTAACCAACAGACCAGACCGCATATCAAATATAAGTGTTGGGGGTCACTTGGGGAATAGTGATCACAAAATAATAAGTTTTCATATTGTGTAGTAGAGGGGTTACAAGGACACTAAACTTCAGGAAAGCAAATTTCCAACGGATGAGAGATGATCTTGATGCAATTAACTGGGATGATATCCTGAGACATAAAAATACACAAAGAAAATGGGAGACATTTATTAGCATCCTGGATAGGACCTATGCACAGTTTATACCGTATGGGAATAAACATACCAGAAATAGGAGGAAACCAATATGGCTAAATAGAGCTGTAAGGGGCGCAATAAGTGACAAAAAGAAAGCATTTAGAGAATTAAAGGAAGTAGGTAGTGATGAGGCATTAAATAAATACAAAAAATTAAATAAATTCTGTAAAAAGCAAATTAAGGCAGCAAAAATTGAGACAGAGAGACTCATTGCCAGAGAGAGTAAAAAAGAATCCCAAAATATTCTTTAACTACATAAATAGTAAGAAACTAAAAAATGATAGTGTTGGCTCCCTTAAAAATAGTCTGGGTGAAATGGTGGATGAGGATGAGGAAAAAGCCAATATGCTAAATGACTTTTTTTGATCAGTATTTACACAAGAAAATCCCATGGCAGACAATATGATCAGTGATAACAAAAAATCCCCATTAAAAGTCACCTGCTTAACCCAGCAGGAAGTACAGCGGTGTCTAAAAATCACTAAAATTGACAAATCTCCGGATGGGATACACCCCCGAGTACTGCAGGAATTAAGTACGGTCATTGATAGACCATTATTTTTAATCTTTAAAGACTCCATAATATGTTTCCTGCAAAGTTAAGAGTGGTGGCTTTTGATAAAACCCACTTTTTTCTGACACCGGAGGACGCTATCCAGTGGATAGACACCAATGCTAAACAACTCAAGGGAAAAGGAGACTGAACTACCGGGGATATCCGGATGGGAGATATTTCGCTCTCGCTGCAGAAGGGATCTGTGATTGATAGCATGTTAAATATTAATTATTAATTTAATTATTTTTATTCTCAATTCTGTACTGAGCACATTGCTTCTTGCTGACATTACAGAAGCTATTTCTGTGTAGCTCAGAGTATAAGTCAACACCATATATAGAAGGAACACATGCTCTATGGGATATAAAAATAACGTCTCTTGGGAGGGTATGGGGGGTTGTCACGTGGGGGTTGTCACCTCCCTCCTTCACCATCCTTCTACATGGACAAGAAGTCACACAAGGAAGGAACAGCTGGTAGCCATGATGACTTCAGACTTCACACAGACAGACGGCTTTTACCATTCAGAACTTTGGGAAAGATGAGTAACAAGCACTGATATTTACAAATAGACAATCTGTTTGTAACTATTTCATCTACTTTTATGTTTTACTGCAATGTGGTTTTTCTGTGGAAACCACTACATTTTTTGTGAAATAATCATGATATTTTTTCTTTAAGAATAACGCACCTGGTAAAGTCCTAATTAAATAAATGTGCGAAATAAGCATATTTAACATTGGCCAAGCCAGCCAAATTTGATTTTTTGTGCTATTTTTGCGTGAATTTTCTTCACCTTGCACACGGGGGAAGAGAAGAGCTTCACTAGATGTTGTGCAAGTTTTCAGGAATTCCACTACAAAACTTCAAGTCACAAAGATTTCACAAGAACCTGAGTAAGGAGACTTAACAGGTGTCAGATGGATTCACAAGCTCTAGCATTGGAAGTGCTGAAAATAGACGTGCTGATGATCAGAGCCCAGCGTTGGAACTACAAGCTGAGATATTTCAAGGTAAGAAAAATGAATTTAATTAATTTGTATGCTAAATCAAGTCAGATGGAATTTGTAAGTTTGTACAAATCTAGCTTAGAAATATTGTGGCTTTCTTTATTTGCAGAATGCAAGATAGCAAATCTAAAGTTAGATTCTAAGCTAATATCCAGGAAAAAAGAAAAAGAGCAAATTAAAAATATTTTACATTTGGTTAACGTATTTCTCAAGTTTGTGTCAGAAAAATCCAAAAATGACCGTGTAAAAATAGTATCAGATGATACTAATGATGTTCCTAAGATTGACTGTAATGTGGAGAGTCAACAAGACATGACACATGTGTCTGTAATGGCCACTTAAGGTGACCTTGTGTCTCATGATGAAAAACAAGATGGAGGAAGCGTAGGAGACATGACAACTGACAAAGATGATGCACGAGGGACAGATGTACAAAGACCACTAAAAATAGAAGACAACTCGGAGTCCCAACAACTTCAAACTAAATCTAGAAAAACCTTGTTAAAATTATGCAAAATCATTCCTGCATATGATGACAAAATCCATGTGTGCAGAAATTCAGAGATATTTGAGAGTTTTGCTGATAAGTTTGATTTTACTAATGAGGAGAAAAATCAGTTGTTTAAAATGTGGCTTCCAGTAACTTTTTCCAGAAGGTTCTCATTAAAAATACAGAATGATGAGTTCCATGAAGAAATGACTGATGTAGAAAGATTAAAAATTTTGATATTCTGTGGATTAAAAGAAAATTATCCAGATATTGATATTCTTCTAAAATTAAAGATTGGCCGGAAAGAATGTACTTTTACATTCATGTCCATATTTGAAAGGTTGTACAAAACTGTCATTACAAATTTCAATAAACAATCAATGATAAATTGTTTTGTAAACAAATTTGGATTCCTAAATCCTGCATCTTGTGTTATTGCGTCACAAAAAGATACTTTATTTGAATGTGCGCAATCCCTTGATTTTTCTAGAAAACATGTTAATTTTAGTATAATTTGATTTCCTTTCAAAATTCTCATAATTAAATCTTATCAGAATCCAAAATCAAAATTTCCAAATCCAAAATTGACCCAAAATCAAATCTACGAAAAGTACGAAGAAAATTACATATTTGTTATAAGCCCTATAAAAAAATGATTCAAGAGTCCTCCGCTGAAGCTGCTCTGAAAGGGTTAAAAGCTGACGGGCCAGATCTGTCTGTAAAGATGGCAGAAATTGACAGACAGAAACAGTTGAGCATAAGTAGTAAGCTGAATACTCCATTATCACAGCTGATAAGTCTAAAGATGGCAATTTTGAATAGAGGTTTTCAACAAATTATCGACAGAGAGATAAATTTTGGTTTAGGAATTTGCTAAAAATGTAATTATATTATATGATGTGTAAATGAGTTATACAATGTATTATTTATTAATATGTAACTATTTTATACAATATAATTCTGCAGTTATTTATATTTATATAGTATACAGTAAATACTGTAGCATATTTGTATAAGTAGAGATTATATTAACTGTATTTTTATATGTATAGTGAATAGTGTTGAGCATTCCGATACCGCAAGTATCGGGTATTGGCCAATATTTGCGGTATCGGAAATCCGATACCGAGTTCCGATATTTTAGCGATATCGAGAATCGGTATCGGGATCCATATTCATGTGTAAATAAAGAATAAAAATAAAAAATATTGATATACTCACCCTCGGACGCGCCCTGGTTGAAACCGCTGTAACCGGCAGTCTCCCCTCCTAAGAATGAGCGAGTGAAGGACCTGCGATGACGTCGCGGCTTGTGATTGGTCGCTTGAGCGGTCACATGAGCGGACACATGACCAATCACAAGCTGCGACGTCATTGAAGGTCCTTCACCCTGCATTCTTAGGAGCAGAGGCTGCCGGTTACACCGCTTATAGCCAGGGGCCGTCGGAGGGGTGAGTATATCGATATTTTTTTATTTGTATTCTTTATTTTTTACATGAATATGGATCCCAGGGCCTGAAGGAGAGTTTCCTCTCCTTCAGACCCTGGGAACCATTACAGGATACCTTCCGATATTTGTGTCCCATTGACTTGAATTCGTATCGGATATCGGTATCGGCGATATCCGATATTTTTCGGATATCGGCCGATACAATCCAATACCGATACTTTCAAATATCGGACGGTATAGCTCAACACTAATAGTGAAAAATAATTAAAATTTAATCCAGTAATAATATTTAGAATTACATTAAATACATATTAAATATATACATATGTATAAGATATTTAAATTATTTTGTTTTTAAATATATATGAAATTGTTAGGGGTCGAGTTCCCGCCTCTGCACAGGGGGAATCTCGGACCATCTCCGCTGCGATCTCCCATTCTTCTACTGCCGCAGTGGAGCCTGCTCAGTGGAGACGTTGGTCTCAGCGTCTCGCTCAGTCTGACTCTGTACAAAGAGTTACAGCTGCTTTTCCTGCTTCTGCCATTGGAGTCAGTGCTGGGCAGCGGTGAGCAGACGCTTCTGGGACTAAGTCCTGTTTTTCTCGTTCTGAGCATGCCCAGAGTAAGATCTCTCAGTGGAGATCGAGGGTCACATGATCAGTTTCTGCACCTAAGGCCATTGGTCCTTTCAGGAAGGTCCTGTAGGTGCTCATGCTCCGTGGCAGCCTCTCATTGGTCCTTCTAGGAAGGTCCTGTATGTGCTGCAACTATTTTAGGCTCGCATGGCTGCACGGCCATGTGCTAGTATTGTTCTATGTTATGTGCATTGCGCCAGTGTGGTCACATAAGAGTGTGTTCAGGGACCCGGCTGAAATAAGCCCCTAGAATGCTGGCACCTCCGGCAAGGAGATTGTGTTTGTATGTATTCAAGGACCTGGCTGAAAAAAGCCAATAGAATGCTGGCACCTCCGGCGAGGAGTTTTGTGTGCAGGCGTGACCACTGACTGCTCTCTGTTTGGGCAGTTAGCCTGTGCCTCTATGAAGTCTAACAGGGCACAGTGCTTTGCTTTCACGGCTACTCGGTGAATTAACTGAGTTAGTCCATACTGTCATATAGTGCCGCCATTTGCTAGCAGCAGGTTGTCCTGCACGGTGGACCCCGGGCTGCAAACGCACCAATAACAATAAAAACATCTATATTTACTTGGTGCGTTCTGCTAGCCCTAACAGAATACTAGCGCCAGGGTCTGGCTAGTAAATTGCAGACATTCAGCAGTCCTTGCGGTATATCCAGCAGCTGGAGGGTAGGTTGGCGGCTCTCGAGAGCTCAACCTCAGCTGTGGATGTTACCGCAGTTGCTGTACTGGCTGCTAGCGTGGCTGCAGAAACCTTGTCCACTGCCACCCCTGTTCCGACATTATCTCGCCTCCCGCTGCCAGAAAAATTTTCTGGAGATAGCAAATCTTGTAGGGGATTCGTGAGTCAGTGCTCTATTTACCTCGAGCTCCTGGCTGCACGTTTTCCCACAGAGCGGGTTAAGGTGGGATTTATTGTGTCTCTCTTGTCAGACAGGGCATTGGAATGGGCTACGCCGCTGTGGGAGCGTGGCGATCATGTGATGCAGAGTGCTCTGCTATCCTGAGCACTCTGAAACAGGTATTTTTAGGACCTCAAGTCACCCATGATACGGCGCTCCAACTGCTGGCATTAACTCAGGGTGAGTCCTTGGTCAGCCATTTTGCCGTCCACTTCCACACTTTAGCCTCTGAGCTGGAGTCATCGGATAAAGCCCTTATCCCCATATTTTGGAGGGGGCTGGCTGATCACGTGAAGGATGCTCTGGCCACTAGGGAGATTCCTGCCACACTGGAGGAGTTAATAACTGTCTCTACTCGTATTGACCTCCGTTTTAACGAGTGGAGGTTAGAGCGAGCACAGTGTAGGCAGAGGTTTCAGCTGGCTCCTACCTTCGCCAAACCTCTGGAATCTCCGGTCCTGGTTCCTGAGTCACATGAGGCCATGGAAGTGTCACGAGCGGGATCTAAGTCCCGGACCACTTGTGCACTCAAGGTCTGTCATGTTTGCCAGCAGTCAGGACATCTTGCCACCAGAAGTCCCCGGCGGTCGAGGAAACGTCAGCGTCTAGTGGTAGTAGGTGGAGGTACACTAGACACAGTGACGTTTGCCTCCAAATTGTCCTTTAACCCCTTCGCGCCATGCGCCGTACTAGTACTGCGCTGCCGGCACTGCATAAGTGCCAGCCGCAGTACTAGTACGGCGCCGCCATTTTCCGGTCACCGCGCGGCATCGCGTGGTGATCGGGTTCCGGTGTCTGCTGTTCCTGACAGCAGACAATCCCTGCACGCAGCCCCGGGTGCCTGCACCGCCCCCCCGCATCAGCGATCGCTGTGATTGGCTGGTCAATTCTGACCAGCCAATCACAGCGATGTGACAATAAAGTTTAAAAAAAAAAAGCATGTGACAGGCTGTGATTGATGCTGTGTGACGTCGCACCAATCACAGCCGTCACTGTAGGTGGGGTGATCGCCACGTCACCTCACCTGATTAACCCCTATGGCGCTGATTGGCTGAACAATAGCTTCTAGCCAATCAGCGCCAAAGGGGTTAATTTAAAATACCGATCACCGCCCTGCACGCCATCTTTCTCTCAGATTTGGCGTGCAGAGCGGTGGTCTAAGCCCCTCTGTGTCACCTTAGTGAAGGAATCCATTGGTGGCCAGTGCGATCCTCCCTGGGATCTCCTGCCTCCAGCTTGTGCTCCTGCTTCAGCTTGTGCTCCGTGCTGTGTGCTCTCTGCTGCCATCTGCCTGCTGTGTGACTCCTGTGATCACAGCAGCAGCAGCACCTCCCCCACCCCTTTCCCATCCCCCCATCCCTGTTCCAGTACCCCCTCCCTCCCCCACCCTCCAATTGAAACTTTTTGCGCACTTTTTTTGCGCTTTTTTTCCTGTGCGCGGCGTCCCGCGCAGAGCATTCGTGCTCTTCCTGTGTCCGCAGCTCTCTGATCAGTATCGCTGCTGATCAGAGACTGCGCCACAGGACTTTTTTTTTTAGGTTAGTTAGTGTAGCGGACATTGCAGTCTAAGCGACGTCCGTTTTTTTTTTTTTTTAGAAAAAAAATTGTAGTTAGTACAGTGTAGTTTTAGACATAACAAGGTAGCGTAGCCGGCGTCAGTGTTTGGTGACGTCCCTCCATCCCTGTTCAAGTACCCCCCTCCAATTCAATTTTTTGCGCACTTTTTTGCGCTTTTTTCCTGTGCGCGGCGTCCCGCGCAGAGCATTCGTGCTCTTCCTGTGTCCGCAGCGCTCTGATCAGTATCGCTGCTGATCAGAGACTGCGCCACAGGACTTTTTTTTTTTAGTTAGTGTAGCGGACATTGCAGTCTAAGCGACGTCTGTTTTTTTTTTTTTAGAAAAAAAATTGTAGTTAGTACAGTGTAGTTTTAGACGTAACAAGGTAGCGTAGCCGGCGTCAGTGTTTGGTGACGTCCCTCCATCCCTGTTCAAGTACCCCCCTCCAATTCAATTTTTTGCGCACTTTTTTGCGCTTTTTTTCCTGTGTGCGGCGTCCCGCGCAGAGCATTCGTGCTCTTCCTGTGTCCGCAGCTCTTTGATCAGTATCGCTGCTGATCAGAGACTGCGCTACAGGCCTTTTTTTTTTTAGTTAGTGTAGCGGACATTGCAGTCTAAGCAACGTCCGATTTTTTTTTTTCTTTTACAAAAATATAATAGTAGTTAGTCAGTGTAGTCTTAGACGTAGATTAGCTGGTGTCACAGCGTTCGTGACGACCGGTCTTTTTTTTTTTTTTGGAGAAAAAAAAAATTGTACAGAGTAGTTTAGTGGTAGCGTGTTAGTGTAGCCAGCGTCACAGCGTTAGTGACGACCGATCATCTTTTAGAAGAAAAAAAAATCGTACTGAGTTTTATAGGTAGGGAGGTAGCGTCTTGTGCATAAAAAAAATCTGCTATCGCCGGATTATCTCTAGTGCATTAGGGGAGCGTACGTCACAGTGTTAGTGGCGTTCGCTTTTCTTTTGTAAAAAAAATATTTAGTTGCGTAGGGTAAATTTATACTTTTTTTTTATACAAACTTATTTTTTTACATTGATTTTTCTTTTCATCTTTTTTTCTTGTTTCTTCTACATTTTTTCTCACTACTTGTTTTTTCTCTCTGATTGGTTTTAATAAAGAGTACCCTATACACAAGCCCCACACATTACACGTGTAAAAGCACCACTTACACACACACCCAGGGTTTGGGAAAAAAAAAAATGGCCCATTCGTCAACAAGGCGCTATTCACCAGAGGAGGCTTACGCCATCCTTGCGTCCGACACGGATTCAGCCAGTGAGGAAGATCCCACATTCCTCTATTCCTCCTCCTCCTCCTCCTCCTCATCTGGTGAGGAAAGACCCCTAACACGGCGCCGTAGGACCCAGGCAACTCCTGCAGCAATCGATCCCGTATGGATTGCACCCCCGGAAAATTTTCAGCCCGTCATTCCGGATTTCAGCAGCAGCTCAGGAATCCAGTTTGACACGACTGGCCTCACTGAAATTGACTTCTTCAAATTCTTTTTCAGTGATGAAATAATAAATATTATGGTGGCCCAGACGAACCTGTATGCCCAACAATTTTTTACCCAAAATCCCACGTCATCTTATGCCAGATGGACCCCCGTAAATGCAGCAGAGATGATGACATTTTGGGGAATTGTGCTGCATATGGGCCTAATCAAAAAGCCAAAGCTTCGGCAATACTGGAGTACTGACATTCTCTACAGTACACCGGTATTCCGCATGGCCATGAAAAGGACACGATTTGAAGCGATCCAAAAATTTTTGCATTTCAGTGATAATGCGCAGTGTCCTCCCCGAGACGATCCAAACTTTGATCGTCTATATAAAATTCGTCCAGTGGTTGAACTCTTCAGCAGAAAATTTGCTGAGGCGTACACACCCCAGAGGGACATCGCTATTGATGAATCTCTCGTTCATTTCAAAGGGAGGCTAAAATTCCGACAGTACCTGCCCAGTAAGAGGTCCAGGTACAGAATAAAGCTGTACAAACTGTGCGAGAGTACCTCAGGGTACACCCACAGATTTAGGGTCTACGAGGGTAAGGACACCCAGATTAAACCCCCTGAATGCCCCCCCATCCTGGGGGTGAGTGGGAAAATTGTGTGGGAATTGCTGCACCCACTGCTGGATAAGGGTTATCACCTTTATATTGACAACTTTTACACCAGCATCCCACTCTTCAAGGCCCTCTCTGCCAGAAGTACAGCTGCATGTGGCACCGTGCGAAAAAATCAGCGAGGCCTCCCTAAGCCGCTAATTGGGCAAACGCTGAGAAAAGGGGAAAGCAGAGCCAAATGCAGCGACAACATGCTGGTGGTCAAGTATAAGGACAAAAGGGATGTCCTTATCCTGACCACCATACACCGTGACAACAGCACCCTTGTCACTGTTCGTGGGACCACAACACAAGTCCCAAAGCCAGATTGTATCCTGGATTACAATCGGTACATGGGGGGTGTGGATCTCTCAGATCAGGTCCTCCAACCATACAGTGCCATGCGAAAAGCTTACGTATGGTACAAAAAATTGGCCGTGCACATTGTACAGATGGCACTGTACAATGCTTTTGTGCTGTCCCGATCTGCAGGCAATACGGGGACCTTCCTTCAGTTTCAGGAGGTAGTCATCAAGGCCCTAATGTTTGGCACTCAGGGAGGTGAGGGTCCCAGTACTTCTGAATCTGATAGTGCCCGTATTGTCCAAGGTCACCATTTCCCAGGACAGGTTCCCCAAACAGCAAGGACAGAACGATCACAAAAACGGTGTAGAGTATGTTCCAAGAGGGGAATCCGAAAGGACACAATTTACCATTGTGAAACCTGCCCTGAGAAACCTGGCCTTTGCATTAAGGATTGCTTCAAAGCATACCACACGTCCACAAATTAATAAAAATTAGTTTATACCCTGTTGACACAACACACTGTGTAGTTTCCAACATGGGGTCACTTGTGGAGTGAGGCACTTGGAGGTTTACGGTGCTCACCACATATCTAAATAAATTCCTTGGTAGGTCCAGTTTTCAAAATGGGGTCACTTGTGGAGTGAGGCACTTGGAGGTTTACGGTGCTCACCACATATCTAAATAAATTCCTTGGTAGGTCCAGTTTTCAAAATGGTGTCACTTGTGGAGTGAGGCACTTGGAGGTTTACGGTGCTCACCACATATCTAAATAAATTCCTTGGGAGGTCCAGTTTTCAAAATGGGGTCACTTGTGGAGTGAGGCACTTGGAGGTTTACGGTGCTCACCACATATCTAAATAAATTCCTTGGGAGGTCCAGTTTTCAAAATGGTGTCACTTGTGGAGTGAGGCACTTGGAGGTTTACGGTGCTCACCACATATCTAAATAAATTCCTTGGGAGGTCCAGTTTTCAAAATGGGGTCACTTGTGGAGTGAGGCACTTGGAGGTTTACGGTGCTCACCACATATCTAAATAAATTCCTTGGGAGGTCCAGTTTTCAAAATGGGGTCACTTGTGGAGGATTTCCACTGTTTAGGTACATCAGGGGCTCTGCAAATGCAACGTGACGCCTGCAGACCAATCCATCTAAGTCTGCATTCCAAATGGTGCTCCTTCCCTTCCGAGCTCTGCCATGCGCACAAACAGTGGTTTTTCCCCACATATGGGGTATCGGCGTACTCGTGAAAAATTGCACAACATTTTTTTCTTTCTATTTTGTCCTATAACCCTTGGGAAAACAAAAAAACCTTGCTAAAGATCATTTTTGTGGAAAAAATGTGTTCTATTTTTTTTTTACGACTCATCATTATAATTTTTGGTGAGGCACTTGGAGGTTCACGGTGCTCATCACATAGCTAGATAAGTTCCTTGAAGGGTCTAGTTTCCAAAATGGGGTCACTTGTGGCGGTTTTCCACTGTTTAGGCACATCAGGGGCTCTCCAAACGGGACATGGTGTCCGATCTCAATTCCAGCCAATTTTGGTTTGTAAAAGTCAAACGGTGCTCCTTCCCTTCCGAGCCCTGCCGTGTGCCCAAACAGTGGTTTTCCCCCACATATGGGGTATCAGTATATTCAGGATAAATTGGTCAACAACTCTAGTGGTCCATTTTCTCCTTTCACACTTGTGAAGATAAAAAAATTGTTGTTAAAAGATCATTTTTGGGGAAAAAATGTGAATTTTTATTTTCACGCCTCTATGTTCTAAACTTCTGTGAAGCACCTGGGGGTTCAAAGTGCTCACCACATAGCTAGATAAGTTCCTTGAAGGGTCTAGTTTCCAAAATGGGGTCACTTGTGGCGGTTTTCCACTGTTTAGGCACATCAGGGGCTCTCCAAACGGGACATGGTGTCCGATCTCAATTCCAGCCAATTTTGGTTTGTAAAAGTCAAAAGGTGCTCCTTCCCTTCCGAGCCCTGCCGTGTGCCCAAACAGTGGTTTTCCCCCACATATGGGGTATCAGTGTATTCAGGATAAATTGGTCAACAACTTTAGTGGTCCATTTTCTCCTTTTACACTTGTGAAGATAAAAAAATTGTTGTTAAAAGATCATTTTTGGGGAAAAAATGTGAATTTTTATTTTCACGCCTCTACGTTCTAAACTTCTGTGAAGCACCTGGGGGTTAAAAGTGCTCACCACATAGCTAGATAAGTTCCTTGAAGGGTCTAGTTTCCAAAATGGGGTCACTTGTGGCGGTTTTAAACTGTTTAGGCACATCAGGGGCTCTCCAAACGGGACATGGTGTCCGATCTCAATTCCAGCCAATTTTGGTTTGTAAAAGTCAAAAGGTGCTCCTTCCCTTCCGAGCCCTGCCATGTGCCCAAACAGTGGTTTTCCCCCACATATGGGGTATCAGTGTATTCAGGATAAATTGGTCAACAACTTTAGTTGTCCATTTTCTCCTTTTACACTTGTGAAGATAAAAAAATTGTTGTTAAAAGATCATTTTTGGGGAAAAAATGTGAATTTTTATTTTCACGCCTCTACGTTCTAAACTTCTGTGAAGCACCTGGGGGTTCAAAGTGCTCACCACATAGCTAGATAAGTTCCTTGAAGGGTCTAGTTTCCAAAATGGGGTCACTTGTGGCGGTTTTCCACTGTTTAGGCACATCAGGGGCTCTCCAAACGGGACATGGTGTCCGATCTCAATTCCAGCCAATTTTGGTTTGTAAAAGTCAAAAGGTGCTCCTTCCCTTCCGAGCCCTGCCGTGTGCCCAAACAGTGGTTTTCCCCCACATATGGGGTATCAGTGTATTCAGGATAAATTGGTCAACAACTTTAGTGGTCCATTTTCTCCTTTTACACTTGTGAAGATAAAAAAATTGTTGTTAAAATATCATTTTTGGGGAAAAATGTGAATTCTTATTTTCACGCCTCTACGTTCTAAACTTCTGTGAAGCACCTGGGGGTTCAAAGTGCTCACCACATAGCTAAATAAGTTCCTTGAAGGGTCTAGTTTCCAAAATGGGGTCACTTGTGGCGGTTTTCCACTGTTTAGGCACATCAGGGGCTCTCCAAACGGGACATGGTGTCCGATCTCAATTCCAGCCAATTTTGGTTTGTAAAAGTCAAAAGGCGCTCCTTCCCTTCCGAGCCCTGCCGTGTGCCCAAACAGTGGTTTTCCCCCACATATGGGGTATCAGTGTATTCAGGATGAATTGGTCAACAACTTTAGTGGTCCATTTTCTCCTTTTACACTTGTGAAGATAAAAAAATTGTTGTTAAAATATCATTTTTGGGGAAAAAATGTGAATTTTTATTTTCACGCCTCTACGTTCTAAACTTCTGTGAAGCACCTGGGGGTTTAATGTGCTCACCACATAGCTAGATAAGTTCCTTGAAGGGTCTAGTTTCCAAAATGGGGTCACTTGTGGCGGTTTTCCACTGTTTAGGCACATCAGGGGCTCTCCAAACGGGACATGGTGTCCGATCTCAATTCCAGCCAATTTTGGTTTGAAATAGTCAAACGGCGCTCCTTCCCTTCCGAGCCCTGCCGTGCGCCCAGACAGTGGTTTTCTCCCACATATGTGGTATCAGTGTATTCAGAAGGAATTGCATAACAACTTTCGTGGTCCATTTTCTTCTTTTACCCTTGTGAAAATAAAAAAAATGTTGCTAAAAGATCATTATGTGGAAAAAAAAGTTAAATGTTATTTTTTTCCTTCCACAGTCCGTTAATTCCTGTGAAGCACCTGAAGGGTTAATAAACTTCTTGAATGTGGTTTTGAGTACCTCGGGGGGTATAGTTTTTAGAATGGTGTCACTTTTGGGTATTTTAAATCCTATAGGCCTCTCAAAGTGACTTCAAATATGATGTGGTCCCTACAAAAAATGGTTTTATAAAAGTTGTTGAAAAAATGAGAAATCGCTGTTTAACTTTTAACCCTTATAACTCCCTAAGGAAAAAAAAATTGGTTCCAAAATGTTGCTCATGTAAAGTAGACATGTGGGAAATGTTATTTATTAACTAATTTGTGCGATATGAGTCTCTAATGCAAGAGTATAAAAATTCAAAGTTTGAAAATTGCAAAATTTTCAAAATTTTCGCCAAATTTCCGTTTTTTTCACAAAGAAACGAAGGTAATATCAAATAAATTTTACCACTATCATGAAGTACAATATGTCACGAGAAAACAATGTCAGAATCGCCAGGATCCGTTGAAGCGTTTCAGAGTTATTACCTCATAAAGTGACAGTGGTCAGAATTGTAAAAATTGGCCCTGTCACTTAGGTGAAAACAGGCTTCGGGGTGAAGGGGTTAAGGGGACAATTATTATAGGCTCATCCTCCCACTCGGTAGAGCTCTGCGTGGATTCTGGGGCAGAGAGCAACTTTATGTCTTCTGCCTTCGCCCAACGTCACGCAATACCCCTGGTTATGCTAGCTTAACCAGTAACGGTACGAGTGGTGAATGGGTCGACACTGCCCTCACACACCAGACCATCCCTTTTACTCTGTCCATGTCGCCATCCCATCAGGAGATTATATATCTGCTCATCATTCCTGAGGGAATTGATGAGGTCCTGTTGGAGATACCTTGGCTACGGTACCACTCTCCTCATATCGAGTGGTCCTCAGGCAGAATTCTGGGATGGGGTGAATCTTGTGGGGGTAGGTGTCAGAGGGAGTGCGTTCAGGTTGCTACTATTGAGGTACTCGCAGATCTATCCTCTCTCCCCAAGCAATATTGGTCTTATGCAGACGTGTTCTCCAAAAAGGCGGCGGAGACCCTTCCGCTTCATCGCCCCTATGACTGTCCTATTTATCTCTTTCCTGGTGCTGAGCCTCCCCAGGGTCGAGTCTATCCGTTATTTCTCCCGGAGATGGAGGCAATGTCTCAGTACATTCAAGAGAATCTGGCAAGAAGGTTCATCAGGAAGTCAGTGTCACCTGCTGGGGCTGGGTTCTTCTTCGTGCAGAAGAAGAATGGGGAACTTCATCCATGCATAGACTACAGGGGTCTTAATGCCATCACCGTTAAGAATAAGTATCCTTTGCCCTTGATATCTGAGCTCTTCGATAGGCTTCGGGGAGCAAGGGTATTTACTAAATTAGATCTGCGGGGTGCTTACAACCTGATTCGCATCCGTGAGGGGGATGAATGGAAGACGGCTTTTAACACCAGGGATGGGCACTATGAATATCTGGTGATGCCCTTCAGGCTTCTGTAATGCCCCAGCCGTTTTCCAAGATTTTGTGAACAACATCTTCCGGGATATGCTCTCCACCTCGGTCGTAGTGTATCTGGATGATATTCTCATCTACTCTCCAGATATTCACTCCCGCCAGAGAGATGTTTGCAAAGTCTTCGACCTCCTACGGGCAAACTCCCTCTATGCCAAGTTGGAGAAGTTGAAGACACAAAAGAGCATGGTAGAACCAAAAACACTCAGTTTCAAAAAATCACAGTAATCCGCAAGTGCTAGTAAAAAGATGTAAAAAACAGGGTATTTGGTTGATACGTTATTTGCAAAAAATGTATACTAAGCTGCTCCACCAAACGTCAAGGTATACCCATATCAGAGCAGTCCTAACTGATGTATGCAATCCCTATCTGATGTATTTAAAAACCTGATCAACCGTATATTACCTGTGTGAACAGGGTTCAGAGAGGAAAGGTCCATGTGGACATGCTGAGTGGAACAGCTTTTGTGCAGATAGCCCAAGAGGAGTGGTGGGTAACTCCCCAGTCTTGTAGACACAAGAGAACAAACGTATCAACCAAATACCCTGTTTTTTACATCTTTTTACTAGCACTTGCGGATTACTGTGATTTTTTGAAACTGAGTGTTTTTGGTTCTACCATGCTTTTTTGTGTCTTCAAGTTTCTTGGTGGTGTGTGAGCATGTTCCTACAGACTTGTTCACTGTGCGAGTAGCCCATGTGCTCCTGTTTCCAAGTTGGAGAAGTGTATGTTCGAGCAGGAGTCCTTACCTTTCCTAGGCTATATCATCTCCGCCCAGGGATTGGATATGGATCCTGCCAAACTACAGGCTGTGGTGGACTGGCAGGAACCCCATTCTCTTAAAGCGGTGGAGCGCTTTATGAGGTTCATTAATTATTATCGCCAGTTCATTCTGCACTTCCCAACTTTGGTAGCTCCCTTGGTTGCCCTCACAAAGAAGGGGGCAAATTCCAAATTGTGGTCTGAGGAGGTCTCCAAGGCCTTTAACTCCATAAAGTCTGAACTCTAGAATGTAGGGAATGATGGGCGTTCTGGTGTCTGCGATATCTCCCTCCAATTGTATTTTCAGAAGAGTGAGAGGCCCACTGACCTTCTGCTCCCACACAATGACTTTGTAACTCCCTAATGTCATTTCCAAGGAGGATATCTGCAGGAAGTCCTCCCATAACTCCAATCCAACACAGTTTTTCTCCAAAACCACAATCCAAACATACCAAAGCTTGCTGTATATATTTGCGGACACCCCCCTCCAAGACAATGGGAATTCCCCGGCCCTGGTGAATTGCCTCGGGTCAAACCACACAGGGTCAGTGATAGTCAGGAATGCCCCGTGTCTCTAAATCCCGACACTTTGTATCCATGAATTAAGACATCCTGCAGGTGGCAATGCCGTTGCTCTGTATTTCCAATGGACAAAGGCCAGTGTCCGTACACTCCAGGAGGGGTATCTATGGTGCCGTGGTTGGTGGTCCACTCTGGTGGGGGTGGTGGTAGCTCTTCCTCAGGCGGGATGGAGTGCACAAGATGTACTGGATGAGGTAGGGCTGCGTGGGGCTCCCTCCGAATCCTTGAGGGACAGCCAGGCTGCAAATGTCCAGGTTGCCCACACCCATAACATCTCCACTCTGTGATACCTCCAGCCCGTAGTCGGAACTGTTGGGGCCCAGGATTGTGAGGTGTGATTGTCATCGGCTTGCGACTAGGTGGAAGGGCATATATAATCGGAGGGGGACGGGGTGCGGGAGAAGGCCGTGGTTCATTGTCCAGAAGCCTCCTCCATTGCCGTCTGATAGTAAGGGCTTCATCGGCCAGGGCTGTATCCATGGTTTACAGCATGCGCTCCCGGACCCATTCCCGTAACTCTGTGGGGCACTTGGCAAGAAATTGTTCTATAAGTAACGCCTGTATAGCATCTTCCACAGTAAAGGCGTTTTCTGCTTCCAGCCATCTCCGACATGCCTGGGACATCTTATGTGCATACATCCTAACCGATCCCCCCGTGGTGCATGGAAGGTCTCGGAATGTGGCACTATATGAGTCTTGGGTGATAGCATGGTAATCCAGGATAGTCTGCTTTACAATGTTATAATCCCGATTCCGCTGTGAGTCAATGGTTCGGTAAGCCTCCACGAGGCTACCGTTCAGGAGTCCCACTAACAAACGCATCCAGCCACAGTGGGGCACCTCCATCACAGCACACTGCTGCTCAAAGTCCTTGAAGAACCCCTCCACATCTCCCGAAGCCTCATCAAATGGCTTAATCTCTGTCCGGGTGATCCATATAGGCTCCCGGATTGTTGTTTTTATTCCACATTGCGTTACTCCCTCTTTCAAACCCCATTGCTTCTTGTCTCTACTGTGCCCAGTGGGAAGCCTCCTCCTTGTACTCCTGAGAAACACCTGGGCCCAGAACCGCCATCTCTTCTTCGTACTACACCACTCACTGGCTTTTTGGGGTGGGGGTCCTCGTCTCCAGTGCTCATCCTTCAGACATATGGGAGGAGTTGGCCGGGCTGGCACCCACCAGTAGGTCAATTAAGGCCTCTTTAGTCAGTCCCTGGTAGTTCAGGCTCAGGTCTCTGGCTCTCTCCTGTAAACTGGATACAGTCCAATTTCTGTACTCACTCTGTGGGTGGTTCTCCATTAGGTTACGCTCTGTTGACCCCACTGCTAGCCACCAGTTGTTACGGGTCCTTCTCCAGTACCACACAATCAAAAGAGCCAGCAAAGAGTGAACAATCCCAAGACCTTTATTTAGGCAAAAATACGAAAGGTCCATATACGATATACTACACGGAGGATAAAATAGTCCAGAAAACTAATGCAGTTCAGTAACAGGATAAAAGTCCAACAATCCAACAGACAGAGGATCACATAGATCACATAGTCCATATACTCTTCTTTCTCTCTGAGACGCTGTGAACACCTCATCATTCCACACAGGACTGATCGGTGTCTCACCTCCCTGATATTTTTAACCCCTTCCCGACCCATGACGCCACGTATGCGTCATGAAAGTCGGTACCAATCCGACCCATGACGCCTATGTGGCGTCATGGAAAGATCGCGTCCCTGCAGATCGGGTGAAAGGGTTAACTCCAATTTCACCCGATCTGCAGGGACAGGGGGAGTGGTAGTACAGCCCAGGGGGTGTGGCTTCACCCCCCCGTGGCTACAATCGCTCTGATTGGCTGTTGAAAGTGAAACTGCAAATCAGAGCGATTTGTAATATTTCACCTATTAAAACTGGTGAAATATTACAATCCAGCCATGGCCGATGCTGCAATATCATCGGCCATGGCTGGAAACACTAATGTGCCCCCACCCCACCGATCGCCCCCCCCAGTCCTCCGATCAGTGCTATGCACCGCTCCGTCCTGTGCTCCGCTCCCCCCGTCGTACTGTCCGCTCCCCCCGTGCTCCAATCACCCCCCGTGCTCCGATCCAACCCCCCTGCACTCCGATCAACCCCCCCGTGCTCCGATCCAACCCCCGTGCTCCGTTCCACCCCCCATACTCCGTTCCACCCCCCCGTGCTCCGATCCACCCCCCCGTGCTCCGATCCTCCCCCATGCTCCGATCCCCCCCCCGTGCTCCTCCCCACCCCATCATACTTACCGATCCTGCCGGGGTCCGTCTGTCTTCTCCCTGGGCGCCGCAATCTTCCAAAATGGCGGGCGCATGCGCAGTGCGCCCGCCGAATCTGCCGGCTGGCAGATTCGTTCCAAAGTGCATTTTGATCACTGAGATATAATCTATCACAGTGATCAAAATAAAAAAAATACTAAATGACCCCCCCCCCCCCTTTGTCACCCCCATAGGTAGGGACAATAAAAAAATAAAGAATTTTTTTTTTTCCACCAAGGTTAGAATTGAGTTAGGGTTAGGGTTAGGGTACGGTATGTGCACACGTATTCTGTTCCTCTGCGGATTTTTCCGCTGCAGCGCTAAACCGCTGCAGATTTATGGCGGATTTACCGCTGTTTTTCTGCGCATTTCACTGTGGTTTTACATTGGAGCAGTTGTAAAACCGCTGCAGAATCCGCAGAAAGAAGTGACATGCTGCAGAATGTAAACCGCTGCGTTTCCGTGCAGTTTTTCTGCAGCATGTGTACAGCGATTTTTGTTTCCCATAGGTTTAGATTGAACTGTAAACTCATGGGAAACTGCTGCGGATCCGCAGCGTTTTCCGCAGCGTGTGCACATACCTTTAGAATTAGGCCATGTGCACACGGTGCGGATTTGGCTGCGGATCCGCAGCGGATTGGCCGCTGCGGATTCGCAGCACTGGTCCATCAGGTTTACAGTACCATGTAAACCTATGGAAAACCAAATCCGCTGTGCCCATGGTGCGGAAAATACCGCGCGGAAACGCTGCGTTGTATTTTCCGCAGCATGTCAATTCTTTGTGCGGATTCCGCAGCGTTTTACACCTGTTCCTCAATAGGAATCCACAGGTGAAATCCGCACAAAAAACACTGGAAATCCGCGGTAAATCCGCAGGTAAAACGTAGTGCCTTTTACCCTCGGATTTTTCAAAAATGATGCTGAAAAATCTCACACGAATCTGCAACGTGGGCACATAGCCTTAGGGTTAGGGTTGGGTTGGAATTAGGGTTGTGGTTAGGGTTGTGATTAGGGTTATGGCTACAGTTGGGATTAGGGTTAGGGGTGTGTTGGGGTTAGTGTTGGAGGTAGAATTGAGGGGTTTCCACTGTTTAGGCACATCAGGGGTCTCCAAACGCAACATGGCGCCACCATTGATTCCAGTCAATCTTGTATTCAAAAAGTAAAATCGTGCTCCCTCACTTCCGAGCCCCGACGTGTGCCCAAACAGTGGTTTACCCCCACATATGGGGTATGAGTGTACTCAGGACAAACTGAACAACAATTACTGGGGTCTAATTTCTCCTGTTACCCTTGTGAAAATAAAAAAATGCTTGCTAAAACATCATTTTTGAGGAAAGAAAAATGATTTTTTATTTTCACGGCTCTGCGTTGTAAACGTCTGTGAAGCACTTGTGGGTTCAAAGTCCTCACCACATATCTAGATAAGTTCCTTTGGGGGTCTAGTTTCCAAAATGGTGTCACTTGTGGGGGGTTTCTACTGTTTAGGCACACCAGGGGCTCTGCAAACGCAACGTGACGCCCGCAGACCATTCCATCAAAGTCTGCATTTCAAAAGTCCCTACTTCCATTCTGAGCCCCGACGTGTGCCCAAACAGTGGTTTACCCCCACACATGGGGTATCAGCGTACTCAAGAGAAACTGGACAACAAATTTTGGGGTCCAATTTCTCCTGTAACCCTTGGGAAAATAAAAAATTCTGGGCTAAATAATTATTTTTGAGGAAGGAAAACGTATTTATTATTTTCATGACTCTGCATTATAAACTTCTGTGAAGCACTTGGGGGTTCAAAGTGCTCACCACACATCTAGATAAGTTCCTTTCAGCGTCTAGTTTCCAAAATGGGGTCACTTGTGGGGGGTTTCTACTGTTAAGCCACATCAGGGGCTCTGCAAACGCAACGTGACGCCTGCAGAACATTCCATCAAAGTCTGCATTTCAAAACGTCACTACTTCACTTCCGAGCCCCGACATGTGCCCAAACAGTGGTTTACCCCCACATATGGGGTATCAGCGTACTCAGGAGAAACTGGACAACAACTTTTGGGGTCAAATTTCTCCTGTTACCCTTGGGAAAATAAAAAATTGCAGGCTAAAAGATCATTTTTGAGAAAATATTTTTTTTTTTTTTTCATGGCTCTGCGTTATAAACTTCTGTGAAGCACTTGGGGGTTCAAAGTCCTCACCACACATCTAGATTAGTTCCTTTGGGGGTCTAGTTTCCAAAATGGGGGTCATTTGTGGGGGATCTCCAATGTTTAGGCACACAGGGGCTCTCCAAACGTGACATGGTGTCTGCTAATGATTGGAGCTAATTTTCCATTTAAAAAGCCAAATGGCGTGCCTTCCCTTCCGAGCCCTGCCGTGCGCCCAAACAGTGGTTTACCCCCACATATGGGGTATCAGCGTACTCAGGACAAACTGGACAACAATTTCTCCTATTACCCTTGGCAAAATAGGAAATTCCAGGCTAAAAAATCATTTTTGAGGAAAGAAAAATTATTTTTTATTTTCATGGCTCTGCGTTATAAACTTCTGTGAAGCACCTGGGGGTTTAAAGTGCTCAATATGCATCTAGATAAGTTCCTTGGGGGGTCTAGTTTCCAAAATGGGGTCACTTGTGGGGGAGCTCCAATGTGAGGTATAGGCGTACTCGAGAGAAATTGCCCAACAAATTTTAGGATCCATTTTATCCTATTGCCCATGTGAAAATGAAAAAATTGAGGCGAAAATAATTTTTTTGTGAAAAAAAAAAGTACTTTTTCATTTTTACAGATCAATTTGTGAAGCACCTGAGGGATTAAAGTGCTCACTAGGTATCTAGATAAGTTCCTTGGGGGGTCTAGTTTCCAAAATGGGGTCACTTGTGGGGGAGCTCCAATGTGTAGGCACACAGGGGCTCTCCAAACGCGACATGGTGTCCGCTAACGATGGAGATAATTTTTCATTCAAAAAGTCAAATGGCGCTCCTTCCCTTCCGAGCCTTACCATGTGCCCAAACAGTGGTTTACCCCCACATGTGAGGTATTGGTGTACTCAGGAGAAATTGCCTAACAAATTTTAGGATCCATTTTATCCTGTTGCCCATGTGAAAATGAAAAAATTGAGGCTCAAAAAATTTTTTTGTGAAAAAAAAGTACTTTTTCATTTTTACGGATCAATTTTTGAAGCACCTGGGGGTTCAAAGTGCTCACTATGCATCTAGATAAGTTCCTTGGGGCGTCTAGTTTCCAAAATGGGGTTACTTGTGGGGGAGCTCCAATTTTTAGGCACACGGGGGCTCTCCAAACGTGACATGGTGTCCGCTAAAGAGTGGAGCCAATTTTTCATTCAAAAAGTCAAATGGCGCTCTTTCCCTTCCAAGCCCTGCCGTGCGCCCAAACAGTGGTTTACCCCCACATATGAGGTATCAGCGTACTCAGGACAAAGTGGACAACAACTTTCGTCATTCAGTTTCTCCTTTTACCATTGGGAAAATAAAAAAATTGTTGCTAAAAGATCATTTTTGTGACTAAAAAGTTAAATGTTAATTTTTTCCTTCCATGTTGCTTCTGCTGCTGTGAAGTACCTGAAGGGTTAATAAACTTCTTGAATGTGGTTTTGAGTACCTTGAGGGGTGCATTTTTTAGAATGGTGTCACTTTTGGGTATTTTCAGCCATATAGACCCCTCAAACTGACTTCAAATGTGAGGTGGTCCCTAAAAAAAATGGTTTTGTAAATTTCGTTGTAAAAATGAGAAATCGCTGGTCACATTTTAACTTCCTAGCAAAAAAAATTTTGTTTCCAAGATTGTGCTGATGTAAAGTATACATGTGGGAAATGTTATTTATTAACTATTTTGTGTCACATAACTCTCTGGTTTAACAGAATAAAATTTCAAAATGTGAAAATTGCGAAATTTTCAAAATTTTCGCCAAATTTCCGTTTTTATCACAAATAAACGCAGAATTTATTGACCTAAATTTACCACTATCATGAAGCCCAATATGTCACGAAAAAACAATCTCAGAACCGCCAGGATCCGTTGAAGCGTTCCTGAGTTATTACCTCATAAAGGGACACTGGTCAGAATTGCAAAAAACGGCAAGGTCTTTAAGGTCAAAATAGGCTGGGTCATGAAGGGCTTAAACTTGACCCTCCTCATTCACAGGTCAGGAGGGGGAAGGTCTCAGAGGCTCATTGTTTCAACAAGCTGGGTCAACATGTCATTATCATATTAGAAAACAATACTGTGGGGGCTGATATCAGATGGCAGCAACAGCCATTCATCAATTAGCAAATAACTCCTTCTACAAGAGAACACCATGAAAATAAGTAAAATAGAAATATACACAAAAATGATACCCACATAGCATATCACACCATCACACAAGGTGAATGCAAAACACAATATGTCCTTCATAAAACAAAGTTTCATGCAACCTCTTTGTTTAAAAAAATATAAAGTAACTACTGTAGATGGTTGCCCGATTGTAACGCATCGGGTATTCTAGAATATGTATGTCCACGTAGTATACTACCCAGCCTCGTAGTATATTGCCCAGCCACATAGTAGATTGCTCAGCCACGTAGTATATTGCCCAGCCACGTATTATATTGTCCAGCCACGTAGTACATTGCCCAGTTACATTGTATATTGCCCAGTTACATTGTATATTGCCCAGTTACATTGTATATTGCCCAGTGACATAGTATACAGCAGAGCCACATAGCATATTGCCCAGTTAAGTAGTATATTACCCAGTGACGTAGTATGTTGCCCAGTGACGTAGTATACAGCACAGAGCCACATAGTATATTGCCCAGTGACATAGTGTATTGCCCAGTGACGTAGTACACAGCACAGAACAACGTAGCATATTGTACAGCCCATGGAGTATATTGCCCAGCTATGTAGTATATTGCCCAGCCACGTATGACACAGGTTAAAAAAATAAAAAATAAACATATACTCACCTTCCGCAGGCGCGTTGTAGCACTGTCGCCTGTGTGGGGTGCAGGCGGCATCTTCTGGTCCCAGGGTGTGCTGACGTCGCGGTCATGTGACCGTGTCCTTGTCGTGTAGGACCTGTCGTGCAGGACCTGTCATGATGTCACAGTCACATGAACGTGTAGCGGTCACATGACCGTGACGTCACGGCAGGTCCTTTTGCCATACCATCCGTGCGACCGGAGCGTGCCGGTTGCATCGCGAGGAGCGGGAAAGGCGGCGTAGGTGAGTATATAATCATTTTTTATTTTTTTTATTATTTTTAACATTTAATGTTTTTACTATTGGCGCTGCATAGGCTGCGTCAATAGTAAAAAACGTGGTCACAGGGTTAATAGCAGCGGTAACGGACTGCATTACACCGCGGCATAACACGGTCCGTTACCGCTGCCATTAACCCTGTGTGAGGGCAGACTGGAGGGGTGTATGCGGGTGCCAGGCAGTGAGTGCGGGGAGTAAGGAGCGGCCATTTTCTTCCGGACTGTGCGCGTCGCTGATTGGTCGCGGCAGCCATGACAGGCAGCTGCCGAGACCAATCAGCAAACGAATAACCGTTACAGACAGAAGGACAGACGGAAGTACCCCTTAGACAATTATATAGTAGATAGCTGTTGAAAAACATATAAAAAACAAAATAAAATTAGCCTGTCGTTAAGGCACTGTCAATGTAAAGTGTTAAGCCTCCAAAGACCCTTTCAAACAGTTACAAAACTAAAATGAGGCAGCACTTCCAGTTTCAGTAAAAAAGAAAAAAGTGGGTCTTTAATCAGCAAAGCAGGATGTTTCAGCTCTGCTGAATGGAAGCTTTTAAAAGGCACTGGGAAATGTTAAAATGATGACTTTGGAGAACTTAAAAAAAGTATACTTTTTATTGAACTTTATGTACACTATTTCAAACCCCAAAACCCTATTGCAAGTTAAGACTTTTTGAGAAGAGTTGCTGAAAGAAGGAAGGACAGGAAGAACTACAAACTAACTATAAATCTTGAAAAGCAATGAATAAAAGATTTCAGGGTCTTAAATAGGCAATTTCAAAAATTATATGCAAAAAAGTGTCTGAAGTCATTACAAGTTAAAAATAGCCCATCCAAATAGTAATATTATGCAGATATGTTCAGAATTTAATAACTTTTGATTCTCCTAGGCAACATTTTCTGTTTAATTACGCAATAGTGATTGGAAAGCACTGAGCTGCTGATATTAGAATGCATTTTATAGGCTCTAGAAGAAGAAATAGTACTATAACACTATGTGGTTATTGAAGATTAGTAAAGCAAGGAGAACAAGATATGAATCAATTCATGACTTTCGGTATGTCATTTCAGTGTTAATCATTACTATGAAAACTTGTGGGCAGCACGGCGGCACAGTGGTTAACACTGCAGCCTTGCAGCGCTGGGGTCCTGGGTAAGGTTGAGCGAAACGGATCGGACAAATTCAAAAATCGCCGACTTTCGGCAAAGTCGGGTTTCATGAAACCCGACCCGATCCTAGTGTGGGGGTCGGCCATGAGGTCGGCAATCTTAGCACCAAAGTCGCGTTTCGTATGACGCTTTCAGGGCCATTTTTCAGCCAATGAAGGAGGACGCAGAGTGTGGGCAGCGTGATGACATAGGTCTCGGTCCCCACCATTTTAGAGAAGGGTATGACAGCGATTGGCTTGCTTTCTGCAGCATCACAGGGGCTATAAAGGGGCATGCACGCCGACCGCCATCTTACTTCTGCCGATCGTAGCATAGGGAGAGGTTGACGCAGCTTCATCAGAAGAAGGGATATAGTTAGGGAGGGAAGATTAAGCCCCGATACTGCTTGTGCTACAGCGATTTCCACTGTCCAACAATACCATTTGTATGCAGGGACAGTGGAGGCTATATTTTTGTGCATAAGCTCTGTAGCTTATTAGGTTGCCTTATAAGGCTCCCTTAAAGCTGCATTGCTGTTTGCACGCCGCTGTGCAAACCAACTGCTTTTTTCAAAGCACAAATCCTGTTGCTCCTTTCTGCACAGTTATCTTGTTTATTTGTCCACACTTTTATGTGCAGCAGTCCTTTTTATTGCTGTCATACTTTTCCTGAGATCATTTTAGAGAGATTGAAATTGTACTACAGTCCTTGTATTTTTTCATATATCTTCCAGCCACTTTCTGCCACTTACATTGTGTAGTGTTATACACTGGGCCTGAGTTTTGGTTCAGTCTCCCCCCAAAAAAGTGAGATTCAAATTCTCACAAAGTGGATATACTTCTGTCCTGTTAGTTTGTCGTATATCAGCCAGCCACTTTCTGCCACTTAGATTGCGTTGTTATATACACTGGGCCTAAGTTGTGGTTCAGTCTCCCCAAAAAAGAGGGAGATTCAAATTCTCAAATAGTGGATATACTTCTGTCCTGTTAGTTTGTCATATATCAGCCAGCCACTTTCTGCCACTTAGATTGCGTTGTTATATACACTGGGCCTAAGTCGTGGTTCAGTCTCCCCCCAAAAAAAGGGGGATTCAAATTCTCACAAAGTGGATATACTTCTGTCTTGTTAGGCTACGTTCAGATTAGCGTTGCGCGCCGCTGCGTTGGCGACGCAACGCACGACGCATGAAAAAACGCGTGCAAACGCACGCAAAAACGCTGCGTTTTGCGACGCGTGCGTCGTTTTTTGACGAAAATCGGACGCAAGAAAAATGCAACTCGTTGCATTTTCTTGCGTCCGACGCTAGCGTCAAAAACGATGCACGTGTCGGAAAACGCAACAAGAAAAACGCATGCGTCCCCCATGTTAAACATAGGGGCGCATGACGCGTGCGTCGCCGCTGCGTTTCCCGACGCAGCGTCGGGAAATGCTAATCTGAACGTAGCCTTTGTCATATATCAGCCAGCCACTTTCTGCCACTTAGATTGTGTTGTTATAAACACTGGGCCTAAGTCGTGGTTCAGTCTCCCCCCCAAAAAAGGGGGATTCAAATTCTCACAAAGTGGATATACTTCTGTCCTGTTAGTTTGTCGTATATCAGCCAGCCACTTTCAGCCACTTACATTGTGTTGTTTTTTGCACAGGGCCTGATTTTTTGTTCAGTCTCCCCCAAAAAAAGGGATATTTGAAATCTCAACATGTTTATATACACCTTCTACCTTGTTTTACAGTACCATATAACGGTTGTTATTTTGGTTAGTGTAACGGGGTCTGCTGTGCTGTAGTACCTCTTTCAGCCCCCCTTGTGTTTCAGGAGGTCCACTCTGCTTTTGCTGGATTCTGAATGAAGGACGCTGGCTGGAATTCTTTGATTACGTGAGAGCATATAAAAGCTGATTGCTACTCCACGTATTTCCAGTCTAAAAGAACACACTTTATTCACAGCACACAGAATATATAACACAGATACACAGAGCAGGCCAATAGAAAAAACAGGCCAGACATACATTACAATAGCCGCAGGGGGCCGGAGCCTGCTGATATTTACTGTGGGAATTACAAAGGTGGGGGAGGTCAGAAGGAGAATATCTTGTCCCCTCTGACCAGGGGTGCAGCGTGTGGACTGATGCATTTCACATGGAACCTATTATACATAATATATACTGCATAACATATTCTTGGTGCTGGGGGTTCTGTAACACGGCTCCCCTTTTCAGCGACGCGATCGGCATACACTCTGATCCTTAACGGATCGGTTTGGGGATGACTGAAGTTTATGGGGTTGGTACAAGTTCCGTTTGTCGACTTAGTCCATCGGCATTACCGTTTTGTTTGCCAGGTCTGTAGTGGATGGTGAAGTCCAGAGGTTGTAGGGCTAAACTTCACCGCAGTAATCTGGCGTTGTCTCCGGAGATCCGATTAAGCCAGACTAGGGGATTATGGTCCGTTAGGAGGGAAAACTTACATCCATACAAATATGGTTGTAACTTTTTGAGTGCCCATACAATTGCCAGACACTCCTTCTCGATGGCCGCATAGCTCACTTCACGGGGCAGTAGTTTCCGACTCAGGTAAGCTACCGGGTGTTCTTGGCCGTCCGGCCCGACTTGGCTTAGTACTGCCCCCAATCCAAACATAGAAGCGTCTGTGTGAACAAGGAAACGTTTAGTTGGATCGGGGGCGGCCAATACAGGGGTATTGGTGAAGGCGTCCTTTAGCTGGCGGAAGGTTTCCTCACACTCTGGGGTCCAGGTTACCTGGCGGGGTTGGTTCTTACGGGTCAGATCAGTGAGGGGCTTGGCCACACTGCTGTAATTGGGAACGAATTTCCTGTAATACCCCGCTGTCCCTAGAAACGCCATGACCTGGGTTTTAGTGCGTGGGGTGGGCCTCAATCTTGGCTGGTTCTGGTCTCTGTTTCCCACTTCCCACCCAATGCCCTAAATACTGAACCTCTACTTTGCCCACGTGGCACTTGTTTGGGTTCAGGGTGATTCCGGCCTTGTGGATCCTGTCTAATACTGTCTCTAGGTGATTTAGATGCTCTTCCCATGTCACACTGTAGATGGCGATGTCATCCAGGTAGGCACACGCATAGTCCTGGAGACCATCCAGAAGCCGGTCAGCTAGCCTCTGGAAAGTCGCCGGGGCAGTCTTCATCTCGAATGGCATAACTCGAAACTGGAATAAGCCAAATGGGGTGACAAATGCCTACTTGGGAATAGCATCAGGACTAAGAGGAATCTGCCAGTAGCCTTTGCATAGATCGATGGTGGTCAAATACTTTGCCCCTGCCAGCCGGTCTAACAAGTCATCCACACGCGGCATGGGATACGCATCCGTCACTGTTTTCTCATTGAGCTTACGATAGTCTACACAAAACCGTGTAGTCCCATCCTTCTTGGGCACTAACACTACGCGGGATGCCCACGGACTATCTGACTCTTCAATGACCCCTAAACGCAACATCTCTTGCATCTCTTGTTGCATCCCTTCTCGTACAGACTCAGGGACGCGGAAGGGGGGTTGTCGCAGGGGGGTCTGATCCTGGGTCTCAACCTTGTGTTGTGCCAGGTGAGTGAACCCGGGTTTCCCCGAAAACATCCTCTGTCGCTGCCTCAACAACTTCTCCGCCTGCTGTCTCTCCCGGGGACCTAAGTCTTCACCCCAGTGTACCTGGTCCCATGTTTTAGACTGAGTCCTCTCCCCTAAGACATCAGGCAAGGGAAGTCCGGCTAAATCCTCTGCTTCAGGTGCACAGATGGCCACTACCTCTTCAGGGCGCTCCCGATAGGGCTTCAGCATATTCAAGTTGAACATGCGGATAACCCTGGGGTCATCACAATCGGCGACATTATAGGTGGTGTCAGCTATTTTCCCCACTACCTGGTAGGGCCCCTGCCATGCAGCTTGGAACCTGTTCTGCCTAGTGGGCTCTAACACCAGATTCTTCTGCCCTATTTCCAAGGTGTGCTCTGTGGCCCTCCGATCGTACCATACGTGCTGGCGCCGCTGGGCCACCTGCATGTTCCCACGTACAGCCTAAGACAGCTCCTGTAGGTGGTCCCGGAATTCCAGCACATAGGGTACAATAGGTACCCCTTCTATGATGCCCTCCCCTTCCCAGTGTTCTAGCACTAAGTCTAGGGGTCCCCTTACCCGTCTCCCGTATACCAGTTTGAATGGGGAGAACCCTGTGGATTCTTGGGGCACCTCTCGATAGTCAAACAGGAGGTGAGGCAAGAATTTCTCCCAGTCCCTGTAGGTCCTGGTAAAAGTCCCAATGAGTTGTTTTAATGTCCCGTTAAAACGTTCACACAACCCATTGGTTTGCGGGTGGTACGGGGAGCTTCTAATGGACTTTATGCCGCACAGCTTCCACAGTTGGTTGGTCACCTCTGCTGTAAACTGGGTACCCTGGTCTGAGATAATCTCCCGGGGAAATCCAACCTGTGAGAAAACCTGGAGCAGGGCAGCAGCCACTGTCTCTGCCAGTATGTTAGGTAATGCAACCGCCTCTGGATACCGTGTGGCATAATCTACCACTGTCAATATATACCTTTTCCCTGACGGACTGGGTTTGGCTAACGGCCCTACCAGATCGACCGCTACTCGGCTTAATGGTTCCTCCACAATGGGGAGGGGGCGTAATTTGGCCTTGCATCGATCTCCCCTCTTGCCAATGTGCTGGCAACTGTCACAGGTCTGGCAGTATTGACGAACATCATAGGTTACCCCTGGCCAAAAGAAGTTTTGTGTCAGACGGCGCCTGGTGCGACTGATGCCGAAGTGCCCGGCCAAGGGTATGTCATGAGAGATTCGCAGTAACTCCTGCCTATACTTCTTGGGAACTACCAGCTGTCGTTTTATAGTGGGGCTCGACCCTGGGTGGTGCTGCTCTGTGATCCGGTAGAGGAGTCCCTGATTCCATATAAACTGTTCTCCTTCCAGTACCCCTCTCCCCTCCTGTGCCTTCCCACGATATCCCTCCAATGAAGGATCCTCAAGTAACTCCCTCTTAAATTCATCTGGGGTGGCCCAAGAAATGTGTCTGGCTATGGGAATACGTGTAGGGCTGGGATGTCTTACCTGGGCCTCCTCTGAGTGTGATTCCGCCTCCACAGCTTGAGCTTGTCTCCGGGTGGTCACAGGATATGTCTCAGCCAGAGGGGCAACCGATAAGGCAGACAACATGGGCCCCAAGTCATTTCCCAGCAAAACGTCTGAAGGCAAATCGTCCATCAAGCCGACCTCAACAAGGCCATCCCCAACTCCCCAGTTCAGGTGAATCCTGGAAGTGGGCAGTCCATGTATGGCTCCCCCTGGTACACAGACTGCCACTGTCCGGTCTGTCTTCTCTTGGTCCCAGACGAGATGAGGCTTCACAAGGGTCAAAGTTGCTCTGGAATCTCTTAGTCCCTGCATGCGTTTCCCATTAACTCATATGACCTGTCGATGCTGTTGTCGATTATCTGCCCGGGCTGCCTGCACGGGGTCTACTTCATGCAACACTTCCTCCATGTCTTCCACCCCTTGGTTAGTTGTAGCCCCCAATGCCGGGTCAGCTTCGCCTTGGTAGCAGTGTACAGCGGCCCGGCGGAAGGTAGCTGTTCCCGCCTTTGGCCACTGTTTATGCTGAGTCCAGTTGGGACATTGTCTTTGCAGGTGGCCCAGCTGACAGCAGGTGTGGCATCGCGCCCCAGGGGAACTGTGGTAGGCCAGGTTTCTAGCTGGTCCCCCTACAATCTTCGGTGGTTTGGGGCCCTTCAGGTCCATGGGCGGACCCCTAGTGACCATCTTTGATCCGGACAACTGAGGCCTCCTGGCGTCATGATGTTCATCGGCCAGATGAGTGGCTTCCTCAAGAGTCATTGGCCACCTGTCCCGAAGCCATTCCTGTGTCTCAGGGTTTAGTCCATTAAAGAATCGTTCTAACAAGAAGAGCTGCATGACATCCTCCTTAGTGGTTGCTTGGCTCCCTTGTACCCACTGTAGCAGTAACCGCCGTAATTTACAGGCCCATTCAGCGTGGGTATCGGTTACTCATTTTATAAGTCCGCGGAACTCTTGGCGGTATGCCTCTGGTGTCAGCGCATACCGGGCCAAGATCACTTCTTTGATCCGCTCATAGTCCATACAGTCCTCATCAGGTACCGTGCGATAGGCGTCCGCTGCCCGGCCTGTCAGCTTGCTGGCCAGAATCTGAACCCGTTCCTCTGGCTTCACTTGATGAAGGGCACACTGCCGCTCAAAGTCCTGCAGAAAGCCATCAGTGTCTTCCTCTGCCTCCCCCAACTGTCAGAAGGCATTTTACTGGATCTTTTTGTGGCTTACTGTTGAAGGTACCTGGGCGGAGGCCAGAGCTCCCCTTGCTCGCTGACTCTCCTCTCTCCGCTCTGCCATCTCCATCTTGGCAAGCTCCGCTTTGGTCTGCTCGGCCATGTTTTCCTTCAGATCAGTACGCACATCAGCCATCGCCTCTCGTATGATCTCTACTGCAGGGTTTGGGCCATAGAACGCCAGTCTGTTCTTTACCTCCCTCTGGAATTCAGTCTCCTCCACGTTCACATTGGGGGGCGCTGCACTGTCGTGTTCCATGATGGCTGCTATCAAATCCGCTTTTGTTTTGTTGCTGGCGATTAACCCTCGGGCTTCCGCCAGATCTTTTAATGTAGTCCTCTTTAACTTCTGGTAGTTGTCTTCCATTCATACCTTTCCTCCTGTAGAAGGGATATCACATCCCACTGCTGCCACCAGTGTAACGAGGTCTACTGTGCTGACCCCTGACCCCTGACGAAGCCACCTGTAGGTGGCGACACGCGTTGGGCTTCTGCACAACCCTAACCAGGACTTTGTCTGCTTGCACACCCGCTCTGCACATCTCATCTGGGCTTCATTGGTTACCGTGCCTTGGTATGCTCAGTTTGTTAGGTCTATGTGCAGCTTTGTTATCCTTATTCAGTGCTGTCATGGCTTTGGGATTGTGATTACTTCACACTATTTACAGCTTTCCAGCCTATATATGTCAGTTCTTACTGATTGTGAGGTGCACCTACCCTTCAGGACTTAGTATACTTCGCTATTTCTCTGCTTGGGTGTTTCTATGCGGACACTTTTTGTACTAATAGGGCTCTGTTACCTCAAGTTTGTTATAGTACATTTTGACATCATCATTATATACTTGTGAGAGGGGCAGAGCTGTCTATGTAGCCATGGTGGTATTAGCCACCTTTGTCCATTAGAGTATTTAGCATTAATTGTTTAGTCCTGTGTGTGGGTTGTAGCCTTCTTATGGGCTTTTTGTATAAAGTATATGTTTTTAAATGTTTTTAACTGTCTGTATTTTTGCTACTTGTATATGGTGTCTTAATAAAGTTGTGTCTTTACTTGTGCCTTATCCATATGTGTGGTGATCCCCTTCTATGAGACCGTTTCTGTTTTTCTTGCTGTATATGTGAGGTCTACTGTGCTGTAGTACCTCTTTCAGCACCACCCGTGTTTCAGAAGGTCCACTCTGCTTTTGCTGGATTCTGAATGAAGGACGCTGGCTGGAATTCCTCGATTACGTGAGAGCATATTAAAGCTGACTGCTACTCCACGTATTTCCAGTCTAAAAGAACACACTTTATTCACAGCACACAGAATATATAACACAGATACACAGGGCAGGCCAATAGAAAAAACAGGCCAGACATACATTACAATAGCCGCAGGGGGCCGGAGCCTGCTGATATTTACTGTGGGAATTACAAAGGTGGGGGAGGTCAGAAGGAGAATATCTTGTCCCCTCTAACCAGGGGCGCAGCCTGTGGACTGATGCATTTCACATGGAACCTATTATACATAATATATACTGCATAACATATTCTTGGTGCTGGGGGTTTTGTAACAGTTAGATTTTCCAAAAAATGAGGAAGTTAGGTGGAAGAGGCCGTGGGCGGTGGTTGCGAGCTGGTACTGAAAGTGGTTGTGCTGCATCTGGTGGTAGTGGCAAAAGCACAATAGCACCTAAGGCTGGAGGTGTTGAGCCAGCGTCATCGTCTGGCTACACAAGGCCTCGAAGGCTCCCTTATCAGGGAGTAGGAAACGACTTTTAAAGCCGGAGCAGCAGGAAAAAGTTTTGGCTTTCCTTGCTGACTCAGCCTCAAGCTCTTTGGCCTCCTCTTCAGAAAGTTCCAAATATAAAAGCAGCGAGTCGTCAGTGGATGCTCCCGGTCAGGAAAAAGACGTTTCCTTGTGTCCTTCACCCAAACCAAAAGTGAAGGATGCGTCAAGCAACACTATAGGTTACTCCATGGAGCTCTTTACACATACCGTGCCTGGGTTAGAACAGGAAATTGTTACTTCCCATTACAAGATGAATCGGACATGGAGTGCACTGATGCACAGCCACAGCTAGTTTATAATGCTGTTCCATTGACTCAGATCACTACATTGCCCTCGCAGTGTACTGAGCCAGAATCTGACCCTGATGAGACTATGGTGCCGAAGTCGGTGGTCAGCCGAAACAAAGCTATGCCGCCTGTTTAGTCCTGTTACCAATTTTGAACTGCATTTAGCCTACTTTATTATTTGGGCCTATATCTGTGTTTCTTCCTCATCCTGCCCATTGCCCAGTCACTGCTAGATGAGTCTGCTGGTACAGTGACCCAGACCACTACATTCCCCTTGCACTCTTCACAGCCTGAATCTGACCTTGCTGAAAGTCAGGTTCCCCTTCCCGCATAATATGCCACCTTACATGGGGACAAAGAGGAAGGTGTAGATGAAAGTGCAGGTTCATTCATCAGGTGAGGGGGCATACTCGTTGGCGACATCACTGGCACAGGGCCCCTCATAGTACGCAAAAGTGTCTCTGGCAGTGGGAAGCGCCACCCACCGTCAAACACACCGCCATACTATGAGGGGCCCTGTGCCAGTGCCAAGTGCCAACGAGTGGGCCCCCCCTGCTTGCTCAGGATCAAAGCACTTGCAAAGTTGAAATACTTACCTCTCCCTGGTCCACCGCTGTGACGTATTCCGCGTTTCCTGGGCCCACGGAAATCTTGAGCCAGCCCTACCCCCCCCACAACTTTAGCCAAATGACCCCCTGTTTTCAATGCCTAACTATTATTATTAAGTAAACTAAGAGTGGTAAGCTTAAGAGATAAGAATTGATGTTTTGGGCATTAAAATGGGCACTGTAGGTGTTTTCCTGGCCTCCACTCACTGCCGACTTTGATTCCCCATTGACTTCCATTGGGTTTCGTGTTTCGGTCAGCCCCGGACTTTTTGAAATAATCGGCCGATTTCACCCGACCCGAGTTTTGACAAAGTCGGGTTTCGCGAATCCTGACTTGATCCTAAAAAAGTAAAAGTCGCTCAACTCTAGTAACAACCATTTTGGCGATGACTGTGCTTCCTGTATTTACTATGAAACAAATACATCTTAAAGAATTGATAAATCGATATTAAACTGTTTTCTTGATAATTTAATTTACATTATAAATGGCTAATTATTCTGATGATGCAGTATCTATTGTACCTGTACCATATCTACAACATCACAATCTGCAGAACAGATTCTTTTTCAATTGTGTCATTTCACTAAGTCATAAAGATGGAGAGGATTAGGGTTGAGCGACTTTAAGTTTTTTAGGGTCAAGTCGGGTTTCGCGAAACCCGACTATCTCAAAAGTCGAGCCGAGTGAAATCCGCCAATTATCGCGAAAAGTCGGGGATCGACCGAAACACGAAACCCAATGCAAGTCAATGGGGAAACACAGTCGGCAGTGAGTGGAGGCCAGGAAAACACCTACAGTGCCTATTTTAATGGCAAAAACATCCATTCTTGGTACTGAAGCTTGTCAATCTTAATTTACCTTATAATAATAGTTAGGCATTGGACATTGGGGGTCATTTGGCTAAAGTTGTGGGGGGTATGGCTGGTTCAAGTATTTAGTGGGCCCAGGAAACGTGGACCACGTCACGGCTGTGGAGCAGGGAGAGGTAAGTATTTCAACTTTGCAAGTGCTGTGATCCTGAGCAAGCAGGGGGGGCCCACTCATTCGCATTGGCACTGGCACAGGGCCCCTCAAAGTACGGCGGTGTGTTTGCACGGCGGGGGCGCCTCCCACCGGCAGCGACCCTTTTGCGTACTATGAGGAGCCCTGTGCCAGTGACGTAGCCAACGAGTATTTCCCCCCCACCTGATGAAGGAACCTGCACTTTCATCTGCACCTTCCTCTTTGTCCCCGTGTAAGGTGGTATAGTATGCGGAAAGGGGAACCTCACTTTCAGCAGGGTCAGAATCTGGCTGTTTAGCATGCAAGGGGAATGTAGCGGTCTGGGTCAATGTACCAGCAGAGTCATTTAGCACTGGCTGGGCAATGGGCAGGATGAGGAGGAAACACAGATATAGTTCCAAATACAAAAGTAGGCTAACAGCAGTTCAATATTGGTAACAGGACTAAACAGGTGGCATTGCTTTGTTCAGTGGAGGACAACTGTAATGAGAGGCTGACACAGTGAGTAGGCCCAAATCAGTAAGTAGTCTAAATGCAGTTCAAAATTTCAAAATTGGTAACAGTAGTAAACAGGCGGCACTGATTTGTTCAGTGGAGGAGAACAGCAAGGAGCGGCAGACACCGTTAGTAGGCTCCAACCAAACTAGTAGGCGAAATGCAGTGTAATATTAACAACTACTTAACGAGAGCCTGAAAATGGAAGTTCAGGACAGGAAACCAGGAGAGCAGCAAGGAGCGGCAGACACCGTTAGTAGGCCCCAACCAAACTTGGAGCCCCACTGCATTTGTTCCATTTAACAACTATTTAACAAGAGCCTGAAGATAGAAGGTCAGGAAAGGCAACCTGGAGAACACCTTGGAGCGGCAGACACTGTTAGTAGGCCCCAACCAAACTAGTAGCCCCACTGCAGTTTTAAAATTCCAATAGGCTGAAAACCTGACAATTGCAGGTCATTTTTTTAAAGAGGACAGCTGTATTAAGTGGCACAGACAGACACTGCTAGTAGGCCTTACACTACAAAGTTGTTTCGAAGCAGGTTTAAAAAAGGTTACATGGGTACACAGGCAGCATTGGTGTGGTCAGTGGAGGGCTATTGGAAGGATGGACCACAGACAGACTTAGTAGGCCTAAAATGAAAAAAGTAGGCTCTATGCAGTTTCAATTATCTTGCAGGGGTACACAGGCAGCATTAGTGTGGTCAGCGGAGGACTATCGGAAGGAGGGACCGCAGACATACTTAGTAGGCCTAACATAAACAAAAAGTAGGCTCAATGCAGTTTCAATTATCTTGCAGGGGTACACAGGCAGCATTGGTGTGGTTAGCGGAGGACTATTGGAAGGAGGGACCGCAGACAGACTTAGTATGCCTAAAATAAGAAAAGTAGGCTCTATACACTTTTAATTAGGTTCCAGGGGTACACAGGCAGCATTGGTGTGGTCAGCGGAGGACAATTGGAAGGAGGGACCGCAGACAGACTTAGTAGGCCTAACATTAAAAAAGTGGGCTCTATGCACTTTTATTTAGGTTTCAGGGGTACAAAGGCAGCATTGGTGTGGTCAGCGGAGGGCTTGTTTGGTTGCCAATATTTGTTCAAGGTTCTCATGTGGCATGATGTTTTGCAGTTTCCCCTTATAGCGTGAATCCAGGAGGCAGGCCAACCAGTAATCATCATCGGTCATCATTTTTATAATGCTGGGGTCCCTTTTTAGGATACCCAAGGCATAATCCGCCATGTGGGCCAATGTTCCAGTTGTCAATTCACTGCTGGTGCTGGGTTGAGGAGCACTTTCGGGCAAATCAATGTCACTTGCCTCCCTCAAAAACCCTGAACCTGGCCTTGCAACGCCACCAGTTTCTATTGCCCCCTGAGAAGCTTCCTCATCCAAAAAATACTCATCCCCATCATCCTCCTTGTCCTCCTCCTCTTCGACCACCACCTCTTCTAGTAGACTTCCCTGACCAGACACTGGCTGACTGTCATCATGGCTTGCCTCGTCCTCGGCTGCAGACGCCTGCTCCTTTATGTGCATCAAACTTTGCATCAGCAGACGCATTAGTAGGATGCTCATGCTTATTATGGCGTTGTCTGCACTATCCAGCTGTGTGCATTCCTCAAAACACTGATGACTTGACAGAGGTCTTGTAGCTTTGACCACTGCACACCAGACAACTCCATGTCTGCCATCCAACTGCCTGCCCGTGTATGTGTATCCTCCCACAAATACATAACAGCACGCCTCTGCTCGCACAGTCTCTGAAGCATGTGCAGTGTGGAGTTCCACCTTGTTGCAACGTCGATGATTAGGCGATGCTGGGGAAGGTTCAAAGATCGCTGATGGTTCTGCATATGGCTGGAGTGTACGGGGGAACGGCAGATGTTCGAGCAAAGTCTGCGCACCTTCAGGAGCAAGTCGGGTAACCCCGGATAACTTTTCAGGAAGCACTGCACCACCAGGTTTAAGGTGTGAGCCAGGCAAGGAATGTGTTTCAGTTGGGAAAGGGCTATGGCAGCCATAACATTCCTTCCGTCATCACTCACTACCTTGCCTGCCTCAAGATGTACACTGCCCAGCCATGACTGAGTTTCTTACTGCAAGAACCCGGACAGAACTTCCGCGGTGTGTCTGTTGTCACCCAAACACTTCATTGCCAATACAGCCTGCTGACTCTTGCCACTAGCTGTTCCATAATGGGACACCTCGTGTGCAACAGTGGGAGCTGCGGATGGAGAGGTCGTACGACTGCGGTCTGTGGACGAGCTCTTGCTTCTGCTGGAGGACGAAGAGGAGGAGGAGGGGGGGCGAACGCCTACAGCCAACTGTTTCCTAGACCGTGGGCTAGGCAGAACTGTCCCAATATTGCTGTCCCCTGTGGACCCTGCATCCACCACATTAACCCAGTGTGCCGTGATGGACACGTAACGCCCCTGCCTACTGGTCCATGCATCTGTTGTCAGGTGCACCTATCTACTCACAGATTGCCTGAGTGCATGGACAATGCGGTCTTTAACATGCTTGTGGAGGGCTGGGATGGCTTTTCTCGAAAAGAAGTGTCGACTGGGTAGCTCGTAGCGTGGTACAGCGTAGTCCATCAGGGCTTTGAAAGCTTCGCTTTCAACTAACCGGTAGGGCATCATCTCTAACGAGATTAGTCTAGCAATGTGGGCATTCAAACCCTGTGCATGCGGATGAGAGGATGAGTACTTCCTTTCCTAACGAGAGTCTCTTGTAGGGTGAGCTGGACTGGAGTGCTGCATATGGTGAAACTAGCGGGGGTGATAGTGGACATGGCAGACTGAGAGAGGGTTGGTGATGGTATTCTTGCTGTTGGCCTACATACAGTGTTTCCTACCAAGAACCTGGTTATTCCCTGATTGCTTTGGCCTTGCGACGAAACCTCCACATTTGCTGCAGGTGGTGTGGTAAACGGTGGGCTTACAATGAGGGAAGGGATGTTGCATTGCTGACTAGCTTCATTGTGAGAGGGTGCAACAACGTTAAGGGACGTTTGGTAGTTAGTCCAGGCTTGCAAGTGCATGGTGGTTAAATGTCTACGCATGCAACTTGTATTTAGATTTTTAACATTCTGACCTCTGCTGAAGGTCCTTGAGCATTTCTTACAGATGACTTTGCACTGATCATTTGGATCTTGGTTAAAAAAATGCCAGACTGCACTCTTTCTACTATCGGATACCTTTTCAGGCATTGCACACTGAGCTACTTTAACCGGATGGCCACACTGTCCTACAACTGGTTTTAGTTTTGCCACACATTTTTGGCCAGATATGGGCCTGCCAGATGGAACCTGTTGCGATGTTGATGCCTGCTGCGGCTCCTCCTCTGCTTCAGAGCTACTGCCGGCTGCACCCTGTTCCCCCAATGGCTGCCAATCGGGGTCAACAACTGGGTCATCTATGACCTCCTCTTCTATGTCCTGTGCACCTTCCTCTGTGTCACCGTGTAAGCCGGTGCTATAGCGTTCGTGATGGGGCTCCATAGTCTCATCTGGGTCAGATTCTGGCTCAGTACACTGCGAGGGCAATGTTGTGAACTGAGTCAAAGGAACAGCATTATAATCTGGCTGTCGCTGTGCATCTGTGCACTCCATGTCCGATTCATCTTGTAATGGGCATGGCCTGTTAACAATTTCCCTTTCTAACCCAGGAACGGTATGTGTAAAGAGCTCCATGGAGTAACCCGTTGTGTCACCTGACGCATCCTTCTCTGTTGTTCTGGGTGAAGAACGCAAGGAAGCGACTTGTCCCTGACCGGTAACATCCACTGACGACACGCTGCTTTTACATTTTGCACTTTCCGAAGAGGAGGCAAAAGAGCTAGAGGCAGAGTCAGCAAGGAAAGCCAAAACTTGTTCCTGCTGCTCCGGCTTTAAAAGCGGTTTTCCTACTCCCAGAAAAGGGAGCGTTCAAGGCCTTGTGTAGCCAGACGATGACGGTGGCTGAACAACTTGAGACTTAGGTGCTATGTTGCTTTTCCCATGACCACCTGATGCTCCACCACCACTACCATCATTACCAGCTGGCAATGACCGCCCACGGCCGCGACCTCTTCCACCAGTCTTCCTCATTCTTGGAAATATGTAACCAAACTAACAAATGGTATTTGGTACTGTAAAACCAGTTACAAGGTGGACCCAAAATTGTCGTGAATTTAAATCTCCCTTTATAGGTGTGTGAGACTGCAGGGATCATCAGGCCTACTGTATTACAGTACACAGTTTCAGTGGCAGACAGTGGCTGACAGATATGCCACTAACAGGACTGACACAGATGCACACACTGGAAATAAAAATCTCCCCTTCTTTTTTTATATGGAAGACTAGTGAATAAATCTGGCCCACTGTTTTACAGTTTTGTTTCTGTGGCAGAAAATGACAGACAGATACCACAGACTGGACTGGCAGAGATGCACAGATTTGCCAATATTAATCTCCCCTTTTTTTATATGGAAGACTAGTGAATAAATCTGGCCCACTGTTTTACAGTATTGTTTCTGTGGCAGAAAATGACAGACAGATACCACAGACTGAGTAAACAATGAAGGACAGCATCCAATCCAGGTGAAAGTGTTCAAAAATGGATTCCTTTATTTGCCAAAGTGCAACGTTTCAACCCACATGGGTCTTTGTCAAGCATTGACAAAGACCCATGTGGGTTGAAACGTTGCACTTTGGCAAATAAAGGAATCCATTTTTGAACACTTTCACCTGGATTGGATGCTGTCCTTCATTGTTTACTTGTTATGTACACTTTCCATGGGGGTCCAGTGGAACTAGGACGTGCATCCACTTATCCCATGTGCTGTCGGCCATTTTGCTATTCTGTTAGATACCACAGACTGGACTGGCAGAGATGCACAGATTTGCCAATAATAATCTCCCCTTCTTTTTTTTTTTATATGGAAGACTAGTGAATTAATCTGGCCCACTGTTTTATAGTATTGTATCTGTGGCAGAAAATGACAGACAGATACCACAGACTGCATTTCAAAAACCTGACCTGCACATCCAAATATAGACTCAGTGTGAACAGGTGCTGAACCTAGAGTTGCTAACTCGTATATAGTTAAGTAAAAAAGGAAGCACACTACAGCGCTAAAACATGCAAACTTGAAAACACGAAATTTGAACTGCATTACTGCACTAGAAATATGAAAAATGAGAGCTTTTAGTGCATAAAAATGGCCAATTTTATGTGTACCTGGTAGCATCTTTACGGCATCTCTCTTATACCAGGTCCTACGCTTGCCTTACCTCGCTGAGAATAAACGTCTCCATCTGAATGGGTGCATGTGAAACCTCTTCTTAGACTAAAATTCGCTCTCTCTGTGGAGGGGTATTGGACCTGCTGTAATTAAAACACCTGAAGCTAGGGGGCGGAGTGCACGATCAGAAGGCTAGAGAATACATTTCAAAAACCTGACCTGCACATCCAAACATAGACACAGTGTGAACAGGTGCTGAACCTAGAGTCGCCAACTCATATATAGTTAAGTATACCACAGACTGGACTGGCAGAGATGCACAGATTTGCCAATATTAATCTCCCCTTCTTCTTGTTTTTATATGGAAGACTAGTGAATAAATCTGGCCCACTGTTTAACAGTATTGTTTCTGTGGCAGAAAATGACAGACAGATACCACAGACTGGACTGGCAGAGATGCACAGATTTGCCAATATTAATCTCCCCTTCTTTTTGTTTTTATATGGAAGACTAGTGAATAAATCTGGCCCACTGTTTAACAGTATTGTTTCTGTGGCAGAAAATGACAGACAGATACCACAGACTGGACTGGCACAGATGCACAGATTTGCCAATATTAATCTCCCCTTCTTTTTGTTTTTATATGGAAGACTAGTGAATAAATCTGGCCCACTGTTTAACAGTATTGTTTCTGTGGCAGAAAATGACAGACAGATACCACAGACTGGACTGGCACAGATGCACAGATTTGCCAATATTAATCTCCCCTTCTTTTTGTTTTTATATGGAAAACTAGTGAATAAATCTGGCCCACTGTTTAACAGTATTGTTTCTGTGGCAAAAAATGACAGACAGTTACCACAGACTGGACTGGCAGAGATGCACAGATTTGCCAATATTAATCTCCCCTTCTTTTTGTTTTTATATGGAAGACTAGTGAATAAATCTGGCCCACTGTTTTACAGTATTGTTTCTGTGGCAGAAAATGACAGACAGATACCACAGACTGGACTGGCACAGATGCACTGATTTGCCAATATTAATCTCCCCTTCTTTTTTTTATGGGAGACTAGTGAATACATCTGGCCCACTGTTTTACAGTATTGTTTCTGTGGCAGAAAATGACTGACAGACAGATACCACAGACTGGACTGGCACAGATGCACCGAATGGCAAAACAAATCTCCCTTTTTAGGTGTGGGACAGTGCAGAAAAATACAGGCCCACTGTTTCACACTACACAGATTCAGGGGCAGAAAGTGGCTTGAAGAAATATATTAAAAAAAAAAGGGACTCTACTACAATTAATATCTCCCTACAGTAATCTCAGAAAAGTATGGCAGGCAGCAATAAAAAGGACTGCTGCACACAAAAGTGTGGACAAACAAAGATAGCTGTGCAGAAAGGAAGGAACAACAGGATTTGTGCTTTGAAAAAGCAGTTGGTTTGCACAGCGGCGTACAAACAGCAATGCAGCTATCAGGGAGCCTTATAAGGCAGCCTAATAAAGTACAGAGCTGATGCACAGAAATCTAGCCTCCACTGTCCCTGCAAGGAAAAGGTGATGTTGGACAGTGGAAATCGCTACAGCACAAGCGGTTTGGGGGTTTATATTCTCTGCCTAACGCTATCCCTGCTTCAGAAGAAGCGGCAGCAACCTCTCCCTATGCTCAGATCAGCAGCAGTAAGATGGCTGTTGGCGTGCACGCCCCTTTATAGCCCCTGTGACTCTGCAGAAAGCAAGCCAATCACTGCCATGCTCTTTTCTAAGATGGTGGGGACCGAGATCTATGTCATCACGCTGCCCACACTCTGCGTCCTCCTTCATTAGCTGAGAAATGGCGCTGAACACGTCATATGAAACGCGACTTTGGCGCGAAGGTCGCGTACCGCATGGCCGATCCCATGCTGGGATCGGATTGTGTTTCATGAAACCCGACTGTGCCAAAAGTCAGCTACTTATGAAAATAACTGATCCATTTCGCTCAACCCTAGAGAGGATGATTATGTGAGTAACAGAACCCTGATTCTCCAATTCTCATGCTATGGACACCATGTTATTTATATAAAGTATCAAGGAAAGGAATTTCATTGATGCAATCTGTGCAGCCGCATGGTGGTTAAAAGGCTAAGGGGCACATTTTCATATCTAAAGAAGGAGGAGTTGTACATTATGATGAGCTATTGGACTGCAAAATAAATTGTATATTGTTCTGGCACAAAAGTTCTCTTCTGTCTGCTCCTGGAAAGTACAATCCAAGGTTAATGGGACATGCAGACACTGTGTCATGAATGGATGACCATCATCAAGTCCAGGCAGGTTTCTTGTAGACCACAAGCCAATGCAGGTTAATTCTGAGTTGGCCCCAATGCAGGAAATTTCAGTCCTGCTCGTAGACTTACAGGAAACGACAAAATGGTGTGCCAGATCACAAAAATAATAGGGACAATTTTTGGATACTTTTTAATTTTCTTATTTTTATTACAGTTCTTTGCTTAATATTATTGAACATGTTGTTGTTTACCACCGGATACCATAGCTGTAAATGTTGAAATCACTTTGTCATTTCTAAGACTATGTTTGCATTAAAGAGCTAGAAAGGGATTTAACAATAAAAAGAAGAGAGTAATAGTCTATTAATAATACAAATATTTAGTTGACGAGGAGCACTGCTGTACAATCTCGTCAGGCATACCGTGTAAGCGGAATACATGTTTAACAACAACGCCGCCAAGGTCAGTGCAAAAGGAAACAGTGGGAGAGGCACTAAATGGACCCTCTTGGACAAATGATTGGCAACTACCCAAATAACAGTGCAGCCACGGGACTTGGGTAAGCCTACCACAAAGTCCATGCCGACCATCTCCCAGGGCCTATCTGCCACCGATACGGGGTAAAGTAACCCAGCAGGCAGTTGTCGAGGAGACTTATTCTTGATGCAAGAAACGCACACCCGAATATAGTCTCCTACGTAATGAGCTGTATGTGGCCACCAGTATGTCCTCGCCAGAAGCACAGATGTAGTTTTGAAACCGAAATGTCCACCCACCCTGGATGAGTGAGCCCAAGGAGAGCCTTCAGTCACAAATTAGATGGCACGAAAGTCTTGCCCGGGGGCACATACTCTAGCGCCACTGGAGTTACAGTTCTCAGACTCTCAGAGGACTCCTCCTCCACTGATGACACCACAGAGAGGGAGAGAGCGTCAGTGTGAATGCTCTTCTCCCTGGATAGGAAATGAAGGGAGAAGTGGAAGCAGGAAAAGAACTGGGACTATCTAGCCGGGCGAGAATTTAGCTGCCGGGCTGTTTGCAGATACACCAAATTCTTGTGGTCAGTGTAAACTTGGAAGGGAAAGCAAGCCCGCTCCAGAAGGTGTCTCCACTCTGAAAAGGCCAACTTCATTGCTAGCAACTCCCTGTCCCCGATGGAATAATTCCTCTCTGCCGGAGTGAAGGTCTTGGAGAAAAAGAAACATTGATGCTTCCGACCCTGAGCGTCCTTTTGAAAGAGGACCGCTCCAGCACCGACGGATGAGTCATCCACCTCTATAATGAAGGGCTTATCTACATCGGGACAATGCAAAATGGGAGAGCTAGCAAAATGGGACGTAACAGATAAGAAGGCCTTGGAGACCTCCTCCGACCACAATTTGGGATTTGAACCCTTTTTGGTGAGTGCTACCAAGGAATCTACCAATGTTAAGAAGTAGGGAATGAACTGGCGATGATAATTAATGAACCCCATAAAGCGCTGCACCGCTTTGAGAGAATAAGGTCCCTGCCAGTCCATCACTGCTTGTAGCTTGGCAGGATCCATAGCTAATTATCGGGCTGAGATGATATAGCCCAGGAAAGGCAAGGACTCCTGCTCAAACACACACTTCTCAAACTTGGCATAGAGGGAGTTTGCCCATAGGAGGTCGAAGACTCTGCAAACATCTCTCCGGTGGGAATATATATCTGGAGAGTAGATGAGAATATCATTCAGATAGACTACCACCAAGGTGGAGAGCATATCCCGGAAGATATAATTAAAAAGTCTTGGAAGATGGTTGGGGCATTACAAAGCCCAAAGGGCATCACCAGATATTCATAGTGCCCATCCCTGGTATTGAAAGCCATCTTCCATTCGTCCCCCTCACAGATGCAAATCAGATTGGAAGCACCCCGTAGATCTAGCTTAGTAAATACCCTCGACCCTTGTAGTCTATCAAAGAGCTCAGATATTAAGGGCAGAGGGTACTTATTCTTAACGTTGATGGCATTAAGACCCCTGCAGTCAATGCATGGACGCAATTCTCTGTTCTTCTTTTGTACAAAGAAGAACCTCGCCCCATGCAGGTTACACTGACTTCCTAATGAATCCTCTTGCCAGATTCTCCTGGATGTATTGTGAAATTGCCTCCATCTCTGGGAGAGACAGTGGATAGACGCGCCCCCTGGGAGGCT
Source organism: Ranitomeya imitator (assembly GCF_032444005.1). Taxonomy (NCBI): domain Eukaryota; kingdom Metazoa; phylum Chordata; class Amphibia; order Anura; family Dendrobatidae; genus Ranitomeya; species Ranitomeya imitator. The sequence goes on from NC_091286.1 coordinate 207,183,920, forward strand.
CTGCCCCTGGCAGGAGATCAATAGAACAGTCATAGGGGCGGTGAGGCGGAAGAGTCTAGCAGAATCTCCTCTATTCCCTCAGGAATGAAGAAAAGGGAAATGAACTCCTGATGGATTGGAGACACAGATAACGTAAACAGGATAGTCTGGTGAGTAATCTGTGAGGGCAGTGTCGACCCATTCACCACTCTTACGGTCACTGGTTTGGGTAACATAGCCAGGGGTATGGCATTCTGTTGGGCGAAGGCAGAGGACGTGAAATTTTCCCTCCGCCCCGGAATCCACACAAAGGTCTACCGTAAAAGTGGAAGGTCCAAAAGTAATTGTCCCCTTGAAGGACAATTTGGAGGAACAACGCTGTGTCTAGTGAACCTCCTCCAACAGTCACTAGACGCGGTCGTTTCCCTGCCACTGTGAACATTTCTTGGTATAATGTCCTGACTGCTGGCATACATTACAGACCATGGATATTCGAGCAGCTGAAACTTAGGACTCACTCAATAAACCTCCATGGCCTCATAGGGCTCGAACGCCTGAATGGGAGACTCCAGAGGCCTGGCAAAGATAGGTGCCAACTGAAACCTCTGCCTACACTGGGGTTGCTTTAACCCTTGCTCATGAAAACGGAAGTCAATGCAAGTGGATATAGCTATTAGCTCCTCCAGTGTGGCGGGAATCTCCCTTGTGGCCAAGGCGTCCTTCACATAATCAGCCAGTCTCTCCAGAACACCGGAATAAGGACTTTCTCTGGCCACTCCAGCTCAGATGCCAAGGTTCGGAAGTGGATGGTAAAATGACTGACCATAAACAAACCCTGTGTTAATGCCAGTAGTTGGAGCACCGAATCATGGGTGACACGAGGTCCCAGAAAGACCTGTTTCAGAGAGTCCAGGAACCTTGGAGCACTCTGCACCACAATTGTCACGTTCCCACAGCGGAGCGGCGTTGCACACTCCAATGCCCTGCCCAACAACAGGCATACTATAAATCCCACCTTCGCCCGCTCCATAGGAAAACGTGCAGCCAGGAGCTCAAGGTGTATGGCACACTGACTTACGAATCCCCGACACCGTTCACAGTCACCAGTAAACTTATTAGGTAGCAGTAGATAAGGTCATAGCAGGGGTAGCAGTGGACAAACTAGCTGCAGCTATGCTAGCAGCCTGAACAGCGACTGCGGTAACATCCACACTCAAGATCTGCCAACCTACCTTCCAGCTGCTGGATGTACCTGTGTAAATGCTGTTTGTCCGCCGTTACAAGCCAGACACTTGAGCTAGTGTAATGTTAGGACTGGCGGAACGCACCAAATATTACTTAGAGGCGATATAAGATGCGTTCGCAGTCCGGGGTCCACTGTGCAGAAAAGACACCTGCTGTTCGGTAATGATGGACTATATGGTGGTGTTAAGAGAAGACACACACAGGTTAGCTTCACCCGGTATGAAGGAAATGAATCCTGTTGCATCACAGGGCCGTGACACCACAGAGAGCGTAAGCAAGGAGTCACAGAACTCTGCCCCAAGACTCAGGGTAAGAGTCCCTCTAGACCTCTTGCGCTCGATATGGCTACAGTGGTGTCAGGGAAAAAACTAAACTAAATAGATTTAGCATACTGGGTGCATGCAGCGCCGCTCTGGCCGACACCACTAACCGCCCTAACTAGGGACTGGAAAGAGCACAGGTTGATCATGGTGCCGTACTGGCTAATTCTGCTAATGGATTCTGTGAGATTCTGCCTTGTGCTGGATGGCACTAACTGGTGCTAGGCAGCTCCAACATTCGCGAGCATTCAACAACTCTAGGAATGGGAATGATTCAGAGCTTTCACCAGAACAAGTATACATCCACACACACACAATAACTGGTTTACACTAGCGCTTGGCCAAGCGGACATGTGAACCTTTTATAGTAGTAGTGCTCCGGGACCTTCCAGATGGTCCAATAAAAGTCGCAACAGGACCTGAGCATGTGACCCCAATGGGAGGTCATCTCGGGGGCATGCTCTGTATGGGGACATCAGGACTTAGTCCCAAAAATGCTTGCTTGCTGCTGATCAGTGCTGGCTACAAAGGCAGAGCTTGGAAAGACAGCAGTAACTAAGCGCACAGTATCAACTTGAGCTAGACGCTGGGATAGACGTCTCTGCTGAGCAGGCTCCACTGCGGCTGGAGGAGAATGGGAAACTGCAGCGGACATGGTTCAAGATTCCCCCTGTGCAGCGGAGGGAACTCAACACCTATCATAGAGTTGCCTGAAACAGTAGCTTTTAAAAAAAACAAAAAAACAAATTGCTCTATATAGGCGCATGCAGATCGGAGTCCAGGTTTTCCTGTATCCAGGGTTAAAATTCACTTTGGCTAGCTGTCAGTTTAAGTAGTTATCATATAACCACTCAATTGCAATTGGTATACTTTGTCACTTGATGATTGGCTTCTCTTCCTAATTGCCTCAATATTCAGTGGAAAACTAGAGCCCCTGAGAGGAAGAGTTGCTAGTTGGCATATTACTGGTTGAAAATATGAGTGGTCACGTGATGACTGAAACTGGCAAGCATAGGCACATCCTGATATTGAGTATATTACACACTGTTAGGATTTGGCATGCAACAATGCTTGCTAAAAATTAGCTTTGGTCCAGAAAACTCCATAAATCTATGGATCCTGGCTTATATGTTAAACAGCACTTTGCAAACTTCAAATGGACAAAGGATTTTCCAAAATTGTTTGTTTATTTGAAAGGCTTGCAGACATGTAAAGTAACAAACTCAGTTATATTCACCCTCTACAGTTCAAGCGTTGCCTTTCCATTTCTGCTATAGAATTTGTTGACAAGCTTTAGTGTTGATGCCATGACGGTAGCATTGCCACCCAAACACTAGGCACTAGCTTTTGAGTTCAATGATTGGCTAGATTGGTTTAATGAAAAGAAAAAATTGAATGGCACTAAGAAAAAGTGTACTCACTGGTGGAGACGGTGAATTCTGAGTCAACAACACCACAGCCGGCGTATGCATGGTCATTGAGGTGATTGCTTGAAGACACATGTGTGGTAATCCGAAACAAAGAGAAAGTAGCTGCACTACTCAGTTTTTCCATGTGGTAAAAAACTTTTGTCCTTTATTCAATTAAACATAGCATGGACAAGGTAAAGAGGACAGGACAACTGCAGGAAAGCAGTTAACAAAAGAGGACTACGGCTGTTTCATGCATTACACGCTTCAGTGAGTCTTGCACTATCACAGCTGACATCCGACACTATGTGCCAGGACCGGTCACGGATCAAACATGATTGCAGGTGGCTTGCAAGCGCCTGCTCAGAGCAGGTGCCGGCAAGCCTCCTGCAGTTTCCTGTCAGATCGCTGATCTGACACAGTGCATTGTCCCTAGTGTGGGACATCATGGTAAAGTAAAAAAGTTGAAAATTTTTTTTTACATGTGTAAAAAAAAAACTAATTAAATAAAAAATTAAAAAATATTATTCCAATAAATACATTTCTTTCTGTAAATATATAAAAAACAATACAAGTACACATATTTAGTATCGCCGCGTCCGTAACGACCTGGCTTATAAAACTGTCCCACTACTTAACCCCTTCAGTGAACACCGTAAAAAAAAAAAAAAGGCAAAAAACAAAGCTTTTTCAACATATCGCCGAAAAAAAAGAGGAATAACACGCGATAAAAAAGATAGATATAAATAAACATTGCATCGCCGAAAACGTCATCTTGTCCCGCAAAAAATGAGCTGCCATACAGCATCATCAGCGAAAAAATAAAAAAGTTATAGCCTTCAGAATAAAGCAATGCAAAAATAATTTTTTCTATAAAATAGTTTTTATTGTATAAAAGCGCCAAAACATAAAAAAATATAAATGAGGTATCGCTGTAATCGTACTGACCCGAAGAAAAAAACTGCTTTATCAGTTTTACCAAACGTGGAATGGTATAAACGCACCCCCCCCCCAAAAGAAATTCACGAATTGCTGTTTTTTGTTTATTCTGCCTAACAAAAATTGGAATAAAAAGCGATTAAAAAAAGGCATGTGCCCGAAATTGATACCAGTAAAAATTTCAACTCGTCCCGCAAAAAACAAGACCTCACATGTCTCTGTGGACCAAAATATGGAAAACTTATAGCTCTCAGAATGTAGTAACACAAAAAATATTTTTTGCAATAAATAGCATCTTTTAGTGTGTGACAGCTGCCAAATATAAAAACCCGCTATAAAAACCCACTATAGATAGTAAATAAACCCCCCATTATCACCGCCTTAGTTAGGGAAAAATAATAAAATAAAAAAGTATTTATTTCCATTTTTCCATTAGGGTTAGTGTTGGTGCTAAAGTTAGGGTTGGGGCTAAAGTTAGGGTTGGGGCTAAAGTTAAGATTGGGGCTAAAGTTAGGGTTATGATTGGGGCTAATGTTAGGGTAGGGTTGGGGCTGAAGTTAGGGTTAGAGCTAAATTTATTGTTGGGGCTAGAGTTAGGGTTGGGGTTAGGGTTTGGATTACATTTGGGTTAGGGATGTGTCAGAGTTAGGGGTATGGTTAGGGTTGGGATTAGGGTTAGTGGTGTGTTGGAGTTAGGTGTGTCTTTGGGTTGGGATTAGGGTTAGGGGTGTGTTGGGGTTAGGGGTGTGGTTATGGTTGGGATTAGGGTTGGGGGTGTGTTGGGGTTAGGGGTGTGTTGGGGTTAGGGGTGGGGTTAGGGTTGGGATTAGGCTTAGGGGTGTGTTGGGGTTAGGGTTGGAGCTAGAAATGGGAGGTTTCCACTGTTTAGGCACACCAATGGCTCTGCAAATGCAGCATGACATCCGATCTCAATCCATACAATTCAGCGTTGAAATGGTAAAACTGTGCTCCTTCCCTTCCAAGCTCAGCCGTGCGCCCAAACAGTGGTATACTCCCACATATTGGGTATCAGCGTACTCAGGACAAATTGGACAACAACATTGTGGTCCAATTTATCCTGTTACCCATGGGAAAATACAAAAACAGGGGGGTTAAAAAAATCATTTTTGTGGAAAAATAAAGATTTTTTATTTTTACGGCTCTGCGTTATAAACTTTAGTGAAACACTTGGGGGTTCAAAGAGATCAGCATAATCTAGATAAGTTCCTTGGGGGTCTAGTTTCCAATATGGGGTCACTTGTGGGGGGTTTACTTTCCAAAATGGTGTCAATTTTGGGGGGTTCCACTGTTTAGGCACATCAGGGGCTCTCCAAACGCGACATGGCATCCTATCTCAATTCCAGCTAATTTTGCATTGAAAAGTCAAATGGCGCTCCTTCCCTTCTGAGCTCTGCCATGCACCCAAACAGTGGTTTATCCCCACATATGGGGCATCAGCGTACTCAGGACAAATTGTTCAACAACTTTTGGGGTTCAATTTCTCCTGTTACCCTTGGTAAAATAAAACAAATTGGATCAGAATTAAATTTTTTGTGAAAAAAAGGTAAATGATCATTTTTTTTTAAACATTCCAAAAATTCCTGTTAAACACCTGAAGGGTTGATAGGCTTCTTGAATGTGGTTTTGAGCACCTTGAGGGGTGCAATTTTTAGAATGGAGTCACACTTGGGTATTTTCTATCATATAGACCCCTCAAAGTGACTTCAAATGTGATGTGGTCCCTAAAAAATTATATAAAAATGAGAAATTGTTGGTTAAATTTTAACCCTTATAACTACCTAACAAGAAAAAATTTTGGTTCCAAAATTGTGCTGATGTAAAGTAGACATGTGGTAAATGTTGCTTATTAAGTATTTTGTGTGACATATCTCTGTGATTTGAGGGCATGAAAATTCAAATTTGGAAAGTTTCAACATTTTCGCCAAATTTCTGTTTTTTCACAAATAAGCTCAAGTAATGTCAAGGAAATTTTACTACTAACATGAAATACAATACGTCATGAGAAAACATTGTCAGAATCACCAGGATACGTTGAAGTGTTCCAGAGTTATCTACTATATAATTGTCTAAGGTCCACTTCCGTCTGTTTGTCTGTCTGTCATGGAAATCCTGCGTCGCTGATTGGTCGCGGCCCGAGGTCGCGACCAATCAGTGACGGGCACAGTCTGGCCACGAATTGGCCCCTCCCTACTCCACTGCAGTCAGTGTCCCCTCCATACTCCCCCCAGTCAGCGCCCACATAGTGTTAACTTGACTGCCTTAGGGTATGTTCACACGTTCAGGATTTCCATCCTTTTTTTTTCAGGACAGTTTTTTTAAAAAACTGCAGCTCTTGGCAGAAAACGCAGGTCCTTTTTTTGTCCTTTTTTGATGCGTTTTTGATGCGTTTTTTGATGCGTTTTTTGATGCGTTTTTTGATGCGTTTTTTTATCCTTTTTTTACTGTGTGTTTCCTAGGAAGCTTTTTAGGGCTAAAATGGCTGAAAATACCCTAACCCTACCCCTAACCCTAACCTTACCCCTACCCCTACCCCTACCCCTAACCCTAACCCTACCCCTACCCCTAACCCTACCCCTACCCCTAACCCTACCCCTACCCCTAACCCTACCCCTAACCCTACCCCTAACCCTAACCCTAACCCTACCCCTAACCCTACCCCTAACCCTACCCCTAACCCTAACCCTAACCCTATGTTAGGGGTCGAGTTCCCGCTTCTGCACTGGGGGAATCTCGAGCCACTTCCGCTGCGGTCTCCCATTCTTGTCCAGCCGCAGTGGAGCCTGCTCAGCAAGGACGTCGGTCCCAGCGTCTTGCTCATTCTCACTCTGTTCAGAGAGTTAGTGCTGCTTCTCCAGTCTCTGCCATTAAAGTCAGTACTGGTCAGCAGCGAGCGGACTTCTCTGGGACTAAGTCCTTGTCTGCATGTACTGAGCATGCCCAGCGTAAGGTCTCCCGTTGGAGATCGAGGGTCATGTGCTCAGGCTCTGCAGCACATTCCATTGGTCCTCTTGGCAGGTCCTAGAAGGGCAAAAGTGCTGTGGCCACTTCCTGTGCTGCTCCTATATAAACTGCGCATGACCGCACGGCCATGCGCTAGTATTGTCTTGTTATTATGTGTGTGTGTAGATGGATGTATGTCGAAGGATGAAAGCTCCTAAATATCCCTCCCTAGTGTTGTTGACTGTTCGCGGATGACGGTAGCTATCTAGCGCCCGACTTGCCATCTACACGATACACACATCTCAGCGTCCTATAGCTGTGCCTGCCTGTACGGCGCCGTGCGCTTGCCTTGCGCTTTCCATACCCTAGTCTGGGTGGTTAGTGGCGTCCGTTAGTGCGGCATCGCTCGCACTCTTGTGCACATATTTGTCCTAAGGTTCTCTACACACCCAGTTGCGGTGTTACGCCAGCAAGGGTCTAATCGGGCTTCAATCCCTTCTGGGGTTAAGTCCGCTGACCACTTGCTCGCGCTCTAGTGCGGTACTGCGGTCCTGTGAGTTAACAGGATCGCTTTCTTCACGCTGGGTGAGGTTTAACCCACGCGTGTATACTTTAGTGTACCGCCATATTGTCTGCCAATTACTAGCAGCAGGTCTCCACCTGCACGGTGGACCCCGGACTGCGAACGCACCTTTATCATCTGTCTTGGTGCGTTCCGCCAGTCCTAACACCCTAACCCTACCCCTAACCCTACCCCTAACCCTACCCCTAACCCTAACCCTATTCTAACCTTAGTGAAAAAAAAAAAAAAAAAATTCTTATTTTTTTTATTGTCCCTACCAATGGGGGTGACAAAGTGGGGGGGGTGTCATTTACTATTTTTTTATTTTGATCACTGAGATAGGTTATATCTCAGTGATCAAAATGCACTTTGGAGCGAATCTGCCGGCCGGCAGATTCGGCGGGCGCACTGCGCATGCGCCCGCCATTTTGCAAGATGGCGGCGCCCAGGGAGAAGACGGCCGGACGGACACCGGGACGCCGGGTAAGTATAAGGGGGGGAGATTAGGGCACGGGGGGGGCATCGGAGCACTGGGGGGGGGGCATCGGAGCACGGGGGGGGGGCATCGGAGCACGGGGGGGCGGGATCGGAGCACGGGGGGGCAGCCACACTCCGCCCACGCACTTCCGCCCGCTCCCCCGCACTTCCTGCTGCAGCGGTTCTGCACATCAAATCGCAGTAAAACCCGCAGATATATTTTTGATCTGCGGGTTTTACTGCGATTTTGACCTCACAATGGAGGTCTATGGGTGCAGAACCGCTGCGGTTCAGGAAGAAGAATTGACATGCTCCTTCTTTTTTCCGGGAGCTATTCAGCGCGGCTTTTTTTTTACAATTTCCGGACCATGTGCACAGTGTGTCCTGTTTTCCATAGGGTACAGTGTACTGTACCCTGCATGGAAAACAGCTGCGGAACCGCAGCGGCAAAACCGCCGCGGTTCCGCGGTAAAAAACGCACTGTGTGAACATGGCCTTACACTGCGGCATAACGCTCTGTAAGGCAGCCCGTTACAGCTGCCATTAAACCTCTGTGTGACCAACTTTTTACTATTGATGCTGCCTATGCAACATCAATAGTAAAAACATATAATGTTAAAAAGAATAAAAAAATTAAAAAATTGTGCTATTCTCACCCTCCGGTGTCCACCGATGCACGCGAGCGGCAAGGCTGCCGTCAGCTTCCGTTCCCAGAGATTACGAAATTACCCAGATGACTTAGCGGTCTTGCGAGACCGCTAAGTCATCTGGGTAATTTTGCAAAGCATCTCTGGGAATGGGAAGCTGGCGGCAGCCTCGCCGCTCGCGCGCATTAGTGGATGCCAGAGGGTGAGTATATAACTATTTTTAATGTAAATTTTTTTTAACAGAGATATGGTGCCCACACTGCTGTATACTATGTGGGCTATGTTATATACTGCGTGACTGATATATACTGTATGGGCTTTGTTATTTACTGCGTGGTCTGTGTTATATGCTACATGGCTGCTATATACTACGTGGCTGCTATGTTCTACGTGGCAGCTATATACCATGTGGCTGTGCGATATACTATGTGGCTGCTACATACTATGTGGTTGCTATATACTACGTGGCTGTGCTATATACTACGTGGCTGTGCTATATATTACATACTACATGGCTGTGTTATATACTACGTGGCTGTGCTATATACTATGTGACTGTCTGTTATATAGTGCGTGGGCTGTGTTATATACTATGTGGCTGTCTGGGTTATATAGTACGTGGGCTGTGTTATAAACTACATGGCTGCTATATACTACGTGGTTACTACATACTGCGTGCCTGCTACATACTCTGCAGTTGCTATATACTATGTGGCTGTGCTATATAATATGTGGCTGTGCTATATACTACGTAACTGTGCTATATACTACATACTATATGGCTGTGTTATATACTACGTGGCTGTGCTATATACTATGTGACTGTCCGTTATACTGTGCGTGGGCTGTGTTATATACTATGTGGCTGTCTGTTGTGAATTCTGTGGCAGAGCTCCCTCCTGTGGTCACAAGTGGTACTTCGGCTGATTCTCTCTATGAGCTTCCGTTGGTGGAGGAGAGTGGTACTGCGGCTTCTGAGTTTCCTTCCTCAGGTGATGTGGTGAAGTCGTTAGGGACTGCTCTATTTAACTCCACCTAGTGCTTTGATCCTGGCCTCAAGTCAATGTTCTAGTATAGGACTTGCTTCCTCCTGGATCGTTCCTGTGGCCTGCTGCTCTGCATAGCTAAGTTCCGCTTTTGTTATTTTTGTTTGCTGTTTTTTCTGTCCAGCTTGCTTGGTTGGTTTTCTTGCTTGCTGGAAGCTCTGGGACGCAGAGGGTGTACCTCCGTGCCGTTAGTCGGTACGGAGGGTCTTTTTGCCCCCTTTGCGTGGTTGTTTGTAGGGTTTTGTGTTGACCGCAAAGTTACCTTTCCTATCCTCGCTCTGTTCAGAAAGTCGGGCCTCACTTTGCTAAATCTATTTCATCTCTACGTTTGTCTTTTCATCTTACTCACGGTCATTATGTGTGGGGGGCTGCCTTTTCCTTTGGGGTATTTCTCTGAGGCAAGGTAGGCTTATTTTCTATCTTCAGGCTAGCTAGTTTCTCAGGCTGTGCCGAGTTGCATAGGGAGCGTTAGGCGCAATCCACGGCTGCTTCTAGTGTGGTTGGAGAGGATAAGGGATTGCGGTCAGCAGAGTTCCCACGTCTCAGAGCTCGTTCTATGTTTTTGGGTTATTGTCAGGTCACTGTATGTGCTCTGACTTCTATGTCCATTGTGGTACTGAATTACTGAATCACAACAGTACTGGAGGCCCAAAGTACTAATGATTCTCAATAGAGGGAAAAAAGAAGTTCTGAGACCATTTTTTTTCTCCGCACTGTGTTTTGCCTTTTTTTTCCCCTAGACATTTGGGTGGTTCAGGACACAGGTGTAGTGATGGACATTAAAGGTCTGTCTTCATCTGTGGATCAGCTCACGGCAAGAGTACAAAATATTCAAGACTTTGTGGTTCAGAATTCTATGTTAGAACCAAGAATTCCTATGCCTGACTTGTTTTTTGGAGATAGAACTAAATTTCTGAGTTTCAAAAATAATTGTAAACTATTTCTGGCTTTGAAACCTCGCTCCTCTGGTGACCCAGTTCAACAAGTTAGGATCGTTATTTCTTTTTTACGTGGCGACCCTCAGGACTGGGCATTTTCTCTTGCGCCAGGAGATCCTGCATTAAGTAATATTGATGCGTTTTTCCTGGCGCTCGGATTGCTGTACGATGAACCTAATTCAGTGGATCAGGCAGAGAAAAATTTGCTGGCTCTGTGTCAGGGTCAGGATGAGATAGAGGTATATTGTCAGAAATTTAGAAAGTGGTCCGTACTCACTCAATGGAATGAAGGTGCGCTCGCAGCTATTTTCAGAAAAGGTCTCTCTGAAGCCCTTAAGGATGTCATGGTGGGATTTCCTATGCCTGCTGGTCTGAATGAGTCTATGTCTTTGGCAGTTCAGATCGGTCGACGCTTGCGTGAGCGTAAATCTGTGCACCATTTGGCGGTATTATCTGAGCATAAATCTGAGCCTATGCAGTGCGATAGGACTTTGACCAGAGTTGAACGGCAATAACACAGACGTCAGATTGGGCTGTGTTTCTACTGTGGTGATTCCACTCATGCTATCTCTGATTGTCCTAAGCGCACTAAGCGGTTCGCTAGGTCTGCCACCATTGGTACGGTACAGTCAAAATTTCTTTTGTCCGTAACCTTGATCTGCTCTTTGTCATCTTATTCTGTCATGGCATTTGTGGATTCAGGCGCTGCCCTGAATTTGATGGACTTGGAGTATGCTAGGCGTTGTGGGTTTTTCTTGGAGCCCTTGGAGTGTCCTATTCCATTGAGAGGAATTGATGCTACGCCTTTGGCCAAGAATAAGCCTCAGTACTGGACCCAGCTGACCATGTGCATGGCTCCTGCACATCAGGAGGTTATTCGCTTTCTGGTGTTGCATAATCTGCATGATGTGGTCGTGTTGGGGTTGCCATGGCTACAAGTCCATAATTCAGTATTAGATTGGAAATCCATGTCTGTGTCAAGCTGGGGTTGTCAGGGGGTACATGGTGATGTCCCATTTCTGTCTATTTCGTCATCCACCCCTTCTGAGGTCCCAGAGTTCTTGTCTGATTACCGGGATGTATTTGATGAGCCCAAGTCCGATACCCTACCTCCGCATAGGGATTGTGATTGTGCTATCGATTTGATTCCTGGTAGTAAATTCCCAAAAGGTCGACTGTTTAATTTATCTGTGCCTGAGCACGCCGCTATGCGGAGTTACGTGAAGGAGTCCTTGGAGAAGGGGCATATTCGCCCGTCATCGTCGCCATTAGGAGCGGGGTTCTTTTTTGTGGCCAAGAAGGATGGTTCGCTGAGACCTTGTATAGATTACCGCCTTCTAAATAAGATCACAGTTAAATTTCAGTACCCCTTGCCGCTGTTATCTGATTTGTTTGCTCGGATTAAGGGGGCTAGTTGGTTCACCAAGATAGATCTTCGTGGTGCGTATAATCTAGTGCGTATTAAGCGAGGCGATGAATGAAAAAAACTGCATTTAATACACCCGAGGGCCATTTTGAGTGCCTAGTAATGCCATTCGGACTTGACAATGCTCCATCAGTGTTTCAGTCCTTTATGCATGACATCTTCCGAGAGTACCTGGATAAATTCCTGATTGTATACTTGGATGATATTTTGGTCTTCTCGGATGATTGGGAGTCGCATGTGAAGCAGGTCAGAACGGTGTTTCAAGTCCTGCGTGCTAATTCTTTGTTTGTGAAGGGATCAAAGTGTCTCTTTGGTGTTCAGAAGGTTTCATTTTTGGGGTTCATTTTTTCCCCTTCTACTATCGAGATGGACCCTGTTAAGGTCCAAGCCATCCATGATTGGACTCAGCCGACATCTCTGAAAAGTCTGCAAAAGTTCCTGGGCTTTGCTAATTTTTATCGTCGCTTCATCTGCAATTTTTCTAGCATTGCTAAACCATTGACCGATTTGACCAAGAAGGGTGCTGATGTGGTCAATTGGTCTTCTGCTGCTGTGGAAGCTTTTCAGGAGTTGAAGCGTCATTTTACTTCTGCCCCTGTGTTGTGTCAACCAGATGTTTCGCTTCCATTCCAGGTCGAGGTTGATGCTTCTGAGATTGGAGCAGGGGCTGTTTTGTCGCAGAGAAGTTCTGGTTGCTCGGTGATGAAACCATGCGCCTTCTTTTCCAGGAAGTTTTCACCTGCTGAGCGAAATTATGATGTTGGCAATCGAGAGTTGCTGGCCATGAAGTGGGCATTCGAGGAGTGGCGTCATTGGCTTGAAGGAGCTAAGCATCGCGTGGTGGTCTTGACTGATCATAAGAACTTGACTTATCTCGAGTCTGCCAAGCGGTTGAATCCTAGACAGGCTCGTTGGTCGCTGTTTTTTGCCCGTTTTGACTTTGTGGTTTCGTACCTTCCGGGCTCTAAAAATGTGAAGGCGGATGCCCTGTCTAGGAGTTTTGTGCCCGACTCTCCGGGTTTATCTGAGCCGGCGGGTATTCTCAAAGAGGGAGTAATTGTGTCTGCCATCTCCCCTGATTTGCGGCGGGTGCTGCAAAAATTTCAGGCTAATAAACCTGATCGTTGCCCAGCGGAGAAACTGTCCCTGATAGGTGGACGAATAAAGTTATCTCTGAGGTTCATTGTTCGGTGTTGGCTGGTCATCCTGGAATCTTTGGTACCAGAGAGTTAGTGGCTAGATCCTTTTGGTGGCTGTCTCTGTCGCGGGATGTGCGTTCTTTTGTGCAGTCCTGTGGGATTTGTGCTCGGGCTAAGCCCTGCTGTTCTCGTGCCAGTGGGTTGCTTTTGCCCTTGCCGGTCCCGAAGAGGCCTTGGACACATATGTCTATGGATTTTATTTCAGATCTTCCCGTCTCTCAAAAAATGTCAGTCATTTGGGTGGTTTGTGATCGCTTCTCTAAGATGGTCCATTTGGTACCCTTGTCTAAATTACCTTCCTCCTCTGATTTGGTGCCATTGTTCTTCCAGCATGTGGTTCGTTTACATGGCATTCCAGAGAATATTGTTTCTGACAGAGGTTCCCAGTTTGTTTCGAGGTTTTGGCGAGCCTTTTGTGCTAGGATGGGCATTGACTTGTCTTTTTCCTCGGCTTTCCATCCTCAGACTAATGGCCAGACCGAACGAACCAATCAGACCTTGGAAACATATCTGAGATGCTTTGTTTCTGCTGATCAGGATGACTGGGTGTCTTTTTTGCCTTTGGCTGAGTTCGCTCTTAATAATCGGGCCAGCTCGGCTACCTTGGTTTCGCCGTTTTTCTGCAACTCTGGGATCCATCCTCGTTTCTCTTCAGGGCAGGTTGAGTCTTCGGACTGTCCTGGTGTGGATACTGTGGTGAACAGGTTGCAGCAGATTTGGACTCATGTAGTGGACAATTTGACCTTGTCCCAGAAGAAGGCTCAACGTTTCGCTAATCGCAGACGCTGTGTGGGTCCCCGACTTCGTGTTGGGGATTTGGTTTGGTTGTCTTCTTGTCATATTCCTATGAAGGTTTCCTCTCCTAAGTTTAAACCTCGTTTCATTGGTCCGTATAGGATTTCTGAGGTTCTTAATCCTGTGTCTTTTCGTTTGACCCTTCCAGATTCTTTTTCCATCCATAACGTATTCCATAGGTCATTGTTGCGGAGATACGTGGCACCTATGGTTCCATCTGTTGATCCTCCTGCCCCGGTTTTGGTGGAGGGGGAGTTGGAGTATGTTATGGAGAAGATTTTGGATTCTCGTGTTTCAAGACGGAAACTCCAGTATCTGGTTAAGTGGAAGGGTTATGCTCAGAAAGATAATTCCTGGGTCTTTGCCTCTGGTGTCCATGCTCCCGATCTTGTTCGTGCCTTTCATATGGGTCATCCTGGTCGTCCTGGGGGCTCTGGTGAGGGTTCGGTGACCCCTCCTCAAGGGGGGGGTACTGTTGTGAATTCTGTGGCAGAGCTCTCTCCTGTGGTCACAAGTGGTACTTCGGCTGATTCTCTCTATGAGCTTCCGTTGGTGGAGGAGAGTGGTACTGCGGCTTCTGAGTTTCCTTCCTCAGGTGATGTGGTGAAGTCGTTAGGTGCTGCTCTATTTAACTCCACCTAGTGCTTTGATCCTGGCCTCCAGTCAATGTTCTAGTATAGGACTTGCTTCCTCCTGGATCGTTCCTGTGGCCTGCTGCTCTGCATAGCTAAGTTCCGCTTTTGTTATTTTTGTTTGCTGTTTTTTTTCTGTCCAGCTTGCTTGGTTGGCTTTCTTGCTTGCTGGAAGCTCTGGGACGCAGAGGGTGTACCTCCGTGCCGTTAGTCGGTACGGAGGGTCTTTTTGCCCCCTTTGCGTGGTTGTTTGTAGGGTTTTGTGTTGACCGCAAAGTTACCTTTCCTATCCTCGCTCTGTTCAGAAAGTCGGGCCTCACTTTGCTAAATCTATTTCATCTCTACGTTTGTCTTTTCATCTTACTCATGGTCATTATGTGTGAGGGGCTGCCTTTTCCTTTGGGGTATTTCTCTGAGGCAAGGTAGGCTTATTTTCTATCTTCAGGCTAGCTAGTTTCTCAGGCTGTGCCGAGTTGCATAGGGAGCGTTAGGCGCAATCCACGGCTGCTTCTAGTGTGGTTGGAGAGGATTAGGGATTGCGGTCAGCAGAGTTCCCACGTCTCAGAGCTCGTTCTATGTTTTTGGGTTATTGTCAGGTCACTGTATGTGCTCTGACTTCTATGTCCATTGTGGTACTGAATTACCGAATCACAACAGCTGTCTGTGTTATATAGTATGTGGGCTGTGTTATAAACTATGTGGCTGTGCTATATACTTCATGTCTGTGCTATATACTTCATGTCTGTGCTATATACTATGTGGCTGTGCTATATACTACGTGGCTGTGCTATATACTGTGTTGGCAGTGTTATATACTACGTGGGCTTTGTTATATACAATGTGACCATGCTATATACTACGTGGATGTGCTATATACTACGTGGGCAGTGTTATAAATTGCGTTGCTGTGCTATATACTACGTGGCTGTGCTATATACTACGTGGCTGCTTTATACTACGTGGTTGTGCTATATACTACGGGGCTATGTTATATACTGCGTGGGCTGTGCTATATACTGTGTGCGCTGTGCTATATACAACGTGGGCTGTGTTATATACTACGTGGCTGTGCTATAGACTACATGGCTGTGCTATATATTACGTGGCTGCTATATACTACTTGGCTGTCTGTTATATATAATGTGGGCTGTGTTATATTCTATGTGGACTGTGCTATATACTACGTGGCTGCTACGTGCCTGTGCTATTAATTAGATGGCTGTGCTATATACTACGTGGCTGCTATATACTATGTGGTTGGTACATACTGCGTGGCTGCTATATACTATGTGGCTGATATATACTACTTGGCTGTGCTATATACTACGGGCTGTGCTATATATTACATGGCTGCTATATACTACTTGGCTGTCTGTTATGTACTATGTGGGCTGTGCTATATACTACGTGGCTGCTATGTGCCTGTGCAATATACTATGTGGCTGTGCTATATACTACGTGGCTGCTATATACTACGTGGCTGCTATTTACTACATGGCTGTGCTATATACTACGTGGCTACTATATACTGCGTGGCTGTGCTATATACTATGTGCCTGTGCTATATAATACATGTCTGTGCTATATACTACGTTGCTGTGCTATATACAACACACTACGTGGCTGTGCTATATACTACATGGCTGTGTTATATACTACGTGGCTGTACTATATCCTACACCCCGAACCCCCGACATCCAGCGCCCCGAACCCCCGACATCCTGCGACGAATCAGCGACAGACGCAGTCCAGCCGCGAGTTGACGCGGGATTTAAACAATGCTTCGCTGATTGGTTAAATCAGCAATATTGGCACGGGATTTAAACACCGCTTTGGTCATTGGTCGTGCCCGGCCGGCTGCGACCAATCGGCGACAAGCGCAGACCGGCCGCGAATTGATACCAGATTTTAACTACCCTTCGCTGATCGGCCAGCCAGGCTTGACCAATCAGCCATATTGGCGCTGAATTTAACCCCCACTCACAGCGCGATGTATATACAGTACAGACCAAAAGTTTGGACACACCTTCTTCTTGTTTAAAGATTTTTCTGTATTTTCATGACTATGAAAATTGTAAATTCACACGGAAGGCATCAAAACTATGAATTAACACATGTGGAATTATATACTTAATAAGAAAGTGTGAAACAATTGAAATTATGTCTTATATTCTAGGTTCTTCAAAGTAGCCACCTTTTGCTTTGATGACTGCTTTGCACACTCTTGGCATTCTCTTGATGAGCTTCAAGAGGTAGTCACTGGAAATGGTCTTCCAACAATCTTGAAGGAGTTCCCAGAGATGCTTAGCACTTGTTGGCCCTTTTGCCTTCACTCTGCAGTTCAGCTCACCCCAAACCATCTCGATTGGATTCAGGTCTGGTGACTGTGGAGGCCAGGTCATCTGGCGTAGCACCCCATCTCTCTCCTTTTTGGTCGAATGGCCCTTACACAGCCTGGAGGTGTGTTTGGGGTCATTGTCCTGTTGAAAAATAAATGACCTGAAATAACAAGCACTTTTCACCTATTGTGTCCCCCCATTTCCTTGTGGATTGTAAGCTTGCGAGCAGGGACCTCACCCCTAATGTCACTGTTTAAATTGTCATAACTTATACTGAATTTATTGTCTGTACATGTCCCCGCTTAATTGTAAAGTGCTGCGGAATATGTTGGCACTATATAAATAAAAATTATTATTATTATTATTATTATTATTATTATTATTATAATGATGGTCCAACTAAACGCAAACTGGATGGAATAGCATGCAACTGCAAGAGGCTGTGGTAGCCATGCTGGTTCAGTATGCCTTCAATTTTGAATAAATCCCCTACAGTGTCACCAGCAAAGCACCCACACACATCCTTCTTCATGCTTCACGGTGGGAACCAGGCATGTAGAGTCCATCCGTTCACCTTTTCTGCATCGCACAAAGACACGGTAGTTGGAACGAAAGATCTCAAATTGGGACTCATCAGACCAAAGCACAAATTTCCACTGGTCTAATTTCCATTCCTTGTGTTCTTTAGCCCAAACAAGTCTCTTTTGCTTGTTGCCTGTTGTTAGGAGTGGTTTCCTAGCTGCTATTTTACTATGAAGGCCTGCTGCACAAAGTCTCCTCTTAACAGTTGTTGTAGAGATGTGTTTGCTGCTAGAACTCTGTGTGGCATTGACCTGGTGTTTAATCTGAGCTACTGTTAACCTGCAATTTCTGAGGCTGGTGACTCAGACAAACTTATCCTCAGAAGCAGAGGTGACTCTAGGTCTTCCTTTCCTGGGGCGGTACTCTTGTGAGCCAGTTTCTTTGTAGAGTTTGATGCTTTTTGCAAATGCACTTGGGGACACGTTCAAAGTTTTCACAATTTTTTAGACTGACTGACCTTCATTTCTTAAAGTAATGATGGCCACTCATTTTTCTTTACTTAGCTGCTTTTTTCTTGCCATAATACAAATTCTAACAGTCTATTCAGTAGGACTATCAGCTGTGTATCCACTAGATTTCTGCTTAACACAACTGATGGTCCCAACCCTATTTATAAGACAAGAAATCCCACTTATTAAACCTGACAGAGCACACCTGTGAAGTGAAAACCATTTCCGGTGACTACCTCTTGAAACTCATCAAGAGAATTCCAAGAGTATGCAAAGCAGTCATCAAAGCAAAAGGTGGCTACTTTGAAGAATATAGAATACTAGATGGTGGCCCGATTCTAACGCATCGGGTATTCTAGTATATGCATGTCCACGTAGTATATTGCCCAGCCACGTAGTATATTGCCCAGACACGTAGTATATTGGCCAGTGACGTAGTATATTGCCCAGCCACGTAGTATATTGCCCAGCCACGTAGTATATTGCCCAGCCACGTAGTATATTGCCCAGCTACATAGTATATTGCCCAGTGACGTAGTATATTGTCCAGCCACGTAGTATATTGCCCAGCCACGTAGTATATAGCCCAGTCACATAGTATATTTCCCAGCTACATAGTATATTGCCCATGAAGTAGTATATTGCCAGCCACATATTATATTGCCCAGTTACGTAGTATATTGCCCAGTGATGTAGTATACAGCATACAGCCACGCAGTATATTGCTCAGTCATGTAGTATATTACCCAGTGACGTAGTATATTGCCCAGCCACGTAGTATATTGCCCAATTACATAGTATATTGCCCAGTGACGTAGTATATTGCCCAGTCACATAGTATATTGCCCAGTTATGTAGTATATTGCCCTGCCACATAGTGTATTGCCCAGTGTCGTAGTATACATCACACAGCCACGTAGTATATTGCCCAGCCATGTAGTATATTGCCCAGTCACGTAGTATATTGCCCAGTTATGTAGTATATTGCCCAGTGACATAGTATACAGCACACAGCCACGTAGTATATTGCCCAGTCATGTAGTATATTGCCCAGCGACGTAGTATATTGCCCAATGATGTGGTATATTGCTAAGTGACGTAGGATATTGCCCAGTGACGTAGTATATTGCCCAGTGACATAGTATATTGCCCAGTTACATAGTATATTGCCCCAGCCACGTAGTATATTGCCCAGTGACGTGGTATATTGCCCAGCCATGTAGTATATTGCCCAGCCACATAGTATATAGCCCAGCCACATTATATATTGCCCAGCTACATAGTATATTACCCATGAAGTAGTATATTGCCCAGCCACATATTATATTGCCCAGTTACGTAGTATATTGCCCAGTGATGTAGTATACAGCACACAGCCACGCAGTATATTGCTCAGTCATGTAGTATATTGCCCAGTGACGTAGTATATTGCCCAGCCACGTAGTATATTGCCCAATTACATAGTATATTGCCCAGTGACGTAGTATATTGCCCAGTCACATAGTATATTGCCCAGTTATGTAGTATATTGCCCAGCCACATAGTGTATTGCCCAGTGTCGTAGTATACATCACACAGCCAGGTAGTATATTGCCCAGCCACGTAGTATATTGCCCAGTCACGTAGTATATTGCCCAGTTATGTAGTATATTGCCCAGTGACATAGTATACAGCACACAGCCATGTAGTATATTGCCCAGTCATGTAGTATATTGCCCAGCGACGTAGTATATTGCCCAATGATGTGGTATATTGCTAAGTGACGTAGGATATTGCCCAGTGACGTAGTATATTGCCCAGTGATATAGTATATTGCCCAGTTACATAGTATATTGCCCCAGCCACGTAGTATATTGCCCAGTGACGTGGTATATTGCCCAGCCATGTAGTATATTGCCCAGCCACATAGTATATAGCCCAGCCACATTATATATTGCCCAGCTACATAGTATATTACCCATGAAGTAGTATATTGCCCAGCCACATATTATATTGCCCAGTTACGTAGTATATTGCCCAGTGATGTAGTATACAGCACACAGCCACGCAGTATATTGCTCAGTCATGTAGTATATTGCCCAGTGACGTAGTATATTGCCCAGCCACGTAGTATATTGCCCAATTACATAGTATATTGCCCAGTGACGTAGTATATTGCCCAGTCACATAGTATATTGCCCAGTTACGTAGTATATTGCCCAGCCACATAGTGTATTGCCCAGTGTCGTAGTATACATCACACAGCCACGTAGTATATTGCCCAGCCACGTAGTATATTGCCCAGTCACGTAGTATATTGCCCAGTTATGTAGTATATTGCCCAGTGACATAGTATACAGCACACAGCCACGTAGTATATTGCCCAGTCATGTAGTATATTGCCCAGCGACGTAGTATATTGCCCAATGATGTGGTATATTGCTAAGTGACGTAGGATATTGCCCAGTGACGTAGTATATTGCCCAGTGACATAGTATATTGCCCAGTTACATAGTATATTGCCCCAGCCACGTTTTATATTGCCCAGTGACGTGGTATATTGCCCAGTTACGTAGTACAGTGGGGCAAAAAAGTATTTAGTCAGTCAGCAATAGTGCAAGTTCCACCACTTAAAAAGATGAGAGGCGTCTGTAATTTACATCATAGGTAGACCTCAACTATGGGAGACAAACTGAGAAAAAAAAATCCAGAAAATCACATTATCTGTTTTTTTAACATTTTATTTGCATATTATGGTGGAAAATAAGTATTTGGTCAGAAACAAACAATCAAGATTTCTGTCTCTCACAGACCTGTAACTTCTTCTTTAAGAGTCTCCTCTTTCCTCCACTCATTACCTGTAGTAATGGCACCTGTTTAAAGTTGTTATCAGTATAAAAAGACACCTGTGCACACCCTCAAACAGTCTGACTCCAAACTCCACTATGGTGAAGACCAAAGAGCTGTCAAAGGACACCAGAAACAAAATTGTAGCCCTGCACCAGGCTGGGAAGACTGAATCTGCAATAGCCAACCAGCTTGGAGTGAAAAAATCAACAGTGGGAGCAATAATTAGAAAATGGAAGACATACAAGACCACTGATAATCTCCCTCGATCTGTGGCTCCACGCAAAATCCCACCCCGTGGGGTCAGAATGATCACAAGAATGGTGAGCAAAAATCCCAGAACCACGTGGGGGGACCTAGTGAATGAACTGCAGAGAGCTGGGACCAATGTAACAAGGCCTATCATAAGTAACACACTATGCCACCATGGACTCAGATCCTGCAGTGCCAGACGTGTCCCACTGCTTAAGCCAGTACATGTCCGGGCCCGTCTGAAGTTTGCTAGAGAGCATTTGGATGATCCAGAGGAGTTTTGGGAGAATGTCCTATGGTCTGATGAAACCAAACTGGAACTGTTTGGTAGAAACACAACTTGTCATGTTTGGAGGAAAAAGAATACTGAGTTGCATCCATCAAACACCATACCTAATGTAAAGCATGGTGGTGGAAACATCATGCTTTGGGGCTGTTTCTCTGCAAAGGGGCCAGGACGACTGATCCGGGTACATGAAAGAATGAATGGGGCCATGTATCGTGAGATTTTGAGTGCAAACCTCCTTCCATCAGCAAGGGCATTGAAGATGAAACGTGGCTGGGTCTTTCAACATGACAATGATCCAAAGCACACCGCCAGGGCAACGAAGGAGTGGCTTCGTAAGAAGCATTTCAAGGTCCTGGAGTAGCCTAGCCAGTCTCCAGATCTCAGCCCTATAGAAAACCTTTGGAGGGAGTTGAAAGTCCGTGTTGCCAAGCGAAAAGCCAAAAACATCACTGCTCTAGAGGAGATCTGCATGGAGGAATGGGCCAACATACCAACAACAGTGTGTGGCAACCTTGTGAAGACTTACAGAAAATGTTTGACCTCTGTCATTGCTGTTGAGTCCTCTTCCGTCCCTGGCTTCCTGGATTGAGGAATCCAAGTAAATGACACGCAGCACAAAGGTTGTGTGTTCATAAACAGGGGTAGCCCCGGAGCACGCCTGCCTCACTGGGCGCTGCCCCTTCTTTATATAGTAAGAAGTTGGGCATTTACAGACATGCGCACAAGCGCTCATATTTCATAATCACTTACAAAGCAAATCTATACTAGTGAAAAGTTACAATATCTGGTATGTGGGTGAAAGGCTACAATATCAAGGAGAAATGCGCGCGTGATTACTTCTATAAAAGGAAATGTCAAGTTTGCTGTGCAGAAGCAGATTTCATCTGGGAGACAAAATGGATCCTTTGGTTCAGTCTGGTCTCCACAATTCCCCCCTTTGACATATTCTTTTATAATTTGTCATAAATTTTTGCATGAAGCTTGTGCATTTTCTTCTTTATGCGGCAGTATACTAAAATATAAAAGAAAATTAGTACGGCAATAATAAACTTTATACTCTTGCATCTATTACACAAAATTTATTTGTGCATACTGAGATACCCTTGAGTACAATCTTGAATAACACATATATGATTACAATAATCATAACTATATGTATTATGCTCTGCATAATCCCGGCAACCCACCCACCGATCCCTCTGAACCAGTTGGCTGGGTTAAGAAAATAAAAGGTATCTGACCACCAGCTATCCTTATTCTGGTCATTGTCTTTGTCATACTGATCTCTGAGTCGTTGTGCGTCCTTTAATTTGAATGTCATACTCATAGTACTATTCGGGTCTATATAATGACAGCAGGTGGGTCCAATGATTTGACACATACCCCCTTGTGAGGCAGTTAGGTAATCCAATACCAGGGTATGTTGGTTGACGACTATTATAAGCTGATTCTGTACAGCTACACTAGTGTTTAGTATATCTAATATATCCCAGATCTGATCATCTAGATAATCCGTGGCTCTAACTAATTTATCCCACATTTGTGTTAACATAGGATAAATAAAAATGGTACTAGCAATTTTGTTGGGAATTCCCATTTGTACTATATGTGGCCTCCCCGAGGGACGTGGTGAGTTATCTGCAGCTCTTTTATATAGTGTGTGCTTGGGTACGGCTTGCATATTCACTTGTTTATTTGAAATTATGAAAGTAGCTGGGGTTAGGCGTCCTAATGTACAAGTACCCTTTATACCTACGGGAAGCCATTTATATGCTCCTTCTCCGCATATCCAAAATGTACCTTCAGGCAGATCCCATAGAGCTGAGTGCTGCAATACCAATCTGTGAGCCAAATCCACAAAACTAGATACATTTTGAAGCATACACCAAGAGGGTTTTTGTCCCAAGGGGCTACAGTACCCGGCTGCGGGATTCCCACACACATGCATTCCGTTGACATACTCATCAGATTCATTACAAACCAGGTTCCCCGGCTTACTTGTACAACTGTTATCATCACCTTGGGGGAACAACTCAGAATGTTCCCATTTTCTATTATGTATGTATCTTTCCAATACTACAGGTTTGAAAGCATCAGAGGGAGGGGCGGTTGTACTGAAACTGAGCTGTAGATTTTCTGTGGGGACCTGTCCTAAATTAGTTAATCCAGTCTTATTCCTAGGGACCCAGGCTCCACCCTTATAGGCCAAATATTGTAGATGTGTACTACTCCCTGAGAGATTACCCTGCCACCAAGGAAATTCTACCCATCCCACAATTGGTATGGCGATTGTAGTATTCCATAGCCTAGTATTACCAGTTTGGTTGTTGGCCAGGTTGTCTGAACAATTAGGCCAAGCGAATATTTCTTCTGCTGATACGGGAACTGCTAGAAAAGGTATACTTGTGGCTGATACCGGCGAATGGGTACAGATCCAACAATCTGTCAGGGTTTGTGTATTGTTTAACAAGTCGTGCACTAATTTTCTATGATGTTGTACGAATCTATTGTTCAAAGGGGCTAAAGAATTCAGTCTTTCCCATGCCTCCGTTGAGGTTAACATTATTAACATCAATATCATGAGTCTTATACTGCCTTTTTGCAATGACTTGCGTGTATCCATGATGCCTTTCCTTCAAGCTTGACTGATGTAGGTGTTGTCAACAGGACTTGGAAGGGTCCGTCAAATCTTGGTTCAAGAGCCTTTCTGGTGTGTTTTTTTATATAGACTTGATCACCTGGTTCCAACTTGTGACTTCCTTCAGTGTTGTCAGGATCTGGAAGGGAAGCAAAAACTTGTGCATGCACCTTAGTTAATTGTTTCTGAAGATTTTGCACATAGGAAGTCAGTGATTCAATATTTAACACAAGTTGCTGTGGAAAGTAACATCCTAAATTGGCAGTCCTGCCAAACAAAATTTCATATGGAGACAGTTTAGTCTTACCCCTTGGGGTATTGCGTATTGAGTAAAGGGCCAGTGGAAGGCATTCTGTCCAAGGCTTTCCTGTTTCAGCCATGGCTTTCTGTATTTTTAATTTTAAAGTTCCATTCATGCGTTCTACCTTACCAGAACTTTGAGGATGATACGGAGTGTGTAACTGACTTTCAACACCCAACATTTTTAGTACATTTTGAAATATTTCTCCAGTGAAATGAGTACCCCTATCTGACTCGATCACTTCAGGGAGACCATAACGGGGCACCAGTTCGGTAACTAGCTTTACAGCAGTGTTTTTAGCTGAAGCCTTCCGAACTGGATAGGCCTCTGGCCACCCCGAGAACATGTCCACACACACCAACACATACTCATACCCATTACTCTTTGGCAGCTGGATAAAGTCTATCTGCAATCGTTGAAACGGGTAGAGAGGTCGGACGTGGTGCTTCATAGGGTTCTTTGCTGTCTGTCCGGGATTATGTGTCAGGCATATAGCGCATGCAGCACAATAGTCTCTTGCGTAGTTGCCAAAACCTGGAGCCAACCAGACTTGCTTTGCCAGTAGTGTCATTGCATTTGCAGACACATGCGTAGGGTGGTGCAATCCACCAACTACAATCGGGTACCAGGCTCTAGGTAGACATATTAGTCCATCGTTCTTCCAAATTCCCTCTTGTTCTTCTGCCCCTTCCTTTTTCCACCTGTCCCTCTCCTCTTCTCCTGCATCTTCCTGTGCTTGTCTCAGTCTATCTTCAGTATTTTCTGTGAGGTTTACAGTATGGACCTGTTGTAAGGGTTTGACTGCTGCTGCTTTGGCTGCTTTATCAGCCCTATCATTTCCCCTAGATTCCCTAGTGTCGAGTCTCACATGTGCAGCTACCTTGATTACTGCTACTTCTTTTGTTTCTTGTGCAGCCTCTAAGATCTGTTTGATCAGAGAAGCATGTTTTACAGGTTGTCCTGACGCTGTCATGTAACGTCTAGCTCTCCAGATTACTCCAAAATCAAACACAATACCATGTGCATACCTAGAATCAGTGTATATATTAGCTGTCTGATTCTCAGCTATTTTTAGAGCTTCAATCAATGCTGTTAGTTCTGCTTCTTGTGCAGATTGTATCGGTGGAAGCGGTTCTGCTTTGAGAGTTTCAGATTCTGACACAACTGCATACCCTGTATGGAAGTTACCTGTGTCATCTGCAAACCTACTACCATCTATAAACAGCTCTAAATCTGGATTTTGAAGTGGTGTTTCGGATACATTGGGTAAGCCTACCGTTTCTTGTAAAATGAGCTCTGTACAATCATGTGTATCTGTAGGGAAAAAATTTGCGTGTGGATCAGTGTCCTTATTCCCCCCTTTAGACTCGAGAGGTAGCAGTGTAGCTAAATTGAGAGTCTGAAGCCTTGCAAATGTGATAGTAGAGGGGAGCAGCAAAGAACACTGCAGCCGCAAATGTCTGGCCATGGAAATGTGTTTTGGTTGAACCTGGTTTAATATCCCATAAACATCATGTGTAGTTTGAACTGTGAGTGGATGCTCTAGGACAATTTCTGATGCTTTGTCCAACAATAATGAGACAGCAACAACTACACGTACACAGGTTGGCGCTGCTCTAGCTACGGGATCTAACCTTGCTGAAAGATATGCAATTGGTCTTTGTTTCCCTGCATGCTTCTGGGTAAGAACTCCTGTAGCATGGGAATCAACTTCTGCAGCCATAAGCTGAAATGGTTTGGTGTAGTCTGGTAGCCCTAACGCTGGAGCTGAAACAAGGGCATCTTTTAATTGTTGGAACGAAATCTGACCTTCTTTTGTCAACAAATAAGGTTCACTTTTTACACAGTCATACAGTGGTTGCATTAGTTGACTGGCATGTATAATCCATTGTCTACAATGAGACACTATTCCTAAAAATGCTCGTAGCTGTTTATGATTTCTAGGCTCATTCATCTGTCTTATTGCTTCAGTTCTTTGAGGTGTAAGATGCTTTTTACCTTGAGAAATGCAATGACCTAGAAAGACCACTTTGGTCTGACAAACTTGTAGCTTTTGTCTATTCACTTTACACCCTTCTTTTTCTAGGAAACATAGTAAACTCACAGTGGACCTTTCTGCAGTTTCTAGATCTGGGCAGCAAAGTAGTAGGTCATCCACATACTGCAAAATTACTACCTGTGGTTCGGGTTCAAACCTCTGAAGGACTGTTTGTAGGGCATTTGAATAAAGAGTAGGGGAGTGTATCATTCCCTGTGGAAGGCGTGTCCACGCCAACTGTTTGCCCTTAAATGTAAATGCAAACAAATGCCAACTGTCTTGGTGTAAAGGAACCGAGAAAAATGCATTTGAAAGATCTATTACAGTAAACACTTGAGAACTGGCTGGTATCTGTGATAGTAACGTACGAGGATTGGGTACAACTGGGGTGATTGGATCTAGAACTTTGTTTATTTCTCTTAGATCATGTACCATACGATATTTGGGCATAGAACCCTTATCAAGAGTTCTCTTCTTGACTGGATACAGAGGAGTGTTAGCAGGTGATTGTATCTCTACCAAAACCCCTTTCTCTCTATATCCCTCTATCTGTTTTGTAATCGCTAGTTCCTGCTGGGCACTCACAGGGTATTGTCTGAGCTGTGGGAGAACAGTTCCTGGTTGCACAGATAGTTTTACAGGAGAGATATGCAATAATCCCACATCAGTGTCACCCTGTGCCCACAGTGTTTCTGGGACCGTTGAGAGGTCTAGATCTGTGGTGTACTCTTTTTCTTCAGTATAATCCTCAAAAGCCTAAATTCTGACATATTGTTCTAATGTTTCTGCATCATCAGGGATAGTCAGCATGACTGTGCCATCTTCCCTAAAATTGATGTTAGCTTCTAATTTCTTCAAGACATCAGTTCCCAACAGACATGTTGGGGCACCTCTGGCATACAAAAATCTGGATGCAAAACATTTAGGTCCTAATGAGACCTCTAGGGGCACAGTGTATGGTAGTGTTTGAATTACCCCATCATAACCCTCAGCAAAAGTTGTTTGTTGTGAAATATCTTCCGGGTTTGGAAGAAAATCTTGATTCAAAATTGAGGAAGTTGCACCTGTATCTATTAAAAATGGAATCTCTCTTCCCCCCACATTCACCTGTATTATAGGTCTTCTAGCTGGTAGGGAAGTTTGTAACACATTGAGTCAATCTGAGTCTGGTATGGGACCATCCACTATGGATGTCTGTTGGATGTCTGAGGGCTTATTCTTTGGTACAAATTTTCCTGATTTTATGTCTGCCTGCTTCTTTCTACATTCTCTCTGGAAATGTCCTGGTTTCTTGCAGTAATGACAGGGAAAATTATGTCTTGCCCTTCCACCTGTTGTGTTTGCTTGCGCTATTCTGACAGGCTTATGATTTTCTCTTAAATCCAACTCTATCCCTACGGCTTTTTGCCTGGCCAAGTGTGGGTCTTCCAAGGTTCTCCAATCAGGAGTTGCAGCCTTAAGTTTTTCCTTTACTTTTGGAGACAATCCATCTATAAAGGTTTTTGTAATTAACCTCATCATTCCTGGAGCGGTTAGATCTATTCCTTCATCTCTAAAATTATTCTCTACCCCTAGATAATATTCATCTACCGATTGTCCAGGTCTCTGAGCCACCACTCCCGTTGTTCCTCTCTGCCTCTGTTTCTGCCTCATGAAAACTATTAAATGGTCTACAAATTGTGTTCCTGATTCTATCGTTTGTAAGGCACCTTGTCCCGCTTGTCCCTCTTGTAGCTCCTGTCCCACCTGTGGCCTGTGTCCCTGTAGATGTGTTAGCAGTTCCTGGAAGAGACCAGGAGTCATTTTCATTCTACATAATTCCTCTCCATCTGCCCAGACTCCTGCATGAGTCTGCATAATTTGCTGTATATACTGTGCGAATGTAACTGGGTACTGGGTAGGATCTGGTGCATTATGTAGAAGAGACATTCCTTCAGCGGGGGACCAAGGGAAGTATTGTCGGGTTTGGTGATATCTAGTTGCCATTGCTCCATCTACACCAGTTTCTCTGAAGGGTTTCGGTACTATCCTAACAGGAGCTAACAATTGATGACCTCTGGGGGCCCCACAGGCAGAACATTCAGTTCTCCAGTCTGGATTCTGCTGGCCACAATTTTTGCACACCCATCCTTCCACCCCATTTAACCCAGGATATAAATTTGGTTTGGTTTGTCCTCCTTCAGAAGGTACAAATGGTTGAACATTCGGATCTAGGTAAGGAGGAGGAACTGAATGAGTCGTGGCAGAACATTTTCCCGTACCCATACTCCATTTGGAAGTGTCTGGATCATACTTCCAATTCTCCTCTTTAGCTGTTTTTGAGACCTTTATCATACAGTGTATGATTTCTTCCCACCCATTGTCTTTGATAATTCCACCTCGTTCTTTACTCAGTCTTTCCCATTCAGTGCTAAACATAAGTGCTTCTGAAATTCCCAATTTTTCTCTTACCCTTCTGATCTGCCTTCTGACTGTCTTTCCACATCTTTCCTGTATGATATCTTTTGCTTCTACTTGTCCTAAGACGGATTTTGTCTGTTTATTTCCCATTTTTCTTTTCAATAATAGCTACACTTATCCTAGGTGACGTTTGGACAATCACCTCACTAGAGTGATGTCTCGTTGTCTTCTTTCCTAGGGAGCTAAGATATTGAAGGGCTGATCTGCTCCGTTCTTTCTAATGTGCAGAATAAACTTGATTCCTACAATGCACGCAAACAGGATCAGCAACACCAAACAGATCACCAAACTCTCCGTCTCTGTTATCATACTTGTCCCAGGCTCATGGACCCGTGTCCTGGGCTCATTCTATCAAACTCTTATCCAAAAATGAAGGAACAAGTTTCTCAAAGAGAGTCAAGCATGGGCGGAGGTCTCCCCGAAAGGACGCAACCACATGACCCAGTTAGGCTGACTTCACTAATAAGACTTGTCCTAACAATTTCGGCTTATTGTTCTACGTACTTTTATCCTTCTTTCATAACATGCCACAACCTTCACACTTGTTCACACGCTGCCAGGGACAGGACTCATAAATCTATACAATATGGTAACCCGAGTTTTATAGGTATCTACTCACTACTAGACTAACCCAGCGTGACACGGCTCGTAGAGATCTTTCGGATAATACAGGGCAGATAAAAGAGAACTAATAATGTCTCTTACCTGGCCAGGTTTTTCAATTCATTTGCCGTCCATTATCCCAGATCTCCGTTGTCCGTATCCGTAGGTGAATCTCGAGTAGACACTCTCGCCTCGGGTCCCTGTTTCGGGCGCCAAGAAATGTTGAGTCCTCTTCCGTCCCTGGCTTCCTGGATTGAGGAATCCAAGTAAATGACACGCAGCACAAAGGTTGTGTGTTCATAAACAGGGGTAGCCCCGGAGCACGCCTGCCTCACTGGGCGCTGCCCCTTCTTTATATAGTAAGAAGTTGGGCATTTACAGACATGCGCACAAGCGCTCATATTTCATAATCACTTACAAAGCAAATCTATACTAGTGAAAGTTACAATATCTGGTATGTGGGTGAAAGGCTACAATATCAAGGAGAAATGCGCGCGTGATTACTTCTATAAAAGGAAATGTCAAGTTTGCTGTGCAGAAGCAGATTTCATCTGGGAGACAAAATGGATCCTTTGGTTCAGTCTGGTCTCCACATTGCCAACAAAGGATATAGTATTGAGATGAAATTTTGTTTCTGACCAAATACTTATTTTCCACCATAATATGCAAATAAAAGGTTAAAAAAACAGACAATGTGATTTTCTGGATTTTTTTTCTCAGTTTGTCTCCCATAGTTGAGGTCTACCTATGATGTAAATTACAGACGCCTCTCATCTTTTTAAGTGGTGGAACTTGCACTATTGCTGACTGACTAAATACTTTTTTGCCCCACTGTATATTGCCCAGTGACGTGGTATATTGCCCAGCCATGTAGTATATTGCCCAGTTACATAGTATATTGCCCAGTGACGTAGTATATTGCCCAGCCACGTAGTATATTGCCCAGCCACATAGTATATAGCCCAGCCACATAGTATATTGCCCAGCTACATAGTATATTGCCCATGACGTAGTATATTGCCCAGCCACATATTATATTGCCCAGTTACGTAGAATATTACCCAGTGATGTAGTATACAGCACACAGACACGTAGTATATTGCCCAGTCATGTAGTATATTGCCCAGTGACGTAGTATATTGCCCAGCCACATAGTGTATTGCCCAGTGTCGTAGTATACATCAGACAGCCACGTAGTATATTGCCCAGCCACGTAGTATATTGCCCAGTCACGTAGTATATTGCCCAATGATGTGGTATATTGCCCAGTGACGTAGTATATTGCCCAGTGACATAATATACTGTCCCAGCCACGTAGTATATTGCCCAGTGACGTGGTATATTGCCAAGTTACATAGCATATTGCCCAGTGACGTGGTATATTGCCCAGTTACGTAGTATATTGCCCAGTGACGAAGTATGTTGCCCAGTTACATAGTATATTGCCCAGTGACGTAGTATACAGCACAGAGCCACGTAGTATATTGCACAGTGACATAGTATACAGCACAGAGCCAAGTAGTATATTGCCCAGTGACGTAGTATATTGCCCAGCCACATCTGTTACAGGTTAAAAAATAAAAAATAAACATACTCACCTAGCAATCTGAGGACCCCTTGTAGTTCTCACATACTCACCATTCTCGTCGCTGCTTCTCAGCATCCTGTCTTTCCGCCTCCTGGGATCCAACGCTAGGTCTTCTGTTGTGAATTCTGTGGCTGAATTCACTCCTGTGGTCACAAGTGGTACTGCAGCTTCTGAGCTTCCTCCCTCAGGTGTTCTGGTGAGCTCGTTAACTGCTTCATTACTTAACTCCGCCTGATGCTGCTATCCTTGCTCCTTGTCAATGTTTCAGTGTTGGATCTGAGCTTCTCCTGATTGTTCCTGTGACCTGCTGCTCTGTATAGCTAAGTGTTTTTGCTTTTTTGTTGCTTTTTTTCTGTCCAGCTTGTCTTTTGTTTTGCTGGAAGCTCTGAGACGCTAAGGGTGTACCGCCGTGCCGTTAGTTCGGCACGGTGGGTTTTTTTTTTGCCCCCTTTGCGTGGTTTTGCTTTAGGGTTTTTTGTAGACTGCAAAGTTTGCTTTACTGTCCTCGCTCTGTCCTAGAATATCGGGCCCCACTTTGCTGAATCTATTTCATCCCTACGTTTTGTCTTTTCATCTTACTCACAGTCATTTTATGTGGGGGGCTGCCTTTTCCTTTGGGGAATTTCTCTGGGGCAAGTCAGGCCTATTTTTCTATCTTCAGGCTAGCTAGTTTCTTAGGCTGTGCCGAGTTGCCTAGGTAGTTGTTAGGCGCAATCCACAGCCGCTTTTAGTTGTGTTTAGGATAGGATCAGGTGTGCAGTCTACAGAGTTTCCACGTCTCAGAGCTCGTCCTTGTATTTTTGGGTATTTGTCAGATCACTGTGTGCGCTCTGATCGCTAAGCACACTGTGTTTCTGGATTGCCTTCATAACACCTGTCATTAGCAAACATAACAGTACAAGGAGCCAAACTAATGATTCTCAATAGAGGGAAAGAAAAAGTTCTGACATCATTTTTTTTTTTTTTCTGCTCTGTGTTCACTTTTTTTTTTCCCCTAGACATTTGGGTGATTCTGGACACAGGTGTGGACATGGATATTCAGGGTCTGTGCTCTTCAATGGATAATCTCGTTATAAATGTACAAAAAATTCAAGATACTATTGATCAGAAATCTATGTTAGAACCAAGAATTCCTATTCCTGATTTGTTTTTTGGAGATAGAACTAAGTTTCTAAGTTTCAAAAATAATTGTAAGCTATTTCTGGCCTTGAAACCTCATTCTTCTGGTAATCCTATTCAACAGGTTTTGATTATTATTTCTTTTTTGCGTGGCGACCCTCAAGACTGGGCATTTTCTCTTGCGCCAGGAGACCCTGCATTGAGTAGTGTCGATGCGTTTTTCCTGGCGCTTGGATTGCTGTACGATGAGCCTAATTCAGTGGATCAGGCTGAGAAAAATTTGCTGGCTTTGTGCCAGGGTCAGGATGATATAGAAGTATATTGTCAGAAATTTAGGAAATGGTCAGTACTCACTCAGTGGAATGAATCTGCGCTGGCAGCTTTGTTCAGAAAGGGTCTCTCTGAGGCTCTTAAGGATGTCATGGTGGGATTTCCTATGCCTGCTGGTTTGAATGAGTCTTTGTCTTTGGCCATTCAGATCGGTCGACGCTTGCGCGAGCGTAAATCTGTGCACCATTTGGCGGTACTGCCTGAGGTTAAACCTGAGCCTATGCAGTGCGATAGGACTATGACTAGAGTTGAACGGCAGGAATACAGACGTCTGAATGGTCTGTGTTTCTACTGTGGTGATTCCACTCATGCTATTTCTGATTGTCCTAAGCGCACTAAGCGGTCCGCTAGGTCTGCCGTCATTGGTACTGTACAGTCCAAATTCCTTCTGTCCATTACCTTGATATGCTCTTTGTCGTCGTTTTCTGTCATGGCGTTTGTGGATTCGGGCGCTGCCCTGAATCTGATGGATTTGGATTATGCTAAACGTTGTGGGTTTTTCTTGGAGCCTTTGCGGTGTCCTATTCCATTGAGAGGAATTGATGCTACACCTTTGGCCAAGAATAAACCTCAATACTGGGCCCAGCTGACCATGTGCATGGCTCCTGCACATCAGGAAGTTATTCGCTTTCTGGTGTTGCATAATCTGCATGATGTGGTCATGTTGGGGTTGCCATGGCTACAAACCCATAATCCAGTATTGGATTGGAATTCCATGTCGGTATCCAGCTGGGGTTGTCAGGGGGTACATGGTGATGTTCCATTTTTGTCGATTTCTTCATCCACCCCTTCTGAGGTCCCAGAGTTCTTGTCTGATTATCAGGATGTATTTGAAGAGCCCAAGTCCGATGCTCTACCTCCACATAGGGATTGTGATTGTGCTATCAATTTGATTCCTGGTAGTAAATTCCCTAAAGGTCGATTATTTAATTTATCCGTGCCCGAACACGCCGCTATGCGCAGTTATGTGAAGGAATCCCTGGAGAAGGGACATATTCGCCCATCGTCATCACCACTGGGAGCAGGGTTCTTCTTTGTAGCCAAGAAGGATGGTTCGCTGAGACCATGTATTGATTACCGCCTTCTTAATAAGATCACTGTTAAATTTCAGTATCCCTTGCCATTGTTATCTGACTTGTTTGCTCGGATTAAGGGGGCTAGTTGGTTTACTAAGATAGATCTTCGTGGTGCGTATAATCTGGTGAGAATCAGGCAAGGAGATGAATGGAAAACTGCATTCAATACGCCCGAGGGTCATTTTGAGTATCTAGTGATGCCGTTCGGACTTGCCAATGCTCCATCTGTGTTTCAGTCTTTTATGCATGACATCTTCCGTGAGTATCTGGATAAATTCCTGATTGTTTACTTGGATGACATTTTGATCTTCTCAGATGATTGGGAGTCTCATGTGAAGCAGGTCAGAATGGTTTTTCAGGTCCTGCGTGCTAACTCTTTGTTTGTGAAGGGATCAAAGTGTCTCTTCGGTGTGCAGAAAGTTTCATTTTTGGGGTTCATCTTTACCCCTTCTACTATCGAGATGGATCCAGTTAAGGTCCAAGCCATCCAGGATTGGATTCAGCCGACATCTCTGAAAAGTCTGCAAAAGTTCCTGGGCTTTGCGAATTTTTATCGTCGCTTCATCTGTAATTTTTCTAGCATTGCCAAACCATTGACCGATTTGACCAAGAAGGGTGCTGATTTGGTTAATTGGTCTTCTGCTGCTGTGGAAGCTTTTCAGGAGTTGAAGCGTCGTTTTTGTTCTGCCCCTGTGTTGTGTCAGCCAGATGTTTCTCTTCCGTTCCAGGTCGAGGTTGATGCTTCTGAGATTGGAGCAGGGGCGGTTTTGTCACAGAGAGGTTCTGATTGCTCAGTGATGAAACCATGTGCTTTCTTTTCCAGGAAGTTTTCGCCCGCTGAGCGTAATTATGATGTGGGCAATCGAGAGTTGCTGGCCATGAAGTGGGCATTCGAGGAGTGGCGTCATTGGCTTGAAGGAGCTAAGCATCGCGTGGTGGTATTGACTGATCATAAGAACTTGACTTATCTCGAGTCTGCCAAGCGCTTGAATCCTAGACAGGCCCGTTGGTCGTTATTTTTTGCCCGCTTCGACTTTGTGATTTCGTACCTTCCGGGCTCTAAAAATGTGAAGGCGGATGCTCTGTCTAGGAGTTTTGTGCCCGACTCTCCGGGTTTATCTGAGCCAGCGGGTATCCTCAAGGAAGGAGTCATTGTGTCTGCCATCTCCCCTGATTTGCGGCGGGTGCTGCAAAAATTTCAGGCGAATAAACCTGATCGTTGTCCAGCAGAGAAACTGTTCGTCCCTGATAGGTGGACTAATAAACTTATCTCTGAACTTCATTGTTCGGTGTTGGCTGGTCATCCTGGAATCTTTGGTACCAGAGAGTTAGTGGCTAGATCCTTCTGGTGGCCATCTCTGTCACGGGATGTACGTACTTTTGTGCAGTCCTGTGGGATTTGTGCTAGGGCTAAGCCCTGCTGTTCTCGTGCCAGTGGGTTGCTTTTGCCCTTGCCGGTCCCAAAGAGGCCTTGGACACATATTTCGATGGATTTCATTTCTGACCTTCCCGTTTCTCAAAAGATGTCAGTCATTTGGGTGGTCTGTGATCGCTTTTCTAAAATGGTCCATCTGGTGCCCTTGGCTAAATTGCCTTCCTCCTCTGATTTGGTACCTTTGTTCTTTCAGCATGTGGTTCGGTTGCATGGCATTCCTGAGAATATTGTTTCTGACAGAGGTTCCCAGTTTGTTTCAAGGTTTTGGCGAGCCTTTTGTGGTAGGATGGGCATTGACCTAGCCTTTTCCTCGGCTTTCCATCCTCAGACTAATGGCCAGACCGAACGAACCAATCAGACCTTGGAAACATATCTGAGATGTTTTGTTTCTGCAGACCAGGATGATTGGGTGTCCTTTTTGCCGTTGGCTGAGTTCGCCCTTAATAATCGGGCCAGCTCGGCTACCTTGGTTTCTCCATTTTTTTGCAATTCTGGGTTCCATCCTCGTTTCTCTTCAGGACAGGTTGAGTCTTCGGACTGTCCTGGTGTGGATTCTGTGGTGGATAGGTTGCAGCAGATCTGGACTCAGGTAGTGGACAATTTGATCTTGTCCCAGGAGAAAGCTCAACTTTTCGCTAATCGCAGACGCCGTGTGGGTCCCCGACTTCGTGTTGGGGATCTGGTTTGGTTATCTTCTCGTCATATTCCTATGAAGGTTTCCTCTCCTAAATTTAAACCTCGTTTTATTGGTCCGTATAGGATTTCTGAGGTTCTCAATCCTGTGTCTTTTCGTTTGACCCTCCCAGACTCCTTTTCCATACATAATGTATTCCATAGGTCGTTGTTGCGGAGATACGTGGCACCTATGGTTCCATCTGTTGAGCCTCCTGCCCCGGTTTTGGTGGAGGGGGAATTGGAGTATATTGTGGAGAAGATTTTGGATTCTCGTGTTTCTAGACGGAAACTCCAGTATCTGGTTAAATGGAAGGGTTATGCTCAGGAAGATAATTCCTGGGTTTTTGCCTCTGATGTTCATGCTTCCGATCTTGTTCGTGCCTTTCATGCGGCTCATCCTGGTCGGCCTGGGGGCTCTGGTGAGGGTTCGGTGACCCCTCCTCAAGGGGGGGGTACTGTTGTGAATTCTGTGGCTGAATTCACTCCTGTGGTCACAAGTGGTACTGCAGCTTCTGAGCTTCCTCCCTCAGGTGTTCTGGTGAGCTCGTTAACTGCTTCATTACTTAACTCCGCCTGATGCTGCTATCCTTGCTCCTTGTCAATGTTTCAGTGTTGGATCTGAGCTTCTCCTGATTGTTCCTGTGACCTGCTGCTCTGTATAGCTAAGTGCTTTTGCTTTTTTGTTGCTTTTTTTCTGTCCAGCTTGTCTTTTGTTTTGCTGGAAGCTCTGAGACGCTAAGGGTGTACCGCCGTGCCGTTAGTTCGGCACGGTGGGTTTTTTTTTGCCCCCTTTGCGTGGTTTTGCTTTAGGGTTTTTTGTAGACTGCAAAGTTCGCTTTACTGTCCTCGCTCTGTCCTAGAATATCGGGCCCCACGTTGCTGAATCTATTTCATCCCTACGTTTTGTCTTTTCATCTTACTCACAGTCATTTTATTTGGGGGGCTGCCTTTTCCTTTGGGGAATTTCTCTGGGGCAAGTCAGGCCTATTTTTCTATCTTCAGGCTAGCTAGTTTCTTAGGCTGTGCCGAGTTGCCTAGGTAGTTGTTAGGCGCAATCCACAGCCGCTTTTAGTTGTGTTTAGGATAGGATCAGGTGTGCAGTCTACAGAGTTTCCACGTCTCAGAGCTCGTTCTTGTATTTTTAGGTATTTGTCAGATCACTGTGTGCGCTCTGATCGCTAAGCACACTGTGTTTCTGGATTGCCTTCATAACACCTGTCATTAGCAAACATAACAGTCTTCTGGGTAATTTCATATTGCATCGCTGGAAAAGGAAGAAGGCAGCAGGCGCGAGCGGCTCAGCGTACAACGGAGGGTGAGTATAGCAGGTTTTTTTTTTTTTTTTATTATTTTTAACATTACTTTTTTACTATTGATGCCGCATAGGCAGCATCAATAGTAAAAGGTTGGGGACACACAGGGTTAATAGCGGCGGTAACGGAGTGCGTTACCCGCGGCATAACGTGGTCCGTTACCGCCGGCATTAACCCTGTGTTAGCGGTGACCGGAGGGGAGTATGCGGGCGACAGGCACTGACTGTGGGGAGTAAGGAGCGGCCATTTTCTTCTGGACCGTGCCCGTCGCTGATTGGTCACGGCAGCCATGACAGGCAGCTGGCGAGACCAATCAGCGAATGAATAACCGTGACAGACAGAAGGACAGACCGGAGTAACCTTTAGACAATTATATAGTAGATAAGACATAACTTCAGCTGTTTCACACTTTTTTGTTAAGTATATAATTCTACATGTGTTAATTCATAGTTTTGATGCCTTCAGTGTGAATGTACCATTTTCATTGTCATGAAAATACAGAAAAATCTTTAAATGAGAAGGTGAGTCCAAACTTTTGGTCTGTACTGTACATACATACATATTCTAGAATACCCGATACGTTTGAATCGGGCAACCATCTAGTAACCTCATAAAAGGACAGTGGTCAGAATTGTAAAAATTTGCCCGGTCATTAACATGCAAACCACCCTTGGGGGTAAAGGGGTTAAGGGGTGGTCTTCTCAAAGAACAAAGGACAGGATGACAAATGAAGGACAATCAAAAAAGGTATATACTCCATGAAGAATGTCATTAATCATATACAGTTTAAAAACACTATTATTTTAATGTGTAGCATTACCTAACACCAGGAATTGAAGCTCCAGGAAGAATTTATATATTTCTGGGGCATTCTGGGAACAGTGTAGAGTCTCCGTGAGTCTGAAAATCTTTCATTGTAGCGGGATTGAGCTGCTTGAAGGAAATCTTCAAACCAGGAATTGAAGCTCCTGGAAGGTAAATTGTATATTTCCAGTTCATTCTGGGAAAAGTAAAGAGTGGCCGCGAGTCTAAATATCTTTCTGAATATCTTTCGACTGTAGTTAGATCAAGCTGTTTGAAGGAAAAAGTAAAACCAGGAATTGAAGCTTCAGGAAGATAATTTACATATTTCTGCTACGTCCTGGGAAGTGAAGTGTCGCCGTGAGTCTAAAGGTACTGTCACACTAGACGATATCGCTAGCGATCCGTGACGTTGCAGCGTCCTCGCTAGCGATATCGTCCAGTGTGACAGGCAGCAGCGATCAGGCCCCTGCTGGGAGATCGCTGGTCGGGGAAGAAAGTCCAGAACTTTATTTGGTCGCTGGACTCCCCGTAGACATCGCTGAATCGGCGTGTGTGACACCGATTCAGCGATGTCTTTGCCGGTAACCAGGGTAAACATCGGGTTACTAAGCGCAGGGCCGCGCTTAGTAACCCGATGTTTACCCTGGTTACCATCCTAAAAAGTAAAAAAACAAACAGTACATACTTACCTACAGCCGTCTGTCCTCCAGCGCTGTGCTCTGCTCTCCTCCTGCTCTGGCTGTGAGCGTCGGTCAGCCGGAAAGCAGAGCGGTGACATCACCGCTGTGCTTTCTGGCTGCCCGGCGCTCACAGCCAGACCAGAGAAGCAGAGCGCCGAGGACAGACAGCGATAGGTAAGTATGTAGCGTTTGTTTTTTTACTTTTTAGGATGGTAACCAGGGTAAACATCGGGTTACTAAGCGCGGCCCTGCGCTTAGTTACCCGATGTTTACCCTGGTTACCGGGGACCTCGGGATCGTTGGTCGCTGGAGAGCTGTCTGTGTGACAGCTCTCCAGCGACCAAACAGCGACGCTGCAGCGATCCGGATCGTTGTCGGTATCGCTGCAGCGTCGCTATGTGTGACGGTACCATAAGTGTAGTTGCATCGAGCTTCTTGACGGAAATTGTCAAATCTTTACACCAGTTCAACAACATATCATTTTTTCAACATGTAAATAGGAGATTACCCATATGGTGTGCTTCAATTGCCAGAGGAAAAAACTAAATTTACTTGCCAGAAATACAGTCTTGTGACTCTGTTAGAAGAAAAGGTGCAAAGTCTTCAGGTGAGAATAGATACACAGAAGGTTAGCAGAGAAGATGAAGATTTCCTTGACAAAGCAGAAGAATCCCTTTAGAATGTTGCAAGAGCAGAATTTTTCAGCATTCCTGCACAAGTTAATGACAGAATAGAAATAACTATTCAGAATGTTCAACGAGAAGCACCTACTAATGTACCTGCAAAAAAAGAGAAATAGAAGCATGTGACCCAAAGAAGCAAGGTAATGAGGAGGCAGTCTGCACCCATACAGCAGAAGAACCACTACAAGACTCTCATGCAAGACAACTACAAAGATGTACATCAAGAAAGTGTTTTGCCCACAAAGAACACTCCAGTAAGCAATTGAAAGGCTCTTGAAGGGAGAAAAAGAAGTGCTGTGTTGAAGAAGAAAAGGAGAATGATGATGGGGAATTCCCTACTGAGAGGAACGGAAACTGCCATCTGCCAACCGGACATCACCTCACGAGAAGTATGCTATTTTCCAGGTACCCAAATCAAAGATGTCTGATAGCGTGTCAAGACTATTCAGTGCTATAGATGACTGCCTATGCCTACTAATACACTTAGGAACAAATGGCACAGCAAAAATAGAACCTGGAAACTATATGCAGCAACTTTAAAGACCTAGGCTGGAAAGTGAATAAACTAGGACTGCAGGTCGTCTTCTCATCCATCCTTCCTGTGGATTGACATGGAACAAGGTGATTGAACAGAATTTTACAGGTGAAGAACTGGCTACATCAAGGGCGCCGTCAGCAATGTTTTGGGTTTCTAGACCATGGAATGAATTACCTGTATAATGGATTCCTTGTTAGAGATGGGTTACGAAAACAGAAAACATATTTGGTAGATGCCAAGCAGGGCAATATAGAATGGGAAATACACATCCAGGAAAAAATACAGTATGCAGCTAATGAATACTGTTGAGAAATCTGAAATTAGAAATTGAAATAAAGAACAAGGACAACAAATAATGAATTAAACGGACTCACAAAAGAAACCGACTACAAGCTAAAATGTGTCAATATGCACAAAGCATGGGAAATAGACAAGGGTAATTAGAACTGCTAACACAGGAAGAGTGATATGATGCCATAGGCATCAATGAAACTTGGTAGGATGATACACATGATTGGAATAACTATTTTGAAGGCTACAATTTATTTATAAGAAATAGGCTGAACAAGATGTGCAGCAGTGTTGCATTGTATATTAGGAAAGCGTACATCTCCACAGAGATCCAAGCTTCAGAGTATAGTAGCTCTGTAGAAAATGTTTGAGTAAGGATACAGGGAGAGAAGATCAGAAAAGGCACTATTGTAGCTGTTTATTATAAGCCGCCTGGAAAGACTGAAGTTATGGATGAACTCTTTTTACATCAGCTGTCTTTGTTCTCAGAAAAATATGACATAGTGATCATGGGAAATTTTAACTATCCAGATATTTATTGGAAATCGCTCTCAGGAAAAAGTAATGGGTCCAGAAAATTGTTATCTTCACTCACTGACAACTTCATCTTTCAAAAGGTAGATGTGAGAACAAAAGGATTGGTTCTAATTCTCATCAAATGGGCAGAAATAGTTGAGGAAGTAAATGCGGCTGGAAAGTTATGAGGCAGAGATAATGCAATCCTCAAATTTTGTATTATAAGAGGACTCAGACTTGGACTTCAGAAAGGCAGATTTTAATGTATTCAGAAAGAGGGTATGAAAGATCCAGTGGCTGAATGTTCTAAAGAAATATTCAAGTAAGAAAGGAGATTTTGCTAAATTAAATTCTCACTGCACAATCAGTAACAATCCCGAAAAGAAGGATGAATTGGAAGCATTTCAAGAGACCAGGATGGATGAACGCAGAGCTTACACATTTCTTTTTTTCCTTTATAGCAAGTGTTTATCAAATTGAAAGAGGGGGCATATCTAAAAAAGAAGATACTGAGAAGGCTGAACTTTTAAATTCCGATTTTGCATGTGTTCTCTACGAAAGCAAATGTAACATCAACTGATCATCACTGTGCTATTGAAGGAATAAAATAATACACACTATCTATAAACAGAGAGAGAACATGGAGGGAACATTTAGCTAATTTAAATTAATTTAAATATCCTGGCCAAGATGAATTATATCCTAGGGTACTGAAAGAGATAGCAGAGGAAAATTCAGAACGACTACCCAAATCTTTTAAAATTCCTGGAAAACAGAAGTCCAAGAATATTGGAGAAGGGCAAATGTTGTCCCTATCTTCAAAAAAGTTAAGAAAATGGAGCCAGGAAATTAACCCCTTTCTGCCATTGGACATAGTATTCCGTCCATGTGGGGTGGGCCTTAATTCCCATGGACGGAATAGTACGTCTAGCGCGATCGGCCGCGCTCACGGGGGGAGCGTGGCCGATCGCGGCCGGTTGTCAGCTGCCTATCGCAGCTGACATCCAGCGCTATGTGCCAGGAGCCCTCACGGACCACCCCCGGCACATTAACCCCGGGCACACCGTTGTGCCGGCGGTAGAGGGAAGTATCACGCAGGGAGGGGGCTCCCTGCGGGCTTCCCTGAGACCCCCGCAGCAACGCGATGTGATCGCGTTGCTGCGAGGGTCTCCTTACCTCCCTCCCTGCTGCAGGCCCGGATCCAAGAAGGCCACGGTATCCGGGTCCTGCAGGGAGGGAGGTGGCTTACCAAGTGCCTGCTCAGAGCAGGCGCTTGGTAAGCCTGAAGTGCTGTAAGTCAGATCAGTGATCTGACAGAGTGCTGTGCAAACTGTCAGATCACCGATCTGTGATATCCCCCTGGGACAAAGTAAAAAAGTTAAAAAAGAAGAATAAAACTGCTTTATCAATTTTACCAAACGCGGAACGGTATAAACGCCTCCCCTAAAAGAAATTCATAAATAGCTGGTTTTTGGTCAATCTGCCTCACAAAAATCGGAATAAAAAGTGATCAAAAAATGTCACATGCCCGAAAATGTTACTAATAAAAACGTCATCTCGTCCCGCAAAAAACAAGACCTCACATGACTCTGTGGACCAAAATATGGAAAAATTATAGCTCTCTAAATGTGGTAATGCAAAAAATATTTTTTGCAATAAAAAGCGTCTTTTAGTGTGTGACGGCTGCCACTCATAAAAATCCGCTAAAAAACCTGCTATAAAAGTAAATCAAACCCCCTTCATCACCCCCTTAGTTAGGGAAAAATTAAAAAATTAAAAAAATGTATTTATTTCCATTTTCCCATTAGGGTTAGGGCTAGGGTTAGGGTTAGGGCTAGGGTTAGGGCTAGGGTTAGGGCTAGGGTTAGGGCTAGGGTTAGGGCTAGGGCTAGGGTTAGGGCTAGGGTTAGGGTTAGAGCTAGGGCTAGGGTTAGGGTTGGGGCTAGGGTTCGGGCTGGGTTGGGACTAGGAATAGGGCTAGGGTTAGGGCTAGGCTTAGGGTTGGGGCTAGGCTTAAGACTCCAGTTAGGGTTGGGGCTAAAGTTAGGGTTAGGGTTGG
Source organism: Ranitomeya imitator (assembly GCF_032444005.1). NCBI lineage: Eukaryota > Metazoa > Chordata > Amphibia > Anura > Dendrobatidae > Ranitomeya > Ranitomeya imitator. The sequence goes on from NC_091286.1 coordinate 207,226,379, forward strand.
GGCTAAAGTTAGGGTTAGGGTTTGGATTACATTTATGGTTGGAAATAGGGTTGGGATTAGGGTTAGGGGTGTGTCTGGGTTGGAGGTGTGGTTAGGGTTACCGTTGGGATTAGGGTTAGGGGTGTGTTTGGATTAGGGTTTCAGTTATAATTGGAGGGTTTCCACTGTTTAGGCACATCAGGGGCTTTCCAAACGCGACATGGCGTCCGATCTCAATTCCAGCCAATTCTGTGTTGAAAAAGTAAAACAGTGCTCCTTCCCTTCCGAGCTCTCCCGTGTGCCCAAACAGGGGTTTACCCCAACATATGGGGTATCAGCGTACTCAGGACAAATTGCACAACAACTTTTGGGGTCCAATTTCTCCTGTTACCCTTGGGAAAATACAAAACTGGGGGCTAAAAAATAATTTTTGTGGGAAAAAAAAGATTTTTTATTTTCACGGCTCTGCGTTATAAACTGTAGTGAAACACTTGGGGGTTCAAAGTTCTCACAACATATCTAGATAAGTTCCTTGTGGGGTCTAGTTTCCAATATGGGGTCACTTGTGGGGGTTTCTACTGTTTAGGTACATTAGGGGCTCTGCAAACGCAATGTGACGCCTGCAGACCATTCTATCTAAGTCTGCATTCCAAATGGCGCTCCTTCCCTTCCGAGCCCTCCCATGCGCCCAAACTGTGGTTCCCCCCCACATATGGGGTTTCCACGCACTCAGGACAAATTGGACAACAAATTTTGCGGTCGAATTTCTCCTGTTACCCTCGGGAAAAAACAAAACTGGTGGCTAAAAAATAATTTTTGTGGGAAATAATTTTTGTTTTATTTTTACGGCTCTGCATTATAAACTTCTGTGAAGCTCTTGGTGGATCAAAGTGCTCACCACACATCTAGATAAGTTCCTTAGTGGGTCTACTTTCCAAAATGGTGTCACTTGTGGGGGGTTTCAATGTTTAGGCACATCAGTGGCTCTCCAAACGCAACATGGCGTCCCATCTCAATTCCTGTCAATCTTGCATTGAAAAGTCAAACGGCGCTCCTTCCTTTCCGAGCTCGCCCATGCGCCCAAACAGTGGTTTACCCCCACATATGGGGTATCAGCGTACTCAGGACAAATTGTACAACAACTGTTGGGGTCCAATTTCTTCTCTTACACTTGGGAAAATAAAAAATTGGGGGCAAAAATTAATTTTTGTGAAAAAAAAATGATTTTTTATTTTTACGGTTCTGCATTATAAACGTCTGTGAAGCACTTGGTGGGTGAAAGTGCTCACCATACATCTAGATAAGTTCCTTAGTGGGTCTACTTTCCAAAATGGTGTCACCTGTGGGGGGTTTCAATGTTTAGGCACATCAGTGGCTCTCCAAACGCAACATGGCGTCCCATCTCAATTCCAGTCAATTTTGCATTGAAAAGTCAAATGGCGCTCCTTCGCTTCCGAGCTCTGTCATGCGCCCAAACAGTGGTTTACCCCCACATGTGGAGTATCGGCGTACTCAGGACAAATTGTACAACAACGTTTGCGGTCCATTTTCTCCTGTTACCCTTGGTAAAATAAAACAAATTGGAGCTGAAGTAAATTTTTTGTGAAAAAAAGTTAAATGTTCATTTTTATTTAAACATTCCAAAAATTCCTGTGAAACACCTGAAGGGTTAATAAACTTCTTGAATGTGTTTTTGAGCACTTTGAGGGGTGCAGTTTTTAGAATGGTGTCACACTTGGGTATTTTCTATCATATAGACCCCTCAAAATGACTTCAAATGAGATGTGGTCCCTAAAAAAAATGGTGTTGTAAAAATGAGAAATTGCTGGTCAATTTTTAACCCTTATAACTTCCTAACAAAAAAAATTTTTGGTTGCAAAATTGTGCTGATGTAAAGTAGACATGTGGGAAATGTTACTTATTAAGTATTATTTTGTGTGACTTACAGTATCTCTGTGATTTAATTGCATAAAAATTCAAAGTTGGAAAATTGCGAAATTTTCAAACTTTTTGCCAAATTTCCATTTTTTTCACAAATAAACGCAGGTAATATCAAATAAATGTTACCAATATCATGAAGTACAATATGTCACAAGAAAACATTGTCAGAATCACCAGGATCCGTTGAAGCATTCCAGAGTTCTAACCTCATAAAGGGACAGTGGTCAGAATTGTAAAAATTGGCCCGGTCCATAACGTGCAAACCACCCTTTGGGGTAAAGGGGTTAAAGGCCAATTAGCATGGCACTGCAGCAGTCAGCCAGACGTGAGGTATCAGGGTCTGCACCAGCATTTACAGCTTTCAATTGAATGTCACAGTAAGACAAGTTGGGTGAGGATCGGTGTAGGCCTCTTTTGCTGGAATCCCTAAGACCACATGCAACACCTCTACCTGCTTTCATGCTGAGCCACACTCAGATGGCATAAATATCAGTTTTGTAGACTACCATTGTGAAAAAATTTAAGGATAGTAACACGGGTAGTTGAGTCCAAGGAAATGGAGGCCTGACGATCTCGTAGGCTTACTGCTACAGGCATCACACATAAAGGAGACCCAACCAGGACTGTTCACATTTCCAAAAATTATTGGCAGACACCACCAAAGTGGCATCAGTTTCACCACAGTAGAAATAGTATAATAGGGACTGACAGGTCTTCCAAGCTCGCAGATGGAAACCCAACCAGGAGTATTTACATTTAAACAAATGAGGGCTTAACACAACAGATATGGCATACATTTAACAAGAGTAGAAATAGAATAATAGAGACCTACAGGTCTTTCACTGCACCCAATCCAGCAGGTGGACACCCAACCAGGAGTGTTCACATTTCCAAAAATTATTGGCAGACACCACCAAAGTTGCATCAATTTCGCCACAGTATCGATAGTATAACAGGGATGGACAGGTCTTCCGCCACACCCAGTCCAGCAGATGGACACCCAACCAGGAATGTTCACATTTCCAAAAATTATTGGCAGACAATACCAAAGTGGTATCAATCTCACCACAGTAGAAATAATACAACAGGGACCGACAGGTTCTCATCTACGCCCAATCCAGCAGATGGACATCCAACCTGGAGTTTTCACATTTTAAAAAATGAGGGCCTGACACCACCGATGTGGAATAACTGACAAGAGAATAGAAATAATATAATTGGGACATCTTCCACTACAGCTAACCCAGAAGATGTAGACCAACCATGTCTTTTCACAGTTCCACAAATTTGTGCTAACATCAGCAGCAGCTACAGCAGGCACAGAAGCCACAGTAAAAATACCACAGAGTGCAGTTACCTGACATTAATGCATCACACTAAAAAAAAAAACCTACCCTGTACAGTCTGCGCTTGGGGTGCAAAATTCCTTGGAGATCCATGACTTTGTTCCTCTTGATGAAAGTTAGGCGGTCTACACTTTCATGGGACAATCGGCTGCGTTTATCCATCAGGACACCAACAGAAGTGCTGAAGACACGTTCTGAGAGAACTCTGGTTGCCGGGTACGATAAAACCAAAAAGGTGTGTAAGGCGAGCTCGGGCCACTCATTCATTTTGGAAGACCAAAATGGGATAGGGTCCAAACCCTCGCTGATGGTATTCATATTCAGTTCTAGATACTTCCCCACCATTCCTTCACCATGTGTAAGACTTGGACTCTGTTGTGCTCGTGATCGAGCTGGTCTAAAAAGTGTGAAAGGACTCACAGAAGTTGCTTCTTCCACTTACACCACTGCTGGTGCTGCTGCTATTTCAGCGTTGAATAATTGACATGCCGGAGGTTGGAATTTTAGAGCTGCGATGCGAACTATGTGCTTCACTGCTGTTTTGGGGAAAAACTCCCTTAACCCTTTTCTGACATCAGGCGCACATTTACGTTGATGTCGGACTCCCTCCCTTTGCTGTGGGCTCCAGCTGTGAGCCCACATCTTTCCCGGTACATGCCAGCTATTTTGAACAACTTACATGTGCCCGGAACAGCCGCAATCCACCCGTGGCTATTAACCCATTAAATGCCACTGTCAAACACTGACAGCAGCATTTAACATGAATTTCTGGCAATCATGCCAGAAATACGACCACCGATGACCCCCGTCATGTGATCGCGGGTCACAGATGGGTGGTGTGACAACCAGAGGTCTCCTGGAGACCTCTATGGTTGTCACTGCCGGCTTGCTATGACTGCCACCCAGTGTTTGGCGCTCATAGCAAGAGAGCAATTCTACTACATACAGGTGATCTGATCATCACCTGTATGTAGCAGAGCTGATCAGGTTATGGACGCTTCTAGTCTCCCATGGAGACTTATTTAAGCATGCCAAAAGTAAAACAAGTTTTTAAAAATATAAAAAATGTATAAAAGATCAAATCACCCCCCTATTTCCCCATTCAAAATAAGACAATTAAAAAAAATCAAATGCACATATTTGGTTTCAGTGAGTTCAGAATCGCCCAATCTATCAATAAAAAAGGCATATCTGCTTCTGTTACAGCTGACGGCGGGCTCTCAGTCAGCATGACTGGAGCTGGAAAAGAACCCCAGGTTCTGTGGTCGAAGACCTGTGTCTCAATAGTTGGCATTGTAACAGAGGTAGAATAAGACAGCACAGATGTGATTGGCAGGGTGACTGATGTTTGCTGGTCCGCATTTTAGTACAGTGGGGAACCTCTGAGCAATGCATGTTGATTGCACATGTGAAGGTTCATACATGTAGTAGTCAAATTATTGCACTTTTTACCTCATCTTTTTTTACAAAGTTGGCAAATTATGTGAGTTGGCTCATCCTTTGCGGTGTCAAAAAAGGCCAAGGCTACGCAACCCTTGCCACCAGTGTGAGCTGCAGACCTGTGAGTGCTGCTGGTCACAGCCACAATTGTAGATGATGATGCATTGCTTGTCGAGGCTGCATCACTACATGTCTGCGACATACGGCGCAGGATCACCTCCCCCAGGTGTTAACTTCTAATGATGATGGTCAGGATACTGTTCGGACCCTACTTCGTCCTAATTTGTGCATCAATGCAGATTTCTTCCTTTTGACTCTGATTTTTTTTGGTACACTTCTGATGACAATAGCATAGAATGTGCGAACAGCTCTTCAAGCTCACCCATCTTTGGTTCTGTACAGTCAATTGTGCAGTTGGGGAGTTGGGATACAGGGAGAAGCAAGGGGGATTTTGGTGCCCCCTCTGTGTACTGGGTGTGATGTTGAGGTGAAGAAAAAGAAGGAGAGGCCACTTGAAGTTGTTCTTGCCATCCACTCGAGCACATGCTCTTTCTGGGCCTCATCAACAAGGCATACTGCTGTGCATCTTCCAAAGAAAGGTAGTGGAGTAGCACTTCCAGTAACAGAAGTTGTCAGATGTATTTGCATAGCACTAGTGCTTTCACTAACCTTACCACTTTCCCCACGTACACCTTGAACACCAAGCCCAATTCCCCTTCCACCACATCCTCGCTATTTTCCCAGGCATGGTGCTTAGATACTGTGGTAGGAGCACAGTATTTGCAGCAAAAAATTTGATGTTAAACTCTGCACCATCTCTGCAATCAGCTGCATTTCAGCGACAGTAAATTCCAAGGAGAAATATGGCATGCTGTATCACGTTAGTCACAGAAGAAAGAATTGTTTGAGTTTGGATGAGGCCTGAATGACAAAGAAGATATGTTATAAACAATTTGAAAGTCAGATGTCTCCTACTGTATGAAAATAGGAACAGAAGTATTTTTTGGTGGCCTCTGTATCAAGCTTCTATAACACACTAGATGCTACAAGCTATTTTAAAGTCAGATCCCCTACTGTATGATACTAGGAACAGAAACATTTTTGGTGGCCTCCGGATGATGCCTCTATAACACACTCTTTTAAAGTCAGGTCCCCTACTTTATGACGTTTAGCAACAGAAATTTTTATTTGGTTATGTGCGTGAGATCTGCAGACAGCTTAATTTCAATCCAACAAAATGACAAAGTGTGATAAGGCGGGATATCTAACTTTTTGCAACTGAAAAATTATATTTTTTTTAATGTGCTTTGGGTCTGCTGACAGTTTCGCATCACCACAGCACTAAATGACAAGATGGGATACAGCAGGCTGTTTCACATTTAGCTAGTGAAGAAATATTATTTAGAATGCTATACTCATGCATGGAGCGCAATAGAAGCAGTGGACGACATACTTGTAGGAGATACAGTGGGGCAAAAAAGTATTTAGTCAGTCAGCAATAGTGCAAGTTCCACCACTTAAAAAGATGAGAGGCGTCTGTAATTTACATCATAAGTAGACTTCAACTATGGGAGACAAATTGAGAAGAAAAAAAATCCAGAAAATCACATTGTCTGTTTTTTTATCATTTTTTTTGCATGTTATGGTGGAAAATAAGTATTTGGTCAGAAACAAACAATCAAGATTTCAGGCTCTCACAGACCTGTAACTTCTTCTTTAAGAGTCTCCTCTTTCCTCCACTCATTACCTGTAGTAATGGCACCTGTTTAAACTTGTTATCAGTATAAAAAGACACCTGTGCACACCCTCAAACAGTCTGACTCCAAACTCCACTATGGTGAAGAGCAAAGAGCTGTCAAAGGACACCAGAAACAAAATTGTAGCCCTGCACCAGGCTGGGAAGACTGAATCTGCAATAGCCAACCAGCTTGGAGTGAAGAAATCAACAGTGGGAGCAATAATTAGAAAATGGAAGACATACAAGACCACTGATAATCTCCCTCGATCTGGGGCTCCACGCAAAATCCCACCCCGTGGGGTCAGAATGATCACAAGAACGGTGAGCAAAAATCCCAGAACCACGCGGGGGGACCTAGTGAATGAACTGCAGAGAGCTGGGACCAATGTAACAAGGCCTACCATAAGTAACACACTACGCCACCATGGACTCAGATCCTGCAGTGCCAGAAGTGTCCCACTGCTTAAGCCAGTACATGTCCGGGCCCGTCTGAAGTTTGCTAGAGAGCATTTGGATGATCCAGAGGAGTTTTGGGAGAATGTCCTATGGTCTGATGAAACCAAACTGGAACTGTTTGGTAGAAACACAACTTGTCGTGTTTGGAGGAAAAAGAATACTGAGTTGCATCCATCAAACACCATACCTACTGTAAAGCATGGTGGTGGAAACATCATGATTTGGGGCTGTTTCTCTGCAAAGGGGCCAGGACGACTGATCCGGGTACATGAAAGAATGAATGGGGCCATGTATCGTGAGATTTTGAGTGCAAACCTCCTTCCATCAGCAAGGGCATTGAAGATGAAACGTGGCTGGGTCTTTCAACATGACAATGATCCAAAGCACACCGCCAGGGCAACAAAGGAGTGGCTTCGTAAGAAGCATTTAAAGGTCCTGGAGTGGCCTAGCCAGTCTCCAGATCTCAACCCTATAGAAAACCTTTGGAGGGAGTTGAAAGTCCGTGTTGCAAAGCGAAAAGCCAAAAACATCACTGCTCTAGAGGAGATCTGCATGGAGGAATGGGCCAACATACCAACAACAGTGTGCGGCAACCTTGTGAAGACTTACAGAAAACGTTTGACCTCTGTCATTGCCAACAAAGGATATATTACAAAGTATTGAGATGAAATTTTGTTTCTGACCAAATACTTATTTTCCACCATAATATGCAAATAAAATGTTTAAAAAACAGACAATGTGATTTTCTGGATTTTTTTTTCTCAGTTTGTCTCCCATAGTTGAGGTCTACCTATGATGTAAATTACAGACGCCTCTCATCTTTTTAAGTGGTGGAACTTGCACTATTGCTGACTGACTAAATACTTTTTTGCCCCACTGTATGCCCTGCTGGCTTTGTCTGTTGATCTCAGTAAGGGCCAAAAAAATGCTAGAAGGTAAATTTAACAGCCACACTGGACACTAGCTAGCTACACCTTCTGACTGACATACAACTGCCTAACTAACTAGAAAAAAATCTTGCTGCTAACAGTGCTGTTGCAGTGTCAAAATGGCCCTAAAACAAGATGTTCACTTTTTATACGGAGAGGGACATGTGATTTCAGCAGCCAATGAGAGAAGCTGTTGTGTCAGGACATTGTGCCCTGTGCCCTGCTTGGCTAGCCGCAAAGTGCACACCTAAGGTTAGGGGAAAAAATGTTTACAAGAACGCCACGCCTCTGAGCTCTCCAAACCCTCTCCCCTCATCAAACCCATGCTAAACACTCATTATACACCACCATTATCATTTCAAAAGTACTGAAAACACTTTTGTGGCAACAAATTTGCTCATCACTATTCATAACTGACTCAGTTATCACACTCAAAGAGTGGTAATAAAAGGCTGCACATCGAATTCGAAGAGTGTTTCAGTTGGGATACCGGAAGGCTTTGTCCTAGTCCCAGTGTTGTTGAACATTCATATAAATGATCTAGGAAAGGGAACTAAAGGTAAAATCTATCAAATTTGCATATTATGCAAAGCTAGGAGGGATAGCTTATACATGAGATCTGTTATGATCTGGTGGTTTAGGAGCAACATGGAACGAGCTCTGAAGGACATGGTAACTGTACTGACTGCAGTCCCTAAGCTCAACACAACACTAGAAGTAGCCGTGGAATGCTCCTAACTCTCCCTAGGCATCTCGTCACAGCCTAAGAGCTAACTATCCCTAAAGATAGAAGCAGGAAAGCTATCTTGCCTCAGAGAAAATCCCCAAAGGATAGATTAGCCCCCCACAAATAATGACTGTGAGTGGAGAGGGAAAAGACATACACAGAATGAAACCAGGATGAGCACAGGAGGCCAGTCTAGCTAAATAGATAGGACAGGATGGAATACTGTGCGGTCAGTATAAAACACTACAAAAAATCCACGCAGAGTTTACAAAAATCTCCACACCTGACTAAAGGTGTGGAGGGTAAATCTGCTTCCCAGAGCTTCCAGCAACACATAATTAATTCATACTGATAAGCTGGACAAACAAAGAAAGCACAGAACGGATAAGTCCACAATCTATGGACAGAAAAGAGCAATCAAAAACTTAGCTTTGCTGAACTGGTCAGGATCACAGGGAAATCCAAAGAGATGTGAATCCAACCAGGAACCATTTACAAGTGGCACTGGCTGAAGGAAAGAGCCAGGCCTAAATAGCAGAGCAGAAGAGACGATAAGTGGAGGCAGCTGATGACAGCTAACTCCAAGGAGCAGCCATACCACTTGAAACCACAAGAGGGAGCCCAAGAGCAGAACTCACAAAAGTGCCACTTACAACCACCGGAGGGAGCCCAAGAGCGGAATTCACAACAGAGAGCCCTGAGAAAGGATATTCAGATAGATCAATATAAGCTTGAACAATGGACGGCAACTAATAAAATGGTATTTAACAAATGCAAGTTTCTACATTTGGGCAAGAAAAATGAAAATGCCATCTACAACATTGGGGGAATAGAGCTAAGCAACAGCACGTGTGAAAAAGACTTGGGTATACTAATAGATCACAAACTACACATGAGTAAACATTGTGATACAGCAGCCAAAAAAAGAATACAGCTCTGGGATGTATTTAGAGAAGCATAGAGTCTAGATCATGTGATGTAATTATCCCCATCTACTCTTCCTTGGTCAGACCTTATCTGGAATATTGTGTCCAGTTCTGGGCACCACATTTTAAAAAAGACTTAAAAAAACTGGAGTAAGTTCAGAGAAGAGCTACCAGGATGAGGAGTGAACTGCAAAGTATGTCCTACGAGGAACCGTTAAAGGATCTGGCAATGTTTAGTTTGCAAAAGGAAGGCTAAGAGAGGACTTAATTGCTGTCTACAAGTATCTGAAGGGATGTGACAGTGTAGAGGGATCATCCTTATTCTAACATCCTTATTCTAATTTGCACATGGAAACACAAGAAGCAGTAGAATTAAATTGAAAGGGAGAAGATACAGATTAGATATAAAAAAAAACAACTTTGTGATGGTGAGGGTAATCAACGAGTGGAACAGGCTGCCACAACAGGTGGTGAGTTCTCCTTCAATGGAAGTCTTCAAGCAGTGGCTGGACAGACATGTGTCTGAGATGGTTTAGTGAATAGTGCATTGAGCAGGTGGCTGAAAACGATGACCTTTGTGATCACTTCCAACATTAACATTCTATAATTTTATGGGCTTTCAAGAGTTTATGAAGCTCCAACTACTGCACATCTCATCAACCACAGACTCTTCTTGGCATTACTCACTCTCTATAATCTCTGTCATTCTTCACATCCCTCCCATACTGTGCTTACACACTGTCCCTTCTCGATTTTGTTCATCATACAGTCTTCTCTCACAGTGTCCCCCATACTGATCATTCTCTATACTTTTCCACATACTACACTGTTCTACCCACTCAATAAAAGTCCCCTGTAAGTTCGGCTCTATTGAAGTGTTTACCTTACTGACTCCATCTCCACCTCTGAGGAGCATTCAGGTCCATTAAAGTATTTACCTTATTATTATTCTTATTATTTGTTATTATTATAGTTCCATTTATTCAATGGCGCTTTACATGTGAAAAGGGATATACGTACATAATAAAAAACAAATATAGTAATCTTATTACAAGTCATGACTGGTACAGGCCCACAGAGGACCCTGCCGTGAGGGCTCACAATCTACAAGTGATGGATGAGGATACAATAGGCAAGGGCAGAGCTGGTCATGCAGTGTTTGGTGGATTGGTGGGTACTGCAGGTTGTAGGCTTGTTGGAAGAGGTAGGTCTTCAGGTTCCTTTGAAGGTTTCCACGGTAGGTGAGAGTCTGATATGTTGGGGTAGAGAGTTCCAGAGTAGGGGGATGAGTGGGAGAAAACTTGTATGTGATTATGGGAAGAGGAGATAACAGGGGAGTAGAGAAGGAGATCTTGTGAGGATCGGAGGTTGCGTGCAGGAAAGGACCGGGAAACAAGGTCACAGATGTATTGAGGTGACAGGCTGTGGATGGCTTTGTATGCCATGATTAGGCTTTTGAACTGGAGTCTCTGGGTAATAGGTAGCCAGTGAAGGGATTGACAGAGATGAGAGGCTGGGGAATAGCGGGGGGACAGGCTGATTAGTCGGGCAGCACAGTTTAGGATAGATTGGAGGGGTGCAAGAGTGTTAGAGGGGAAGCCGCAAAGTAGTATTGACTCTATCTCAGCAGTGACCTCAACAGTGTGATCAAGTGACCTCATCAAGCTGCTGCACATCACATTGACCCCAAAAGTGCCAGCGGTCAGAGGTCAGAGCTTTTATTGTATTCATGTCTGAAAGATATAACTACAATTGATAGCAGAAGACAGACTTTTACTTACTCTTCTAGCAGGCTGTTATTTTAACAACCAGCTTAACCCCTTCACGACCTTGGGATTTTCCGTCTTTGCGTTTCCGTATTTTGCTCCCCATCTTCCCAGAGCCATAACTGTTTTAGATTTTGGTCAGTATTGCCATGTGAGGGCTTGTTTTTTGCAGGACGAGTTGTAGTTTTGAAATGCACCATTGGTTTTACCATGTTATGTACTGGAAATGGGGAACTAAAGATCAAAGTGCGGTGAAATTGCAAAAAAAGTGCAAATGCACAATTTTTTTAAACCATTTTCACTAGATGCTAAAAGTGGCCTGCTAATATGATTTTCCAGGTCATTATGAGTTTGAAGATGACAAACATATCTATGTTCTCTTTTATTTAACCACTTCCTGACATGCGCTGTACTAGTACTGCTCTGCGGGAACTGAGTTCCCGCAAACCGCAGTACTAGTACGGTGGCACGATCAAACGGTCTCACAGTGAGCTCCGCGGCGATTGCGTGCGGGTGTCAGCTGTATGTGACAGCTGACACCCCTCAGTAATGCCCACGATTGGCGCTAGCACCCATCGTGGGCATTTAACCCCTCTGATGCTACTGTCAGTAGTGACAGCGACAAAGAAGGGCATCGCGCAGGGACGGGGGCTCCCTGCGCTCTCCCACCGGAACAATGCGATGCGATCGCGTTGTTCCAGTGTTCTGGAAGGAGTCCTCAGATCCAAAATAGCCACGGGGCTCCTTCCGGGTCCTTCACTGAGGTGGCTTGCCCGTTCCTGCTCAGAGCAGGTGCCGGAAAGCCTCCTGCACTGCCTGTCAGATCACTGATCTGAAACAGTGCTATGCAAAGTGTCAGATCAGCGATCTGATGAAATATAGTGATGTCCCACCCTGGGACAATGTTATAAAGTAAAAAAAAAATAAAATGTATAAAAAAAGAAAAAAAATCCTCAATTAAAGAAAAAAAAAAATATATATTTTCCGATAAATCCATTTATTTACGTAAGCAAAAAAAAACAATAAAAGCACACATATTTGGTATCGCCGCATCCGTAACGACCCACTCTATAAAACCATCCCACTAGTTAACTCCTTCAGTGAACACCACAAAAAAATAAATAAAAAACGAGGCAAAAAACAATGCTTTATCATCATACTGCCGAACAAAAAATGCAATAAAATGTGATAAAAAACGGTTATAAATAACCATGGTACCACTGAAAATGTCATCTTGTCCCGCAAAAAAAACCCACCATAAAGCATCATCAGCAGCAAAATAGAAAAGTTATAGCTCTCAGAATAAAGTGATGCAAAAACAATTATTTTTTATATTGTTATTATGTTTTTTTATTCATGTAAATGCACCAAAACATAAAAAAATTATATAAATGAGGTATCGCTGTAATCGTACTAGCCCAAAGAATAAAGCTGCTTTATCAGTTTTACCACACGTGGAACGGTATAAACGCCCCCCCTAAAAGAAATTCAGGAATTGGTTGTTTTTTGTTCATTCTGCCTCCCAAAAATCAGAATAAAAAGCAATCAAAAAATGTCATGTGCCTGAAAATGGTACCATTAAAAACATCAACTCGTCCCACAAAAAACAAGACCACACATGAGTCTGTGGGCCAAAATATGAATGAATTATAGCTCTCAAAATGTGGTGATGCAGAAACTATTTTTTGCTATAAAAAGCGTCTTTTAGTGTGTGGTGGGATGGTTTCACGGTATCAGGGGACACATTTTAGAAGTGTTTAATTCTGCGTTTGCAAGGAGCATAATTAAAAGAGCCACCTTTTCCTTTTGCATCATTACTGCTACACAAGGTGGCTCTTTCAGTTACAAACGCCTGGGGGCGTTAAAGGTTCCCTTTCAACTTGCTACAATTAGGCCTCGGCCTACACTCTGCTTCTCCTGCTTTCCTTGGGCTTCAACACCGTCAGTTGTTGCCCGTAAGTGCTGTCTGCACAGTCAACAGTTGCTCCTCTGTTATTGGGGTTAAGTAATGCCAGCTGTTCCCCTGCTGTGTGTGCGGCAAAAACTGAAGTCTGCTCCTCCTGCTTTCCCTGGGCTTCAGCACAGCCAGTTGTTGCCCGGAAGTGCTGTCTGCACAGAGAAAAACACTCGCTCCTGTGTTAGTGGGGTTCAGTAACGCCACCTGCTCCCCTGCTGTGTGTGCGGCAAAAACTAAAGTCTGCTCCTCCTGCTTTCCCTGGGCTTCAACACCGCCAGATGTTGCCCGGAAGTACGCCGATACCCAATATGTGGGGGTAAACCACTGTTTGGGCGCACGGCAGAGCTCGGAAGGAAAGGAGCGCTGTTTTGGAATGCAGACTTTGATAGAATGGTCTGTGGGCGTTATGTTGCAATTGCAGAGCCCCTGATGTACCTAAACAGTAGTAACCCTCCACAAGTGACCCCATTTTGGAAACTAGACCCCCCAAGGAACTTATCTAGATGTGTGGTGAGAACTTTGAATGCCCAAGTGCTTCACAGAAGTTTAGAATGCAGAGTCGTGAAAATAAAAAAATATTTTTTTTCCACAAAAAAGATTTTGTAGCCCCCAAGTTTTTATTTTCACAAGGGTAACAGGAGAAATTGGACCCCAAAAGTTGTTGTACAATTTATCCCGAGTATGCTGATGTCCCATATGTGGGGTAAACCACTGTTTGGGTGCACGGCAGAGCTCGGAAGGGAAGGAGCGCTGTTTTGGAATGCTGACTTAGATAGAATGGTCTGTGGGCGTTATGTTGCGTTTGCAGAGCCCCTGATGTACCTAAACAGTAGTAACCCCCCACAAGTGACCCCATTTTGGATACTAGACCCCCCATGGAACTTATCTAGATGTGTGGTGAGAACTTTGAATGCCCAAGTGCTTCACAGAAGTTTAGAATGCAGAGTCGTGAAAAACCCACTGTTTGGGCGCACGGCAGAGCTCAGAATGGAGGGAGCACCATTTGACTTTTTGAGCGCAAAATTGGCTGTCGTGTTTGGAGACCCCCTGATGTAACTAAACAGTGGAAACCCCCCAATTCTAGCTCCAACCCTAACCCCAACACACCCCTAACCCTAATCCCAACCCGATCCATAATCTTAATCACTAACCCTAACGATAATCACAACCCTTATCCCAAAACAACCCTAATGTCAACCCTAACCATAACCCTAATCAAAACCCTAAATCCAACACACCCCTAATCCTAATCTCAACCCTAACCTCAAACCTAACCCTAATCCCAATACACCCCTAATCACAACCCTAACCTTAACTCTAATCCCAAACCTAACCCTAATCCCAAGCATAACCCTAATGCCAACCCTAACCCTAATACCAACTCTAATCCAAACCCTAACCCCAAATCTAACCCTAACTTTAGCCCCAACCCTAGCCCTAACTTTAGCCCCGACCCTAACCCTAGCCCTAAGGCTACTTTCACACTTGCGTCGTTTGGCATCCATCGCAATCCGTAGTTTTGGACAAAAAACGGATCCTCCAAATGTGCCCGCAGGATGCGTTTTTTTGCCCATAGACTTGTATTGCCGACGGATCGTGATGGATGGCCACACGTCGCGTCCATCGTGCACTGGATCAGTTGTGTTTTGGCGGACCGTCGGCACAAAAAACGTTCAATGTAACTTTTTTCGTACGTCGCATCCGCCATTTCTGACCGCGCATGCGTGGCCGTAACTCCGCCCCCTCCTCTCCTGGACATAGATTGGGCAGCGGATGCGTTGAAAAACTACATCCGCTGCCCACGTTGTGCACAAATTTCACAACGTGCGTCGGTATGTCGGGCCGACGCATTGCGACGGCCCTGTACCGACGTAAGTGTGAAAGAACCCTAACCCTGAATTTAGCCCCAACCCTAACCCTAAATTTAGCCCTAACCCTAACCCTAGCCCTAACCCTAGCCTTAACCCTAACTCTAGCCCTAACCCTAACCCTAGCCCTAACCCTAGCCCTAACCCTAGCCCTAACCCTAGCCCTAGCCCTAACCCTAGCCCTAACCCTAGCCCTAACCCTAGCCCTAACCCTAGCTCTAACCCTAGCCCTAACCCTAACCCTAACCCTAGCCCTAACCCTAACCGTAATTTTAGCCCCAACTGCTCTTCTCCTGTCGGCCGGCAGATGGCGATAGATGGCGGGCGCACTGCGCATGCGCCCGCCATTTTCTTTTCCCCGGCAGCCAGGAGGAGCAGCAGGAGGATCCAGGGACACCGGTAAGTATAATAGGGTCCCCAAATCCCCCTATTTCTCTGTCCTCTGATGTGTGATCACATCAGAGGACAGAGAATTAAACTTTGATTTTTTTTTTTTTTTTTTGCGGTCAGCGGTAAACAGTTAATTACCGGCGATCACAAAACAGGGGTCGGTAAAACCGACACCGATCATGTTCTTTGGGGTCTCAGCTACCCCCGGCAGCCAAGACCCCAAAGACTCTCCCGGTGCCGGCCGGCGGGCGCACTGAGCATGCGACCGCCATTTTGAAGATGGCGGCACCCACCGGGAGCCACGAGGAGCACCGGGGGAGATAGGTGAGTATCGGGGGACTATCTGGGACCCATTTTCTCTGTCCTCTGATGTGCGATCACATCGGAGGACAGAGAAATTAAAAAGAGATTGCGTTTTGTTTTTTTTTGCGATCGCCGGTAAACGGTTAATTGCCGGCGATCCCAAATGCGGGGTCGGTTAAAAACCCCCCGAATCATGTTCTCTGGGGTCTCGGCTACCCCCAGCAGCCGAGACCCCGGAGAAAATCCGACTCTGGGGGGCGCTATTCACTTTTTTTACAGCGCCGTTAATTAACGGCGCTGTGGTTTAAGTACCCTTAGCGGCCGCCGTTAAAAGGCGTATCGGTGGTCGCTAAGGGGTTAAAAAAAAATTAATTCCTGCTATTCCATTTGATTGGGCTAAACCTCTATGCCTTTAATGTCTCCTCCACCTCCCCCAATACATCCTACATTATTCTTAGTTGTTTTACTTCATGTTGAATTAACCTACAAGGAAAGAAAGGGTTTATTTTAATTCCGATATTTTGGTCCCAGTGACTTGCATTGGTATCGGTTATCGGTATCGGCGATATCCGATATTTTTTTAATATCGGCCGATCCAATCCGATACCGATACTTTTGGATATTGGAAGATATCGCTCAAAACTACTCACCACACATCTAGATTAGTTCCTTAGGGGGTCTAGTTTCCAAAATGGGGTCATTTGTGGGAGGTTTCCACTATTTAAGCACACAGAGGTTCTCCAAACGCGACATGGTGTCCGATCTCAATTCCAGCAAATTTTGCATTGAAAAGTCAAATGGCGCTCCATCCCTTCTGAGCTCTGCCATGTGCCCAAACAGTGGTTTACCCCATATATGGGGTATCAGCGTACTCAGGACAAATTGTACAACAACGTTTGTGGTCCAATTTCTCCTGTTACCCATGGTAAAATAAAATAAATTGGATCTGAAGTAAAAATTTTGTGAAAAAAAGTTAAATGTTCAATTTTTTTTATATGCAAATTGCCTCTTCTGAGAAAAAGAGGACTTAAACTCTATAGCGCCACCTGTTGGAAGTAGCGATCCTACAAGTCACAATCAACCCTTTAACGAGTCGTGCAATATGATTTAGGATAAAAGCCAAATTAGTGTCCCAATTTGCAGACACGGTGTTTCGGGCTGTTGGCCCTCGTCAGTGCGAAGCATGAGAACTGATTTGGCTAGGTGAGAGGCTCTGGACTGAGGTCTAAGGGGCGTCTTTTCTCCTTATGGAGAGTGACATAACATATCAGGCTTGTCAAGGTAAGGAGGCTTATTCGCCGTGCAATGCTCCTCTGGGAAATATAATATGCAAATTGCCTCTTCTGAGAAAAAGAGGACTTAAACTCTATAGCACCACCTGTTGGAAGTAAGCGATCCTACAAGTCACAATCAACCCTTTAACGAGTCCCAAAATTCCTGTGAAGCACGTAAAGGGTTAATAATCTTTTTGAATGTGGTTTTGAGTACTTTGAGGAGTGCATTTTTTAGAATGGTGTCACTTTTGGGCATTTTCTGTCATATCAACCCCTCAAAGTGACTTCAAGTGTGAGGTGGTCCCTAAAAAAATGGTTTTGCAAATTTTGTTGTAAAAATGAGAAATAGCTAGTCAACTTTTAACCCTTATAACTTCCTAACAAAAAAAACTATGCTTCCAAAATTGTGCTAATGTAAAGCAGACATGTGACTAATGTTATTTATTAACTATTTTGTATGATATGACTCTCTAATTTAAGGACATAAAAACTAAAATTTTAAAAAATGGCAACATTTTCAAAATTTTTGCCAAATTTCCGTTTTTTTCATAAATAATCGCAAGTCAAATCGATTAAATTTTACCACTATAATAAGGTACAATATGTCACGAGTAGTGTTGAGCATTCCGATACCGCAAGTATCGGGTATCGGCCGATATTTGCGGTATCGGAATTCCGATACCGAATTCCGATACTTCCCGCGTATCGGATACCGGAATCGGAAGTTCCCAGAATTCAAATTGAACGCAGCAGCCAATGAGGAATGAATGAAAGTGTGGGCACATCCTGTTTAGCATGGTGGGCATGTAAGTACTGGCAAGGCTGGGATTGGCTGCTGAAATGATGTCACTCTGCACTATAAAAAAGCGCTGCCGCCATTTTGCGCTCACTCTGCTGTGATTTCAGTTAGGGACAGGACGCTGTGTTCTAACTGAGGGCCAGTTGAGCTTGCTAATTGCTTTATTTTCCTTTCCAAAGGCTAATTTAGCAAAACGCTGTGTGTTCTTCACTGTTCACCTTGCTCTTGCCTTGCAGCGCTGTTTTAACAGCGTTCTGCAAGGTCTCTGTGTGTGTGTGTGTGTGCAGCTCACTCTGTAGTCTGTGTGCAGCCATATACCCGGTTGTATTCAGCTCAGGGGGGGTTCACACTGCCTCACACAGTTGTTCTTTTTTGCTCTTAGTGCAGCCTGCTGCACATTTTTTCTCAAATTTCCTATTAGTGTTTTTCCACCAGTCTCCAGCTCTATTGTGGAAAAACACTACATAGGATAACCTAGAGGGGGGTTTTTGGGCATTGCAGCGCCGTTTACGGCTGTCTGCACGGTCTCCGTGTGAGCCCAGCTCGCCCTGTAGTCTGTGTGCAGCCATAGCCGGTTGGATTCAGCTCAGGGTTCGTTACTGGCTCATACCTTGAGAAAAATTTTCCTTTTTTTCAAATAGTGCAGCCTGTTTAAAATTTGAAAAAAAAAATTCCTATTAGTGTCTTTCCACTCGTATCCAGCTAAATAGTGGAAAAACACTATATAGGATAACCTAGAGGAGGGTTTTTTGGCCTTGCAGCGCCGTTTACGGCTGTCTGCACGGTCTCCGTGTGAGCCCAGCTCGCCCTGTAGTCTGTGTGCAGCCATAGCCGGTTGGATTCAGCTCAGGGTTCGTTACTGGCTCATACCTTGAGAAAAATTTTCCTTTTTTTGAAATAGTGCAGCCTGTTTAAAATTTGAAAAAAAAAAATTCCTATTAGTGTCTTTCCACCAGTCTCCAGCTCAATTGTGGAAAAACACTACATAGGATAACCTAGAGGGTTTTTTTGGGGCCTTGCAGCGCCGTTTACGGCTGTCTGCACGGTCTCTGTGTGAGCGCAGCTCGCCCTGTAGTCTGTGTGCAGCCATAGCCGGTTGGATTCAGCTCAGGGTGCGTTACTGCCTCATACCTTGAAAAACAATTTCCTTTTTTTCAAATAGTGCAGCCAGTTTAAAATTTGAAAAAAAAAATTCCTATTAGTGTCTTTCCACTTGTATCCAGCTAAATAGTGGAAAAACACTATATAGGATAACCTAGAGGAGGGTTTTTTGGCCTTGCAGCGCCGTTTACGGCTGTCTGCACGGTGTCCGTGTGATTTAAACTAGCTCTGTAGCCCGATCTGCACAAAAAAAAAAGTTAAGTTCACCAAACACAACTTAACACTTGTGTAGGCCACATTTGAAAAATAATAAAGTTTAGTCCACAATTTACAACATTAGTGTTTCTTACACCTGTTAGGAGGAGCATTTCAGGAATAAGCACACTAAGGCCTTAGTACTTTTCTGCTTATCTTTATCTGTCAACCAAGATGAAGAGGGCAGGGAGTAAGGCACGTGGGCGTGGGCGCGGAGCAGGGAGAGGAGCAGGGAGAGGACGTGGTGATTCTGTGCCTGCTGCGGGCGCCGGTGACTCGTCGTCACTCAGTTTCAGCAGGGAACAGTCCTTCATGCGCAGCTTTGTCGGAGAGCGCCGTGCACCGCTGCTGCGTGAAGACCAAATTGAAGCCGTTGTCGGGTGGATGGCAGCTAACGCCTCGGCATCGACTTCAGTTAGTGCCACATCCTCTCAGGCACAGAGCACTGGAGAGCAGCCATCTGTCTCTTCACCACCTGCCAAATTGGCCAGGCAGTCAGAGAGCCCAGGACAGGAGCCGTCTCTACTTCTTTTCTCTGAATCTCTTGGCTTGGAAACAGGGGGCCAGCCAAGCAGCATTGGAGAAATGGAAGAAGAGGCAGTGTGCAGTGATGCCCAACACCTTTTTCTCTCTGACTCTGAAGAGGCAGGTGGGCCAGTGCCTCCGGTGACCACAGCGCAGTACGCATCTGATGATGAAACTCAGGTGCCGCTTTCTCGTGCGTACTGTGCTGCTGAGACTACCCAGGAGGAGCAGTTGGTGGCAGAGGGTAGTGGAGATGATGAGGTCCTTGACCCATCGTGGCGTGAGGAACAGGAAGGTGGTGGGAGCAGCTCAGAGGAAGAGCTTCCTCTTACGGGCCAAAGAGGGAGAGGGAGGGGGAAGACTGCGGAGCCTGTAGCCTCCACTTTGGCACCCGTTAGGAGCCTGTCTCTTTCCAAAGCCAAAAAGGGCGCTCCCAAGACTTGCAGTGCCTGGTCCTTTTTTGACACAGTTGCAGATGACATTTGTTTTGTCAAATGCAAGCTGTGTCATCATAAAGTAAAAAGAGGGAAAAATGTCAGCAACCTCAATACCACAAATATGTGGAAACATGTGCGGACCAGGCACGCGGTGGAGTTACAGAAACACACTGAAGATGTAGGCCAACCAACAGCGGCAGCTACCACCTCTTCAGCTCGTGTTGCCTCTTCCTCCAGCTCACGCACAGCTGGTTTGGCTTCCTCCCAGAGACCTTGTGTAATTCCACCCACAGCACCACCTTCCCAGTCATCCTCACACTCCCAGTCTACTCTACAGCCATCGGTAGTACAGGCATGGGAGAAAAGGCGGGCATTCTCGGCCAACCACCCCCGAGCACAGGCTCTGAATGCAGGCATTGCCAAACTGTTGTCCCTGGAAATGCTCTCGTTCAGGCTGGTGGAGACTGACAGCTTCCGTGACTTGATGGCATTGGCAGTCCCACAGTACAAGGTGCCCAGCCGCTTTTACTTCAGCAGGCAGGCTGTCCCTGCCCTGCACAGGCATGTTGAGGCAAACATAAAACATGCGCTACTGAACGCCGTCAGTAGCAAGGTCCACCTCACCACCGATGCGTGGACCAGTCAGCATGGACAGGGGCGATATGTTTCCCTCACTGCCCATTGGGTTAATGTTGTTGAGCCAGGTACAGATCGTGCGAGTGGCGCAGGACGTGTCCTGCCCACTCCAAGGATTGCAGGAATCCAGTCTGTACGCATCGACTCCTCCTCTTACACCAGTTCCTCTGATTCCTCTCTGCAGGATCCGTCACAGTCCACCCCCACATGGACCCGTGAACGTTTACCTATGACCGACATGAGCACAGCCGTGGCCAAACGTCAGCAGGCCGTCTTGAAACTAGTTTCATTGGGGCATCAAAGCCACACAGCGCAGGAGCTCTGGAATGCCATAAAGCAGGAGAGCGATGTGTGGTTACTGCCAGCGAATCTCCAGCCAGGCATGGTAGTGTGTGACAATGGCCGAAATCTGGTGGCAGCTTTGGCCCTTGGCAACCTCACTCACATCCCATGTCTGGCACATGTGCTCAATTTGGTTGTGCAGAGTTTTCTGAGGGACTATCCGGATCTTGATGCCCTGCTGCACAAGGTCCGCCTAGAGTGTGCTCACTTGCGGCGTTCCAGCTTGGCCAGATCCCGCATTGCTGCTCTGCAGCGCCGATTCCGCCTTCCGGAACACCGCATCATATGTGACCTACCTACCCGGTGGAATTCCACGTTACATATGTTGGAGCGGTTGTGTGAGCAGCAGCAAGCAGTTATGGAGTACCAGCTGCATCAGGCGCAAAGAAGTCGCAGTCAGCGCCGATCAGACTTCACAACCACAGAGTGGGCCACTATGAAGGACGTCTGCCAGGTTTTGCGTCCTTTTGATTATTCCACGCGGATGGCAAGTGCAGATGATGCACTAGTCAGCATGACTGTCCCCCTTATCTGCCTGCTTCAGCAAACTTTGCAAGGGTTAAGGGATGATGTGGTGGAAGAGGTGGAGGATGAGGAGTCACCTTTTCCATCAGCTTCTGGAGAGTCAGCGCCACGTGGTTCCTCACAAAGGGGTACGCAGGGGCCAATTTGTGAGGAGGATGAGGAGGAGTCAATCGAGGAGGAAGAGCTCCGTCCAGAGGAGGGAGCGACACAATTGTCCAGTGGTCAGTGTGTACAGCGAGGGTGGGGTGATGACGAGCGGGCAGAGATCATGTCTCAAGCAGGGGACAGCGTTTCTGGGCCAGTTGGCACTCTGCAGCACATGGTGGATTTCATGCTGCAGTGCCTGAGAAACGACCGCCGCATCGACCACATTCTCAACATGCCTGATTATTGGGTGTTCACCCTCCTCGTTCCTCGCTACCGGGACAACGTCCAAAACCTCATCCCTGCGTTGACCCGGGAGCGTAAATTGCGGGAGTACCACGACACACTGGTGAATTCCATCATCTTCTCCTGTCCAACTGAGAGGAGTGCTGCTAGTGCTTTACAAAGCAGCTCAGTGCGTCGAGGCAGTGGGGGAGGCTCTGCCCAAAGAGGGAGCAGAAGCAGTGCCTCTGCCCAAGGCAAGCCCAGTATGGCACAACTCTGGCACACTTTTGTGTGCCCGCCCCAAATGTCTACACCATCACCGGCGGCTCCAGTCAGCAGGAGGCAACGGTTCCGTCAGATGGTGACAGACTACATGGCTTGCCCTCTTACTGTACTCCCAGACGGCTCTTCCCCGTTCAAGTTTTGGGTCTCTAAGCTGGATACATGGCCAGAGCTAAGCCAGTATGCATTGGAGGTGCTGGCTTGCCCTGCGGCTAGTGTCTTATCGGAACGTGTCTTTAGTGCCGCAGGTGGTGTACTAACAGACCGTCGCATGCGACTATCCTCCGATAACGTTGACCGGCTTACTTTCCTGAAAATGAACCAGGCCTGGATCTCGCAGGAATTTGCCACTCCTCTGCCTGATTAAGTAATTGGGTGTCATCCAGGTCTCCTGCTGTGTTCATCTTTCTACCACCTGAACTGCTATTCCTGGGCTCCAACACCGCCAGTTGCGGCTCAGAAGTGCAGGCTGCACAGTAAAAACATACGACCCAGTGTTATTGGGTTTCAGTAACGTCAGCAGATCCCCAGCTGTGTGTGCGGCAATACCTCCAATCTGCTCCTCCTGCTGTCCCTGGGCTCTAACACCGCCAGTTGGTGCCTGGAAGTGCTGTGTGCACAGTCAACAGTCGCTCCTCTGTTATTGGGGTTCAGTAATGTCAGCTGATCCCCAGTTGTGTGTGTGGCAATACCTCCAATCTGCTCCTCCTGCTGTCCCTGGGCTCTAACACCGCCAGTTGGTGCCTGGAAGTGCTGTGTGCACAGTCAACAGTCGCTCCTCTGTTATTGGGGTTCAGTAACGTCAGCTGATCCCCAGCTGTGTATCCGGCAATGTGTCATGCGACCGCCACGCTGGCACAACTAAAATGTAAGGGGACCTGTCCCCCCCCCCCCCCCCCTAGGTGTTTGTTACTGAAAGAGCCACCATGTGCAGCACTAATACTGCACAAGGGAAAGGTCGCTCTTGAAATTATGCTCCTTGCAAACGCTGAACTACACACTCATGTAATGTGTCCCCTCACACCGTCCAACCGTCCCGGAGGTGGGACTTTCCTTTGTAATGTGACGCAGCACAGCCGTCATTGCTACCCCCTTGGCACCGTGCGCTGCCTCCTTAGCGTTGTTTGATTCCGTCATGGACCCTGCGCTGTTATGTTATCCCTTGGCCATGCACAGTTTGCGCTGCCCGTCCTCTGACATCATTTGTTGTCGTCCTGGCTGCGCCTGTGCGTCCACGCTGCCCGAAATCACACCTCGCAGTGTCGTCTAATGTGATCCCACAGTGGGCCTGGTATCCATGGCCATGCGCAGTGCATATACTAGCCTCTCACTCCCCTTCTTCACGCTTCTTCAGACTAGGCGGCGTCAGCTGATCCCTAATAGCATGCCACGGCCGTGACGCCGCACAGTCTGAAGAAGCAGGAAGGAGGTGAGTGAGAGGCGATGATATGCACTGCGCATGCCCATGGATCCCTGGCCCGCAGTGGGACTACATTAGATGACACTGCAAGGTTGGATCTCGGGCAGCTTGGACGCACAGGCACTGCCAGCCTGACACCTACATGATGTCAGAAGACGGGCACCGCTAACTGTGCATGGCCAAGGGATAACATTACAGCGCGGGCTCCGTGACAGAACCAAACAACGTTGAGGAGGTGGCGCCCGGCACCAAGGGGGTTGGAATGACGGCTGTGCTGTGTCACATTACAAAGGAAAGTCCCACTTCCGGGATGGTTTGACGGTGTGAGGGGACACATTATATGAGTGTGTACTTCAGCGTTTGCAAGGAGCATAATTTTCGGAGCCACCATTTTCCATGTGCAGTATTACTGCTGTACAAGATGGCTCTTTCAGCAACAAATGCCTGGGGGGGGGGGGTTAAAGGTTCCCTTTCAACTTGCTCCACTGCAGGCTTCGGCCTACACTCTGCTCCTCTTTGATTCCCTGGGTTTCAACACTGTCAGTTGCCACCTGGAAGTGTTGTCTACACAGAAAAAACACTAGGTGATGTGTCAGTGGGGTTCAGCACCGCCAGCTGTTCCCCTGCTGTGTAGTCGGCAACGTGTCCAGCACAAGCCACGCTGGCACAACAGAACAAAAGCTGCCACCAGTGCAGGCTTCGGCCTACACTCTGCTCCTCTCCTCCTCCTGCTGACCCTGGGCTCAAACACCGCTAGTTTTTGCCCGGAAGTGCTAGCTGCACAGAGAAAAACACCAGCCAATGTGTTAGTGGGGTTCAGCAACGCCAGCTGTTCCCCTGCTGTGTAGCCGGCAACGTGACCTGCAAACGCCATGCAGGCACAGGAACTGAAATTAAAGGGAACCTGGCCCCACCCCCCCAGGTGTTTCTATGTATAACAGCCACCTAGTACAGCAGTACTGCTGCATTTGTACAAGGTGGCTGACTTTTTCTCCTTGCCCACGTGGAACTCAACACGTACAAAATGTGTCTCATTGAGACCATTCCACTGTCCCTGAGGTGTGACTTTCCTTTGTAATGATACGCAGCACCCCCCTTGGTAGCGTTTCCCGTCTTTTGTCATCATGGTTAGCTGGCTGCGCCTGTGCATCTGCCCTGCTAGAAACAACGCCCCTCGTTGTCATATTTATTTTGTCAGCGAGGGTGTGGTTTATGGGCACGAGCAGTGCATATGTTCGCCTGTCTTAACTCATCTCCTTCCGCCTTCTTCAGACTGTGCGGCCTCCTGGCCGTGGTAGGCGATAAGGGATCAGCTGAGGCCGCCCAGTCTGGAGCAGGTGTAAGGACATGTGTAAGCGGCAAACCTATTTACTGCACAAGGCCACGAATCCCAGCCACGCAGTGTGATTTTTTGAAAACACACTGTGGGTCTGGGATTCATGTCCATCGCTAACCGCAACGGCCGACATGAAATGAGGTCAGAAGACAGGAAGCGCTCACAGCGCATGGCCAAGGGATCACAATAGCGCAGACTCCTGTACAGCAAATAACAACGCTCAGGAATCTGCGCCCAGTACCTAGGTGCAAATTTTGACACCTGTGCTGCGTCTCCTTAAAAAGACAAGTCACGCCTCCACAACTGTTTGACAGTATAATGGGCTAAATAGTGTACGTGTTTTAGTCAGCGTGTGCAAGGAGCAAAACAAATAGAGCAACCTTTTACTTGTGCAGCATTAATGCTGCACAAGGTGTGGCTCTTGTACCTTGCAACACCTGAGGGGGGTTAAAGGTAACCTTTGAAATTGGTTCAACTAGGCTTCGGCCTACACTCTGCTCCTCTCCTGCTGACCCTGGGCTCAAACACCGTCAGTTTCTGCCCGGACATGCTAGCTGCACAGAGAGAAACACCAGCCAATGTGTTAGTGGGGTTCAGCACCACCAGCTGTTCCCCTGCTGTGTAGTCGGCATCATGTCCAGCACAAGCCACGCTGGCACAACTGACCAAAAGCTGCCACCAGTGCAGGCTTCGGCCTACACTTTGCTCCTCTCCTCCTCCTGCTGACCCTGGGCTCAAACACCGCCAGTTTCTGCCCGGACATGCTAGCTGCACAGAGAGAAACACCAGCCAATGTGTTAGTGGGGTTCAGCACCACCAGCTGTTCCCCTGCTGTGTAGTCGGCATCATGTCCAGCACAAGCCACGCTGGCACAACTGACCAAAAGCTGCCACCAGTGCAGGCTTCGGCCTACACTTTGCTCCTCTCCTCCTCCTGCTGACCCTGGGCTCAAACAACGCCAGTTTCTGCCCGGACATGCTAGCTGCACAGAGAAAAACACCAGCCAATGTGTTAGTGGGGTTCAGCACCGCCAGCTGTTCCCCTGCTGTGTAGCTGGCAACGTGTCCTGCAAACGCCACGCAGGCACATGAACTGAAATTGAAGGGAGCCTGCCCCCCACCCCCCCAGGTGTTTCTATGTATAACAGCCACCTTGTACAGCAGTACTGCTGTATTTGTACAAGGTGGCTGACTTTTTCTCCTTGCACACGTGGAACTCAACAAGTACAAAATGTGTCTCATTACAGACCATTACAATGTCCCTGAGGTGTGACTTTCCTTTTTAATGACACGCAGCACCCCCATTGTTAGCGCTGCCCGTCTCCTGACATCATTGGTTGGCTGGCTATGCCTGTGCATCCCCCCTGCCCGACACAACGCCCCCCGTTGTCTCATATATTTTGACTGCGAGGGTGTGATTGATGGGCACGAGCAGTGCATATGTTCCCCTGTCTTCACTCCCCTCCTTCCGCCTTCTTCTGACTGTGCGGCCTCATGGCCGCGGCATGAGATAAGGGATCAGCTGAGGCCGCCCAGTCTGAAGCAGGTGTAAGGACATGTGTGAGCGGCGAACATATTTACTGCACAAGGCCACGAATCCCAGCACCGCAGTGTGACTTTAGGAAAAGCCACTGTGGGTCTTGGATTTATGGCCATCGTTAACCGCACCGGCCAACATGAAATGAGGTCATGAGACGGCCTGCACTAACAGGGTATTGCCAAGGGATAACACAAGAGCGCAGTTTCCTGTACTGCAAATAACAAAGGTAAGGAATCTGTGCACAGCACCTAGGTGTAAATTTGTACACCTGTGCTGCGTCTCCTAAAAAAGACTAGTAGTCACGCCTCCACTACTGTTTGACAGTATAATGGGCTAAATAGTGTACGTGTTTAATTCAGCGTGTGCAAGGAGCAAAATTAAATAGAGCAACCTTTGACTTGTGCATCATTAATGCTGTTCAAGGTGTGGCTCTTGTACCTTGCAACACCTGAGGGGGGGGTTAAAGGTAACCTTTGAAATTGGTTCAACTAGGCTTCGGCCTACACTCTGCTCCTCTACTCCTCCTGCTGACCCTGGGCTCAAACACCGCTAGTTTTTGCCCGGAACTGCTAGCTGCACAGAGAAAAACACCAGCCAATGTGTTAGTGGGGTTCAGCAACGCCAGCTGTTCCCCTGCTGTGTAGTCGGCAACGTGTCCAGCACAAGCCACGCTGGCACAACAGAACAAAAGCTGCCACCAGTGCAGGCTTCGGCCTACACTTTGCTCCTCTCCTCCTCCTGCTGACCCTGGGCTCAAACAACGCCAGTTTCTGCCCGGACATGCTAGCTGCACAGAGAAAAACACCAGCCAATGTGTTAGTGGGGTTCAGCACCGCCAGCTGTTCCTCTGCTGTGTAGTCGGCATCGTGTCCAGCACAAGCCACGCTGGCACAACTGACCAAAAGCTGCCACCAGTGCAGGCTTCGGCCTACACTTTGCTCCTCTCCTCCTCCTGCTGACCCTGGGCTCAAACAACGCCAGTTTCTGCCCGGACATGCTAGCTGCACAGAGAAAAACACCAGCCAATGTGTTAGTGGGGTTCAGCACCGCCAGCTGTTCCCCTGCTGTGTAGCTGGCAACGTGTCCTGCAAACGCCACGCAGGCACATGAACTGAAATTGAAGGGAGCCTGCCCCCCACCCCCCCAGGTGTTTCTATGTATAACAGCCACCTTGTACAGCAGTACTGCTGCATTTGTACAAGGTGGCTGACTTTTTCTCCTTGCACACATGGAACTCAACAAGTACAATATGTGTCTCATTACAGACCATTACAATGTCCCTGAGGTGTGACTTTCCTTTTTAATGACACGCAGCACCCCCATTGTTAGCGCTGCCCGTCTCCTGACATCGTTGGTTGGCTGGCTGTGCCTGTGCGTCCCCCCTGCCCGACACAACGCCCCCCGTTGTCTCATATATTTTGACTGCGAGGGTGTGATTGATGGGCACGAGCAGTGCATATGTTCCCCTGTCTTCACTCCCCTCCTTCCGCCTTCTTCTGACTGTGCGGCCTCATGGCCGCGGCATGCGATAAGGGATCAGCTGAGGCCGCCCAGTCTGAAGCAGGTGTAAGGACATGTGTGAGCGGCGAACATATTTACTGCACAAGGCCACGAATCCCAGCACCGCAGTGTGACTTTAGGAAAAGCCACTGTGGGTCTGGGATTTATGGCCATCGTTAACCGCACCGGCCAACATGAAATGAGGTCATGAGACGGCCTGCACTAACAGGGTATTGCCAAGGGATAACACAAGAGCGCAGTTTCCTGTACTGCAAATAACAACGGTAAGGAATCTGCGCACAGCACCTAGGTGTAAATTTGTACACCTGTGCTGCGTCACCTTAAAAAGACTAGTAGTCACGCCTCCACTACTGTTTGACAGTATAATGGGCTAAATAGTGTACGTGTTTAATTCAGCAAGGTTGGATCTCGGGCAGCTTGGACGCACAGGCACTGCCAGCCTGACACCTACATGATGTCAGAAGACGGGCACCGCTAACTGTGCATGGCCAAGGGATAACATTACAGCGCGGGCTCCGTGACAGAACCAAACAACGTTGAGGAGGTGGCGCCCGGCACCAAGGGGGTTGGAATGACGGCTGTGCTGTGTCACATTACAAAGGAAAGTCCCACTTCCGGGATGGTTTGACGGTGTGAGGGGACACATTATATGAGTGTGTACTTCAGCGTTTGCAAGGAGCATAATTTTCGGAGCCACCATTTTCCATGTGCAGTATTACTGCTGTACAAGATGGCTCTTTCAGCAACAAATGCCTGGGGGGGGGGGGGGTTAAAGGTTCCCTTTCAACTTGCTCCACTGCAGGCTTCGGCCTACACTCTGCTCCTCTTTGATTCCCTGTGTTTCAACACTGTCAGTTGCCACCTGGAAGTGTTGTCTACACAGAAAAAACACTAGGTGATGTGTCAGTGGGGTTCAGCACCGCCAGCTGTTCCCCTGCTGTGTAGTCGGCAACGTGTCCAGCACAAGCCACGCTGGCACAACAGAACAAAAGCTGCCACCAGTGCAGGCTTCGGCCTACACTCTGCTCCTCTCCTCCTCCTGCTGACCCTGGGCTCAAACACCGCTAGTTTTTGCCCGGAAGTGCTAGCTGCACAGAGAAAAACACCAGCCAATGTGTTAGTGGGGTTCAGCAACGCCAGCTGTTCCCCTGCTGTGTAGCCGGCAACGTGACCTGCAAACGCCATGCAGGCACAGGAACTGAAATTAAAGGGAACCTGGCCCCACCCCCCCAGTTGTTTCTATGTATAACAGCCACCTAGTACAGCAGTACTGCTGCATTTGTACAAGGTGGCTGACTTTTTCTCCTTGCCCACGTGGAACTCAACACGTACAAAATGTGTCTCATTGAGACCATTCCACTGTCCCTGAGGTGTGACTTTCCTTTGTAATGATACGCAGCACCCCCCTTGGTAGCGTTTCCCGTCTTTTGTCATAATGGTTAGCTGGCTGCGCCTGTGCATCCGCCCTGCTAGAAACAACGCCCCTCGTTGTCATATTTATTTTGTCAGCGAGGGTGTGGTTTATGGGCACGAGCAGTGCATATGTTCGCCTGTCTTAACTCATCTCCTTCCGCCTTCTTCAGACTGTGCGGCCTCCTGGCCGTGGTAGGCGATAAGGGATCAGCTGAGGCCGCCCAGTCTGGAGCAGGTGTAAGGACATGTGTAAGCGGCAAACCTATTTACTGCACAAGGCCACGAATCCCAGCCACGCAGTGTGATTTTTTGAAAACACACTGTGGGTCTGGGATTCATGTCCATCGCTAACCGCAACGGCCGACATGAAATGAGGTCAGAAGACAGAAAGCGCTCACAGCGCATGGCCAAGGGATCACAATAGCGCAGACTCCTGTACAGCAAATAACAACGCTCAGGAATCTGCGCCCAGTACCTAGGTGCAAATTTTGACACCTGTGCTGCGTCTCCTTAAAAAGACAAGTCACGCCTCCACAACTGTTTGACAGTATAATGGGCTAAATAGTGTACGTGTTTTAGTCAGCGTGTGCAAGGAGCAAAACAAATAGAGCAACCTTTTACTTGTGCAGCATTAATGCTGCACAAGGTGTGGCTCTTGTACCTTGCAACACCTGAGGGGGGTTAAAGGTAACCTTTGAAATTGGTTCAACTAGGCTTCGGCCTACACTCTGCTCCTCTCCTGCTGACCCTGGGCTCAAACACCGTCAGTTTCTGCCCGGACATGCTAGCTGCACAGAGAGAAACACCAGCCAATGTGTTAGTGGGGTTCAGCACCACCAGCTGTTCCCCTGCTGTGTAGTCGGCATCATGTCCAGCACAAGCCACGCTGGCACAACTGACCAAAAGCTGCCACCAGTGCAGGTTTCGGCCTACACTTTGCTCCTCTCCTCCTCCTGCTGACCCTGGGCTCAAACAACGCCAGTTTCTGCCCGGACATGCTAGCTGCACAGAGAAAAACACCAGCCAATGTGTTAGTGGGGTTCAGCACCGCCAGCTGTTCCCCTGCTGTGTAGCTGGCAACGTGTCCTGCAAACGCCACGCAGGCACATGAACTGAAATTGAAGGGAGCCTGCCCCCCACCCCCCCAGGTGTTTCTATGTATAACAGCCACCTTGTACAGCAGTACTGCTGTATTTGTACAAGGTGGCTGACTTTTTCTCCTTGCACACGTGGAACTCAACAAGTACAAAATGTGTCTCATTACAGACCATTACAATGTCCCTGAGGTGTGACTTTCCTTTTTAATGACACGCAGCACCCCCATTGTTAGCGCTGCCCGTCTCCTGACATCATTGGTTGGCTGGCTGTGCCTGTGCATCCCCCCTGCCCGACACAACGCCCCCCGTTGTCTCATATATTTTGACTGCGAGGGTGTGATTGATGGGCACGAGCAGTGCATATGTTCCCCTGTCTTCACTCCCCTCCTTCCGCCTTCTTCTGACTGTGCGGCCTCATGGCCGCGGCATGAGATAAGGGATCAGCTGAGGCCGCCCAGTCTGAAGCAGGTGTAAGGACATGTAAATTTGTACACCTGTGCTGCGTCACCTTAAAAAGACTTGTAGTCACGCCTCCACTACGGTTTGACAGTATAATGGGCTAAATAGTGTACGTGTTTAATTCAGCGTGTGCAAGGAGCAAAATTAAATAGAGCAACCTTTGACTTGTGCATCATTAATGCTGTTCAAGGTGTGGCTCTTGTACCTTGCAACACCTGAGGGGGGGGTTAAAGGTAACCTTTGAAATTGGTTCAACTAGGCTTCGGCCTACACTCTGCTCCTCTACTCCTCCTGCTGACCCTGGGTTCAAACACCGCTAGTTTTTGCCCGGACATGCAATCTGCACAGAGAAAAACACCAATCAATGTGTCAGTGGGGTTCAGCAACGCCAGCTGTTCCCCTGCTGTGTAGCTTGCAACGTGACCTGCAAACGCCACGCAGGCACATGAACTGAAATTGAAGGGAGCCTGCCCCCCACCCCCAGGTGTTTCTATGTATAACAGCCACCTTGTACAGCAGTACTGCTGCATTTGTACAAGGTGGCTGATGTTTTCTCCTTGCCCACGTGGAACTCAACACGTACAAAATGTGTCTCATTAGAGACCAATGCTAATGTCCCTGAGGTGTGACTTTCCTTTTTAATGACACGCAGCACCCCCATTGTTAGCGCTGCCCGTCTTCTGACATCATTGGTTGGCTGCCTGTGCCTGTGCGTCCGCCCTGCCCGACACAACGCCCCTCGTTGTCTCATATTTTGGATGCGAGGGTGTTATTGATGGGCATGTGCAGTGCATATGTTCGCCTGTTTTAAGTCACCTCCTTCCGCCTTCTTCAGACTGGGTGTCCTCATGGCCGCGGCAGGCGATAAGGGATCAGATGAGGCCGCCCAGTCTGAAGCAGGTGTAAGGACATGTGTGAGCGTCAAAAATATTTACTGCACAAGGCCACGAATCCCAGCCACGCAGTGTGATTTTTTGAAAACACACTGTGGGTCTGGGATTCATGTCCACCGCTAACCGCAACGGCCAACATGAAATGAGGTCATAAGACAGGAAGCGCTCACAGCGCATGGCCAAAGGATCACAAGAGCGCAGACTCCTGTACAGCAACTAACAACGCTCAGGAAGCTGCGCCCATGCAAAAAGGTGTTGTTTTCGACACCTGTGCTGCTTTTCTTTAAAAAGACAAGTCACGCCTCCACTACTGTTTAACAGTATAATGGGCTAAATAGTGTACGTGTTGCATTCAGCTTGTGCAAGTAGACAAATTAATAGAGCAACCTTTTACTTGTGCAGCATTAATGCTGCAGAAGGAGTGGCTCTTGTACTTTGTAACACCTGAGGGGGGGTTAAAGGTAACCTTTGAAATTGGTTCAACTAGGCTTCGGCCTACACTCTGCTCCTCTACTCCTCCTGCTGACCCTGGGCTCAAACACCGCCAGTTTCTGCCCGGACATGCTAGCTGCACAGAGAGAAACACCAGCCAATGTGTTAGTGGGGTTCAGCACCACCAGCTGTTCCCCTGCTGTGTAGTCGGCATCATGTCCAGCACAAGCCACGCTGGCACAACTGACCAAAAGCTGCCACCAGTGCAGGCTTCGGCCTACACTTTGCTCCTCTCCTCCTCCTGCTGACCCTGGGCTCAAACAACGCCAGTTTCTGCCCGGACATGCTAGCTGCACAGAGAAAAACACCAGCCAATGTGTTAGTGGGGTTCAGCACCGCCAGCTGTTCCCCTGCTGTGTAGCTGGCAACGTGTCCTGCAAACGCCACGCAGGCACATGAACTGAAATTGAAGGGAGCCTGCCCCCCACCCCCCCAGGTGTTTCTATGTATAACAGCCACCTTGTACAGCAGTACTGCTGTATTTGTACAAGGTGGCTGACTTTTTCTCCTTGCACACGTGGAACTCAACAAGTACAAAATGTGTCTCATTACAGACCATTACAATGTCCCTGAGGTGTGACTTTCCTTTTTAATGACACGCAGCACCCCCATTGTTAGCGCTGCCCGTCTCCTGACATCATTGGTTGGCTGGCTGTGCCTGTGCATCCCCCCTGCCCGACACAACGCCCCCCGTTGTCTCATATATTTTGACTGCGAGGGTGTGATTGATGGGCACGAGCAGTGCATATGTTCCCCTGTCTTCACTCCCCTCCTTCCGCCTTCTTCTGACTGTGCGGCCTCATGGCCGCGGCATGAGATAAGGGATCAGCTGAGGCCGCCCAGTCTGAAGCAGGTGTAAGGACATGTAAATTTGTACACCTGTGCTGCGTCACCTTAAAAAGACTAGTAGTCACGCCTCCACTACTGTTTGACAGTATAATGGGCTAAATAGTGTACGTGTTTAATTCAGCGTGTGCAAGGAGCAAAATTAAATAGAGCAACCTTTGACTTGTGCATCATTAATGCTGTTCAAGGTGTGGCTCTTGTACCTTGCAACACCTGAGGGGGGGGTTAAAGGTAACCTTTGAAATTGGTTCAACTAGGCTTCGGCCTACACTCTGCTCCTCTACTCCTCCTGCTGACCCTGGGCTCAAACACCGCTAGTTTTTGCCCGGAAATGCTAGCTGCACAGAGAAAAACACCAGCCAATGTGTTAGTGGGGTTCAGCACCGCCAGCTGTTCCCCCGCTGTGTAGCCGGCATCGTGTCCAGCACAAGCCACGCTGGCACAACCGACCAAAAGCTGCCACCAGTGCAGGCTTCGGCCTACACTTTGCTCCTCTCCTCCTCCTCCTGCTGACCCTGGGCTCTAACACCGCTAGTTTTTGCCCGGACATGCAATCTGCACAGAGAAAAACACCAGTCAATGTGTCAGTGGGGTTCAGCAACGCCAGCTGTTCCCCTGCTGTGTAGCTTGCAACGTGACCTGCAAACGCCACGCAGGCACATGAACTGAAATTGAAGGGAGCCTGCCCCCCACCCCCAGGTGTTTCTATGTATAACAGCCACCTTGTACAGCAGTACTGCTGCATTTGTACAAGGTGGCTGATGTTTTCTCCTTGCCCACGTGGAACTCAACACGTACAAAATGTGTCTCATTAGAGACCAATGCTAATGTCCCTGAGGTGTGACTTTCCTTTTTAATGACACGCAGCACCCCCATTGTTAGCGCTGCCCGTCTTCTGACATCATTGGTTGGCTGCCTGTGCCTGTGCGTCCGCCCTGCCCGACACAACGCCCCTCGTTGTCTCATATTTTGGATGCGAGGGTGTTATTGATGGGCATGTGCAGTGCATATGTTCGCCTGTTTTAAGTCACCTCCTTCCGCCTTCTTCAGACTGGGTGTCCTCATGGCCGCGGCAGGCGATAAGGGATCAGATGAGGCCGCCCAGTCTGAAGCAGGTGTAAGGACATGTGTGAGCGTCAAAAATATTTACTGCACAAGGCCACGAATCCCAGCCACGCAGTGTGATTTTTTGAAAACACACTGTGGGTCTGGGATTCATGTCCACCGCTAACCGCAACGGCCAACATGAAATGAGGTCATAAGACAGGAAGCGCTCACAGCGCATGGCCAAAGGATCACAAGAGCGCAGACTCCTGTACAGCAACTAACAACGCTCAGGAAGCTGCGCCCATGCAAAAAGGTGTTGTTTTCGACACCTGTGCTGCTTTTCTTTAAAAAGACAAGTCACGCCTCCACTACTGTTTAACAGTATAATGGGCTAAATAGTGTACGTGTTGCATTCAGCTTGTGCAAGTAGACAAATTAATAGAGCAACCTTTTACTTGTGCAGCATTAATGCTGCAGAAGGAGTGGCTCTTGTACTTTGTAACACCTGAGGGGGGGTTAAAGGTAACCTTTGAAATTGGTTCAACTAGGCTTCGGCCTACACTCTGCTCCTCTCCTCCTCCTGCTGACCCTGGGCTCTAACAATGCTAGTTTTTGCCCGGAAATGCTAGCTGCACAGAGAAAAACACCAGCCAATGTGTTAGTGGGGTTCAGCCCCGCCAGCTGTTCCCCCGCTGTGTAGCCGGCATCGTGTCCAGCACAAGCCACGCTGGCACAACCGACCAAAAGCTGCCACCAGTGCAGGCTTCGGCCTACATTTTGCTCCTCTCCTCCTCCTCCTGCTGCCTCTGGGCTCAAACACCGCTAGTTTTTGCCCGGAAATGCTAGCTGCACAGAGAAAAACACCAGCCAATGTGTTAGTGGGGTTCAGCACCGCCAGCTGTTCCCCCGCTGTGTAGCCGGCATCGTGTTTAGCACAAGCCACGCTGGCACAACCGACCAAAAGCTGCCACCAGTGCAGGCTTCGGCCTACACTTTGCTCCTCTCCTCCTCCTGCTGACCCTGGGCTCAAACACCGCCAGTTTTTGCCCGGACATGCGATCTGCACAGAGAAAAACACCAGCCAATGTGTTAGTGGGGTTCAGCAACGCCAGCTGTTCCCCTGCTGTGCAGCTTGCAACGTGACCTGCAAACGCCACGCAGGCACATGAACTGAAATTGAAGGGAGCCTGGCCCCCACCCCCAGGTGTTTCTATGTATAACAGCCACCTTGTACAGCAGTACTGCTGCATTTGTACAAGGTGGCTGATGTTTTCTCCTTGCCCACGTGGAACTCAACACGTACAAAATGTGTCTCTTTGAGACCATTCCACTGTCCCTGAGGTGTGACTTTCCTTTCTAATGATACGCAGCACCCCCCTTGGTAGCGCTTCCCGTCTTCTGACATCATTGGTTGGCTACTTTCGCCTGTTCGTCCGCCCTGCCTGAATAAAATGCTCCTCGTTGTCTTAATTATTTTGACTGCGAGGGTGTGATTGATGGGCACGAGCAGTGCATATCTTCGCCTGTCTTAACTCATCTCCTTCCACCTTCTTCAGACTGTGCAGCCTCATGGCCGCGGCATGCGAGAAGGGATCAGCAGAGGCCGCCCAGTCTGAAGCAGGTGTAAGGACGTGTGTGAGCGGCCAAAATATTTACTGCTCAAGGCCACGAATCCCAGCACCGCAGTGTGGCTTTATGAAAAGACACTGTGGGTCTGGGATTTATGGCCATCGTTAACCGCACCGGCCAACATGAAATGATGTCATAAGATGGGCAGCGCTAACAGGGCATTGCCAAGGGATAACACAAGAGCGCAGACTCCTGTACAGCAAATAACAACGCTCAGGAAGCTGCGCCAAGCACCAAGGCGTTATTTTGGACACCTGTGCTGCGTCTCATCAAAAAACCAAGTCACGCATCCACTACAGTTTGACTGTAGAATGGGGTAAATTGTGTATGTCTTTCATTCAGCGTGTGCAAGTAGACAAATTAATAGAGCAACCTTTCACTTGTGCAGCATTAATACTGCACAAGGTGTGTCTCTTGTACTTTGTAACACCTGAGGGGGGGGTTAAAGGTTTCCTTTGAAATTGGTTCAACTAGGCTTCGGCCTACACTCTGCTCCTCTCCTCCTCCTCCTGCTTCAACACGGGCTCTAACATCGCTAGTTTTTGCCCACAAGTGCTAGCTGCACAGAGAAAAACACACGCCATTGTGTTAGTGGGGTTCAGCAACGCCAGCTGTTCCCCCAGTGTGTAGCCGGCAAAGTGTCCTGCAAACGCAACGCAGACACAAAGCTGCCTCCAGTGCAGGCTTCGGCCTACACTCATCTCCCCCTGCTTACCCTTTGCTCCAACACCGCTAGTTGGGGCTCTAGGAAGACAATCTTTAATAGGCAAGGCAACGCATCTGGGTTCCAGCACCGCCAGCTGGTTCTCGGCAGTGTTCTTGTCACAGGTACTCCCTCGTGCCAAGCCTGGTTTCAGCACCGTCAGCTGTTTCGGGGTTGTGTCAACTTCACTGAGACGCCTATGCTTGCCCCGTCGTGGTGCGGTCGAGTTAGCCAACTCCAGGGTGCCTCCAGTTTAGGAGCTTCCTATGTGGGCTGCGTGAACTGGTAGTCAAGGCTGGTTCTGTAGTGCCAGTAGGCCCAGCTCCCCCTGTAGGACTGTTGGGGTTCGGTAACTGCGGCTGCCTCGCGGCCTAGCTGTTCTCTCCTCTCCTGTGGACCTTCGGGTCCACCACCTGGTTCCAGCACCGTCAGCTGGTTCCGGGCCGAGCCTTTGGCTTAGGTGCCTCCTCCTGGGTATCCGAGTTCCGCCAACGCCAGGCGGTCCTTGGTAGTGCTTTTAAGCGCGGGCACCTACAGCTTAGTAACCGGGTTCCAGCACCGTCAGCTGGTCCTCGGTCGTGCCATTGGCTCTTGCACACTGGGGCAACGCATCCGGGTTCCAGCACCGCCAGCTGGTTCTCGGCAGTGTTCTTGTCACAGGTACTCCCTCGTGCCAAGCCTGGTTTCAGCACCGTCAGCTGTTTCGGGGTTGTGTCAACTTCACTGAGACGCCTATGCTTGCCCCGTCGTGGTGCGGTCGAGTTAGCCAACTCCAGGGTGCCTCCAGTTTAGGAGCTTCCTATGTGGGCTGCGTGAACTGGTAGTCAAGGCTGGTTCTGTAGTGCCAGTAGGCCCAGCTCCCCCTGTAGGACTGTTGGGGTTCGGTAACTGCGGCTGCCTCGCGGCCTAGCTGTTCTCTCCTCTCCTGTGGACCTTCGGGTCCACCACCTGGTTCCAGCACCGTCAGCTGGTTCCGGGCCGAGCCTTTGGCTTAGGTGCCTCCTCCTGGGTATCCGAGTTCCGCCAACGCCAGGCGGTCCTTGGTAGTGCTTTTAAGCGCGGGCACCTACAGCTTAGTAACCGGGTTCCAGCACCGTCAGCTGGTCCTCGGTCGTGCCATTGGCTCTTGCACACTGGGGCAACGTATCCGGGTTCCAGCACCGCCAGCTGGTTCTCGGCAGTGTTCTTGTCACAGGTACTCCCTCGTGCCAAGCCTGGTTTCAGCACCGTCAGCTGTTTCCGGGTTGTGTCAACTTCACTGAGACGCCTATGCTTGCCCCGTCGTGGTGCGGTCGAGTTAGCCAACTCCAGGGTGCCTCCAGTTTAGGAGCTTCCTATGTGGGCTGCGTGAACTGGTAGTCAAGGCTGGTTCTGTAGTGCCAGTAGGCCCAGCTCCCCCTGTAGGACTGTTGGGGTTCGGTAACTGCGGCTGCCTCGCGGCCTAGCTGTTCTCTCCTCTCCTGTGGACCTTCGGGTCCACCACCTGGTTCCAGCACCGTCAGCTGGTTCCGGGCCGAGCCTTTGGCTTAGGTGCCTCCTCCTGGGTATCCGAGTTCCGCCAACGCCAGGCGGTCCTTGGTAGTGCTTTTAAGCGCGGGCACCTACAGCTTAGTAACCGGGTTCCAGCACCGTCAGCTGGTCCTCGGTCGTGCCATTGGCTCTTGCACACTGGGGCAACGCATCCGGGTTCCAGCACCGCCAGCTGGTTCTCGGCAGTGTTCTTGTCACAGGTACTCCCTCGTGCCAAGCCTGGTTTCAGCACCGTCAGCTGTTTCGGGGTTGTGTCAACTTCACTGAGACGCCTATGCTTGCCCCGTCGTGGTGCGGTCGAGTTAGCCAACTCCAGGGTGCCTCCAGTTTAGGAGCTTCCTATGTGGGCTGCGTGAACTGGTAGTCAAGGCTGGTTCTGTAGTGCCAGTAGGCCCAGCTCCCCCTGTAGGACTGTTGGGGTTCGGTAACTGCGGCTGCCTCGCGGCCTAGCTGTTCTTTCCTCTCCTGTGGACCTTCGGGTTCACCACCTGGTTCCAGCACCGTCAGCTGGTTCCGGGCCGAGCCTTTGGCTTAGGTGCCTCCTCCTGGGTATCCCAGTTCCGCCAACGCCAGGCGGTCCTTGGTAGTGCTTTTAAGCGCGGGCACCTACAGCTTAGTAACCGGGTTCCAGCACCGTCAGCTGGTCCTCGGTCGTGCCATTGGCTCTTGCACACTGGGGCAACGCATCCGGGTTCCAGCACCGCCAGCTGGTTCTCGGCAGTGTTCTTGTCACAGGTACTCCCTCGTGCCAAGCCTGGTTTCAGCACCGTCAGCTGTTTCCGGGTTGTGTCAACTTCACTGAGACGCCTATGCTTGCCCCGTCGTGGTGCGGTCGAGTTAGCCAACTCCAGGGTGCCTCCAGTTTAGGAGCTTCCTATGTGGGCTGCGTGAACTGGTAGTCAAGGCTGGTTCTGTAGTGCCAGTAGGCCCAGCTCCCCCTGTAGGACTGTTGGGGTTCGGTAACTGCGGCTGCCTCGCGGCCTAGCTGTTCTCTCCTCTCCTGTGGA
Source organism: Ranitomeya imitator (assembly GCF_032444005.1). Classification (NCBI taxonomy): domain Eukaryota; kingdom Metazoa; phylum Chordata; class Amphibia; order Anura; family Dendrobatidae; genus Ranitomeya; species Ranitomeya imitator. The sequence goes on from NC_091286.1 coordinate 207,265,622, forward strand.
CCTTCGGGTCCACCACCTGGTTCCAGCACCGTCAGCTGGTTCCGGGCCGAGCCTTTGGCTTAGGTGCCTCCTCCTGGGTATCCGAGTTCCGCCAACGCCAGGCGGTCCTTGGTAGTGCTTTTAAGCGCGGGCACCTACAGCTTAGTAACCGGGTTCCAGCACCGTCAGCTGGTCCTCGGTCGTGCCATTGGCTCTTGCACACTGGGGCAACGCATCCGGGTTCCAGCACCGCCAGCTGGTTCTCGGCAGTGTTCTTGTCACAGGTACTCCCTCGTGCCAAGCCTGGTTTCAGCACCGTCAGCTGTTTCCGGGTTGTGTCAACTTCACTGAGACGCCTATGCTTGCCCCGTCGTGGTGCGGTCGAGTTAGCCAACTCCAGGGTGCCTCCAGTTTAGGAGCTTCCTATGTGGGCTGCGTGAACTGGTAGTCAAGGCTGGTTCTGTAGTGCCAGTAGGCCCAGCTCCCCCTGTAGGACTGTTGGGGTTCGGTAACTGTGGCTGCCTCGCGGCCTAGCTGTTCTCTCCTCTCCTGTGGGCCTTCGGGTCCACCACCTGGTTCCAGCACCGTCAGCTGGTTCTAGGCAGTGTCTTTTGCTCTTGTACCTTCTGCTCCCCATCCTGATTCCAGTAACGTCAGCTGGTTCCGGGCAGAGCCTTTGGCTTAGGTGCCTCCTTCTGGGTATCCAAGTTCCACCAACGTCAGGTGGTCCTTGGTAGTGCTTTCAGGCACGGGTACCTCCTGCTTAGTAACCGGGTTCCAGTAACGTCAGCTGGTCCTCGGTAGTTCCATTGGCTCTTGGACCTTCGGCTACCCATCCGGGTTCCAGTACCGTCAGCTGGTTCTCGGCAGTGTCTTTTGCTCTTGTACCTTCTGCTCCCCATCCTGGTTCCAGTAACGTCAGCTGGTTCCGGGCAGAGCCTTTGGCTTAGGTGCCTCCTTCTGGGTATCCGAGTTCCGCCAACGTCAGGCGGTCCTTGGTAGTGCTTTTTAGCACGGGTACCTCCTGCTTAGTAACCGGGTTCCAGTAACATCAGCTGGTCCTCGGTAGTTCCATAGGCTCTTGAACCTTCGGGTAGCCATCCGAGTTCCAGTTCCATCAGCTGGTTCTTGGCATTTTCTCAGCCTTCTTGTACCTTCTGCTACATTTCCAAGTTGAAGACCCTAAAGTCGACGACCCGGAAGACCACCCCGATGACGACGACGACGACGACCCGGAAGACCACCCCGATGATGACGACGACGACGGCGGAGACGACGACGGAGACGACGACGGCGGAGACGACGACGGCGGAGATGACGACACTGAAGACGACGACCCTGGAGACGACGACATGGAAGACCGAGAAGCAGAAGAACAAGAGGCTGCAGAACAAAGAGCAGAAGAACATTAAGCATAACACTTAATATCAGAGCAAAAGATATTATCTAAATTATATGCAGAAGAAGACTAAGCAGTGTATGGGGGTGAGTCCGTTCCTCCTCGTGGTGCCCCTGGATAAAGCCTGATGCTGCAGGCCAAACTGAACGCGGACAAATGTAACTTTTGTGACTGGCAGAACGGAAGGTGTAATCTTCCAACTTTTATAGATAACAACTACGGGAATGCCTGTCACAAATGAGAATATGATGAAGAAGTAGAATAGGAAGAATAATCACAGTGGAATAAAAAGAATATGTAGAATAGGAAGAATAATAATAGTTGAAGAAAATGAATATGAAGAATGTAATAAAAAAAAAATAGGTAGAAGATGAAGAAGAAGATGAATAAGGTGAAGAAGTTGATGTCAAAGATGCTGATGATGATGAAGATGAAAGTGTGGGAAAAGGAAAAAAAAGAAGGGGAAGGTCGTGGAATAGTGAAACATCAATATATGACAAAATAAAAAAAAATTTACATAGTCAATATCTTTTTCAATCCGAACGTCTTTAAAAAAAAAAAAAATCATGCTATTCTATTTGATTGGACTAATCCTCATTGCCTTTAATGTCTCCGCCACCTCCCCCATACATCCTACATTATTCTTAGTTGTTTTCCTTCATGTAGAATGAACCTACAAGGAAAGAAAGGGTTTATTTTAATTCCGATATTTTGGTCCCATTGACTTGCATTGGGATCGTGTATCGGTATCGGCGATATCCGATATTTTTTGAATATCGGCCGATCCAAACCGATACCGATACTTTCCGATATCGGAAGGTATCGCTCAACACTAGTCACGAGAAAACAGTCTCAGAATCACCAGGATCCGTTGAAGCGTTTTATGACCTCATAAAATGACAGTGGTCAGAATTGAAAAAAATGGCCTGGTCAGGAATTTGAAAACAGGCTTCGGGGTGAAGGGGTTAAGTGGTGAAAAGAAAATCCTAGATTTGCATAAATAAAAAGGCTCTAGTTTTGGAGACTCATAAAGTGTTCATTTTTTGTAATCTGGGGCTGGGAGAGGGCTTATTTTTTGCAAGCCGAGCTGACGTTTTTATTTATACCATTTTTGTGTAGATGCAATGTTTTAGTTGCCTGTTATTTTGATTTTTCTCTTTACGCCATTTACCAATTGGATTAATTATTCTGATATTTTGATAGCTCAGGTGAAAGCAGTGATACCACAGGTGTGTATTTTTTAACTGTTTTACTTTTAATGAGATGAATGGGGGATTATTTGAACTTTTATATTTTTGAATTTAAAATTTTTTTTTTTAACTTTTTTTTACTCTTCATTCACTTCAATAGTCTCCATGGGAGACTAGACGCTGTGATCATCCGATTGTCTGAGATACACATAGCAGGGCTTCAGCTCTGCTATGTGTATCTAAAATGCTTATCTGCTATGAGCGCCGGCCATAGGGCAGCACTCATAGCTATTCGGCAATGACAACCACAAGGGTCTCTTGCAGACCCCAGGTTGTCATGACAACCCATCGGCGACCCACTGTCTTGTGACACTGGTGCCGATGCGCAGGGTTTGTGATGTGCTGCCAGTGTGAGCATGTTAAACTTCTCTGTTAGAGATTGACAGCGGCATTTAACATGTTAACAGCCGCGTTTGGATTGCGATTTCACTCATGGCTGTTGGGGGCACATGTCAGCTGATAAAATCAGCTGACATGCGCCAGAAAGCATGCGGGCTCAGTACGTACCTTTACGTCATAGGTCATGAAGAGGATGTGGCAAAATGACGCCCCCTGGGTGAAACCTCAGACGGCAGCTCTCTGCCCTATCCTGTCCCTATGCTCCACTCTACCCCTATTTGTTACTCTGGGTACATGCCATATTAATCAGCAGTAAGAAATCTTTTAAGATATAGAATGATTTAATTTTAAACTACTTTAACAGAAAAGAAACTTTATTGTATACATTATTCTTGCTTCTTGGAAATGCCTAATTACTGAATGTCTTTGTGTGCAGCTAATTTTTCACTGTCAAAATCATATTCACTCAAGAATTGAAAGATAATGGATGATGTTGTATAGAGAATCAGTAGTGCAAATTAGGTTGTTGTATCACTACAGGGAAACAGTGTGAAACAGAATGTAGATATAATGCAACCTATCAAATTTTCTTGACAGGAGTTAATTCACTTTGATCTATAGTTTACAGGAATATTGTCATGGACTACATACATATTTATCAGTCAGAAAGCAGGCTGCACTTGTTTTCTTTCAACAGATCAGGAAGAAAGAATTCATTTAAAATTATCATATTTCAGAATCCCTGGGCAATACTATTGTGGTTCCAGAATCCAAAGCTCCCACAACTGGGAGTGAAACAAACAAAACTAAAAAGAGCAACACTGAGACCACTGCTCCTGGGTAATCAATTCATTTATTTACAGGAAGAAAGCACTGGCACTGAGTAAATAAGCATCATTACTACAAATTGCTTGCGAAAAACCCATGGGACTTAAGGTACCGTCACACTAGACGATTTTACAACGAGAACGACAACGATCCGACCAAAATAAGATCGCTGGAACGTCGCTGTTTAGGTCGCTGCAGAGATGCCAAACACACCAACCTACGAACGATGCTGGAGCGATATAGTGACGTAACAGCGACTCACAGATCGTCCTCGCTAGTCGTTTGCTCAGTGTCACACAGCAAGAGTGTAACGATCTAACGATGCAGACGTAGCCAGATAGGTGTGTTTTCTGCACAGGGAGACACCCAGGATGTGACGTTACGGCGTCCCGGAATATAAACCGCAACTCTACAGCGATTGATTCATATTGTTGGAGCGCTGTGTCTTCACGGTCTTCTGCCTTTCCAGCGTCCTGTTCGGAACGATCCTTCGCCAGCTACGATCCTCTTCTCCCGTGGACGTTCTGTCTAGAACGTATTCTACTGCAGGCGTCTTCATCGTTTCTTTTCTTGCTCATCAACGGTATGAAATGTCTTTCAGTTGTTTGTTTCTTTTGTGTATAGTTATGGCTATTCAATAATGTTTATCTATGTATATGGTGTAATGATGGATAAAACACCTCCGGCAGCCATCTTGTGCATCTGGCAAGCAGACGCACAAGATGGAGGCATTACTATGCGATTTGCAAACTCAGTTGCGCTGTCTGCCAATTTTGCACACACCATATGGAAAGGTAAACTAGCTGTCTGCCAATTTTGCACACACTATATGGAAAGGTTAACTAATTCTCTTGTGTCTGCCTTGGCTGGCCCTGGCGTGCTCCGCTAGTAAATAAAACAGCACACAACTTAAAGGAACGAAATTTTTTTTTTTTTAGAAACTGAACTGTTTTTTTTTTTTTTTCAACAAAACACTAACATCTGTCAAGAAAAACAGAAAAAAAAAACATTTTTAATGCCCGCGCGCCAAAAGGTGTCGCAGCGTGCGTCCATGTTGCTGCACTTGATGCTGCAGCAGCACTACTGTGCGCTCCAAGAGCGCTACTGTCCGCTCCAGTCCCTCTTGTTTGGCCAGCAGCTCTCTCACAGTGTCCGGTTCTGTAGATAGAAGATAGAATAAAAGTCTTTTTTTTTTGTCCTGTCCCAGAGGTCTTTTTTTTATTGGTTGCATTTTATTAGTCGCTGTCAAATGTGACATCCCACCGATAACCCCTCCCACTGTCTGTATACTTACGGAGAAGGGACGCCTGTTGTCCATCACTGGAGCTGCTGACCACCCATCCCCTGTCTCGGGCCAGAGTTCCCGGAGCTAAAAGTAATCAAAATCATATCTGTTTAACAATTGAACTCGCTGTGGGGAACCGCTCGCAGTTTATCGTCACTTACGAATGCTCGCCTCTGGGGAGAATGATGCCGAGCCGGGGGAGGAAGATGGGTAGCGGAAGGGCGGAGTAGTGGACTGCGGTGGGGTTACTGCATCTGTAATGTATACAATATTTCAGCTCACCTCTTATGTCCCATATGCCGTTATAATTTTGAAATGAATGATGGATAACTTACGTGACGGTCCAGCTTGTGGGCTGCTGCTGCTGCTGCTGGAAGATGTGGGGGAGGATAGTACCCTCTGTAGCCGGCGGCGTCTCTCTACACAAAAATAAAAGAAACACCATGTTTAGACAACAAAAGTACAGAGCTGTAGACATCACAATAAAACTAGACAATATTGACAGCAAAAGTTAGGAGCCTGAAATGAATGATGGATAACTTACGTGACGGTCCAGCTTGTGGGCTGCTGCTGGCCGCTGTGGTGGAGGTCAGTGCCCTCTGGTGCCGGCGGCGTCTTTCTACACAAAAATATTAAAAAAAAAAATCGCCATGTTTAGACAACAAAAGTACAGAGCTGTAGACATCACAATAAAACTAGACAACATTGACAGCAAAAGTTAGGAGCCTGAAATGAATGATGGATAACTTACGTGACGGTCCAGCTTGTGGGCTGCTGCTGGCCGCTGTGGTGGAGGTCAGTGCCCTCTGGTGCCGGCGGCGTCTTTCTACACAAAAATATTAAAAAAAAAAATCGCCATGTTTAGACAACAAAAGTACAGAGCTGTAGACATCACAATAAAACTAGACAACATTGACAGCAAAAGTTAGGAGCCTATCGAAATTCGGCAGCATCTGTAATGTATTCTATATTTCTGCTCCCCTGTAAAGTCCCATATGCAGTTATAAAATTGAAATGAATGATGGATAACTTACGTGACGGTCCAGGCTGTGGCCTGCTGCTGGCCGCTGTGGTGGAGGCCAGTGCCCTCTGGTGCCGGCGGCGTCTTTCTACACAAAAATATAAAAAAAAGAAATCGCCATGTTTAGACAACAAAAGTACAGAGCTGTAGACATCACAATAAAACTAGACAACATTGACAGCAAAAGTTAGGAGCCTATCGAAATTCGGCAGCATCTGTAATGTATTCTATATTTCTGCTCCCCTGTAAAGTCCCATATGCAGTTATAAAATTGAAATGAATGATGGATAACTTACGTGACGGTCCAGGCTGTGGCCTGCTGCTGGCCGCTGTGGTGGAGGCCAGTGCCCTCTGGTGCCGGCGGCGTCTCTCTACACAAAAAAATTAAAAAAAAGAAATCGCCATGTTTAGACAACAAAAGTACAGAGCTGTAGAAAAAAAAAAAAAAAAAGAGGCCATTTGCGGGAAGGAGTAAAAATCAATTTTGACAAGCTAAATGTAATTACATATATAGAACATAGGAAGCACCTCACGGCAGTGCACGTCTCCTGTTTCCCCCTACTGGCAGTGCGAGCAGGGTTGCCAACCTCCACGTAATGATTTCAGGCCAATCGGGATTACAATTGCGGACATCCGTATAAATTAAATATGGGGGGTGGAGATTATGGAATTCATGACCTGACCAATTTTTACGCGACAACGCATTTTTGCGCTTGGACATTATAGAAATTTGAAAAGAAAATATTAAATTTTTGTCCTCGTAAGTCCCGGACAAGTTGGCAACCACGGGCACGAGTCTCCCATTTCCCCCCGCTCGGTACCGTGCGTCTTCCAATTCCACCATTCTGATACTTGCCTTGCTTTGCCTCCGCTCGCAAGTGTGCCAGATGGAGTGGCTGCTTATAGCGCAGGTCGGCCCACTTCTTGCGCAGTTGCAGCGCACTGCGCCGGATGCTAAACCTCCTCTCCATCATTTCTGCAATGCGGCCCAGCACTGCATTCTTGTGCAAATTTGGGTGGGCAGGCCGGCTCCTCCGTCCCTCATAGTCGAGGGCATCCATCCTGTCCACAAAAAAACGCACCTCGGCCTGCCCCAGAGGAGCACAGCGCTGTCTCGCCGCCATTTTCTAAAGATAGACGCTGTACGGCACCGCCTAACCACGCCCAGAGGAGGTCCTAGCTGCGGCGCGATCGGCATCGCTATAGCGTCTCTGATTATGCACAGCGTCGCGTTTGTGACGCCGGCTCCAGACATCCTTTTTTTTTTTTGGCGTTCCCGTTACCAAGTCACAGCGTTTATTGTCTTGCTTTCAGTTTTGTAGTAGCTTGTATCGTAATTTTGGGATGTTAATGAGGTGCGGCTGTAGTGTTAAACGCTGCTTATTACACATGTAAATATAAATTTCCATTAAATCCTATGTTCACATTTCTGTAGAACAGGGCAGCGTCTGAGATGCAACGCTGAACAGATATGTGAGCACATGCCCAACGCCGCTTTTTGTGACCCATGCATTAACTTTTCCATGGTTTTAGGGTCAGAAAAAAAACATCATGCATCGTCCTCTGTGTCCTGACGCATGATTCACAAAACGATAGGGCAACACATGTTATTTCAGGCCCCTAGGTAAAATATAGTGGCACATGCATTGCCGTGGCTGCACCGAACAAAACGCTAATGTGAACTTTGCCTTATAACAAAAAAAAAAAAAAAAAAAAAAGATGTGTGAACACTATTTAACAGTATTGGTTGTCTTGTGTCACTTTAGCAAATCATATGTAATAATTATTTTTTATTGTGCTTTTTCAGGTTGCCATGTCTCTTTCGGATGTACCTGCGATTGTAGCGGCTGCATTGCTGTTAGAAGCTCAGAACCAGCTGGAGGCTGAAGCGCGAAACAATCGTGCAAAGCGACAGCGCCGCATGTGGACCAGACAGTGGCTGCAGAAGAGGAATCAATTGTCCCACATGGGCCTAATCAGGGAACTGAAGGAGAACAACCCGCATGATTTCAAGAACTACCTGAGAATGTCCGAGGATTCATTTAATTTCCTACTTGAAGCTGTGGAACCTTATATTAGGCGGCAAAATACAAGGATGCGAGCTGCTGTCCCTGTGGATGAGAGACTGGCTGTTACGCTCCGGTTCCTGGCGACTGGAAGGTCTATGCAAGACTTGCATTACTGCGCTGCGATTTCCCGAACCCTACTCAGCGTCATAATTCCGGAGACATGTAAAGCAATTATCTCTGCTTTACACCAAAATTACATGCCTTTCCCGGAGACCCCGGATGATTGGAAAGAGATTTCAAGGGGATTTCATGAGCAATGGCAGTTCCCTAATTGCGGGGGTGCCTTGGATGGGAAACATGTCCGCATCACCCAACCACCACACTCCGGCTCCTTTTATTATAACTATAAGGGTTATTTCAGCGTAATTCTGATGGCCCTCGTTAATGCGAACTACGAATTTGTAAGTGTGTCTGTAGGGATTAACGGGAGATTATCTGATGGCGGAGTTTTGGAGCTAACCGATTTTGGGGACCGCTTGAAAGAAAACAAACTGGCCTTGCCTCCCAACAGTGACACTACTGAAAACATGAACTTTGTGTTTGTCGGAGATGAGGCGTTCCCACTGCATCCCAACCTTTTGAAGCCATTCTCCCAGAAAACTCTGACACCTGAGCGGCGCATATTTAATTACCGGCTTTCGAGAGCTAGACGCGTTGTGGAGAATGCGTTTGGAATCATGGCAAACCGATTTCGTGTTTTCCACACTGCAATGAACATGAAACTATCGTCTATAGACTCTGTGGTTCTTGCTTGTTGCGTCCTCCACAACTTTTTGCGCCGCCGTGATGCCACTGCATACAGCCCTCCACAGTATGTAGACTCTGTTGACCCTGCAAACGGGGATATAACCCAGGGAGAATGGCGTCTAGATGAGCACAGGGTTTCTGGCCTGGAAAGTCTGGGATCCGGAAGCAACAATGATGACGCGACAAATTGCAGGGAAAAATACTGTGACTTTTTCAATGGTCCAGGGGCTGTCTCATGGCAGCACCAACAATTGTAGCGCAACTGTCGGCATATCTTTTACCATTTATTATGGATTACATTTGTTTTTGTTCATCCGCTCTCGTGTACCATTCTTTTTAGAACCCAACCAATTTCTTTGTCAAGTAACAATGTCAACATAACGATATATTGATTTATGTACATTGTCTTGTTCTTTTTATTCCATTCCAATTAAAATATTGAACTATGAAAATACTCTACTTCTGTATCAAACATATGAACCATGGGAATCAACAACCTCTTCTGCCCTAGCGCTTTCATGATGTGTGTGTGTGTGTGTGTATGTGTGTGTATATATATATATATATATATATATATACATACATATATATATATATATACAAAATAGGAAAAAGAAGGCAGCACTCCCAAAGTTTCATGTGAAAAAAAAAATGGAGATTTAATCGACCCACATCACTGCGCGACGTTTCAGCTCACTGAACCTTTTTCAAGGCTCGAAAAAGGCTCAGGGAGCCGAAACGTCGAGCAGTGATGTGGGTCGATGAAATCTCCATATTTTTTTCACATGAAACTTTGGGAGTGCTGCCTTCTTTTTCCTATTTTGTATATATGTTGGATAAATGCTTGGACCATTGTATCCAGGGGGCTAGGCACCCGCTATTGGTGAGCATTGTGCTGTTCTATATATATATATATATATATATATATATATATATATCCCGATTATAATGCATTTGGTATTGTACAGTATGCATGTCCACTTTGCATATTGCCCACCCACATAGTATTTTGCCCATCCAGAGAGCCACGTAGTATGGAGACAAATTTGAAAAATATATATATTTTATTTGTTTTCACATGACATTTTCATGTGGCACAAGGATTAATTACCGGGCGTCAGGCCAATGACTGCAGGGCAGTAGGCAGAGTGGATTATGGACGTTATAAAACTGAAGTCTATAGTGTTTTCAAGACAAGATCCCTACAAATTTTGATAGTAGGTGCCCATCTCGCTGTACCGGTCCGTGGACGTAGGAGGTCCTTGTGAAAAGTCTGCAAAAGAAGGAGGTGCAGGTGGTGTCCAGAACTGAGAATGATGTGGGCCTGGTCTGCGGACAGGAGTGCTGTGCATGGGCTCCTGTGGTGGTCCCAAATAAAACTGGCTACTGGGCTGACGCTCAGTGATGTTCAACATAGATGTGTCGCTCAGTTTTCCAGCGGCTGCCGCGTTCAGAACGTCAAACATCAATCGCTCCGCGTGAGATCGTTGGGTAACGTCCAATTTTTTTAACCGTTCCTCAACCAAGGTTGGGAATGCGGAGAGCTGGGTTGCCGCATGCTTGGACAAGATGTTGTTAGCCATTGCCAGGAGATCCACAGGTGTCCCCGCTGTCGACTTTCTTTTGCGAGATGGCCGCTGTGGACGTCTCTGATCCTCGAGACACGGGCTTCTGGAGGACTGATGGGACTGGACATCGTTCCCTTCTGGTCTTTCCCGCTGTTGAAGAGGCACCTGCGATTCAAGCAAAAAGAAAAAAAAAATAAAAGTCAATAACATACAAACAACTCAGCCTAGAGCCCCACCTCTCCAACACCTCTATTCCTGTTCATGGGAAGCTATGAGGAACTAGGTAGCAAACCACAGGGGTTACAGAGCTTTCAGAGCTGGGCTGAACTACATTGGGCAGCAATACTGTACGTACAAATGTGCGGAAGACACAATATGTTAATGTATTTATCTTTATGTTATAGACTTTGGAAATTATTAAAAATGCATTTAAAGGAGGGGGGAGTACTGTTTGGACATACTTCTCAGAACAGGAAGTGACAACTGTTATTAACAGGGGGATTAAACATGAAAAATGTGAATCATTATTATTGGAAACCATGCAGTCTCATAAACCTACAAGACACACGGCATGCTACTAGAAGGGAAGCTAGGGGGTACTTACATGCTCGTCCGGAGACTCGGGCAGGTTCTCTTCAGGCGATGGTGCACATATGCTTGTGACAGTCTGGCACGGACGAGGAATTTCCTGGTCCCGAGTGAACGCCAGCAGGTCATAGTACCACAACTTGGGCACATAGACGTCGTCAGTTCCGGCCCCAGACTTCAGCGACTTTTCCACCTTGTTCAACTCTTTTTTGTAGACTGTGCGGAGAGCCTGGATTTTTTTACGCACAATGTGTTCATCCACCGTCTCAGTGGGATGATGCTCCTTGTAGATGGCCACCAGCTTCTCATACGCATCTTTCTTTTTGTAGCGGTTGCTGTAATCCGCCGACTTTATCTTCCACAAGCAGGGCAGGGAGCGGTACATCTCTATGAGTGCCCGAACACAGTCTTGTTCATTGGCAGACATCTAAAAAAAGAATAAAAACATGAAGCAACATCAAGCAAGAAAGTTGTGGCCCCTGTGCCTTTCCTAATGTGAGCAGCCTTCTCTTGTATGGGATGGGCCGTGCGCTCTTTCCTTTTGGTAGCCACCATTTTAGGGATGGAATGGTTCGTATGCTTTTTTTATATTATTAATACCAATTTTGGGGCTTGAAAATGGCAGATTAAAAAAAAAAAAAAAATTACCATGAAAGATTTAATAAGAACGCTGATGAGTTCAAAATCTCCAACCAGGTCGCTCACAAGAAGCTAGAGAACGATGTAAAGGTCTCGATTTACAACCACGACGCTCACGAGATGTTAAATCAATACGGATCAGAATTCCAGATTTCTAAACAAGACGCTCACGAGAGGTTATAAAACAAAGACGCTGCAAAGATCTTGATTTCCAACCAGAACGCTTACGAGATGGAGAATGAACACGATGCAGAGTTGTGGATTTCCAACCTATTGCAAGATGCTCGTAGTTGAAGTACGCACAAGTGATTGAACAGTTGACTCAAGCTTTTTATATCGGAACCTTGCTATAGAACCTACCTATAGATGATCCCGCTGTGGCCTATCACAGTTCACAGGGAGACATCACACCCACTCCATTGTATAACGTTATGGCGTCACCATTTTTTTTTTATTAAATAAAGTAAAAGCCTTTTTTTGTAATGGCTGTTGTAATCCCCATGTAGGCTGTTGCGACAGATGGCATCTCCTTTTGTAAAGTCATGTTATGGCGTCACCTTTTTTAATGTCATTATGTCCTCCCCTTTGTCATTGTAATGTATTATAAAGACCCCCTTTATTTATAATGTAGACACCACATCACAGACTATTGCGACACAATGGCATCTCCTTTGTAAAGTCATGTCCTGAGGTCACTTTTTTAATGTTATAATGTAATGTAAAGGCGTCTCCTTTTGTAATTGTTATGTATTGTAAAGACCTCTTTTATGGAATGTACACACCACCTCCCAGGCTTTATCAGGACAGAGGGAGTCACCTTTTGTAATAGCGTATCCTTTTTTTTATTTTAGGTAATACTTTATCACTTGGCGGTCCCCTATCCTTTGTAATTGCATATTTTAATATTAATATATTAATATATATTAATATATTGTATTAATCAGGCGATATGTATTGGACCTAGGCTATCATAGTATGGGAAGTTTATGTGATCGTGGTAAATTGATATTTTCCAAGAAAACGTTTAAAATTTAAATCTATTACGGGCGTCACTGCAATGTATTGTAAAGGCGTCTCCTTTTTAATGTACAACGCCTACCTGGCTAGAGCAAGACGCTGCGACGGCCCCTATGATCGTTGCTGGCGTCGTTGCTTTTGGTGTCAAACACAACGATACACGCCAATCGAACGACAAAATAAAGTTCTGAACTTTCAGCGCCGACTAGCGACATCACAGCGGGATCCAGATCGCTGCTGCGTGTCAAACACAACGATATCGCTAACGAGGACGCTGTTACGTCACAGATCGTTGTCGTTCTCGTTGTAAAATCGTCTAGTGTGACGGTACCTTTAGAGAAGTATCTGCCTGTAGAAGCAGCTTATTAATCAAGAGTTCCTTATGTTTTATTAAAGCATCATTGTTTCATAATTGCAATTATGTGACAAGCCAAAGCATTCATTACAGCACTATATGAACCTATTGTATCAAGCATCAGTCTTGAAAAAGATTAGGTAGTGGAAAATTATAACTGTTCTATGCAAAACCGCAGGAAAAATAAAAGACAGTGATTTATAGGGTAACACATCATGTATATTTCCCAGTATGTAGGCTTATTGACTTCACCTCCATTTCTATTAAAATGTATTTCTTTATTTTTCTACCAGCTTGATAAACATGAAACAAGTTTAAATCAGATCTCTTGTGAATAGAAAAATACAAAAATGTATATCAGAGTAAGCATTGCAATTTCTGTCTAAACGAGTCTTGAGACCAACTCATTTTCAATAACCTATTCTTCGGGGACGCAAGAAATCCCTGACAGCTATGTAGAACTTAATTTGCATGCCATCTGAAACATACAATGCTCCTATTTATTGCTGCTTGAAACCACAGGAGAATAATTATTTAGCATTGTCAAAGTCTTACATTCTTGGTAGCATTACATTAATTAAATCTTGTTTTGACAGCCAGATAAAAGAGAAAGGGTTTAATGTTTAACACTAAACCGTATTATAAAAAAAAACCCTATTTGCTTACAATTTACAGTGTTACCACAACACTTGCAATCACGTACTTGTACGTGTTGTGATTTATTAGTTGTATTAGTTACACCTTAATGAGATATCTTTATTAGTTGATTGAATTAAGTATTCAAATTCCATGACATAGAAAACTTAAGAATAACAGAACTCTTTGATAGAACAATCCACAGCATAGTTTTTAAACTCATATCATATTTTTTAACATTATCCAAGTAATAAGCCAATTGACCTACATGTGGAAAGTGCAAGCTACACTAAGTTTTTGAAATATACCTTAATACATTGGTCACATATACAGCACAAATACAGCTCATTTCTGCTATGAATGATTAATAGGACTACTACTTTGGAATAAAATACAATATTATTTAGAACAGAGTTGCAGTAATGAATTTCAAGTTCCTAACTCCCAATTCAAGTCTTGTCCAATAAGCTTACAGATACAAAAGTATAATTAGAATCTGTTGTCAGGTTTTTGGCAACTAATCAAAAAGCAGCCTGACATAGGCGCATAGACCTTGATACCAGCCATGTGTCACTTACTCATCAGCTTTGTGCAGTTTTAATTAAATCACTATTTTATCATCATGAGACTATCACTAGAGATGTGAGAATATTTCAATGTTTGTGTTTGGACTATGATCACCAAATTTGCAATATTCGCAGATTTATTCTTCAACAAGTCACCGAACATAGCGAACACCATTGAAGTCAAAGGGAGGCAAAAACAAATGCAAAAGCTGACAACACAAAACACATCAAATGAGGGACAGACACCAGGAAAGTGGACTCAATTCACCCACAGTTCAAATAGTAGCAAGGCACTGCAGCAATCAGCCAGGCTTGAGGTATCATGGTCAGGGCCAGCATTTACAGCTTTCAATTGAACATCAAAGTAAGACGAGGTGGGTGAGGGATCAGTGTAGGCCTGCTGTGCTGAAAGCCCTGATACCACATACAACAGCACAACCTGCTTTCATGCTGAGCCACAGGTGGTACAAATATCAGTTCCATAAACTACCACTGTCAGAAAAATCTAAGGATAGTAGTGACATGGGTAGTTGACTCCAATGAAGTGGAGACCTGATGGTCTCGGAGGCCTACTGCTAAAGGCAACACACATGATGGAGATCCCACCAGGAGTCTAAACATTTTCAAAAATTAGTGTCAGACACCAACAAAGTGCCATAAATTTCACCACAGTAAAAATTGTATAATAGGGACCAACAGGTTTTCCATTATGCCCAATCCAGCAGATGGACACCCAACCAGGAGTGTTTACACTTTAAAAAAATATTGGCAAGCACCACCAAAGTGGCATCAATTTCACAACACTATAAATAGTATAATAGGGACCGACAGGTCTTCCAGTACACCCAACCCAGCAAATGGCAAATGGACACCCAAACAGGAGTGTTCACATTTCCAAAAATAATTTCACCAGAGCAGAAATAGTATAATGGGGACTGACAGGTCTTCCACGGTGCCACATCCATCAGATGGACACCTAACCATTAGTTTTCACATTTAAAAAAATGACGGCCAGACACCACAGAAGTGGCATAGATTTCACCACAGTAGAAATAGTATGATAGGGCCCGACAGGTCTTCCACTACACTGAACCCAGCAGATGGACACCCAAACAGGAGTGTTCACATTATCAAAATTTATTGGCAGACACCACCAAAGTGGCATTAATTTCACCACAGTAGAAAGAGTATAAAAGGGATTAACAGGTCTTCCACTACGCCCAATCCAGCAGATGGACACCCAACCAGGAGTTTTCAAATTTAAAAAAATGAGGGCCTGACACTGCAGAAGTGGCATCAATTCCACAAGAGAGTAAAATAGTATAATAGGGACTAATAAGTCATCCACTCTGCCCTATCCAGCAGATGGACACCCAACCAGGAGTGTTCACATTTCCAGAAATTATTGGCAGACACCACGAAAGTGACATAAATTTCACCACAGTTGAAATGGTATAATAGGGACCAACATGAATTCCACTACACCCAACCCAGCAGATAGGCAACCAAACAGTAGTGTTCACATTTCAAAAAATTATTGGTAGACACCACCAAAGTGGCATTAATTTCATCACAGTAGAAATAGTATAATAGAGACTAACACCCAACCCAGCAGATGGACACCCAACCAGGAGTTTTCAAAATTAAAAAAGGAGCACCTGACACCACCGAGCAGGCATACTTTTCTCGAGAGTAAACATAGTAAAATTAGGACCAACACATCTTCGAATACAGCCAATCCAGCAGATGTAGACCAACCATGACTGTTCATATTTTCACAAATTCTTGTAAACATCTGCAGCAGCAGGCACAAAAGCCACACTCAAGATATCACAGAGTGCAGTTAAGTGACATTAATGCAGCATACTAAAAAGTACAATATCGTCTAGTCTGTACAGTCTACAATTGGGGTGAAAAAGTCCTTGGAGATCCATGACTTGTTCATCTTGATGAAACTTAGCAGGTGTTTTGATAATCCAGCATTCGCGGGTCTTTTTCCAGGGCGAGAAGCATCCTGCAAAATTTGGTTTTATAACGTGGATCTAACCCAGTAGACAGCACTATTTCTAATCATAACTATACAGGGATCATGTTGCAGATAGTGCAGCAAGAACACACTCATATGTTGGGCTCTAAATTGAGTTCCAAGCTCATGTTGTGTTGGTGGCTGGGTAACACTGATGCTTGTTTCCTCCATCCCATCCCACAAGCCACGAACAACAGAAAGGGGAGGACTATCCTCTTCATCTTTTGACAATTGCTCTCCCATCGCCTCTTCCTCCTCGATTTGTTTCTCGGATCTTGCACTTTCACTAACAGTTTGTCTCTTATCCCTGGCCCCTCTCGAACCGCAGTAATCAACCCTCCCTTGGCACCCGTCTGTGTGACAACAATCTGGAACTTTGAGACAATGTTATTCCTTCCACATCCTCCACTGCTTCCTCCTCTTCTTCTGGGACCACCATCTCCTTGCACAGGCTGTTAAAAGTCTGCTCCAGCATATAGATGACCAGAATAGTGATGCTAATGACAGCGTCATCAGCATTAACCATCTTAGTCGCCATTTTGAAACTGTGCAGAAGGGGGCAGAGGTCCTTAATCTGTGCCCACTCCATAAAAGTGATATGTGCAACATCCATACTGCATTGGCCCAGGCTATACAATATGTCATACTGCGTCAGGGCTTGTTGCTGCTGCCACAGTCACTGCAACATGTGCAGAGTGGAATTCCACCATGTCAGCACATTGCGTATCAACCTGTTAACTAGAGAAAAGTCAAAACTCTGCACTCATCTAGTTCAATTTTGCTGAAGTGAATATATTTATTGAAGATGCAGGGACGAAACAGTAAGGCAACAATTTTTAACGTTTCGGCCACTCAGTGGCCTTGTTCACAAATGGTGCTGTAACAGAGAAATAAAAAAACAGTTTATGAACATAACATATACATAGTGTTTCAAAATATGTACAAGACTATTTACAAAACTAATACACAGAATGGGACACATGTCATGTAGCGTAGAATGAAGAAGAAGGTTCTTATGATCCTGCAATTAATCCTACATCCACTGGACATAAAGGAAAGGGAAGGGGTTCTAGAGGATAGTATTTCCAAAGGCGAGGAGACCCAATAGGAGGTAAGAGATAGAATAACATACCCTTAAAGTCTGTTCATAGCGCGTCATGTGAGAACAAGGATATAATTATATGTAAACAGGTAAAGATGGTCCAGATGTAACCTATTTGGAATACATAGGAAAATCCGTAGCAATATAACTGATGTAATAAAAGTGTACAAAGCCACATAGAATGAGGGGGATGTATACATATGTATAAGAGAAAGTAGTTACCCAGATGACGGATATATTGTCTTAGTTTTCAATAGAAGTAGTTAAAGAACAGTCCAGCAGTAGTTTTGAGACATCTGTCAAGGGTCAGGTTGGCTGTAATACATATAGTATAGGAATGTATACAATGTAGGAGTTATGGGATAGACCAGCAGACCAAGTAAAAATAGCAGGGTTGCTACCTGGGTTATTAGATGGCTCCTATGTGACCCTGCAAACCCGAGGGTCCCAGCAGGGGAAAGGTGGTGGAAGTAGGGAAATATTATACTTCCTCCGTGCCGTGTCTGTCACCTTCATAGAATAACTGGGGGTCTCCGGATCCCGTTCACTAGCACCATCAAAACTCCACCTATTGGTCGAGTGCTAGCTCTTTGTTTTTTCTAGCATTTAGTTTTTGGAGTATTTAGCACTGACCGGACTCATGTCATCCGAGACCTACGTCTATGACGATGCCACTGGTTCAACCATCCTGTCTAAAATAAGATCCAATATGGACTTTCTACATATCCCTAGCAAGGACATTAAGACAAGGGATTGGGATAAGGAGAGAAAGAGACTAATTTCATTTGATCTACACTGTGCCACACTGGGTGAATACAACCGACAGGGAAAGATACCTCGTGGTCTACGCTGCAATTTGAGACCCACCCTGTTTGCCGACAACGAAAAGTATTGCACCACGTTTCCAAAAATCCTCAATAAATGTTCCTTTGAAATCATTTTGCTAACCATTGAGTACCTTCAAGAGGCCATCAAAACGACCGAGGAAAAAATCACATCGATTGAAACCCAGCTAACTACGACTTTGAGTAATACTGAGTTCTCAACTTTGAAGGGTAAAGTGGACTCCATACTATCTACCCACCAGAAAACCCTAGAGGAGAGAAAGATAACAAAATTCCAGAGAGACACAGAGGATTACCTCACAAATAAAGTGTACAGATGGGAGGACCCATTTCCCCGCCAGTGGTATCGTCGGACACCAAGAGGGAACTATTGCTCAGGGGGATCCTCACCAGCAGAAGGTTCCTCAGCAGGATCCGGCAGCAAGATTACTTCACCGGGCCCTCGTTTTTTAGGATCAAACGGACGCCTACCAGGAGGTCAAGGAGGAAGAGCACCAGACCGACACATGACCCTGAGGTCCCAGGTAGGAGTCCAAACTTGGTATTCAATATTTCTGATTATTCTCTGTCTCCCCTTGAGTTGAATTTTCTCAACATGGGTTGATCTTTTTGTCCCACACCAAGGTGGGACTCTTTTCAGTTAGAAAAAGACCTTCAACGCTTCTACAGGAGCATAAGATTGAAGGTACATTTTGATGCCAACCCTACTGCTAGGGACAACACCAAAGGTACTGTACCCAACCCTGACACACCCAAAATCACCATCAATTCCTTAGGACTCAGGAACCCAAGTACATTTATGCCACCCAAATCCCATCATGCAGTAGAAACTTTCATTAGCCTACTGGATAGAGATATCAAGAGTACTCTCCATGATCAACGTCTTGGTCTTCTCCCGGTTCAACACAACCTCAGTACCTCTGAGAGACAGGCCTTGGGTTTACTGAGTAGGAACAAAAACATTATTATTAAGCCGGCTGACAAGGGGGGTGCCACAGTTGTTATGAACAGAAACCAGTACACTGCGGAAGTTAGACGCCAACTCTCAGATCCCTTCACATATAGGAAATTACAAACTGATCCCACATACAGTATACGCCAGAAAATTATCACTGTCCTGGATAAACATGCAGCACTATAAGGGGCAAGTGGCTGTATGGAGCATGTTATGGGGCCATAACACTTGTGCAGCACTATATGGGGCAAGCGGCTGTATGGAGCATCTTATGGGGCCATAATGATTGTGCAGCATTATATGGGGCAAATGGCTGTGCGGAGCATCTTATGGGGCCATAACTCTTGTGCAGCACTATATGGGGCAAGTGGCTGTGCGGAGCATCTGTATGGGGCCATAACACTTGTGCAGCACTATATGGGGCAAGTGACTGTGCGGAGCATCTGTATGGGGCCATAACACTTGTGCAGCACTATAAGGGGCAAGTGGCTGCGCGGAGCATCTTATGGGGCCATAACACTTGTGCAGCACTATAAGGGGCAAGTGGCTGTATGGAGCTTCTTATGGGGCCATAACACTTGTGCAGCACTATATGGGGCAAGTGACTGTACGGAGCATCTTATGGGGCCATAACGCTTGTGCAGCACTATATAGGGCAAATATCTCTATGGAGCATCTTATGGGGCCCTTATTACCCTTTATGCAGGATTATATGGGGCATATGTTAATATGGAGCATCTAATGTGGCCCATCAAACTTTATGGAGCATTATATGGGGCTCCTGATTCAATATGGATTTATTTAGGACAATTCTTTTTGCGTTTTTTCATTTAAGATAAATTAAATGAAGATAATAATACCAAATAATTTGTGTTTGCAATCATTTTCAGGAAAAAAATGAGTATTATCTGACAGAATTGCAGGGGTGTCAATACTTTTGGCCATGACTGTAGGCGTGGAGGAAGGACCAGACGGTAGACCACGTCCTGTTCCAGGACCTTGAAGGGACCCAAGTAGCGAGGTGCAAACTTAATGGACTCAACTCGCAGCCTGATGTTACGGGCAGAGAGCCACACTAAATCCCCATGAGCAAAGGTCAGAGCGAGGCACCGATGTGCATCGGTGGAGGACCACATTCTCTCCTTGGAGGCCCAGATGGCATCCACAGCCCAGTCAGCCACCCTGGAGTCGATGGAAGACACGGGCATTGGCACAGGAACCCGTGGATGCTGACTGTAATTAAGGAGGAATGGGGTCTGCCCAGTGGAGTCAGCTATGGCGTTGTTCAGCACAAACTCTGCCCACGGTAGCAAGGATGCCCAGTTATCCTGCCTGGCTGAAACAAAATGTCACAGATATGTGATCGAGGTCTGGTTGGCCCTCTCTACCAACCCATTCGTCTCGGGATGGTATGCTGAAGAGAGATTCAACTCGATGCTGAGTAGACGACAAAGCTTTCTCCAGAACCGAGACTCAAACTGGGGACTCCGATCTCTGACAAATTTGTCCGGCATACCATGTAGGCGGAAAATGTGTTTTACAAACAACGCTGCCAAGGCCCATGCAGATGGTAGCCGTGGAAGCGGCACCAAGTGCACCATTTTAGAAAAATGGTCGGTGATTACCCAAATGATGGTGCAGCCACAGGACTTGGGTAAGCCTAACACAAAGTCCATCCCGGACATCTCCCAGGGCCTGTCTGCCACCGGCAGGGGATAAAGTAACCCAGCTGGCTGCTGTCGAGGAGACTTATTCTTGGCGCAGGAGACACACGCCCGAATATAGTCTCCGATGTCACGGGCCATATGCGACCACCAGTACGTCCTCGCTAGAAGCTCAGATGTCCTTTTGGTCCCAAAGCGTCCACCCACCCTACTACGCTACGGGACCTTCCAGATGGTCCAACAGGAGCCGCAACAGGACCTGAGCATGTGACCCCCGACCTCCAATGGGAGGTCGTCCCATGGGCATGCTCCATATGGGAAAAGCAGGACTTAGTCCCAGAAAGACCTGCTTGCTGCTGATCAGTGCTTGCTACAAAGGCAGAGCCTGGAAGAGCAGCAGTAACCAGTCACACAGTATCAGCTTGAGCCAGATGCTGGGACCGACGTCTCTGCTGAGCAGGCTTCACTGCGACTGGAGAAGAATGGGAAACTGCAGCGGAGATGGTTCGAGACTCCCCCTGTGCAGAGGCGGGAGCTCAACACCTAACAATGTGCATAAAAGCTGAGTGAGTTTCTGGGATCCAGACAGACAGTTGAATCTTTCATCCTCCACTTACTTTTTACAAATGCCTGATATGTGTGTATAATTGCATTCTCCAAACACTTCAAATCAGAGGTTGTCTCGCTTGCCCTTGCATTGTCTCCATTAAAGATAGGAGTTTCTGAAGAAGTGCTGAAAAAGCATGCATTGGGGTTGCTTCTCTCATAGGTGCAGTGCAGGAATTGCAGAGGTTGCCATGCAGACTGCATCTTATTTTAGGGATTGACTTAAAAGCATCTTAAAGTCACAATTGGGATGACATAGTCTGATTAATCTCTTTACTAAACTTTATGAGAATTGCAAACTTTATCAGTAACTTTTTGTAATGTATTTCTATTATCATGTAACCACTCGCTACAACACTTTGTTAACTAAAATACTGGCAGATTAATATCATAAAATACTGAATGATAAATTTCCTTTTTAAATATGAATATTTCCTACAGCTATTTTGAAGTGTATACTGAAAAAAAATTGTGTGCTTCGATTTGCTACATGCAGTTTAAAGGGAACCTGTCACCCCCAAAATAGAAGATGAGCTCAGCCCACCGGCATCAGGGGCTTATCTACAGCATTCTGTAATGCTGTAGTTAAGCCCCCGATGTATCCTGAAAGATGAGAAAATGAGGTTAGATTATACTCACCCAGGGGCGGTCCTACTGCAGTCCGGTCTGATGGGCGTCGCGGTCTGGGGCCTCCCATCTTCTTACGATGACGTCTTCTTCTTGTCTTCACGCTGCAGCTCCGGCCCAGGTGTAATTTGTCCGCCCTGTTGAGGGCAGAGCAAAGTGCTGCAGTGCACAGGTGCCAGGAAAGGTCAGAGAGGCCCAACGTCTGCGCACTGCAGTACTTTGCTCTGTCCTCAACAGGGGAGACAAGGTATGCCTGCTCCAGAGCCACAGCGTGAAGACAAGAAGAGAATGTCATCGTATGAAGATGGGAGGTGCCGGCACAGACCACGGCACCCATCGGACCAGAACAGAACTGAGACTGCCCCTAACCTCTTTTTCTCATCTTTCAGGATACATTGGGGGCTTATCTACAGCATTCCAGAATGCTGTGGATAAGCCCCTGATGCCGGTGGGCTTAGCTCATCTTCCATTTTGGGGGTGACAGGTTCCCTTTAAGGCTACAGCACTCTTTTCTTATTTGCAATGTTCTAAAAAAAATGGTTTATAGGAAGATTAAAATGTCAGATTACTGTATATTGCAGGTGATTAATTATTAAAATGTGTAAGAGTAAATTATTTGTTTTTGACGTATTGTTGATGTTTTAAGATAGTCATTTTGTGGTAATTATCCTTGCCACCTCAATTTGAACCTTCTGGGAAATTGTAACAAATAAAAGCAAGTTCCCTCCAAGACATCAAAAGCTAACCTCACCTATTCAAAATTACAGTAATCACATCTCAGCAAGCTAGTGGAAAAATATAGATTCGCTAACTACTTTCTAACTGCAGAGAGGTGCAATCATACTGTAATTACCCAAGCAAAATGGATAATTTTGTTACTTTTCTCTCCATTCTATTGTGATTTGTACAACATCTATTTTCACAGTGAAAAAAAATAAAAATACAAAAATAAATGCTTGTTCAACCCATTGTCCCTCATGTACAAACCTGCAAAACTGTGATTCATGGAAAATATACTTGTATACTTTGCTCTGTACTAAAGTTATCAAAAGAACATTGAATTGTATTACAATGAAATAATAAGAAAAGACAAATACTTATTCTTTCCTTAGTTTATTAGTAGCTATTTTTTAAGTGTATAATTTCCATATAGCCACAGATCATTTTAAATAATATATAGGTGTAAAGTAACATCAACTAACCTTACTTGAGCTCATATAGTCTAAGTCTCCTTGCATATACAATTACATATAAAGGGCAACATACGCTAAAGGGATGTCCTTTACCTTACATTTAGCTGTGATTTTTATATTGTATCTTATAGTCCAAAATAATGAATGCGCTTTTCAATAGAACAACATATACATATAAAAAAAACTTTAGACTATGTAGCATACAGTTAGGGCCAGAAATATTTGGACAGTGACACAATTTTCACGATTTGGGCTCTGCATGCCACCACATTGGTTTGAAATGAAACCTCTACAACAGAATTCAAGTGCAGATTGTAACGTTTAATTTGAAGGGTTGAACAAAAATATCTGATAGAAAATGTAGGAATTGTACACATTTCTTTACAAACACTCCACATTTTAGGAGGTCAAAAGTAATTGGAAAAATAAACATAACCCAAACAAAATATTTTTATTTTCAATATTTTGTTGCAAATCCTTTGGAGGCAATCACTGCCTTAAGTCTGGAACCCATGGACATCACCAAACGCTGGGTTTGCTCCTTCTTAATGCTTTGCCAGGCCTTTACAGCCGCAGCCTTCAGGTCTTGCTTGTTTGTGGGTCTTTCCGTCTTAAGTCTGGATTTGAGCAAGTGAAATGCATGCTCAATTGGGTTTAGATCTGGAGATTGACTTGGCCATTGCAGAATGTTCCACTTTTTGGCACTCATGAACTCCTGGGTAGCTTTGGCTGTATGCTTGGGGTCATTGTCCATCTGTACTATGAAGCGCCGTCCAATCAACTTTGCAGCATTTGGCTGAATCTAGGCTGAAAGTATATCCCGGTACACTTCAGAATTCATCCGGCTACTCTTGTCTGCTCTTATGTCATCAATAAAAACAAGTGACCCAGTGCCATTGAAAGCCATGCATGCCCATGCCATCACGTTGCCTCCACCATGTTTTACAGAGGATGTGGTGTGCCTTGGATCATGTGCCGATCCCTTTCTTCTCCAAACTTTTTTCTTCCCATCATTCTGGTACAGGTTGATCTTTGTCTCATCTGTCCATAGAATACTTTTCCAGAACTGAGCTGGCTTCTTGAGGTGTTTTTCTGCAAATTTAACTCTGGCCTGTCTATTTTTGGTATTGATGAATGGTTTGCATCTAGATGTGAACCCTTTGTATTTACTGTCATGGAGTCTTCTCTTTACTGTTGACTTAGAGACAGATACACCTACTTCACTGAGAGTGTTCTGGACTTCAGTTGATGTTGTGAACGGGTTCTTCTTCACCAAATTAAGTATGCGGCGATCATCCACCACTGTTGTCATCCGTGGACGCCCAGGCCTTTTTGAGTTCCCAAGCTCACCAGTCAATTCCTTTTTTCTCAGAATGTACCCAACTGTTGATTTTGCTACTCCAAGCATGTCTGCTATCTCTCTGATGGATTTTTTCTTTTTTTTCAGCCTCAGGATGTTCTGCTTCACCTCAATTGAGAGTTCCTTTGACCGCATGTTGTCTGCTCACAGCAACAGCTTCCAAATGCAAAACCACACACCTGGAATCCACCCCTGACCTTTTAACTACTTCATTGATTACTGGTTAACGAGGGAGACGCCTTCAGAGTTAATTGCAGCCCTTAGAGTCCATTGTCCAATTACTTTTGGTCCCTTGAAAAAGAGGACGCTATGCATTACAGAGCTATGATTCCTAAACCCTTTCTCCGATTTGGATGTGGAGACTATCATATTGCAGCTGGGAGTGTGCACTTTCAGCCCATATTATATATATAATTGTATTTCTGAACATGTTTTTGTAAACAGCTAAAATAACAAAACTTGTGTCACTGTCCAAATATTTCTGGCCCTAACTGTATATTTTTGTTACTGTCAATGGCAAACATGTAACTCTATAGACATACATTTGTAACCATTTGGCTAAAGGCTTGGCAGGACTATTTCATAATATAAACACTTAACATGGTCTAAAGTGTTAGGTAGAAGATAAATAAATAATCTTTATTTCTATATAGCGCTAACATATTCCGCAGCGCTTTCCAGTTTGCACACATTTTCATCACTGTCTCCAATGGGGCTCACAATCTAGAATCCCTATGTTTTTGGAATGTGGGAGGAAGCTGGAGCACCCAAAGGAAATCCACGCAAACACGGGGAGAACATACAAACTCCTTGCAGATGTTGTCCTTGGTGGGATTTGAATCCAGGACCCCAGCATTGCAGTGCTATCCACTGAGCGACCATGCTGCCCTAAGGAAGATAAGGAAGAATGGAGGAAATACACAAGAGGTCCAGTCTGTACAGATAAAATCTTCTCCACTGTTTTGTATCAACACCAGAATTCAGAAAACAGTCTAGAGGTGTTGACAAAATATTTTCCGCATCAACAAATGTGTGTTGCACAAGTACTTATCTATTATCTACCATGCAAATTGAATTTTCCTTATTATGTTCTGGGGTCATTTATAGATCTTAAAGTATAATTAATGTAGAATGTAAAATAAAATCAATGTAATACTCACCTCACCACTCACCTGTCCAATCACCCCAGTGCCCCTTCTTTTTGCTTTTCCTCATTGTGTGCATACTCTTCACTTAATTCTAGGCCTCTGACATTGCTGTGTGCTATTCCATGGTGGTACATGTTATGTTATGTCATGTGTTTGTGAGGAATAAATGTTTTTCTTTAATTAACCCCTTAGCGACCGCCGATACGCCTTTTAACGGCGGCCGCTAAGGGTACTTAAACCACAGCGCCGTTAATTAACGGCGCTGTGGAAAAAGTCCATAGCGCCCCCCAGAGGCCGATTTTCTCCAGGGTCTCGGCTGCCGAGGGTAGCCGAGACCCCAGAGAACATGATTCGGGGGTTTTTTAACCCACCCCGCATTTGCGATCGCCGGTAATTAACCGTTTACCGGCGATCGCAAAAAAAAAAAAAAGCGATCTCTTTTTAATTTCTCTGTCCTCCGATGTGATTGCACATCGGAGGACAGAGAAAAGGGGTCCCAGGTGGCCCCCCAATACTCACCTAGCTCCCCCGATGCTCCTCGTGTCTCCCGGTGGGCGCCGCCATCTTCAAAATGGCGGGCGCATGCGCAGTGCGCCCGCCGGCCGGCACCGGGAGAATCTTTGGGGTCTCGGCTGCCGGGGGTAGCCGACACCCCAAAGAGCACGATCGGGGTCGGTATTACCGACCCCTGTTTTGCGATCGCCGGTAATTAACTGTTTACCGGCGACCGCAAAAAAAAAAAAAAAGTAAAGTGTAATTCTCTGTCCTCTGATGTGATCGCACATCAGAGGACAGAGAAATAGGGGGATTCGGAACCCTAGCATACTCACCTAGGTCCCTGGATCCTCTTGCTGCTCCTCCTGGCCGCCGGCAGCAGAACATGGCGGACGCATGCCCAGTGCGCCCGCCATCTGTCTCCATCTGCCGGCCGGCAGGAGAACAGCAGTTGGGGCTAAAATTAGGGTTAGGGGTAGGGTTAGGGGTAGGGTTAGGTTAGGGTTAGGGGTAGGGTTAGGTTAGGGTTAGGGGTAGGGTTAGGGGTAGGGTTAGGGGTAGGGTTAGGTTAGGGGTAGGGTTAGGGGTAGGGTTAGGTTAGGGTTAGGGGTAGGGTTAGGGGTAGGGTTAGGGGTAGGGTTAGGGGTAGGGTTAGGTTAGGGGTAGGGGTAGGGTTAGGGGTAGGGTTAGGGTTAGGTTAGGGGTAGGGTTAGGGGTAGGGTTAGGTTAGGGGTAGGGATAGGTTAGGGGTAGGGTTAGGGGTAGGGTTAGGTTAGGGGTAGGGTTAGGGGTAGGGTTAGGTTAGGGGTAGGGTTAGGTTAGGGGTAGGGCTAGGGTTGGGGCTAAATTTAGGGTTAGGGTTGGGGCTAAATTTAGGGTTAGGGTTGGGGCTAAACTTAGGGTTAGGCTTCTTTCACACTTACGTCGGTACGGGGCCGTCGCAATGCGTCGGCCCGACATACCGACGCACGTTGTGAAAATTGTGCACAACGTGGGCAGCAGCTGTAGTTTTTCAACACATCCGCTGCCCAATCTATGTCCTGGGGAGAAGGGGCGGAGTTACGGCCACGCATGCGCGGTCAGAAATGGCGGATGCGACGTACAAAAAAACGTTTCATTGAACGTTTTTTTGTGCCGACGCTCCGCCAAAACACAACTGATCCAGTGCACGACGGACGCGACGTGTGGCCATCCGTCACGATCCGTCGGCAATACAAGTCTATGGGCAAAAAACGCATCCTGCGGGCACATTTGCAGGATCCGTTTCTTGTCCAAAACGACGGATTGCGACGGAATGCCAAACGACGCAAGTGTGAAAGTAGCCCTAAGGCTAGGGTTAGGGTTGGGGCTAAAGTTAGGGCTAGGGTTGGGGCTAAAGTTAGGGTTAGAGCTGGGATTAGGGTTAGGGTTTGGATTAGGGTTCGTATTAGGGTTAGGGTTGGCATTAGGGTTACGCTTGGGATTAGGGTTAGGTTTGGGATTAGGGTTAAGGTTAGGGTTGTGATTAGGGGTGTATTGGGATTAGGGTTAGGTTTGAGGTTAGGGTTGAGATTAGGATTAGGGGTGTGTTGGATTTAGGGTTTTGATTAGGGTTATGGTTAGGGTTGACATTAGGGTTGTTTTGGGGTAAGGGATGTGATTATGGTTAGGGTTAGTGATTAGGATTATGGATGAGGTTGGGATTAGGGTTAGGGGTGTGTTGGGGTTAGGGTTGGAGCTAGAATTGGGGGGTTTCCACTGTTTAGGTACATCAGGGGGTCTCCAAACACGACAGCCAATTTTGCGCTCAAAAAGTCAAATGGTGCTCCCTCCCTTCTGAGCTCTGCCGTGCGCCCAAACAGTGGGTTACCCCCACATATGGGGCATCAGCGTACTCGGGATAAAGTGGACAACAACTTCTGGGGTCCAATTTCTCTTGTTACCCTTGTGAAAATAAAAACTTGGGGGCTACAAAATCTTTTTTGTGAAAAAAAAAATATTTTTTATTTTCACGACTCTGCATTCTAAACTTCTGTGAAGCACTTGGGCATTCAAAGTTCTCACCACACATCTAGATAAGTTCCTTGGGGGGTCTAGTTTCCAAAATGGGGTCACTTGTGGGGGGTTACTACAGTTTAGGTACATCAGGGGCTCTGCAATCGCAACATAATGCCCACAGACCATTCTATCAAAGTCTGCATTCCAAAATGGCGCTCCTTCCCTTCCGAGCTCTGCCGTGCGCCCAAACAGTGGTTTACCCCCACATATGGCGCATCAGCGTACTCGGGATAAATTGGACAACAACTATTGCAGTCCAATTTCTCCTGTTACCCTTGTGAAAATAAAAACTTGGGGGCTACAATATCTTTTTTGTGGAAAAAAAAATATTTTTTATTTTCACGACTCTGCATTCTAAACTTCTGTGAAGCACTTGGGCATTCAAAGTTCTCACCACACATCTAGATAAGTTCCTTGGGGGGTCTAGTTTCCAAAATGGGGTCACTTGTGGAGGGTTTCTACTGGTTAGGTACATCAGGGGCTCTGCAAACGCAACATAATACCCGCAGACCATTCTATCAAAGTCTGCATTCCAAAACGGCGCTCCTTCCCTTCCGAGCTCTGCCGTGCACCCAAACAGTGGTTTACCCCCACATATGGGGTACCAGCATACTCAGGACAAATTGGACAACAACTTTTGGGGTCCAATTTCTCTTGTTACCCTTGTGAAAATAAAAATTTGGTGGCTAAAAAATCATTTTTGTGGAAAAAAAAATATTTTTTATTTTCACGGCTCTGCATTATAAACTTCTGTGAAGCACTTGGGCATTCAAGGTTCTCACCACACATCTAGATAAGTTCCATGGGGGGTCTAGTTTCCAAAATGGGGTCACTTGTGGGGGATTTCTACTGTTTAGGCACATCAGGGGCTCTCCAAACGCGACATGGCGTCCGATCTCAATTCCAGCCAATTCTACATTGAAAAAGTAAAACGGCACTCTTTCTCTTCCAAGCTCTGCGGTGCGCCCAAACAGTGGTTTACCCCAACATATTGGGTATCGACGTACTCAGGAGAAATTGCACAACAACTTTAGTGGTCTAATTTCTCCTGTTACCCTTGTGAAAATAAAAATTTGTGGGCAAATATCATTTTTGTAGAAAAAATGCAATTTTTTTTTTCACGGCTCTACGTTATAAACTTCTGTGAAGCACATGGGGGTTCAAAGTGCTCGCCACACATCTAGATAAGTTCCTTAAGGGGTCTAGTTTCCAAAATGGTGTCACTTGTGGGGAGTTTCCACTGTTTAGGTACATCAGGGGCTCTCTAAATGTGACATGGTGTCCGATCTCAATTCCAGCCAATTCTGCATTGAAAAAGTCAAACGGCGCTCCTTCACTTCTAAGTTCTGCGGTGCGCCCTAACAGTGGTTTACCCCCACATATGGGGTATTGGCGTATTCAGGAGAAATTGCATAACAAAATTTATGGTTACATTTCTGTTTTTACACTTGTGAAAATAAAAAAAATGGTTCTGAATTAAGATGTTTGCAAAAAAAAGTTAAATGTTCATTTTTTCCTTCCACATTGTTTCAGTTCCTGTGAAGCACGTAAAGGGTTAATAAACTTCTTGAATGTGTTTTTGAGAACCTTGAGGGGTGTAGTTTTTAGAATGGTGTCACACTTCATTATTTTCTATCATATAGACCCCTCAAAATGACTTCAAATGTGATGTGGTCCCTAAAAAAAAATGGTGTTGTAAAAATGAGAAATTGCTGGTCAACTTTTAACCCTTATAACTCCCTAACAAAAAAAAATTTTGTTTCCAAAATTGTGCTGATGTAAAGTAGACATGTGGGAAATGTTATTTATTAACTATTTTTCGTGACATATCTCTCTGATTTAAGGGCATAAAAATACAAAGTTTGAAAATTGAAAAATTTTAAAAATTTTCGCCATATTTCTTTTTTTTTCATAAATAATCGCAAGTAATATCGAAGAAATGTTACCACTAACATGAAGTACAATATGTCACGAAAAAACAATCTTAGAATCAGCGGGATCCGTTAAAGCGTTCCAAAGGTATAACCTCATAAAGTGACAGTGGTCAGAATTGTAAAAATTGGCTCGGTCATTAAGTACCAAATTGGCTCTATCACTAAGGGGTTAAAACTCCAGGAACAAGCTCTTTGAAGCTCGGTGACTAGCAATTAGCACAAGGGTGTGAGTTCTAGTGTAGGCAAAGCAAAACTGGATTCATTTTGTCTAACTCATGCACTACAGGTCACAGCAAGGCTCTGAGGTATTGAATCTGGAAAATGACCTATAATAACAGAATGACCCCACAGAGTGACGCTCCCAGAAGATCGCGGTATGCGTAAACACTGAACGCACACCGCGATCTCCACCGGATAGCAGGGACGCGCCAGGAGGGTGAGTATAAGCTATATTCATCTGTCCCGTTCCAGCGCTGCGTGCGGCTCCATCTCGCGGGTCCTCTGCCTGTGACGTTCACAGTTCAGAGGGCGCGATGACGCGCTTAATGCGCGCCGCCCTCTGACTGAACAGTCACAGCCAGAGGACCCGGGAGAAGCGGCACGCAGCGCTGGATCAGGGCCAGGTGAATATAGCAAGTGTCGGGGGCCTGAGCTAGCGACGACCCCGGCACCTGACCCCCACAGCGCGCCGGTGTCCCCACCTGCTCAGGCCCCCCAGCACTCGGCGCCCAGCGATGATAGGTGAGTATGTTATTTTTTTTTATATATCGCAGCAGCATACGGGGCATATAATACTATGGAGCATGTTATGGGGGCCATAAACCTTTATGGAGCAGTGTACGGAGCATACACTATGGAGCATCTTATGGGGGCCATCAACCTTTATGGAGCAGTGTACGGGGCATATACTATGGAGCATCTTATGGGGGCCATAAACCCTTATGGAGCACTGTACGGGGCATATACTATGGGGCATCTTATGGGGGCCATAAACCTTTATGGAGCACTGTACGGGGCATATACTATGGAGCATCTTATGGGGGCCATAAACCTTTATGGAGCAGTGAGTGTACGGGGCATATGGATGGGAGCAGCAAATTACAGAACGGTGGCGCAGGATGGGAGCACATGACAGAATGGGGGCGCAGGATGGGAGCAGCACATGACAGAACGGGGGCGCAGGATGGGAGCAGCACATGACAGAATAGGGCAGCACATGACAGAATGGGGGTGCAGGATGGCAGCAGCACATGACAGAACAGGGGCGCAGGATGGGAGCAGCACATGACAGGACGGGGGCGCAGGATGGGAGCAGCACATGACAGAACGGGGGCGCAGGATGGGAGCAGCACATGACAGAATAGGGCAGCACATGACAGAACGGGGGTGCAGGATAGCAGCAGCACATGACAGGATGGGGGCGCAGGATGGGTGCAGCACATGTCAGAATGGAGGCGCAGGATGGGTGCAGCACATGTCAGAATGGGGGCGCAGGATGGGAGCAGCACATGTCAGAATGGGGGCGCAGGATGGGAGCAGCGCATGTCAGAATGGGGCGCAGGATGGGAGCAGCACATGACAGAATGGGGGCGCAGGATGGGTGCAGCACATGACAGGATGGGGACGCAGGATGGAGCAGCACATGACAGGATGGAGACCATATACCAATATAAATGCTCGCCACCCGGGCGTAGAACGGGTTCAATAGCTAGTATATATATCCATATATATATATATGTATATATATACACCTGTATATTTCTAGTGCTTCTTTTCGGCAATTAAATATAACATTTATCTTGGGCTGCTCTTTTATCTCAACACAGGTATCTCCACATCCGCACACTCGGTTCGTTATGTTATACGCAACCTGGGTTGATTTCTGACCTAATATAAGCCTGTGGTTGGACGGGGCTTTTGTCGAACAAGGAACTGGAGGCGGTATACGGTACTGTGTTAGTGAGGAGCCCTGACAGTGACAACCGGGAGGTTTATATATATCACCAGCCTGGACTGGTTATGTATATCTCCACTCACTGCGAGCACCTCAATAACTCGTACCTATAAGGGAAGCCTTTCTGGCGACTATTTGTCCTCGGTGCAGTTCCCTGACTGACCTGGGGCAAGTGGTGATGCCAGAGAGCTGATACCTGCTGGGTCCTTTTCTCCCCTTCCCTGAGGTGGGCGAAGTCAACACCCCCTTTCCCTGTGCGACTCAACACAACGTGTGTTCCTTGATGTGCTGACTAGACATTGGGCTAGACACACGACAATGTTGTGAGAGGACTATCTGGCACTGATGGCCCTGGCATTGGGTGAACCATGCGGATGATACATGCAATGGTGGAAGGAAAGAAGAAGAAGTACTAAGAACTTGTCTGTGGACTGCGGCAGTGGTGGGAGAGGAGAGTGGCAAGATGAGCTTTACTTATGTATTTTTTTACCTTTTGCAGATTCTCTATGGTTTAGCAGCAGCTGGAAAATATGAATATTTGTAAAATTTTAGAATGAAATTCCAAAAATTCGATCATGTCTAATAAGTACATATCTGAAATGCATTGGTTGGTGTCCTAAATTAGGACAAGTACTTGTTTGAAAATGTAGCCAAAGTGCTGGACAGGGTAAAGGGTAATTTAAGCTGTTATGCACATTTTACTGTCACAGAATCGATCCCTGGGTACTGACCAAAATAAGCGTCCAATTAACAGTACCTATCCTGGGGCTAAGTAGAGTACACTGTCTTTTGCATATAGGCCATATCATCTCTGCTGTTCAAATCAGTCCCATTGTCATTGCTGGATGGCTTCTGCAATTTTACCTGAGTTACTTTTGTTTTTACATGTGTATATGTATACATATTGATCTGCATTGTTCATTGGGGTGTGGCCCCCTTTGGCTATGCACCCCTCTCTACTAGTGATGAGCGAGCATGCTCGCCACTACCCGGTACTCGCCTGAGCATCGCAGTGCTCGCGATGCTCAGAGCTTGCCGACTATTTCCGGCTTTGCTCGGCAGGAGCTTGGATCCCCGCTCTGCATGTTTGGCACTCTATGCACCAATCAACATGCAGGGATTGTCTGCCACACTGAAATGCAGCAGCCCTATTGGTTGTGACTAGTGTTGAGCATTCCGATACCGCAAGTATCGGGTATCGGCCGATATTTGCGGTATCGGAATTCCGATACCGAATTCCGATACTTCCCGCGTATCGGATACCGGAATCGGAAGTTCCCAGAATTCAAACTGCACGCAGCAGCCAATGAGGAATGATTGGAAGTGTGGGCACATCCTGTTTAGCATGGTGGGCATGTAAGTACTGGCAAGGCTGTGATTGGCTGCTGAAATGATGTCACTCTGCACTATAAAAAACGCTGCCGCCATTTTGCGCTCACTCTGCTGTGATTTCAGTTAGGGACAGGACGCTGTGTTCTAACTGAGGGCCAGTTGAGCTAGCTAATTGCTTTATTTTCCTTTCCAAAGGCTAATTTAGCAAAACGCTGTGTGTTCTTCACTGTTCACCTTGCTCTTGCCTTGCAGCGCTGTTTTAACAGCGTTCTGCAAGGTCTCTGTGTGTGTGTGTGTGTGTGCAGCTCACTCTGTAGTCTGTGTGCAGCCATATACCCGGTTGTATTCAGCTCAGGGGGGGTTCACACTGCCTCACACAGTTGTCCTTTTTTGCTCATAGTGCAGCCTGCTGCACATTTTTTCTCAAATTTCCTATTAGTGTTTTTCCACCCGTCTCCAGCTAAATTGTGGAAAAACACTACATAGGATAACCTAGAGGGGGGTTTTTGGGCCTTGCAGCGCCGTTTACGGCTGTCTGCACGGTCTCCGTGTGAGCCCAGCTCGCCCTGCAGTCTGTGTGCAGCCATAGCCGGTTGGATTCAGCTCAGGGTTCGTTACTGGCTCATACCTTGAGAAAAATTTTCCTTTCTTTCAAATAGTGCAGCCTGTTTAAAAATTTTAAAAAAAAATCCCTATTAGTGTTTTTCCACCCGTCTCCAGCTAAATTGTGGAAAAACACTACATAGGATAACCTAGAGGGGGGTTTTTGGGCCTTGCAGCGCCGTTTACGGCTGTCTGCACGGTCTCCGTGTGAGCCCAACTCGCCCTGTAGTCTGTGTGCAGCCATAGCCGGTTGGATTCAGCTCAGGGTTCGTTACTGGCTCATACCTTGAGAAAAATTTTCCTTTCTTTCAAATAGTGCAGCCTGTTTAAAAATTTTAAAAAAAAATCCCTATTAGTGTTTTTCCACCCGTCTCCAGCTAAATTGTGGAAAAACACTACATAGGATAACCTAGAGGGGGGATTTTGGGCCTTGCAGCGCCGTTTACGGCTGTCTGCACGGTCTCCGTGTGAGCCCAGCTCGCCCTGTAGTCTGTGTGCAGCCATAGCCGGTTGGATTCAGCTCAGGGTTCGTTACTGGCTCATACCTTGAGAAAAATTTTCCTTTCTTTCAAATAGTGCAGCCTGTTTAACCCCTCTGTGACCTTAGACGTACTATCCCGTCGAGGTGCCCTGGGCTTATCTGACCCTGGACGGGATAGTACGTCATAGCCGATCGGCCGCGCTCACGGGGGGAGCGCGGCCGATCGCGGCCGGGTGTCAGCTGCTTATCGCAGCTGACATCCGGCACTATGTGCCAGGAGCGGTCACGGACCGCCCCCGGCACATTAACCCCTGGCACACCGCGATCAAAGATGATCGCGATGTGCCGGCGGTGCAGGGAAGCACCGCGCAGGGAGGGGGCTCCCTGCGGGCTTCCCTGAGCCCCCCGCAGCAACGCGATGTGATCGCGTTGCTGCGAGGGTCTCCTCACCTCCCTCCCTGCTCGAGCCCCGGATCCAAGATGGCCGCGGATCCGGGTCCTGCAGGGAGGGAGGTGGCTTCACAGAGCCTGCTTAGAGCAGGCACTGTGAAGGCTGCAGCGCTGCATGTCAGATCAGTGATCTGACAGAGTGCTGTGCAAACTGTCAGATCACTGATCTGTGATGTCCCCCCCTGGGACAAAGTAAAAAAGTAAAAAAAAAATTTTCCAAATGTGTAAAAAAAATAAAAAAAAATATTCCAAAATAATGAAAAAAAAAAAAAAATATTATTCCCATAAATACATTTCTTCATCTAAATAAAAAAAAAAAAACAATAAAAGTACACATATTTAGTATCGCCGCGTCCGTAACGACCCGACCTATAAAACTGTCCCACTAGTTAACCCCTTCAGTAAACACCGTAAGAAAAAAAAAAAAAAAAACGAGGCAAAAAACAACGCTTTATTATCATACCGCCGAACAAAAAGTGGAATAACACGCGATCAAAAGGACAGATATAAATAACCATGGTACCGCTGAAAGCGTCATATTGTCCCGCAAAAAAAGAGCCACCATACAGCATCATCAGCAAAAAAATAAAAAAGTTATAGTCCTGAGAATAAAGCGATGCAAAAATAATTATTTTTTCTGTAAAATAGTTTTTATCGTATAAAAGCACCAAACCATAAAAAAATGATATAAATGAGGTATCGCTGTAATCGTACTGACCCGAAGAATAAAACTGATTTATCAATTTTACCAAACGCGGAACGGTATAAACGCCTCCCCCAATAGAAATTCATGAATAGCTGGCTTTTGGTCATTCTTCCTCACAAAAATCGGAATAAAAAGCGATAAAAAAATGTCACGTGCCCAAAAATGTTTTCAATAAAAATGTCAACTCGTCCCGCAAAAAACAAGACCTCACATGACTCTGTGGACCAAAATATGGAAAAATTATAGCTCTCAAAATGTGGTATTGCAAAAAATATTTTTTGCAATAAAAAGGGTCTTTCAGTGTGTGACGGCTGCCAATCATAAAAATCCGCTAAAAAACTCGCTATAAAAGTAAATCAAACCCCCCTTCATCACCCCCTTAGTTAGGGAAAAATTAAAAAAAATGTATTTATTTCCATTTTCCCATTAGGGCTAGGGTTAGGGCTAGGGTTAGGGCTAGGGCTAGGGTTAGGGCTAGGGTTAGGGCTAGGGTTAGGGCTAGGGCTAGGGTTAGGGTTAGGGCTAGGGCTAGGGTTAGGGTTAGGGCTAGGGTTAGGGCTAGGGTTAGGGCTAGGGTTAGTGCTAGGGCTAGGGCTAGGGTTAGGGCTAGGGTTAGGGCTAGGGTTAGGGTTAGGGCTAGGGTTAGGGTTGGGGCTACAGTTAGGGTTGGGGCTAAAGTTAGGGTTGGGGCTAAAGTTAGGGTTAGGGTTTAGATTACATTTACAGTTGGTAATAGGGTTGGGATTAGGGTTAGGGGTGTGTCAGGGTTAGAGGTGTGGTTAGGGTTACCGTTGGAATTAGGGTTAGGGGTGTGTTTAGATTAGGGTTTCAGTTATAATTGGGGGGTTTCCACTGTTTCGGCACATCAGGGGCTCTCCAAACACGACATGGCGTCCGATCTCAATTCCAGCCAATTCTGCGTTGAAAAAGTAAAACAGTGCTCCTTCCCTTCCGAGCTCTCCTGTGTGCCCAAACAGGGGTTTACCCCAACATATGGGGTATCAGCGTACTCAGGACAAATTGGACAACAACTTTTGTGGACCAATTTCTCCTGTTACCCTTGGGAAAATACAAAACTGGGGGCTAAAAAATAATTTTTGTGGGAAAACAAAAAGATTTTTTATTTTCAAGGCTCTGCGTTATAAACTGTAGTGAAACACTTGGGGGTTCAAAGTTCTCACAACACATCTAGATAAGTTCATTGAGGGGTCTAGTTTCCAATATGGGGTCACTTGTGGGGGGTTTCTACTGTTTAGGTACATTAGGGGCTCTGCAAACGCAATGTGACGCCTGCAGACCAATCCATCTAAGTCTGCATTCCAAATGATGCTCCTTCCCTTCCGAGCCCTCCCATGCGCCCAAACGGTGGTTCCCCCCCACATATCGGGTATCAGCGTACTCAGGACAAATTGGACAACAACATTTAGGGTCCAATTTCTCCTGCTAACCTTGGAAAAATACAAAACTGGGGGCTAAAATATAATTTTTGTGGAAAAAAAAATATTTTTTATTTGCATGGCTCTGCGTTATAAACTGTAGTGAAATACTTGGGGGTTCAAAGCTCTCACAACACATCAAGATGAGTTCCTTAGGGGGTCTACTTTCCAAAATGGTGTCACTTGTGGGGGGTTTCTACTGTTTAGGTACATTAGGGGCTCTGCAAACGCAATGTGACGCCTGCAGACCATTCCATCTAAGTCTGCATTCCAAATGGCGCTCCTTCCCTTCCGAACCCTCCCATGCGCCCAAACGGTGGTTCCCCCCCACATATGGGGTATCAGCGTACTCAGGACAAATTGGACAACAACTTTTGGGGTCCAATTTCTCCTGTTACCCTAGGGAAAATACAAAACTGGGGGCTAAAAAATAATTTTTGTGGGAAAAAAATTTTGTTTTATTTTTATGGCTCTGCATTATAAACTTCTGTGAAGCCCTTGGTGGGTCAAAGTGCTCACCACACATCCAGATAAGTTCCTTAGGGGGTCTACTTTCCAAAATGGTGTCACTTGTGAGGGGTTTCTACTATTTAGGTACATTAGGGGCTCTGCAAACGCAACATGGCATCTCATCTCAATTCCTGTCAATTTTGCATTGAAAAGTCAAACGGCGCTCCTTCCTTTCCGAGCTCTCCCATCCGCCCAAACAGTGGTTTACCCCCACATATGGGGTATCAGCGTACTCAGGACAAATTGTACAACAACTTTTGGGGTCCAATTTCTTCTCTTACCCTTGGAAAAATAAAAAATTGGGGGCAAAAATATAATTTTTGTGAAAAAATATGATTTTTTATTTTTACGGTTCTGCATTATAAACTTCTGTGAAGCACTTGGTGGGTCAAAGTGCTTACCACACCTCTAGATAAGTTCCTTAGGGGGTCTACTTTCCAAAATGGTGTCACTTGTGGGGGGTTTCAATGTTTAGGCACATCAGTGGCTCTCCAAACGCAACATGGCGTCCCATCTCAATTTCTGTCAATTTTGCATTGAAAAGTCAAACTGCGCTCCTTCCCTTCCGAGCTCTCCCATGCGCCCAAACAGTGGTTTACTGCCACATATGGGGTATCAGCGTACTCAGGACAAATTGGACAACAACTTTTGAGGTCCAATTTCTTCTCTTACCCTTGGAAAAATAAAAAATTGGGGGCAAAAATATAATTTTTGTGAAAAAATATGATTTTTTATTTTTACGGTTCTGCATTATAAACTTCTGTGAAGCACTTGGTGGGTCAAAGTGCTCACCACACATCCAGATAAGTTCCTTAGGGGGTCTACTTTCCAAAATGGTGTCACTTGTGGGGGGTTTCAATGTTTAGGCACATCAGTGGCTCTCCAAACGCAACATGGCGTCCCATCTCAATTCCTGTCAATTTTGCATTGAAAAGTCAAATAGCGCTCCTTCCCTTCCGAGCTCTCCCATGCGCCCAAACAGTGGTTTACTGCCACATATGGGGTATCAGCGTACTCAGGACAAATTGGACAACAACTTTTTGGGTCCAATTTCTCCTGTTACCCTTTGTAAAATAAAACAAATTGGAGCTGAAGTAAATTTTTTGTGTAAAAAAGTTAAATGTTCATTTTTATTTAAACATTCCAAAAATTCCTATTAAACACCTGAAGGGTTAATAAACTTCTTGAATGTGGTGTTGAGCACCTTGAGGGGTGCAGTTTTTAGAATGGTGTCACACTTGGGCATTTTCTATCATATAGACCCCTCAAAATGACTTCAAATGAGACGTGGTCCCTAAAAAAAAATGGTGTTGTAAAAATGAGAAATTGCTGGTCAACTTTTAACCCTTATAACTCCCTAACAAAAAAAAAAATTGGTTCCAAAATTATGCTGATGTAAAGGAGACATGTGGGAAATGTTACTTATTAAGTATTTTGTGTGACATATCTCTGTGATTTAATTGCATAAAAATTCAAAGTTTGAAAATTGCGAAATTTTCAAAATTTTCGCCAAATTTCCGTTTTTTTCACAAATAAACGCAGGTACTATCAAAGAAATTTTACCACTATCATGAAGTACAATATGTCACGAGAAAACAATGTCAGAATCACCAGGATCCGTTGAAGCGTTTCGGAGTTATAACCTCATAAAGGGACAGTGGTCAGAATTGTAAAAATTGGCCTGGTCATTAACGTGCAAACCACCCTTGGGGGTAAAGGGGTTAAAAATTTAAAAAAAAAATCCCTATTAGTGTTTTTCCACCCGTCTCCAGCTAAATTGTGGAAAAACACTACATAGGATAACCTAGAGGGGGGTTTTTGGGCCTTGCAGCGCCGTTTACGGCTGTCTGCACGGTCTCCGTGTGAGCCCAGCTCGCCCTGTAGTCTGTGTGCAGCCATAGCCGGTTGGATTCAGCTCAGGGTTCGTTACTGGCTCATACCTTGAGAAAAATTTTCCTTTTTTTTCAAATAGTGCAGCCTGTTTAAAAATTTTAAAAAAAATTCCCTATTAGTGTTTTTCCACCCGTCTCCAGCTAAATAGTGGAAAAACACTACATAGGATAACCTAGAGGGGGTTTATTGGGCCTTGCAGCGCCGTTTACGGCTGTCTGCACGGTCTCTGTGTGAGCGCAGCTCGCCCTGTAGTCTGTGTGCAGCTCTAGCCGGTTGGATTCAGCTCAGGGTGCGTTACTGCCTCATACCTTGAAAAACAATTTCCTTTTTTTTCAAATAGTGCAGCCTGTTAAAAATTTAAACAAAAAAAT
The DNA here is from genome assembly GCF_032444005.1 of Ranitomeya imitator. Lineage (NCBI taxonomy): Eukaryota > Metazoa > Chordata > Amphibia > Anura > Dendrobatidae > Ranitomeya > Ranitomeya imitator. Next base: position 207,305,636 of record NC_091286.1, read on the forward strand.
TCCTATTAGTGTCTTTCCACCCGTCTCCAGCTACATAGTGGAAAAATACTACATAGGATAACCTAGAGGAGGGTTTTTTGGCCTTGCAGCGCCGTTTACGGCTGTCTGCACGGTCTCTGTGTGAGCGCAGCTCGCCCTGTAGTCTGTGTGCAGCTATAGCCGGTTGGATTCAGCTCAGGGTGCGTTACTGCCTCATACCTTGAAAAACAATTTCCTTTTTTTCAAATAGTGCAGCCTGTTTAAAATTTAAAAAAAAAAAATTCCTATTAGTGTCATTCCACCCGTCTCCAGCTAAATAGTGGAAAAGCACTACATAGGATAACCTAGAGGAGGGTTTTTTGGCCTTGCAGCGCCGTTTACGGCTGTCTGCACGGTCTCCGTGTGATTTAAACTAGCTCTGTAGCCCGATCTGCACAAAAAAAAAGTAAAGTTCACCAAACACAACTTAACACTTGTGTAGGCCACATTTGAAAAATAATAAAGTTTAGTCCACACTTTACAACATTAGTGTTTCTTACACCTGTTAGGAGGAGCATTTCAGGAATAAGCACGCTAAGGCCTTAGTACTTTTCTGCTTATCTTTATCTGTCAACCAAGATGAAGAGGGCAGGGAGTAAGGCACGTGGGCGTGGGCGCGGAGCAGGGAGAGGAGCAGGGAGAGGACGTGGTGATTCTGTGCCTGCTGCGGGCGCCGGTGACTCGTCATCACTCAGTTTCAGCAGGGAACAGTCCTTCATGCGCAGCTTTGTCGGAGAGCGCCGTGCACCGCTGCTGCGTGAAGACCAAATTGAAGCCGTTGTCGGGTGGATGGCAGCTAACGCCTCGGCATCGACTTCAGTTAGTGCCACATCCTCTCAGGCACAGAGCACTGGAGAGCAGCCATCTGTCTCTTCACCACCTGCCAAATTGGCCAGGCAGTCAGAGAGCCCAGGACAGGAGCCGTCTCTACTTCTGTTCTCTGAATCTCTTGGCTTGGAAACAGGGGGCCAGCCAAGCAGCATTGGAGAAATGGAAGAAGAGGCAGGTGGGCCAGTGCCTCCGGTGACCACAGCGCAGTACGCATCTGATGATGAAACTCAGGTGCCGCTTTCTGGTGCGTACTGTGCTGCCGAGACTACCCAGGAGGAGCAGTTGGTGGCAGAGGGTAGTGGAGATGATGAGGTCCTTGACCCATCGTGGCGTGAGGAACAGGAAGGTGGTGGGAGCAGCTCTGAGGAAGAGCTTCCCCTTACGGGCCAAAGAGGGAGAGGGAGGGGGAAGACTGCGGAGCCTGTAGCCTCCACTTTGGCACCCGTTAGGAGCCTGTCTCTTTCCAAAGCCAAAAAGGGCGCTCCCAAGACTTGCAGTGCCTGGTCCTTTTTTGACACAGTTGCAGATGACATTTGTTTTGTCAAATGCAAGCTGTGTCATCAGAAAGTAAAAAGAGGTAAAAGTGTCAGCAACCTCAATACCACAAATATGTGGAAACATGTGCGGAACAGGCACGCGGTGGAGTTACAGAAACACAGTGAAGACGTAGGCCAACCAACAGCGGCAGCTACCACCTCTTCATCTCGTGTTGCCTCTTCCTCCACTGTTGTCCAGAGACCTAGTGTAATTCCACCCACAGCACCACCTTCCCAGTCATCCTCACACTCCCAGTCTACTCTACAGCCATCGGTAGTACAGGCATGGGAGAAAAGGCGGGCATTCTCGGCCAACCACCCCCGAGCACAGGCTCTGAATGCAGGCATTGCCAAACTGTTGTCCCTGGAAATGCTCTCGTTCAGGCTGGTGGAGACTGACAGCTTCCGTGACTTGATGGCATTGGCAGTCCCACAGTACAAGGTGCCCAGCCGCTTTTACTTCAGCAGGCAGGCTGTCCCTGCCCTGCACAGGCATGTTGAGGCAAACATAAAACATGCGCTACTGAACGCCGTCAGTAGCAAGGTCCACCTCACCACCGATGCGTGGACCAGTCAGCATGGACAGGGGCGATATGTTTCCCTCACTGCCCATTGGGTTAATATTGTTGAGCCAGGTACAGATCGTGCGAGTGGCGCAGGACGTGTCCTGCCCACTCCAAGGATTGCAGGAATCCAGTCTGTACGCATCGACTCCTCCTCTTACACCATTTCCTCAGATTCCTCTCTGCAGGATCCGTCACAGTCCACCTCCACATGGACCCGTGAACGTTTACCTATGACCGACATGAGCACAGCCGTGGCCAAACGTCAGCAGGCCGTCTTGAAACTAGTTTCATTGGGGCATCGAAGCCACACAGCGCAGGAGCTCTGGAATGCCATCAAGCAGGAGAGCGATGTGTGGTTACTGCCAGCGAATCTCCAGCCAGGCATGGTAGTGTGTGACAATGGCCGAAATCTGGTGGCAGCTTTGGCCCTTGGCAACCTCACTCACATCCCATGTCTGGCACATGTGCTCAATTTGGTTGTGCAGAGTTTTCTGAGGGACTATCCGGATCTTGATGCCCTGCTGCACAAGGTCCGCCTAGAGTGTGCTCACTTGCGGCGTTCCAGCTTGGCCAGATCCCGTATTGCTGCTCTGCAGCGCCGATTCCGCCTTCCGGAACACCGCATCATATGTGACCTACCTACCCGATGGAATTCCACGTTACATATGTTGGAGCGGTTGTGTGAGCAGCAGCAAGCAGTTATGGAGTACCAGCTGCATCAGGCGCAAAGAAGTCGCAGTCAGCACCGATCAGACTTCACAACCACAGAGTGGGCCACTATGAAGGACGTCTGCCAGGTTTTGCGTCCTTTTGATTATTCCATGCGGATGGCAAGTGCAGATGATGCACTAGTCAGCATGACTGTCCCCCTTATCTGCCTGCTTCAGCAAACTTTGCAAGGGTTAAGGGATGATGTTGTGGAAGAGGTGGAGGATGAGGAGTCACCTTTTCCATCAGCTTCTGGAGAGTCAGCGCCACGTGGTTCCTCACAAAGGGGTACGCAGGGGCCAATTTGTGAGGAGGATGAGGAGGAGTCAATGGAGGAGGAAGAGCTCCGTCCAGAGGAGGGAGCGACACAATTGTCCAGTGGTCAGTGTGTACAGCGAGGGTGGGGTGATGACGAGCGGGCAGAGATCATGTCTCAAGCAGGGGACAGCGTTTCTGGGCCATTTGGCACTCTGCAGCACATGGTGGATTTCATGCTGCAGTGCCTGAGAAACGACCGCCGCATCGACCACATTCTCAACATGCCTGATTATTGGGTGTTCACCCTCCTCGATCCTCGCTACCGGGACAACGTCCAAAACCTCATCCCTGCGTTGACCCGGGAGCGTAAATTGCGGGAGTACCACGACACACTGGTGAATTCCATCATCTTCTCCTGTCCAACTGAGAGGAGTGCTGCTAGTGCTTTACAAAGCAGCTCAGTGCGTCGAGGCAGTGGGGGAGGCTCTGCCCAAAGAGGGAGCAGAAGCAGTGCCTCTGCCCAAGGCAAGCCCAATATGGCACAACTCTGGCACACTTTTGTGTGCCCGCCACAAATGTCTACACCATCACCGGCGGCTCCAGTCAGCAGGAGGCAACGGTTCCGTCAGATGGTGACAGACTACATGGCTTGCCCTCTTACTGTACTCCCAGACGGCTCTTCCCCGTTCAAGTTTTGGGTCTCTAAGCTGGATACATGGCCAGAGCTAAGCCAGTATGCATTGGAGGTGCTGGCTTGCCCTGCGGCTAGTGTCTTATCGGAACGTGTCTTTAGTGCCGCAGGTGGTGTACTAACAGACCGTCGCATGCGACTATCCTCCGATAACGTTGACCGGCTTACTTTCCTGAAAATGAACCAGGCCTGGATCTCGCAGGAATTTGCCACTCCTCTGCCTGATTAAGTAATTGGGTGTCATCCAGGTCTCCTGCTCTGTTCATCTTTCTACCACCTGAACTGCTATTCCTGGGCTCCAACACCGCCAGTTGCGGCTCAGAAGTGCAGGCTGCACAGTAAAAACATACGACCCAGTGTTATTGGGTTTCAGTAACGTCAGCTGATCCCCAGCTGTGTAGCCGGCAATGTGTCCTGCGACCGCCACGCTGGCACAACAACCTAAATGTAAGGGAACCTGTCCCCCCCCCCTCGTCGTTTGTTACTGAAAGAGCCATCTTGTGCAGCAGTAATGCTGCACAAGGAAAAGGTAGCTCTTTTTTTTTAGCTCCTTGCACACGCAGAACTTAACACTTATAAAATGTGTTCACTGATACCGTTATACTGTCCCGGAGCTGGGACTTTCCTTCGCAATGTGACGCAGCACAGCCGTCATTCCTACCCCCTTGGTGCCATGCGCTGCCTCCTCAGCGTTGTTTTAAGCTGTCACAGAGCCTGCGCTGTTCTGTTATCCCTTGGGCATGCCCTATTTGCGCTGCCTGTCTTCTGACATAATTTGGTGTCAGGCTGGCTGCGCCTGTACGGCTGCGCTGCCCGAGATCCCGCCTCGCTGTGTCTTCTGATTGAGTCACACTGCGGGCCTGGGATCCATGGGCATGCGCAGTGCATATCTTCCCCTCGGGCTCTCGCTCATTTCCCTCCGCCTTCTTTAGACTGTGCGCCATCAGCTGATCCCTAATAGCATGCCACGGCCGTGACACCGCACAGTCTGAAGAAGAGGGAAGGAGGGGAGTGAGAGTCGAGGATATGCACTGTGCATGTCCATGGTTCCAAGGCCCGCAGTGGGATTACGTTGGACGAGACTGCGAGGTGGGATCTGGAGCAGCGTGGATGCACAGGCAGTGACAGCCTGACACCAAATTATGTCAGAAGACAGGCAGCGCTAATTGGGCATGGCCAAGGGCTAACAGAACAGCGCAGGCTCCGTGACAGCTTAAAACAACGCTGAGGAGGCAGCGCACGACACCAAGGGGATAGGAATGACAGCTGTGCTGTGTCCCATTACGAAGGAAATTCGCACCTCCGGGATGGTTTAACGGTATAAGGGGACACATTTTTAGTGTTTACTTCGGTGTTTGCAAGGAGCATAATTAAAAGAACCACCTTTTCCTTTTGCATCGTTAGTGCTGCACAAGATGGCTCTTTCAGCTACTAACGTCTTGGGGGGGGGGGTAAAGGTTCCCTTTCAACTTGCTACAATCAGGCTTCGGCCTACACTCTGTTCCTCTGCTCCTCCTGCTGTCCCTGGGCTCTAACACCGCCAGTTGGTGCCTGGAAGTGCTGTGTGCACAGTCAACAGTCGCTCCTCTGTTATTGGGGTTCAGTAACGTCAGCTGATCCCCAGCTGTGTGTGCGGCAATACCTCCAATCTGCTCCTCCTGCTGTCCCTGGGCTCTAACACCGCCAGTTGGTGCCTGGAAGTGCTGTCTGCACAGTCAACAGTCGCTCCTCTGTTATTGGGGTTCAGTAACGTCAGCTGATCCCCAGCTGTGTGTGCGGCAATACCTCCAATCTGCTCCTCCTGCTGTCCCTGGGCTCTAACACCGCCAATTGGTGCCTGGAAGTGCTGTGTGCACAGTCAACAGTCGCTCCTCTGTTATTGGGGTTCAGTAACGTCAGCTGATCCCCAGCTGTGTGTGCGGCAATACCTCCAATCTGCTCCTCCTGCTGTCCCTGGGCTCTAACACCGCCAGTTGGTGCCTGGAAGTGCTGTGTGCACAGTCAACAGTCGCTCCTCTGTTATTGGGGTTCAGTATCGTCAGCTGATCCCCAGCTGTGTATCCGGCAACGTGTCATGCGACCGCCACGCTGGCACAACTAAAATGTAAGGGGACCTGTCCCCCCCCCCTAGGCATTTGTTACTGAAAGAGCCACCATGTGCAGCACTAATACTGCACAAGGGAAAGGTCGCTCTTGAAATTATGCTCCTTGCAAACGCTGAACTACACACTCATGTAATGTGTCCCCTCACACCGTCCAACCGTCCCGGAGGTGGGACTTTCCTTTGTAATGTGACGCAGCACAGCCATCATTGCTACCACCTTGGCACCGTGCGCTGCCTCCTTAGCGTTTTTTGATTCCGTCATGGACCCTGCGCTGTTATGTTATCCCTTGGCCATGCACAGTTTGCGCTGCCCGTCCTCTGACATCATTTGTTGTCGTCCTGGCTGCGCCTGTGCGTCCACGCTGCCCGAAATCACACCTCGCAGTGTCGTCTAATGTGATCCCACAGTGGGCCTGGTATCCATGGCCATGCGCAGTGCATCTACTAGCCTCTCACTCCCCTTCTTCACGCTTCTTCAGACTAGGCGGCGTCAGCTGATCCCTAATAGCATGCCACGGCCGTGACGCCGCACAGTCTGAAGAAGCAGGAAGGAGGTGAGTGAGAGGCGATGATATGCACTGCGCATGCCCATGGATCCCTGGCCCGCAGTGGGACTACATTAGATGACACTGCAAGGTTGGATCTCGGGCAGCTTGGACGCACAGGCACTGCCAGCCTGACACCTACATGATGTCAGAAGACGGCCACCGCTAACTGTGCATGGCCAAGGGATAACATTACAGCGCGGGCTCCGTGACAGAACCAAACAACGTTGAGGAGGTGGCGCCCGGCACCAAGGGGGTTGGAATGACGGCTGTGCTGTGTCACATTACAAAGGAAAGTCCCACTTCCGGGATGGTTTGACGGTGTGAGGGGACACATTATATGATTGTGTACTTCAGCGTTTGCAAGGAGCATAATTTTCGGAGCCACCATTTTCCATGTGCAGTATTACTGCTGTACAAGATGGCTCTTTCAGCAACAAATGCCTGGGGGGGGGGGGGGTTAAAGGTTCCCTTTCAACTTGCTCCACTGCAGGCTTCGGCCTACACTCTGCTCCTCTTTGATTCCCTGGGTTTCAACACTGTCAGTTGCCACCTGGAAGTGTTGTCTACACAGAAAAAACACTAGGTGATGTGTCAGTGGGGTTCAGCACCGCCAGCTGTTCCCCTGCTGTGTAGTCGGCAACGTGTCCAGCACAAGCCACGCTGGCACAACAGAACAAAAGCTGCCACCAGTGCAGGCTTCGGCCTACACTCTGCTCCTCTCCTCCTCCTGCTGACCCTGGGCTCAAACACCGCTAGTTTTTGCCCGGAAGTGCTAGCTGCACAGAGAAAAACACCAGCCAATGTGTTAGTGGGGTTCAGCACCGCCAGCTGTTCCCCTGCTGTGTAGCCGGCAACGTGACCTGCAAACGCCACGCAGGCACATGAACTGAAATTAAAGGGAACCTGGCCCCACCCCCCCAGGTGTTTCTATGTATAACAGCCACCTAGTACAGCAGTACTGCTGCATTTGTACAAGGTGGCTGACTTTTTCTCCTTGCCCACGTTGAACTCAACACGTACAAAATGTGTCTCATTGAGACCATTCCACTGTCCCTGAGGTGTGACTTTCCTTTCTAATGATACGCAGCACCCCCCTTGGTAGCGTTTCCCGTCTTTTGTCATCATGGTTAGCTGGCTGCGCCTGTGCATCCGCCCTGCTAGAAACAACGCCCCTCGTTGTCATATTTATTTTGTCAGCGAGGGTGTGGTTTATGGGCACGAGCAGTGCATATGTTCGCCTGTCTTAACTCATCTCCTTCCGCCTTCTTCAGACTGTGCGGCCTCCTGGCCGTGGTAGGCGATAAGGATCAGCTGAGGCCGCCCAGTCTGAAGCAGGTGTAAGGACATGTGTGAGCGGCAAACCTATTTACTGCACAAGGCCACGAATCCCAGCCACGCAGTGTGATTTTTTGAAAACACACTGTGGGACTGGGATTCATGTCCATCGCTAACCGCAACGGCCGACATGAAATGAGGTCAGAAGACAGGAAGCGCTCACAGCGCATGGCCAAGGGATCACAATAGCGCAGACTCCTGTACAGCAAATAACAACGCTCAGGAATATGCGCCCAGCAGCTAGGTGTACATTTTGACACCTGTGCTGCATCTCCTTAAAAAGACAAGTCACGCCTCCACTACTGTTTGACAGTATAGTGGGCTAAATAGTGTACGTGTTTTATTATTAGCGTCAGCAAATTAAATAGAGCAACCTTTTACTTGTGCAGCATTAATGCTGCACAAGGTGTGGCTCTTGTACCTTGCAACACCTGAGGGGGGGTTAAAGGTAACCTTTGAAATTGGTTCAACTAGGCTTCGGACTACACTCTGCTCCTCTCCTGCTGACCCTGGGCTGAAACACCGCTAGTTTTTGCCTGGAACTGCTAGCTGCACAGAGAGAAACACCAGTCAATGTGTTAGTGGGGTTCAGCACCGCCATCTGTTCCCCTGCTGTGTAGTCGGCATCGTGTCCAGCACAAGCCACACTGGCACAACTGACCAAAAGCTGCCACCAGTGCAGGCTTCGGCCTACACTCTGCTCCTCTCCTCCTCCTGCTGACCCTGGGCTCTAACACCGCCAGTTTTTGCCCGACATGCGAGCTGCACAGAGAAAAACACCAGTCAATGTGTCAGTGGGGTTCAGCAACGCCAGCTGTTCCCCTGCTGTGTAGCTTGCAACGTGACCTGCAAACGCCACGCAGGGACATGAACTGAAATTGAAGGGAGCCTGCCCCCCACCCCCAGGTGTTTCTATGTATAACAGCCACCTTGTACAGCAGTACTGCTGCATTTGTACAAGGTGGCTGACTTTTTTCTCCTTGCCCACGTGGAACTCAACACGTAAAAAATGTGTCTCATTGAGACCATTCCACTGTCCCTGAGCTGTGACTTTCCTTTCTAATGATACGCAGCACCACCCTTGTTAGCGCTGCCCGTCTTTTGACATCATTGGTTAGCTGGCTGCGCCTGTGCGTCTGCCCTGCTTGAAACAACGCCCCTCGGTGTCTTATTTTTTTGGACAGCGAGGGTGTGATTGATGGGCATGTGCAGTGCATATGTTTGCCTGTGTTCACTCATCTCCTTCTGCCTTCTTCAGACTGGGTGTCCTCATGGCCGCGGCAGGCGATAAGGGATCAGATGAGGCCGCCCAGTCTGAAGCAGGTGTAAGGACATGTGTGAGCGGCAAACCTATTTACTGCACAAGGCCACGAATCCCAGCCACGCAGTGTGATTTTTTGAAAACACACTGTGGGTCTGGGATTGATGTCCATCGCTAACCGCAACGGCCGACATGAAATGAGGTCAGAAGACAGGAAGCGCTCACAGCGCATGGCCAAGGGATCACAATAGGGCAGACTCCTGTACAGCAAATAACAAAGCTCAGGAATCTGCGCCCAGCAGCTAGGTGTAAATTTTGACACCTGTGCGGCATCTCCTTAAAAAGACAAGTCACGCCTCCACTACTGTTTGACAGTATAGTGGGCTAAATAGTGTACGTGTTTTATTCAGCGTGTGCAAGGAGCAAATTAAATAGAGCAACCTTTTACTTGTGCAGCATTAATGCTGCACAAGGTGTGGCTCTTGTACCTTGCAACACCTGAGGGGGGGTTAAAGGTAACCTTTGAAATTGGTTCAACTAGGCTTCGGCCTACACTCTGCTCCTCTCCTGCTGACCCTGGGCTCAAACACCGCTAGTTTTTGCCCGCAACTGCTAGCTGCACAGAGAAAAACACCAGTCAATGTGTTAGTGGGGTTCAGCACCGTTAGCTGTTCCCCTGCTGTGTAGCCGGCATCGTGTCCAGCACAAGCCACGCTGGCACAACCGACCAAAAGCTGCCACCAGTGCAGGCTTCGGCCTACACTCCCCTGGGCTCAAACAACGCTAGTTTTTGCCCGGAACTGCTAGCTGCACAGAGAAAAACACCAGCCAATGTGTTAGTGGGGTTCAGCACCGCCAGCTGTTCCCCTGCTGTGCAGCCGGCAACGTGTCCTGCAAACGCCACGCAGGCACATGAACTGAAATTGAAGGGAGCCTGCCCCCCACCCCCAGGTGTTTCTATGTATAACAGCCACCTTGTACAGCAGTACTGCTGCATTTGTACAAGGAGGCTGACTTTTTTCTCCTTGCCCACGTGGAACTCAACACGTACAAAATGTGTCTCATTAGAGACCATTACACTGTCCCTGAGGTGTGACTTTCCTTTCTAATGACACGCAGCACCCCCATTGTTAGCGCTGCCCGTCTTCTGACATCATTGGTTGGCTGGCTGTGCCTGTGCGTCCGCCCTGCCCGACACAACGCCCCTCGTTGTCTCATATATTTTGACTGCGAGGGTGTGATTGATGGGCACGAGCAGTGCATATGTTCCCCTGTCTTCACTCCCCTCCTTCCGCCTTCTTCTGACTGTGCGGCCTCATGGCCGCGGCATGCGATAAGGGATCAGCTGAGGCCGCCCAGTGTGAAGCAGGTGTAAGGACATGTGTGAGCGGCGAACATATTTACTGCACAAGGCCACGAATCCCAGCACCGCAGTGTGACTTTAGGAAAAGGCACTGTGGGTCTGGGATTCATGTCCATCGTTAACCGCACCGGCCAACATGAAATGAAGTCATGAGACGGCTACACTAACAGAGTATTGCCAAGGGATAACACAAGAGCGCAGTTTCCTGTACTGCAAATAACAACGGTAAGGAATCTGCGCCCAGCACCTAGGTGTAAATTTGTACACCTGTGCTGCGTCTCCTTAAAAAGACAAGTCACGCCTCCACTATTGTTTGACAGTATAATGGGCTAAATAGTGTACGTGTTTTATTCAGCGTGTGCAAGGAGCAAAATTAAGAGAGCAACCTTTGACTTGTGCATCATTAATGGAGTTCAAGGTGTGGCTCTTGTACCTTGCAACACCCGAGGGGGGGTTAAAGGTTACCTTTGAAATTGGTTCAACTAGGCTTCGGACTACACTCTGCTCCTCTCCTCCTCCTGCTGACCCTGGGCTATAACACCGCCAGTTGTAGCCTGGAAGTGCTAGCTGCACAGAGAAAAACACCAGCCAATGTGTTAGTGGGGTTCAGCACCGCCAGCTGTTCCCCTGCTGTGTAGCCGGCATCGTGTCCAGCACAAGCCACGCTGGCACAACCGACCAAAAGCTGCCACCAGTGCAGGCTTCGGCCTACACTCTGCTCCTCTCCTCCTCCTGCTGACCCTGGGCTCAAACAACGCTAGTTTTTGCCCGGAACTGCTAGCTGCACAGAGAAAAACACCAGCCAATGTGTTAGTGGGGTTCAGCACCGCCAGCTGTTCCCCTGCTGTGTAGCCGGCAACGTGTCCTGCAAACGCCACGCAGGCACATGAACTGAAATTGAAGGGAGCCTGCCCCCCACCCCCAGGTGTTTCTATGTATAACAGCCACCTTGTACAGCAGTACTGCTGCATTTGTACAAGGTGGCTGACTTTTTTCTCCTTGCCCACGTGGAACTCAACACGTACAAAATGTGTCTCATTAGAGACCATTCCACTGTCCCTGAGGTGTGACTTTCCTTTCTAATGACACGCAGCACCCCCATTGTTAGCGCTGCCCGTCTTCTGACATCATTGGTTGGCTGGCTGTGCCTGTGCGTCCGCCTTGCCCGACACAACGCCCCTCGTTGTCTCATATATTTTGACTGCGAGGGTGTGATTGATGGGCACGAGCAGTGCATATGTTCCCCTGTCTTCACTCCCCTCCTTCCGCCTTCTTCTGACTGTGCGGCCTCATGGCCGCGGCATGCGATAAGGGATCAGCTGAGGCCGCCCAGTCTGAAGCAGGTGTAAGGACATGTGTGAGCGGCGAACATATTTACTGCACAAGGCCACGAATCCCAGCACCGCAGTGTGACTTTAGGAAAAGGCACTGTGGGTCTGGGATTCATGTCCATCGTTAACCGCACCGGCCAACATGAAATGAGGTCATGAGACGGCCTGCACTAACAGAGTATTGCCAAGGGATAACACAAGAGCGCAGTTTCCTGTACTGCAAATAACAACAGTAAGGAATCTGCGCCCAGCACCTAGGTGTAAATTTGTACACCTGTGCTGCGTCTCCTTAAAAAGACAAGTCACGCCTCCACTACTGTTTGACAGTATAATGGGCTAAATAGTGTACGTGTTTTATTTAGCGTGTGCAAGGAGCAAAATTAAGAGAGCAACCTTTGACTTGTGCATCATTAATGCAGTTCAAGGTGTGGCTCTTGTACCTTGCAACACCCGAGGGGGGGTTAAAGGTTACCTTTGAAATTGGTTCAACTAGGCTTCGGCCTACACTCTGCTCCTCTCCTCCTCCTGCTGACCCTGGGCTATAACACCGCCAGTTGTAGCCTGGAAGTGCTAGCTGCACAGAGAAAAACACCAGCCAATGTGTTAGTGGGGTTCAGCACCGCCAGCTGTTCCCCTGCTGTGTAGCCGGCATCGTGTCCAGCACAAGCCACGCTGGCACAACCGACCAAAAGCTGCCACCAGTGCAGGCTTCGGCCTACACTCTGCTCCTCTCCTCCTCCTGCTGACCCTGGGCTCAAACAACGCTAGTTTTTGCCCGGAACTGCTAGCTGCACAGAGAAAAACACCAGCCAATGTGTTAGTGGGGTTCAGCACTGCCAGCTGTTCCCCTGCTGTGTAGCCGGCAACGTTTCCTGCAAACGCCACGCAGGCACATGAACTGAAATTGAAGGGAGCCTGCCCCCCACCCCCAGGTGTTTCTATGTATAACAGCCACCTTGTACAGCAGTACTGCTGCATTTGTACAAGGTGGCTGACTTTTTTCTCCTTGCCCACGTGGAACTCAACACGTACAAAATGTGTCTCATTAGAGACCATTCCACTGTCCCTGAGGTGTGACTTTCCTTTCTAATGACACGCAGCACCCCCATTGTTAGCGCTGCCCGTCTTCTGACATCATTGGTTGGCTGGTGTTAAATATTAATTATTCTTATTTTTATTCTGTACCGAGCACATGGTTTCTTGCTGACACTATCTAAAGCTATTTCTGTGTATGTAGCTCAGAGTATAAGTTAACGCCATATACAGGGAACACGTGATCAGTGTTGAGCATATATAAACGTCTCTTAGGAGGGGGTGGGGGGCTTTTTGTCACGTGGGACGGTCACCTCCCTTCCTTCACCATCATTCTCCATGGACATGGGACAAGACACGAGGAACAACGGCTGTTAGCTACTCCATGCCATGATGACTTCAGACTTTCACACAGACAGATGACTTCTACCATTCAGGACCCTGGAAAGATGAGTAACAGGAGAAGCGCTGATATTTACACATGGACACTCTGTTTGTAATTGTTTCATCTACCTTTTATGTTTTTGTTGCGATGGTGGATAACTCAATAAACCACTATACTTTCGTCAGAATATCATGACATTTTTCTTTTAAGAATAACGCACCTGGTTAAGTCTTGATTAGATATTTTTGCGCAATAACGATTTTTAACATTTGGCCTAGCCAGCCAGTTTTGATTTTTTGTGCTATTTTTGCGTGAATTTCCTTCTTCTTGCACACGGGGGAAGACAGAAGAGTTCTGCTAGATTGTGCAAGTATTCAGGAATTCCACTTCAAAACTTCAAGTCACAAAGAACTCATACAAGAACCTACGAATTACGAAGACTAACAGGTGTCAGACGGATTGACAAGCAGTAGCTGAAGAACAGACGTGCTAAAAATAGCCGTGCTGAAGTCCGGAGCCCAGCGTTGTAAAAGCAAAGGGATTACAAGCTGAGATTTCAAGGTAAGACAAATGGATTTGATAAATTCATATGCTAAATCAAGTCAGATAGAATTTGTAAGTTTATACAGATCTAGCTTAGAAATATTTTGGCATTGTTTATTTGCAGAATGCAGAATAGCAAATTTGAAATTGGATTGTAAGCTAATGTCTAAGAAAAAAGAAAAAGAGCAACTTAAAAATATCTTACATATGGTTTATGTATTTAACGAGTTTGTGACAGAGAAGTCCAAAAAAGACAGTGTAGAAAGAATCTCTAAGGAAACGAATGATGTTCCCAAGATTGACTGTAATGAGAAGAGTGAGAAAGATGTGACGCACGTATCTGTAATGACGATGACCACCCAAAGTGACATTGACTTTGTGACACAAGATGAAAAACAAGATGGAGGAAGTGAAGGAGACATGACAATTGACAAAGATGATCTACGAGGGACAGATGTACCATTGCCCTTAAAAATAGACGACTCAGAGGCCCAACTCCAACTTAAATCTAGGAAAATCCTGCTAAAATTATGCAAAATCATTCCTGCATATGATGACAAAATCCATGTGTGCAGAAATTCAGAGATATTTGAAAGTTTTGCTGATAAGTTTGATTTGACTAATCAGGAGAAAAATAATTTGTTTAAAATTTGGCTGCCAGTAACTTTTATGAGAAGATATTCATTAGAAATGCAGAATGAGGAGTATGAAAATATGACTGATGTAGAAAGATTAAGAATTTTGATTTTCTGTGGATTGAAAGAAAATTATCCAGATCTTGATATTCTTCTAAAATTGAAGATTGGCCGGGAAGAATGTACGTTTACTTTTATGTCCATTTTTGAAAGGACTTATAAATTGGTCTGTACGAATTTGAATCAACAATCCATGATAAATTGTTTTGTAAACAAGTTTAAATTCTTAAATCCTGTATCTCGTATAATTGCTACACAGAAAAATTCTTTATACGAATGCGCAAAATCCCTTGATTTTTCTAGAAAACACGAGAATCTTGAAAGGAAAACACATTTTACTAAGTTTTTGAAACCAGTCAGAATTCAATCTTATCAAAAGCCAAAATCAAAATCTTCAAATCTGATCCAAAATCAAATCTATGAAGTACGAAGAAAATTACATATTTGTTACAAACCGTATGAAAAGATTCAGGAGTCTATTAAAGAAATTTCTCTGAAAGATTTAAAATCTGAAGGCTCAGATCTGTCTCTGAAGATGGCGGAAACTGACAGACGGAAGCAGGTGAGTATCCCAGGGGGAGCTCAGCTGAACACTCCATTATCACAGCAGCTCTTCAAAGAGTCCATAGGGTTAAAACTGACCTTACTAAATACAGCATTTCAGATAATCGACAGAGAGTTATATTTTGGGATAGGAATTGGCTAAAAAATGTAATTACTGGTATATTATATGATGAGTTATACAATGTATTATTTATTAATGTAATTATTCTATTTCAATATAATTCTGCAGTTACATATATTAATATAATATACAGTAAATACTGTAGCATATTTGTATAAGTAGAGATTATATTAACTGCATTTTTATATATATAGTGAAATAATTAAAATTTACTCCAGTAAAAAATATTTAGAATTACAATTAAATACATTTATTAAGTATATACATATGTATAAGATATCTAAATTATTTTGTTTTGAAATAAATATGAAAATAACCTTTATCTTTTATTTTCCCTTAGAATTTTACTTTCAAAGCGAGGATTGAACAAAAAATACCTGTTTCATGAATTTATGTCTTATTCACACAGGAAGCTATATTAACTGCATGATTTTTATATATTTAACACTTAAAAATAAATAATATATCTAACAACCTAAAAATGTGTGTACTACATGTAAATTTTCTTTCTGTAATAATCTAAAACGTGTTTTTTTTTCCTCCCACTGCATGGTGCATGACGTGACAGCTGTGAGTTAAGGAATATCATATAGCCTTGTTGTTTTAATTTTAGGAATTTTCCTCAGCCTTACATTCAAAGGGTTTCAGTAACAGGCTTGTACCGAAATAGTGTTGAAACATTCAACTCGGGTTTCTTGTAAATGGAGGAGTCCTTTCTATAGGTTAAAACATACTGTTACATAATATTTGGGGAATATTCAAAGAAATATTAGAATACTAAATTTAATAGATTACAATGCGCATTGATTGATAATTAGGATACAATATTTTGGGTTAATATACATGTTTTTTATTCTTTGTATGTGAAATGTATTGTGAACGTCTATGTGAGTCACATGTGACAGGTGAGAGAACATATGAGCAGCTGCTAAGGGTGAATTTGACATGGGATGTGATGTAAGAGTGACCAGAGCGTGGTATGTGGAATGTGGAATGTGGATGCACAGTTTGACTGAGGCCTCATGATTTATGGTATGTTTGAAAAAAAAAAACCAACAACTGTGTGTTTAAAAAAAATAATAATAATAGGATTCAGTTAAATTATTAGAATATTAAGATATATTTAAATATTATTATGCAACATATATTTCTTTGGTGATCATTATTTAATAAGTACAATAATACATCAATATGATTTTTCTAGAAAACCTACATTTAGAATAATTTTTCCAAATTATAATTTTATGATATTCAGTGTTTTTTTTTATAGTTACATAGATAAGTACACATCTTCAAACAAATATATGGCACAAGTTGTTATAAAAATAATGATTTTTCACTTGGGTTTTTACAAATTAATTTTTTCATAAAATAATATTTTTTGATATTAAGGGGGAAATGTGTTTTTGATCCTGATCACATCATCACATTTCATCAATACCTCTTCTTCACACATTTTAATAAAGAAGAAATATTAATAAGGTATTATTGGGTACAATAACAATAAATATTATATCATTTTTTTCTCTTATGAAGGGTATTATATGCAAAGTTGCATAATTTCAATATTTTGGTGTTCCAAGGTTATGACAACATCTACATGAGGAAGTATTAAGGGAGTGTGTTACTGAAACATAATCTCAGCATTTGTCATCAACATATAAAGGCCTTATTTTTATTTTTATTTTTTATTCTCATTTTTATTTTTCATTTTTTTTCCACTTTTCTTTCAATTTTTATTTTTCATTCTTATTTTTCATCAAGGAAAAATCAATATTTAATAGAGTAATGTCTACAAGCATATTGCTTTATCAAATATAGTGATCATATGGTTTCATTATATAAGAAATGTTTCAATTCCTGAGTTAAATACAACAATTCTTTCACTCATTCATTCATTTATTCATATATATATTCTTATTTTGGTTCATGGCTATACATACTTACATATTATTGGTCTACTGAACATAAATTAATAAAGTTTTAATACTAAATATCAGCACTTGTTACATAAAAGACACACTGACATCTATGGGTTCAAGAAGAAATTACACCTATGACATAAAAATGTCCAATCACATGAAGAATATGGTAAATAATATATCATTTATTATTAATATTATTATTTTATTTTTCCAAATATAAACTCCATTTTAATATCATTAAATAATTATATGGATATTATTGATTGCTATGGTACGCTGTGATATTATAAGTTAGGGAAATTACCAGATTTGGTATAAAATAGGGAATGAAGACTTCAATCAAGATACTAAAGACGTTAATAAAGATTTTATATTTTTCTAAATTCAATTGATTTTTAAAAGTTGCAAGAAGAAAAGCCGTTATCCAGAAGTTCCACAAGGTAACAATGCTATGATTTCTGAGTAATAGACTGTGTCAAATGCAATTCATGTCACCATTCACAACTACAGCATCACTGACTATGAGTACAGTATCAAAGATGAACTGTGTTATTACGTTCTTATCACGATCCAGTGGTTTCCTATCACCTATAAGACTTCCATGAAAGCTGGTGAACACTCAGGTAATAACCCTGACATGTGTCCTGTGCACTAAGGACTGGTTATGGTGCTATGTTTGGCAAGGAAGAGTCAATGTAACCCTTGCTGTGCTGACCAAAGACGTCACACCTGTCCCAAGACCAGTGCGGACGATATGAGGATTCCAGATGATTTCCAAGGCGAGCCAATGTAAGTCCAGGTCTCTAAAGGTGACACTGCACAGATATTAAAGCTACATTTCATCTATGGACTTTGTTTTCTTATCAACATTTGAATTTATGGACTTTGATTGACACATGACACACGGTCTCTACATATCTACATGCTATCATCTATTACAAAAGACATATTAAAGATTGTTTGAAAGAACCAAGAAGAAGAACCAAGATGAAGACCAGATGACATCAGATGACATCACACCTGAGATGCTTCAAGTAGATATAGGGAAGTATAATATATATATTTTATATGAATATTAGTCACGGCCTACCATAACATGAAGTTACCATAACATGAATTTACATATCATTATATTATTAAGAACATAAAACAATATTATTGATATTACTATTTATTATATCATTTTGCTAGAGAAGAAAGTAGATCTAATTAATATTTTTAATTTGAGGGTTCCAATCAATGTCTGTCACCCTCAAAAGGGGGAATTGTTAAATATTAATTATTCTTATTTTTATTCTGTACCGAGCACATGGTTTCTTGCTGACACTATCTAAAGCTATTTCTGTGTATGTAGCTCAGAGTATAAGTTAACGCCATATACAGGGAACACGTGATCAGTGTTGAGCATATATAAACGTCTCTTAGGAGGGGGTGGGGGGCTTTTTGTCACGTGGGACGGTCACCTCCCTTCCTTCACCATCATTCTCCATGGACATGGGACAAGACACGAGGAACAACGGCTGTTAGCTACTCCATGCCATGATGACTTCAGACTTTCACACAGACAGATGACTTCTACCATTCAGGACCCTGGAAAGATGAGTAACAGGAGAAGCGCTGATATTTACACATGGACACTCTGTTTGTAATTGTTTCATCTACCTTTTATGTTTTTGTTGCGATGGTGGATAACTCAATAAACCACTATACTTTCGTCAGAATATCATGACATTTTTCTTTTAAGAATAACGCACCTGGTTAAGTCTTGATTAGATATTTTTGCGCAATAACGATTTTTAACAGCTGGCTGTGCCTGTGCGTCCGCCCTGCCCGACACAACGCCCCTCGTTGTCTCATATATTTTGACTGCGAGGGTGTGATTGATGGGCACGAGCAGTGCATATGTTCCCCTGTCTTCACTCCCCTCCTTCCGCCTTCTTCTGACTGTGCGGCCACATGGCCGCGGCATGCGATAAGGGATCAGCTGAAGCCGCCCAGTCTGAAGCAGGTGTAAGGACATGTGTGAGCGGCGAACATATTTACTGCACAAGGCCACGAATCCCAGCACCGCAGTGTGACTTTAGGAAAAGGCACTGTGGGTCTGGGATTCATGTCCATCGTTAACCGCACCGGCCAACATGAAATGAGGTCATGAGACAGCCTGCACTAACAGAGTATTGCCAAGGGATAACACAAGAGCGCAGTTTCCTGTACTGCAAATAACAACGGTAAGGAATCTGCGCCCAGCACCTAGGTGTAAATTTGTACACCTGTGCTGCGTCTCCTTAAAAAGACAAGTCACGCCTCCACTACTGTTTGACAGTATAATTGGCTAAATAGTGTACGCGTTTTATTCAGCGTGTGCAGGGAGCAAAACTAAGAGAGCAACCTTTGACTTGTGCATCATTAATGCAGTTCAAGGTGTGGCTCTTGTACCTTGCAACACCCGAGGGGGGGTTAAAGGTTACCTTTGAAATTGGTTCAACTAGGCTTCGGCCTACACTCTGCTCCTCTCCTCCTCCTGCTGACCCTGGGCTATAACACCGCCAGTTGTTGCCTGGAAGTGCTAGCTGCACAGAGAAAAACACCAGCCAATGTGTTAGTGGGGTTCAGCACCGCCAGCTGTTCCCCTGCTGTGTAGCCGGCATCGTGTCCAGCACAAGCCACGCTGGCACAATCAAAAGCTGCCACCAGTGCAGGCTTCGGCCTACACTCTGCTCCCCCTGCTTACCCTTTGCTCCAGCACCGCTAGTTGGGGCTCTAGGAAGACAATCTTTAATAGGCAACGCATCTGGGTTCCAGCACCGCCAGCTGGTTCTCGGCAGTGTTTTTGTCACAGGTACTCCCTCGTGCCAAACCTGGTTTCAGCACCGTCAACTGTTTACGGGTTGTGTCAAACTCGCTGAGACGCCTATGCTTGCCTCGTCGTGTTGCGGTCGGGTTAGCCAACTCCAGGGTGCCTCCAGTTTAGGAGCTTCCTATGTGGGCTGCGTGAACTGGTAGTCAAGGCTGGTTCTGTAGTGCCAGTAGGCCCAGCTCCCCCTGTAGGACTGTTGGGGTTCGGTAACTGCGGCTGCCTCGCGGCCTAGCTGTTCTCTCCTCTCCTGTGGGCCTTCGGGTCCACCACCTGGTTCCAGCACCGTCAGCTGGTTCCGGGCCGAGCCTTTGGCTTAGGTGCCTCCTCCTGGGTATCCGAGTTCTGCCAACGCCAGGCGGTCCTTGGTAGTGCTTTTAAGCACGGGCACCTACAGCTTAGTAACCGGGTTCCAGCACCGCCAGCTGGTCCTCGGTCGTGCCATTGGCTCTTGCACACTGGGGCAACTAATCTGGGTTCCAGCACCGCCAGCTGGTTCTCGGCAGTGTTCTTGACACAGGTACTCCCTCGTGCCAAGCCTGGTCTCTCCTCTCCTGTGGGCCTTCGGGTCCACCACCTGGTTCCAGCACCGTCAGCTGGTTCTCGGCAGTGTCTTTTGCTCTTGTACCTTCTGCTCCCCATCCTGGTTCCAGTACCGTCAGCTGGTTCCGGGCAGAGCCTTTGGCTTAGGTGCCTCCTTCTGGGTATCCAAGTTCCACCAACGTCAGGTGGTCCTTGGTAGTGCTTTCAGGCACGGGTACCTCCTGCTTAGTAACCGGGTTCCAGTAACGTCAGCTGGTCCTCGGTAGTTCCATTGGCTCTTGGACCTTCGGCTACCCATCCAGGTTCCAGTACCGTCAGCTGGTTCTCGGCAGTGTCTTTTGCTCTTGTACCTTCTGCTCCCCATCCTGGTTCCAGTACCGTCAGCTGGTTCCGGGCAGAGCCTTTGGCTTAGGTGCCTCCTTCTGGGTATCCGAGTTCCGCCAACGTCAGGCGGTCCTTGGTAGTGCTTTTTAGCACGGGTACCTCCTGCTTAGTAACCAGGTTCCAGTAACGTCAGCTGGTCCTCGGTAGTTCCATAGGCTCTTGAACCTTCGGGTAGCCATCCGAGTTCCAGTTCCATCAGCTGGTTCTTGGCATTTTCTCAGCCTTCTTGTACCTTCTGCTACATTTCCAAGTTGAAGACCCTAAAGTCGACGACCCGGAAGACCACCCCGATGACGACGACGACGACCCGGAAGACCACCCCGATGACGACGACGACGACGGCGGAGACGACGACGGCGGAGACGACGACGGCGGAGACGACGACGGCTGAGACGACGACACTGGAGACGACGACATGGAAGACCGAGAAGCAGAAGAACAAGAGGCTGCAGAACAAAGAGCAGAAGAACATTAAGCATAAGACTTAATATCAGAGCAAAAGATATTATCTAAATTATATGCAGAAGAAGACTAAGCAGTGTATGGGGGTGAGTCCGATCCTCCTCGTGGTGCCCCTGGATAAAGCCTGATGCTGCAGGCCAAACTGAACGCGGACAAATGTAACTTTTGTGACTGGCAGAACGGAAGGTGTAATCTTCCAACTTTTATAGATAACAACTACGGGAATGCCTGTCACAAATGAGAATATGATGAAGAAGTAGAATAGGAAGAATAATAACAGTGGAATAAAAAGAATACGTAGAATAGGAAGAATAATAATAGTTGAATAAAATGAATATGATGAATGTAATAAAAAAAAAGAAAAAAAAAAGGTAAAGGATGAAGAAGAAGATGAATAAGGTGAAGAAGAAGTTGATGTCAAAGATGCTGATGATGATGAAGATGAAAGTGTGGGAAAGGAAAAAAAAAAAAAAGAAAAAAAAGAAGGGGAAGGGCGTGGAATAGTGAAACATCAATATCTGACAAAAAAAAAAAAAAATTTACATAGTCAATATCTTTGTCACTCCGAACGTCTTAAAAAAAAAAAAAACCATGCTATTCTATTTGATTGGGATAAACCTCTATGACTTTAATGTCTCCGCCACCTCCCCAAATACATCCGGCATTATTCTTAGTTGTTTTCCTTCATGTAGAATGAACCTACAAGGGTATCGGTATCGGCGATATCCGATATTTTTTGAATATCGGCCGATCCAATCCGATACCGATACTTTCCGATATCGGAAGGTATCGCTCAACACTAGTTGTGACATTACAGTGATTGACTGGCCGCACAGCATCATCAGGTCTTTAGTAGACCGGACACCGCCCTACTCATCACAGTCTGCTCCGGACTGAGGCAGTGTAGGGAGAGTTGCTGATGAGATAGGGAGAGAATTTCTATTTTATTAGCTAGCATGGGTATACCATCTGTTATACACAAATCCATCTCAGCCAACAGTCCTTCTGAGAACTAATGAATGTTTATACAGTATATATATATATATATATATATATTTTGTGGCACAACACTCCGGGATCGCCTTTGCTGGGGTCAAAGGCCACGTGGTTTGTGCATTGAATCTGAGGCGTACAGCAGGTTTTCTGAGCAGGCTGACCTCAGGTCAGATTTATTAACATGAAAGCAACATAGATAAAACAAAACAAAAATAAATCCTAGCCTGTCCGGTGCTAACTAAACCAACACGTTGCTATCTCAACAACTGGGGGGCTTCCCTCACCCAGCTAACATTACACAATTCTTGAGCACAGCTCTCACTCACATTTGTCTCACACAGACAGGCAATACCTGCCCCCAACTACCACACCGACATGAGTCTTACATATCCCCCCTCCTTGCTCAGACCACTCCGGTCGAGCAAGAACACTCTTGAAACAGTGTACTCGGGACAGGGCATCGGTGTTCCCCATCTGTACCCCAGGTCGGTGCTCCACCGTAAAAGAGTATGCCTGCAGGGCAAGGAACCATCGGGTTACCCGACTATTACGGTCCTTGTGGAGGTGCATCCACTTGAGAGGGGCATGGTCCGTGACCAGCCTAAACTTCCTACCGGCCAGGTAATACTTGAGGGAGTCAAGAGCCCATTTAACGGCCAGGCACTCTTTTTCAACCACTGCATACCTCTGCTCATGTACATTCAGTTTCCGGCTGAGGTAGAGGACCGGGTGTTCGACTCCGTCCCTCACCTGGGAAAGTACAGCTCCGACACCAGTATCAGAGGCATCAGTTTGCACCACAAACTCGCTGCTGAAATCAGGAGTCACTAGTACAGGCTGAGAGCACAAAGCCCGTTTCAGGCTGTGGAAGGCCTCCTCAGCAGCTGAGGTCCACTTTACCATGACGGAACCCCTCCCTTTGGTAAGATCCGTCAAGGGGGTAGTTATGGCTGCAAAATTGGGTATGAACCGGCGATAATAGCCGGCAATCCCCAGGAAAGCTTGTACTTGTTTCTTGTTCACTGGTTGTGGCCAGCCCTGGATTGCCTGTATTTTGTCGATCTGGGGTTTAACCACTGCTCTGCCAATCACGTAGCCCAAGTATCGGGCTTCTTCAAGCCCGATGTGACATTTCTTGGGGTTTGCCGTTAAGCCTGCATCTCGCAGGTCATCAATCACCGCTTGTACCTTCCGGAGGTGAGTTTCCCAGTCCAGGCTGTAAATTACGATGTCATCTAGGTAGGCAGAAGCGTACTGTCGGTGGGGCCTCAAGACTCGATCCATCAATCTCTGGAACGTTGCGGGAGCTCCGTGAAGTCCAAACGGCATGTAGACATACTGGAACAGACCTTCTGGTGTAGCAAATGCCGTCTTCTCTCTGGCCGCCTCGGCCAGAGGGATCTGCCAGTACCCCTTTGTTAGATCCAGGGTCGTAATGTATCGGGCTTTACCAAGCCGGTCGATCAACTCATCGACCCGGGGCATAGGGTACGCATCAAATTTAGAAACCGCATTCAGTTTCCTAAAGTCATTACAAAACCGTATGGAGCCATCTGGCTTAGGTATCAACACGATTGGACTGGACCAGGCGCTGTGCGACTCCTCAATGACTCCTAAGTCCAACATTGCCCTCACTTCCCGGGAGACGGCTTCTCGGCGTGCTTTCGGAATCCGGTAGGGCTTCACATGAACTGTGACACCAGGCTCTGTGACAATCTCATGTTTCACTAGCTTAGTCCGGCCAGGTTTTTCCGAGAAAAACTGTCGGTTCTGTAACAAAAACTGCTTAACCTCAGATTTTTGTCGTTCCGAGAGAGTCTCGGCAATCTGCACCTCCGGTACGGTAGGTGAACAAACCGGACGGGGCAGATCCGCCATTAGGGCAGAGCGGTCATTCCAGGGTTTTATCAGATTCACATGATAAATCTGTTCTGGTTTTCTCTTACCAGGCTGGTACACTTTATAGTTCACTTCACCAACTCTTTCCAGGACCTCAAAGGGGCCCTGCCATTTTGCCAGAAATTTACAATCCACCGTAGGGATTAGGATCAACACCCTATCCCCGGGTGCAAATGTACGGACCTTAGCGCCTCTATCATAACTTTGCCTCTGGGTTCCCTGGGCCTGTAACATATGGTCCCTAACAATGGGCATGACAGCGGCAATACGATCCTGCATTTGTGTTACATGGACGATCACCGTTTTAAAGGGAGTGACTTGACCTTCCCAGGTTTCTTTTGCAACGTCCAACAGTCCCCGGGGACGACGGGCATACAACAGTTCGAAAGGCGAAAACCCTGTGGAAGACTGGGGAACTTCCCTAATGGCAAACAGCAAATAGGGTAACAAGTAATCCCAGTTCTTCCCATCTTTGTCTATCGCCTTCCGGAGCATCTGTTTTAAGGTTTTGTTGAACCGCTCAACCAGGCCATCTGTTTGAGGGTCATAGACAGACGTACGCAACGGGTCTATTTGTAAGAGTCTGCAGAGCTCCTTCATTACCCTCGACATAAAGGGAGTCCCCTGGTCGGTGAGTATCTGTTTTGGAATTCCCACCCGACTAAACACTTGTACCAGTTCCTTGGCGATCGTCTTGGTAGCTGTGTTACGCAAAGGGAAGGCTTCCGGGTAACGAGTGGCATAGTCCATGATGACGAGGATATGTTGGTGCCCACGTGCGGATCGGGGAAGGGGCCCAACCAAATCCATTCCAATTCTCTCAAAAGGGACTCCAATGATAGGAAGGGGTACCAAAGGGCTACAGAACTGAGGTTTAGGTGCCGAGATTTGGCACTCGGGACAGGACTCACAATAGTTACGCACATCATTATGTATTCCAGGCCACACAAAACAATGCGATATTCTTTCTTTGGTTTTCTGTACCCCCAGATGTCCCCCCATTATATGTCCGTGGACCAAGTCCAGTACCTTCCGCCGATAAGGTTTGGGTACCACTAACCGTTGCACAGTGTCTTCCCCTTTTTTTTCTACCTGGTAGAGCAAATCATTTTCAAGAACCATATACGGGTACGCTAGCCTAGTGTCAGGTTCTACAGGTACCCCATCTATCATTTTTACATTTTTCCTAGCCGGAGTCAGGGTAGGATCTTTCATTTGCTCGCTGTGGAAGTCATCCAACTGGACTCCCAAATCTGGCAGGCAGGGTGCCGGATGGCTGCCTGCCTCCGCCTCTCGCTAAGGTTCCTCAGTTTCCTCAGTTTCCCCCGCCATGACGGAGAAGGGGAACTGAAGGTTAGATTCACTAACCTCCCCAGCAACATCTTCCTGTGGGGTCTCCTCTAGGGACTCGGGACCTCCAGATGGCATGGGAGAAGATTCACGGGTACAGCTACCGTGAAGGAGCAACTGATTCTCCCACAACTGCCAGAAATGGGGAAAATCCCTGCCCAGGATTACATCCTGTAACAATGCGGGAACGAGTCCCACTTTGTGTTGCACCGAGCCATAGGGAGTGGAAATCCATATGACCGCTGTTAGGTACGAGCAGGTGTCACCATGCACACACGTTACAGAAAACTTGTCAGACGGACCAGATGGAAGTGCCAGCAGACTAGCTTTCACCAGAGTCACCACACTTCCAGAGTCTAGTAACGCCACAACATTTTTCCCATCAACAGATAATTCACACAGGTGTTTCGCTGTATCATTTTGACCCGCATTCACACTCACTAGCCGTGTAACCAAAGACATGCGTTTTTTAGAGTCTATAACGTCGCACTGCATGGGTTCAGCGGTAACAGGACAGTTCGCAGAAACATGGCCCTTCTCATGGCAGCGGAAACACCTAACAGGTCCCCTACTGAGACCACCGTCCAATACTCTCGGTCTCGGAGTGCGAGCAGTCCCGGGTTCCTCCCCCACAGTTTTAAGCGATTTTCCTTCACCCGTAGTCCCTGGAACAGTCTTACCGGTTCCACGAGGAGGAGGCACAGACCGGGACCTGGCAGTGTCATCGGGAAGTCCTTCTGCCACGGAGTAACGCTCGACCAACTCCACAAGTTGATCCGCTGTCGTGGGATTTCCTTGGCTTACCCACCTTTTCAGCGCTGGTGGTAGTACTCTCAGGTACTTGACCAGGACAACCCACTGGATTATTTCGGGTATTGTCAGTACCTCGGGTTGCAGCCATTTCTTTGTCAAGTAGATCAGGTCGAACATCTGAGACCGCGCCGGTTTATCTTGCTGGTATGTCCACTGATGTACCCTCTGTGCACGGACAGCCGTCGTCACACCCAGCTGGGCCAGGATCTCAGCTTTCAGCTTCTCAAAGTCCGGGTCCAAATCATGGTAAGCTTTTTGGGCCTCGCCGGAGAGAAACGGGGCAATCAAATTGGCCCATCGTGCCTTCGGCCACTTCTCTCTCAATGCCGTCCATTCAAACGTTGTCAGGTATGCCTCGACATCATCTTCTGCAGTCAGCTTTTGCCAGTATCGACTCACATGGATCCTTCTGGACTCTGCTTCCGGGTCAGCGTCAGGCATGCTCACCAGGCGCTGCGCCACCTGTTGGAGAAGTTGGCGGTCTGCAGCCGTCATGTCCACCAACTCCTTCAGCTGTGCGGCCATCAAGCGATTAGCTTCGTGCTGTGCGGCAGTGGCCTGCTGCTGTACGGAAGTGGACTGTACTAAGGCTTTCACCACGTCTTCCATGCTGTCGCCTGTGCCACGGTATGCCCGCGTTCTCCACCACAATGTGACACAACACTCCGGGATCGCCTTTGCTGGGGTCAAAGGCCACGTGGTTTGTGCATTGAATCTGAGGCGTACAGCAGGTTTTCTGAGCAGGCTGACCTCAGGTCAGATTTATTAACGTGAAAGCAACATAGATAAAACAAAACATAAAAATAAATCCTAGCCTGTCCGGCGCTAACTAAACCAACACGTTGCTATCTCAACAACTGGGGGGCTTCCCCCACCCAGCTAACATTACACAATTCTTGAGCACAGCTCTCACTCACGTTTGTCTCACACAGACAGGCAATCTGTGTGCCCCAGGCTGACGCTGGAAACCCCCAGCTGGTCATCCTTTATTCCTGCACTTGTTAACCCATTCATATCCTGAAGATACTGAGCAGCCTAATTCACATAGGACAAATACCTGGGCGAGATATACCTGCCCCCAACTACCACACCGACATGAGTCTTACAATATATACATATATATATATATATATATATATATATATATATATATATATATATATATAATCAGTTCTAGGCAGACAGGAAGTGTACGTGGCAGACTTCATTGCATATAGCTAGAGGGTCCATTCCAGTACTGTTGACTGCTGCTGCCTATTTCAGATACTTATATACATGGTCCCAGGTATCAGGGGCCAGGAATATTTTTTTTTATTTTTATCTTAATCCTGATTATTTTCTTTAAGTGCTCCATTTGCTTGTTGGCACTGCAGAATACAGCCAGATCCTTTCTATATAACAGCATAAAAATCCAGCTATTTTAAACAGGGGTTTGGCCGTCACTCAAATGACATTTCAGTGCATTTAAAATTCTGCCATTTGTGGCCTACTGTTAAGTTTTGTTGTAGTGTCTTAAATAAGACACCAGTTTGCCAAAATAAAAAATAGTTAACTACAGGCCAGCTATTTTAAACAGGGGTTTGGCAGTCACGCAATCACATCTTAGTGCGTTGAAAATTCTGCAATTTGTGGCCTACCATTAAATTCTTTTGTAGTGTCTTAAATAAGACACCGGTTTGCCGGAAAAAAAAAATAGCTACCTTCAGGCCAGATATTTGAAACTGGGGTTTGTCCGTCACATGGATTACATATCAGTGTGCTCCAAATTCAGCCATTTGTAGTGAACGTGCAAAATATTGTCCTGTATTTAAAGTGGGCAAGGCATGTGGCAAGGGACAGGGATGATGGTGATGGTGCATTCAGAGGCCAAGACCGTGGCAGTGGGCAAGCAGAAACAACAAATACCCACATCTTCTCACCCAATCTTCCTGTCCAAATTACTAGGGGATTTCAGCACACCACTATTGAACCGAGAGCAGTGTCTTCCACACCGTCAAGTCTCAGTAGCTGTGAGTTTGGACCGCATATTCCTCACCCTGATCCTCCTTCCACCCACCATGACAAGTGCCCGGAGACAACTGATTCCACACTTGGACACTCCAACGAGCTGTTCACTTTTCCATGTATAGATTCGGGCCTCTCGCCCGGTCCACTTGAAGTGCGGCAAGAGGAGATGGCATATAGCGATGCCCAAATATTTGAGCAGCCATGGTCATATGAAGGCGATGGTGGGAAAGTGTCACAAGTGGTGGACGATAATGAGAAACAATTGACAGAAAGTCAGGAGGAGGACCAGGGTGCAGAAGTGGAATACGGGGTAGTGGATGATATAGTAACTGACCCAAAGTAGCAGGAGGACATGCAGAGCAAGGAAAGCAGCTCATAGGGGGAGGGAGGCATAGCATCCCAACAGGCAGGAAGAAGCAGTGTGGTGGCCGCAGAGAGAAAGTGTGCAACCGTTCCCCGTAACACCAACACGATGGAAGTTGCCAATCCAACAGTTAGGTCTTCCCGAGTCTGGTTGTTTTTTAGATACTCTGCTGATAACCCAACAAAAAGCATTTGCATTACCTGCCAGGCCAGCATCAGCAGGGTTAGCAAAACTACCAGCCTGACCACCACCAGCACATGGCAGCAAAGCACCCGACTTTTAGGGCCGAACTCCAGGGTTGAGGAACAGTGTCTGCAGGTGATACCACTGGTTCTTCCGATGTTGTGCGTGCAAGCTAATCCCCTGTCCATGGTGCATGCAAAGATGCCTCCTGCCCTGCAAATGTCGTTGCACCCACTCAACTACCACCATCAGCAAGCACATTCACGTACTTGTCCCAGTGCAGCATTCAGTTGTCTATACCCCAGTCCTTGGAGTGCAAACACAAATGCGCAGGCAATGCCCCACAGGCCACACTACTAAATTCACACATTTCTCAACTTCTTGTGCTCCAAAATGTTGCCTTTTAGGCTCATGGAGATGGAACCTTTCCGGAACCTGATGGCAGTGGTCGTACCTCGGAACTCGGTCCCCAGCCACCACTATTTCTCCTGGTGTGCCATCCTCGCATTAAACAAGCACGTGTCCCACAACATTAGCTGTGCCCTCAACAATGTAGTTACTGGGAAAGTCCACCACAGACATGTGGGCAAGTGCTTGTGGGTGAGGACGCTTCATCTCACTGACGGCACACTGGGTTAACATAGTGGAAGCTGGGACCCAGTCGAACATTGGGATGGAACATGTCCCCCCGACACCGAGGATTGCAGGCCCTACGTCAGTCAAGATTGCCTCCACAATCTACAGCTCCTGCACCTTCTCCTCCTCTTCAAACACCATCTCCGAAATGAAAACATAAGTCACAAGCCGGAAGCACTGCAGCACTGCCTCAGCCAAGCGGCAACAAACTGTGCTGAAGTTAATATGCTTAGGTGACAATCCGAACAATGCTGAAGAGTTGTGGACAGCTCTGAAAGAACAGGCACATTTGTGGCTGACACCGCTGAACCTACAGCCAGGCATGGTCATGTGTGACAATGGCCAGAACTTGGTGGTGGCTCTGAGGCGAGGCGAGCTCACACATGTACCATGCTTGGCCCATGTGCTTAACCTTGTGGTTCAGCGGTTTCTCAAAACCTACCCTGAGCTGCCGGATCTGTTTGTCAAAGTTCGCCACCTGTGAGCCCATTTTAGAAAGTCAGCTACAGCTTCCGCCACCCTTGCCGTGCTTCAGCAGCGTTTGCAGCTTCCAGCTGACAGACTGTTGTGTGATGTCCCCACATGTTGGGACTCTACACTACAGATGTTGGAAAGGATTTATGAGCAGAAGAGGGCAGTTGTTGACTACCAGCATCAACAAGGCCATTGATATTCAGTTCAGAATCCACACATAAGACCTCAAGAGTGGACATGGATGTCAGACATATGTGCCAGACTCCAAAACTTTGAGGACTCCACCAAGCTGGTGAGCGGCGATGACGCCATAATTATTGTCACCATCCCACTTCTCTGTGTTCTGAAACACTCTCTGCTCACAAACAAATAGGATGCATTGCAGGCAGAGCACGATGAGATGGAGCAAGGAACCATACAGGGTGATTGCACACAGCCCAGCCTCATCTTATCCCAAAATAGATTGGGGGACAATGAGGAAGAGGAGGAGGAAGAACAGTAGCTACTTTCATTCACTGTAGATGGTACTACAAGCACAACTGTCATACTGTCTACTCAGCATGGATGGCCTGAGGACAGGGAGAAGGAGGAAGCGGAGAAGAGCATGGTCAGTCCTCCTGTTGGTGAGGACACGGAAGTCTTGCCTGTTAGCAGTTAGAGTTTGTTACACTGCCTTTCCTGTGACCCTCACATTTTCAAAATTTTGAGTGAAAGTCATTACTGTTTGGTGACACTTCTAGACCCATGCTACAAGGAGAACTTTCCATCTCTTATTCCAGAGGCAGACAGGTCTACTAAAATGGGACAGTACCAGAAGGCCCTTGTTGCGGAATTATTAAAAATATTCTCATCTGAAAATGCTAGTGACACAGATCACAGTTCGTTGGGCAATGAAGGAGTACAGGCGAGAAAGACACAACTCCAATCCAGCAGAGGCAGGGGAACATTAGAAAAGCTCTGGGAGAATTTTCTCAGACCCTCCCATCACACTGCTCCTGAGGTGCATGCTACTCTCAAAAGGAGTGCAAAGTTTTGGAAGATGCTGAGGGAGTACCTTGCTGACCGTACCAACGTCCTCCGTGATTACTCTGTGCCTTATAATTATTGGGTATCCAAGCTGGACATGTGGCATGAACTGGCTTTCTATGCCTTGGAGGTAATGGTCTGCCCTGTCGCTAGCATTTTGTAAGAGCGGGTTTTTAGTGCCGCTGGTGGAATTATAACTGATAAGCGCATCCGCCTGACAACTGAAAATGCTGATAGGCTGATTATTATAAAAATGAACAAGGGCTGGATTGGGCCAGGCCTCTCTACAGCACCGAATGATAGCAGCTTAGCATAAACTGAAATTCAGTGTCTTTTTTTGGGAGGTCTATTCCCATGCACCACTTCGCACCCACACATGTGTATATGCTTCCTGATTTGTCTATTTGCTGTTGTCCTCCTCCTTCTCCTCATCTTACACCACCAGATTACCAGGGTAGCCGGGATCCGTGATGCAACACCCACATAATTTTTTAAAGGTTGTTTATGATGCCCGTACCAAAAAAAAAGGTTATACAGTTTAATCGTGTATACCCCCTAGGGGTAAATGTTTGTCAGCCCATACACTTAGTGCATGGGTATTAAAAGTACAGGATACCAGCTCCTTTCTAATAGGAACATTTTTATGAGGCCTTCCTCCACGTCTTGTCAAAGGGGTATTGTGGTGCGCCCAAATTTTTGCAGCCCTTGCATTCACTGCATAGGCAAACACTATGGGAGACCCACTTTCTAATAATGGGAAAAATGTTTTAAGAGACCCTTCTCAACATCTCTTCCAAGGGGTATTGGGGTGCATCCAAATTTGGGGCAGCTCAAGCATTTACTGCATAGGCACTGTTAGGAGTCAAGTTCCTGCCACTGCACAGGGGAAATCTCAAACCATGTCTGCTGCGGTCTCCCATTCTCCTCCAGCTGCAGTGGAGCCTGCTCAGCAGAGACGTCAGTCCCACCTTCTGGCTCAAGCTGATACTGTGCACTTGGTTACTGCTGCCTTTCCAAGCTCTGCCTTTGTAGCCAGTACTGATCAGCAGCGAGCAGGCGTTTCAGGGACTAAGTCCTGCTTTTCCCATACTAAGCATGCCCACAGGACGAACTCCCATTGGAGGTCGGGGGTCACATGCTCAGGTCCTGTAGCAGCTCCTATTGGACCACTAGGAAGGTCCCTGAGTGCTACAGCTATAAAAGGTTTGCATGGCCATGCGCTAGTATAGACTTGATATGTGTGTGATGAATGTCTGTCGATGGATGAAATTTCCTTAATCATTCCCATTCCTTGTGCTGATGACTGCTCGCGAATGGTGGAAGCTACATAGCGCCCGACAGTGCTACCTGCACACTAAGCAGTATCTATTTGCAGTGCCCATCTTTACGGCACCGTGCGCAATCAGTGCGCTTTCCTGACAGCCAGTCAGAGTAGGGTAGGAATTCCCACTTGGACTCAGCATCTGACTCAGGGCGTCCTCAGGCGTGGGCTCAAAAGCCAACGAGGGTCAGAGCGAGTCCAATCACCAGTTTAGTGGGTGTGATTCATAGGTATCCCAATAGTGTCTTTCAGCTGCACCCTGTGACTGCTAACAGGGCGCAGCGTAATTACGGCGACTCTGAAGCAACAGAGTTCGCTTCCATTTACACTGGGTGAGGTCTAACCCACATGTGAGCAAGCGTCCATCCGCCATTACTCAGCAGCAGGTGCCATCTCTGCATGGTGGACCTCGGACTGCGAACGCACCTCATATTCTTTAATATTATTATTTGGTGCATTCCACCAGTCTTAACAGGAACACAGTATGGGAGACCCACCCGTTTTGGGCATCTTCCCCCTGTTGGGACCCCCAGTGTGGAGTGGGTTGCTTTCTGACAGAAACTTCCACCCCCTGTGACTCTCGACCAGTTCAACCAGTTCATCAGCATTCCAGGGATCACCCTGGGCAACCCAAGTCTGTACGGGTGCACAACTGGTCTATCACCTCCCGTTCTACCATCGGCGCAGACATAGAAGACTCTGGCTGCAGCCACTTCTGGACCAAGTACAACAGGTCAAACATTTGGGAGCGCTGTAGTTTGTCCTGGTGATGAACCCATAGCGGTGAACCCGCTATGCCCTGAGAGTTATTGTTACCCCCAAGTATGCAAGAATATTCATTTCTAGCTTGCCATATTCTTTAGTGTCCTGCAAATCTAAATCATGGTATGTTTTCTGGGGTTCCCCTGTCAAGTATGGCGTCACTACCTGTGCCCACTGCTCTGGCAGGAGTTTTTCCCTCTCGATGACCCTTTCAACCACCATCAAGAAAGCATAAATATTGCAATTCTCGATTGTAGATTCTTCAACCCCAACAATGCAGTTCTTCACTGCATGTTGTTCAGCTTCAACAATGCAATTCTCCACTGCAGATTCTTCAGCTTCAACATTGATATTCTCCACTGCAGGTTCTTCAGCTTCAATATTGCAATTCTGAACTGCCGGTTCTTTAGCCACAACACTGCAATTGACTGCAGGTTCTTCAGCTTCAATATTGCAATTCTCCACTGCAGGTTATTAAGCCTCAACACTGCAATTGACTGCAGGTTCTTCAGCTTCAATACTGCAATTCTCCACTGCCGGTTCTTCAGCCTCAACACTGCAATTGAATGCAGTTTCTTCAGCGTCAATATTGCAATTCTCCACTGCAGATTATTCAGTCTCAACAATACAATTGACTTCAGTTTCTTCTCTGCTCTGGCAGGAGTTTCTTCCTCTCGGCGACCCTTTCAAACACGGTCAAAAAAGTATCAACATTGCAATTCTCCATTGTAGATTCTTCAGCTTCAATAATGCAGTTCTTCATTGCACATTGTTCAGATTCAACAATGTAATTCTCCACTGCAGTTTCTTCAGCTTCAACATTGAAATTCTCTACTGCAGGTTCTTCAGCTTGAATATTGCAATTCTCCACTGCCAGGTCTTCAACCTCAACACTGCTATCGACTGCAGGTTCTTCAGCTTCGATATTATTCTTCACTGCCAGTTCTTAAGCCTCAATGCTGCAATTGACAGCTGGTTCTTCAGCTTCAGTACTGCAGTTCTCCACTGCCAGTTCTTCAGCCTCAACACTGCAATTGTATGCAGGTTCCTCAGCTTCAATATGGCAATTCTCCACTGCAGGTTATTCAACCTCAACACTGCAATTGACTGCAGGTTCTTTAGCTTCAATATTGCAATTTTCCACTACCAGGTCTTCAACCTTAACACTGCAATTGATTGCAGGTTCTTCAGCTGCAGTACTGCAATTCTTCAATTCCGGTTCTTAAGCCTCAGCACTGCAATTGAATGAAGGTTATTCAGCTTCAATATTGCAATTCTCTACTGCAAGTTATTCAGGCTCAACACTGAAATTGACGGCAGGTTCTTCTGCTTTAATATTGCAATTCTTCACTGCCAGTTCTTCAACCTCAGCACTACAATTGACTGCAGGTTCTTCAGCTTCAACATTGAATTTCTCCACTGCAGGTTCTTCAGCTTCAATATTGCAATTCTCCACTGCCGGTTCTTTAGGCTCAACGCTGCAATGGGCTGCAGGATCTTCAGGTTCAATATTGCAATTCTCCACTGCAAATTATTCAGCTTCAACACTGCAATTGACTGCAGGTTCTTCAGCTTCAATATTGCAATTCTCCACTGCCAGTTCTTCAGCCTCGAAGAAATTAATTTTAGCGAGCACTCAGTCCAAAAATCATGAGGTGCAGGTGTAATGGGCCAAAGGTCCTTAGCACAAATTATGAAAATTCACCACACACTCTTTGTGGATTATTTTTCTAAATAGCTTGCAATTGTTATCATACAATAAATCAGGGAGCATAACAGAATTGTGCAGTGGAAGCGATTATATTAACAAAACAATGTTTCGGCTCCTCCGGAGCCTTTATTACAGAATCGCTGCAAAATAAAAAGAATGTATCAAAACAAAAATAAGCAATATAGCACAAGTAAAAAACACAGATATACTACACTCTATAGTAATCCCAAAGTAATAGATCAAATTTAAGTACCAATAGGGTAGTCAAAGATATAATGAACATACAATCGTAAAATCATGTGAGAGAGCACTCAACAAATGTGACCAGTAACCAATGAATAACACAGGGGTATATATAGGGTACAATTACCTTAACCATAATACAATGCCAAGAGGAAGAATGCAGTGTAGAGGGATTGAAGTCCCTGTAATGCCCAGTAGAGGCTGCAAGGAACAGTAATAAGATAAATCTTATGCATAAAAGGAGGGTGGAGGGAAAAGAAAAGGAAAATATGAGGTACCCATATAGAAATGAAAGTCCTTTTGGGTTTATCCAATCACGACTCAATGGAAGTGAGGCTCTGTAGGAGGTGAAATACGGAAGCACATAACGGGGCTGCCAAAGTATAGCGCTAAAATGTATCAGTCAGGAGCAGTGAATTACCATATGTTGTCAAAGTATGCAGTGGTGCTCCCGCGCCAAGCTCTGGTGTCGGCGTGACAGATCTGTGCACAGTGTGAGTTTATAACAGCCAGGTGAAGCGCTGGATCAGAAGTCCGCAGCCTGGACCAGAAGTGACGTTGTACTACTAGTGTAGTGTACTGCGCATGTTTTCCCATAGTTAAGGAAGCTTACAACCTGGCAACTAATCACCTACATTATGCTAATGATGTCAAAGTGTGACCTAACGTTAATAAAGAAAGGACTTATGTTAACGAAGGACATCTGGAATGTATGTACCTATGTAAATGTTTAACAATAAGGTGGTTATAAAAAAGGGGAGGGGAAAAGTCACTAGATGCCTATATACAGTTAGGGCCAGAAATATTTGGACAGTGACACAAGTTTTGTTATTTTAGCTGTTTACAAAAACATGTTCAGAAATACAATTATATATATAATATGGGCTGAAGGTGCACACTCCCAGCTGCAATATGATAGTTTCCACATCCAAATCGGAGAAAGGGTTTAGGAATCATAGCTCTGTAATGCATAGCGTCCTCTTTTTCCAGGGACCAAAAGTAATTGGACAATGGACTCTAAGGGCTGCAATTAACTCTGAAGGCGTCTCCCTCGTTAACCAGTAATCAATGAAGTAGTTAAAAGGTCAGGGGTGGATTCCAGGTGTGTGGTTTTGCATTTGGAAGCTGTTGCTGTGAGCAGACAACATGCGGTCAAAGGAACTCTCAATTGAGGTGAAGCAGAACATCCTGAGGCTGAAAAAAAAGAAAAAATCCATCAGAGAGATAGCAGACATGCTTGGAGTAGAAAAATCAACAGTTGGGTACATTCTGAGAAAAAAGGAATTGACTGGTGAGCTTGGGAACTCAAAAAGGCCTGGGCGTCCACGGATGACAACAGTGGTGGATGATCCCCGCATACTTAATTTGGTGAAGAAGAACCCGTTCACAACATCAACTGAAGTCCAGAACACTCTCAGTGAAGTAGGTGTATCTGTCTCTAAGTCAACAGTAAAGAGAAGACTCCATGACAGTAAATACAAAGGGTTCACATCTAGATGCAAACCATTCGTCAATACCAAAAATAGACAGGCCAGAGTTAAATTTGCAGAAAAACACCTCAAGAAGCCAGCTCAGTTCTGGAAAAGTATTCTATGGACAGATGAGACAAAGATCAACCTGTACCAGGATGATGGGAAGAAAAAAGTTTGGAGAAGAAAGGGAACGGCACATGATCCAAGGCACACCACATCCTCTGTAAAACATGGTGGAGGCAACGTGATGGCATGGGCATGCATGGCTTTCAATGGCACTGGGTCACTTGTGTTTATTGATGACATAAGAGCAGACAAGAGTAGCCAGATGAATTCTGAAGTGTACCGGGATATACTTTCAGCCCAGATTCAGCCAAATGCTGCAAAGTTGATTGGACGGCGCTTCATAGTACAGATGGACAATGACCCCAAGCATACAGCCAAAGCTACCCAGGAGTTCATGAGTGCCAAAAAGTGGCACATTCTGCAATGGCCAAGTCAATCTCCAGATCTAAACCCAATTGAGCATGCATTTCACTTGCTCAAATCCAGACTTAAGACGGAAAGACCCACAAACAAGCAAGACCTGAAGGCTGCGGCTGTAAAGGCCTGGCAAAGCATTAAGAAGGAGGAAACCCAGCGTTTGGTGATGTCCATGGGTTCCAGACTTAAGGCAGTGATTGCCTCCAAAGGATTTGCAACAAAATATTGAAAATAAAAATATTTTGTTTGGGTTATGTTTGTTTGTCCAATTACTTTTGACCTCCTAAAATGTGGAGTGTTTGTAAAGAAATGTGTACAATTCCTACATTTTCTATCAGATATTTTTGTTCAACCCTTCAAATTAAACGTTACAATCTGCACTTGAATTCTGTTGTAGAGGTTTCATTTCAAATCCAATGTGGTGGCATGCAGAGCCCAACTCGCGAAAATTGTGTCACTGTCCAAATATTTCTGGCCCTAACTGTAAGAGCAAAAACTATAACCAGGCAGGGATTAGAGAAGGGGAGGCACAGACCTCAAATTACAGATTAAAGCATACGTGAATGCTGAGGCAAAAAGGAGAGAATAAAAAAATATAAAATAATAATTAAAAAAAAAGATGATAAATGAAAAAAGGGGAAATTTATCAGGGGGTAAGGCAAACTCACCTTAGGTCACCATATTTTAGCAGGTCTGCAAATGTAATAGAATATGGGTTAATAAAGGTCACAATAGCCAATCAATACCCCTATTAAGACCTTTCGGGGCCAAAGTATCGAGTTTATGTATCCAGTAGGTTTCTCGCAATTTAAGGAGTTTAACGTGATTGCCACCCCTCCTAGGGCGAGGGACTTGCTCAATGACTTGCAATTTAAGCTGAGTAACTGTGTGTCTAAACCTGGCAAAATGATCCGGGAGAGGTAGCCTGGTTTTGCCGCACCTGATGGTGCACTTATGGCTGGCTATTCGGTCTTTAACATGTTGAGTGGTCTCCCCCACATAGAGGAGACCACAGGGACATTTTACTAGGTAGACCCCGAAGTTGGAATCACAGGTGTGGTATTCATATATCTGATACGATTTGCCAGTTCTTGGATGGGTTATGTTATCAGACCTAATGATGTTAGAGCAGGCTGCACAATTGAGAACGTACACGGGAATGTACCATGGCGCCTAGTAGCGAGCAGCCTCTGTGTCATCACTGGGCATGTATTCCCTATGTCAGCTCTTACGAGTTTATCTCTGATGTTTTGGGGTCTTTTTGTGCACATCAAAGTAGGTGCTCTAAACGATTCAATATCTGGGTAGGCCTTAGACAGAAGTGGCCACTGTTTCTTTATGATGGAAAAAACTTTAGGCATAAAAGGATGGAAAGTATGCACAAAGAGGATTCTTTCTCTAGGATAAACAGGTGGAGGTGGGGAAGGGGGGTAAAGGCCCGTGTCTTTTCATGCTCAAGGAGTTTTGAAGGATATTGCCTATCACTAAACTTATCAGCCATTATGTGCAATCTGTTGTTCCGAAATTCAGGGTCAGAGACAATGCATGTTACTCTATTAAATTGTGAGCACTGTAAGCTGTTCTTAGTAGCTCTTGGGTGGCAACTCGTATAATGTAGAAGACTATTACGGTCTGTGGGTTTACAGTAAAGATCAGTCAAGAGGCCCCCATTGGCATTTTTCAATACTGTTGTGTCCAGAAAAAGTATTGACTCCATACTATGATGTATCGTAAATTGTAATTCAGAAAAAATGGAATTAAGATAAGAGTGGAAAGCATGTAAGGAGTCAAGCACATCAGTCCAGATGAAGAAAACATCATCAATGTAGCGATGGTACCTTAAAACATATTGTAGAAATAGGTCATTATGAAATGTTTAACTCACCTCAAAATGATTCATGAAGGCATTAGCATAAACCGGCACTACGTTCGAGCCCATTGCTGTGCCACACTTCTGGACATAAAAGGTGTCCTCGTATAGAAAGTAATTCTCATACAATTCTAGGCCAAGAAGATCTAGGCAAAATTGAACTGAGTCTGTGGACATGTCTGATGAATTCAATCGGGATCTAGTGTCTTCAATACCTTTGTCATGTTTTATTGAGGTGTAGAGACTAGGGTTGAGCGAAATGTATCGTTCATTTTCAAAAGTCGCTGACTTTTGGCACAGTCGGGTTTCACGAAACCCGATCCCTGTGTGGGGTCGGCCATGCGGTACGCGACTTTCGCACCAAAGTCGCATTTCAATGACGCGAAAAGCGCCATTTCTCAGCCAATGAAGGTGGACGCAGAGTGTGGGCAGCGTGATGACATAGGTCCTGGTCCCCACCTTCTTAGAGAAAGGCATTGCAGTGATTGGCTTGCTGTCTGCGGCGTCACAGGGGCTATAAAGAGGCGTTCCCGCCGACCGCCATCTTACTGCTGCTGATCTGAGCATAGGGAGAGGTTGCTGCCGCTTCGTCAGAAGCAGGGATAGCGTTAGGCAGGGTCCATTAACCACCAAACCGCTTGTGCTGTAGCGATTTCCACTGTCCAACACCACCTTTTGTTTGCAGGGACAGTGGAAGCTACATTTTTTTCCTCAGAGCTGGAGCTCATTGGGCTGCCCTAGAAGGCTCCCTGATAGCTGCATTGCTGTGTGTACGCCGCTGTGCAAACCAACTGCTTTTTTCAAAGCACAAATCCTGTTGTTCCTTCCTTTCTGCACAGCTATCTTTTTTGTTTGTCCACACTTTTGTAATTTGTGCAGCAGTCCACTCCTTCATATTGCTGCCTGCCATACCTGGCTGAGATTACTGCAGGGAGATAGTAATTGTAGGACAGTCCCTTTTTTTTTTTTTTTTAATTCTCCCTAAAAAAATAAGTTGTGGGAGATTAAGATTGGCATTTCTGCTAGAGTGCCAGTCCTGTGCGTGCCATCTCTCTTAAATAGTGGGCCATAGAAAGCCTTTTATTTATTTGTTTTTTTTATTTGGTATCTACATTCTCCCTGAAGAAATTAAAAAAAACGTGGGAGATTAATATTTGCCTTTCTGCTTGTCTGCCAGTCCTGAGTGTGCCATCTCTCTTAAATAGTGGGCCATAGAAAGCCTATTTTTTTAAAAAAAAAATTTGGTATCAAAATTCTCCCTGAAAAAAAAAAAACAGTGGGAGATTAATATTGGCCTTTCTGCTTGTCTGCCAGTCCTGATAGTGCCATCTCTCTTAAATAGTGGGCCATAGAAAGCCTAGTTTTTTTTTTTTTTATTTGGTATCTAAATTCTCCCTGAAAAAATAAAAAAACCTGTGGGAGATTAATATTGGCCTTTCTGCTTGTCTGTCAGTCCTGATTGTGCCATCTCTCTTAAATAGTGGGCCATAGAAAGCCTAGTTTTTTTTTTTTATTTGGTATCTAAATTCTCCCTTAAAAAATAAAAAAA
This sequence comes from Ranitomeya imitator, assembly GCF_032444005.1. Lineage (NCBI taxonomy): Eukaryota > Metazoa > Chordata > Amphibia > Anura > Dendrobatidae > Ranitomeya > Ranitomeya imitator. The sequence goes on from NC_091286.1 coordinate 207,345,853, forward strand.
AACCTGTGGGAGATTAATATTGGCCTTTCTGCTTGTCTGTTAGTCCTGATTGTCCCATCTCTCTTAAATAGTGGGCCATAGAAAGCCTAGTTTTTTTTTTTTTATTTGGTATCTAAATTCTCCCTGAAAAAATAAAAAAACCTGTGGGAGATTAATATTGGCCTTTCTGCTTGTCTGCCAGTCCTGATTGTCCCATCTCTCTTAAATAGTGGGCCATAGAAAGCCTAGTTTTTTTTTTTTTTAATTTGGTATCTAGATTCTCCCTGAAAAAAAAAAAAAAAAACCTGTGGGAGATTAATATTGGCCTTTCTGCTTGTCTGCCAGTCCTGACTGAGTGTGCCATCTGTCTTAAATAGTGGGCCATAGAAAGCCGAGTTTTTTTTTTTTAAATTTGGTATCTAAATTCTCCCTGAAAAAAAAAAAACCTGTGGGAGATTAATATTGGCCTTTCTGCTTGTCTGCCAGTCTTGAGTGTGCCATCTGTCTTAAATAGTGGGCCATAGAAAGCCTAGTTTAAAAAAAAAAAAAAATTACTATCTAAATTCTCCCTGAAAAAAAAAAAACCTGTGGGAGATTAATATTGGCCTTTCTGCTTGTCTGCCAGTCCTGAGTGTGCCATCTGTCTTAAATAGTGGGCCATAGAAAGCCTAGTGTTTTTTTTTTAAATTTGGTATCTAAATTCTCCCTGAAAAAATAGAAAACCTGTGGGAGATTAATATTGGCCTTTCTGCTTGTCTGCCAGTCCTGATTGTGCCATCTCTCTTAAATAGTGGGCCATAGAAAGCCTAGTTTTTTTTTTTTAATTTGGTATCTAAATTCTCCCTGAAAAAATAAAAAAAAACCTGTAGGAGATTAATATTGGCCTTTCTGCTTGTCTGCCAGTCCTGATTGTGCCATCTCTCTTAAATAGTGGGCCATAGAAAGCCTAGTTTTTTTTTTAAATTTGGTATCTAAATTCTCCCTGAAAAAATAAAAAAAAACCTGTGGGAGATTAATATTGGCCTTTCTGCTTGTCTGCCAGTCCTGATTGTGCCATCTCTCTTAAATAGTGGGCCATAGAAAGCCTAGTGTTTTTTTTTTTAAATTTGGTATCTAAATTCTCCCTGAAAAAATAGAAAACCTGTGGGAGATTAATATTGGCCTTTCTGCTTGTCTGCCAGTCCTGATTGTGCCATCTCTTAATATTGGCCTTTCTGCTTGTCTGCCAGTCCTGATTGTGCCATCTCTCTTAAATAGTGGGCCATAGAAAGCCTAGTTTCTTTTTTTTAATTTGGTATCTAAATTCTCCCTGAAAAAAAAAACCTGTGGGAGATTAATATTGGCCTTTCTGCTTGTCTGCCACTCCTGAGTCTGCCATCTGTCTTAAATAGTGGGCCATAGAAATCCTAGTTTTTTTTTAAATTTGGTATCTAAATTCTCCTTGAAAAAATAAAAAAAAACCTGTGGGAGATTAATATTGGCCTTTCTGCTTGTCTGCCACTCCTGAGTCTGCCATCTGTCTTAAATAGTGGGCCATAGAAAGCCTAGTTTTTTTTTTTTTTTAAATTTGGTATCTAAATTCTCCCTGAAAAAAAAAAACCTGTGGGAGATTAATATTGGCCTTTCTGCTTGTCTGCCAGTCCTGAGTGTGCCATCTGTCTTAAATAGTGGGCCATAGAAAGCCTAGTGTTTTTTTTTTAAATTTGGTATCTAAATTCTCCCTGAAAAAATAGAAAACCTGTGGGAGATTAATATTGGCCTTTCTGCTTGTCTGCCAGTCCTGATTGTGCCATCTCTCTTAAATAGTGGGCCATAGAAAGCCTAGTTTTTTTTTTTTAATTTGGTATCTAAATTCTCCCTGAAAAAATAAAAAAAAACCTGTAGGAGATTAATATTGGCCTTTCTGCTTGTCTGCCAGTCCTGATTGTGCCATCTCTCTTAAATAGTGGGCCATAGAAAGCCTAGTTTTTTTTTTAAATTTGGTATCTAAATTCTCCCTGAAAAAATAAAAAAAAACCTGTGGGAGATTAATATTGGCCTTTCTGCTTGTCTGCCAGTCCTGATTGTGCCATCTCTCTTAAATAGTGGGCCATAGAAAGCCTAGTGTTTTTTTTTTTAAATTTGGTATCTAAATTCTCCCTGAAAAAATAGAAAACCTGTGGGAGATTAATATTGGCCTTTCTGCTTGTCTGCCAGTCCTGATTGTGCCATCTCTTAATATTGGCCTTTCTGCTTGTCTGCCAGTCCTGATTGTGCCATCTCTCTTAAATAGTGGGCCATAGAAAGCCTAGTTTCTTTTTTTTAATTTGGTATCTAAATTCTCCCTGAAAAAAAAAAACCTGTGGGAGATTAATATTGGCCTTTCTGTTTGTCTGCCAGTCCTGAGTGTGCCATCTGTCTTAAATAGTGGGCCATAGAAAGCCTAGTGTTTTTTTTTTTTTAAATTTGGTATCTAAATTCTCACTGAAAAAAAAAAAACTGTGGCAGATTAATATTGGCCTTTCTGCTTGTCTGCCAGTCCTGATTGTGCCATCTCTCTTAAATAGTGGGCAATAGAAAGCCTAGGTTTTTTTTTTAAATTTGGTATCTAAATTCTCCCTGAAAAAATAGAAAACCTGTGGGAGATTAATATTGGCCTTTCTGCTTGTCTGCCAGTCCTGATTGTGCCATCTCTCTTAAATAGTGGGCCATAGAAAGCCTAGTTTTTTTTTTTTAATTTGGTATCTAAATTCTCCCTGAAAAAATAAAAAAAAACCTGTAGGAGATTAATATTGGCCTTTCTGCTTGTCTGCCAGTCCTGATTGTGCCATCTCTCTTAAATAGTGGGCCATAGAAAGCCTAGTTTTTTTTTTAAATTTGGTATCTAAATTCTCCCTGAAAAAATAAAAAAAAACCTGTGGGAGATTAATATTGGCCTTTCTGCTTGTCTGCCAGTCCTGATTGTGCCATCTCTCTTAAATAGTGGGCCATAGAAAGCCTAGTGTTTTTTTTTTTAAATTTGGTATCTAAATTCTCCCTGAAAAAATAGAAAACCTGTGGGAGATTAATATTGGCCTTTCTGCTTGTCTGCCAGTCCTGATTGTGCCATCTCTTAATATTGGCCTTTCTGCTTGTCTGCCAGTCCTGATTGTGCCATCTCTCTTAAATAGTGGGCCATAGAAAGCCTAGTTTCTTTTTTTTAATTTGGTATCTAAATTCTCCCTGAAAAAAAAAAACCTGTGGGAGATTAATATTGGCCTTTCTGTTTGTCTGCCAGTCCTGAGTGTGCCATCTGTCTTAAATAGTGGGCCATAGAAAGCCTAGTGTTTTTTTTTTTTTAAATTTGGTATCTAAATTCTCACTGAAAAAAAAAAAACTGTGGCAGATTAATATTGGCCTTTCGGCTTGTCTGCCAGTCCTGATTGTGCCATCTCTCTTAAATAGTGGGCAATAGAAAGCCTAGGTTTTTTTTTTAAATTTGGTATCTAAATTCTCCTTGAAAAAATAAAAAAAAACCTGTGGGAGATTAATATTGGCCTTTCTGCTTGTCTGCCAGTCCTGATTGTGCCATCTCTCTTAAATAGTGGGCCATAGAAAGCCTAGTTTTTTATTTTGAATTTTTTTTGGTATCTAAATTCTCCCTGAAAAAAAAAAACCTGTGGGAGATTAATATTGGCCTTTCTGCTTGTCTGCCAGTCCTGATTGTGCCATCTCTTAATATTGGCCTTTCTGCTTGTCTGCCAGTCCTGATTGTGCCATCTCTCTTAAATAGTGGGCCATAGAAAGCCTAGTTTCTTTTTTTTAATTTGGTATCTAAATTCTCCCTGAAAAAAAAAACCTGTGGGAGATTAATATTGGCCTTTCTGTTTGTCTGCCAGTCCTGAGTGTGCCATCTGTCTTAAATAGTGGGCCATAGAAAGCCTAGTGTTTTTTTTTTTTTTACATTTGGTATCTAAATTCTCACTGAAAAAAAAACAAACCTGTGGCAGATTAATATTGGCCTTTCTGCTTGTCTGCCAGTCCTGATTGTGCCATCTCTCTTAAATAGTGGGCCATAGAAAGCCTAGTTTTTTTTTAAATTTGGTATCTAAATTCTCCTTGAAAAAATAAAAAAAAACCTGTGGGAGATTAATATTGGCCTTTCTGCTTGTCTGCCACTCCTGAGTCTGCCATCTGTCTTAAATAGTGGGCCATAGAAATCCTAGTTTTTTTTTAAATTTGGTATCTAAATTCTCCTTGAAAAAATAAAAAAAAACCTGTGGGAGATTAATATTGGCCTTTCTGCTTGTCTGCCACTCCTGAGTCTGCCATCTGTCTTAAATAGTGGGCCATAGAAAGCCTAGTTTTTTTTTTTTTTAAATTTGGTATCTAAATTCTCCCTGAAAAAAAAAAACCTGTGGGAGATTAATATTGGCCTTTCTGCTTGTCTGCCAGTCCTGATTGTGCCATCTCTCTTAAATAGTGGGCCATAGAAAGCCTAGTTTTTAAAAAAAAAAAAAATTTGGTATCTAAATTCTCCCTGAAAAAATAAAAAAAAACCTGTGGCAGATTAATATTGGCCTTTCTGCTTGTCTGCCAGTCCTGAGTGTGCCATCTCTCTTAAATAGTGGGCCCTAGAAAGCCAAGTTGTTTTGTTAAAAAAATTTGGTATCTAAATTCTCCCAGAAAAAATAAAAAAAAAGTGGGAGATTAATATTTAACTTTCTGCTTGTCTGCCAGTCCTGAGTGTGCCATCTCTCTTAAATAGTGGGCCATAGAAAGCCTAGTTTTTTTGTTAAAAAAATTTGGTATCTAAATTCTCCCTGAAAAAAAAAAAGACAGTGGGAGATTAATATTGGCCTTTGTGCTTGAGTGACAGTCCTGTGTGTGTGGCATCTCTCTCATTTGGTGCCACAGAAAACAGTGTGTAACATCGTGCCTGATTTTCCTTGCGGTCTCACCCACCTATAAAGGGATATCTAAATCATACAGAAGTTAGAGTTCACCTTGTAAGTTGTTTGACAGTAACAAATACCGTTAGTTTGGTGACGTTTTTAAAACAATGAGGAAGTCTGGTGGAAGAGGTCGTGGCCGTGGGCGTTCATTGCCAGCTGGTAATGATGGTAGTGGTAGTGGAGCATCAGGTGGTCGTGGGAAAAAAAATATAGCACCTAAGTCTGGAGCTGTGGAGCCAGGTTCGTCGTCTGGCTACACAAGGCCTCGAACGCTCCCTTTTCTGGGAGTAGGAAAACCGCTTTTAAAGCCGGAGCAGCAAGAGCAAGTTTTGGCTTACCTTGCTGACTCAGCCTCTAGCTCTTTTGCCTCCTCTTTTGAAACTGGTAAATGTAAAAGCAGCGCGTCGTTAGTGGATGTTCACGGTCAGGGACAAGTCGCTTCCTTGTCCTCTTCAGCAAAAACAACAACACAGAAGGATGCAGCAGGCGACACAACGGGTTACTCCATGAAGCTCTTTACACATACCGTCCCTGGCTTAGAAAGTGAAACAGTTAACAGGACATGCCCATTACAAGTTGAATCTGACATGGAGTGCACTGATGCACAGCCACAGCCAGACTACTATGCAGGTCCTTTGACTCAGACCACAACATTGCCTCGCAGGGTACTGATCCAGAATCAGACCCTGATGAGACTATGTTGCCACGTCACGAACGCTATACCACCGACTTACACGGTGACACAGACAAAGTTGCACACGAGCTAGAAAAGGAGGTTATAGATGACCCAGTTGTTGACCCCGATTGGCAGCCATTGGGGGAACAGGGTGCAGGTGGCAGTAGTTCTGAAGCGGAGGAGGAGGGGCCGCAGCAGGCATCAACATCGCAACAGGTTCCATCTGCCGGGCCCGTAGATGGCACAAAACGCGTGGCAAAGCCAAAACCTGTTGGAGGACAGCGTGGCCATCCGGATAAACCTCAGTCTGCAATGCCTGAAAAGGGATCCGATGCTAGAAAGAGTGCAGTCTGGCATATTTTTAAACAACATCCAATTGATCAGCGCAAAGTCATTTGTCAAAAATGTTCAACTATCTTAAGCAGAGGTCAGAATCTGAAAAGTCTAAATACAAGTTGAATGCATAGACATTTAACCACCATGCATTTGCAAGCCTGGACTAACTAACAAACGTCCCTTAAGGTTGTAGCACCCTCGGCCAATGTAGCTAGTCAGCAACGCTACATCCCTTCCGTCAGTCTAAGGCCACCATTTTCCGCACCACCTGCAGCATCTGTGCAGGTTTCTTTGCCAGGCCAAAGCAGTCAGGGTCAGGGAATCACCAGTTTCGTAGTAGGAAACACTGCATCTAGGGCACCGGCGGCAACAATACCGTCTCCAACCGTCTCTCAGTCTGCCATGTCCACCGGCACCCCCGCTAGTTCCACGATCTCCAGCTCTCCAGTCCAGCTCACCCTACATGAGACTCTGGTTAGAAAAAGGAACTTCTTAGCCTCGAATCCGCGTACACAGGGTTTGAACGCCCACATAGCTAGACTAATCTCGTTAGAGATGATGCCCTACCGGTTAGTTGAAAGCGAAGCTTTCAAAGCCCTGATGGACTACGCTGTACCACACTACGAGCTACCAAGTCGACACTTCTTTTCGCGAAAAGCCATCCCAGCCCTCCACCAGCATGTTAAAGAGCACATCGTCCATGCACTCAGGCAATCTGTGAGTACAAAGGTGCACCTGACAACAGATGCATGGACCAGTAGGCATGGCCAGGGACGTTACGTGTCCATCACGGCACACTGGGTGAATGTGGTGGATGCAGGGTCCACAGGGGACAGTAATTTTGGGACAGTTCTGCCTAGCCCATTGTCTAGGAAACAGTTGGCTGTAGCCGTTCGCACCCCCTCCTCCTCCTCCTCATCCTCCTGCAGAAGCGAAAGGTCGTCCACAGACCGCAGTCGCCCAACCACTCCATCCGCAGCTGCCACAGTTGCACACCAGTTGTCCCATTATGGGGCAGCTACTGGCAAGCGTCAGCAGGCTGTACTGGCTATGAAGTGTTTGGGTGACAACAGACACACCGCGGAAGTTCTGTCCGAGTTCTTGCAGAAAGAAACGCAGTCGTGGCTGGGCACTGTAGATCTTGAGGCAGGCAAGGTAGTGAGTGATAACGGAAGGAATTTCATGGCTGCCATCTCCCTTTCCCAACTGAAACACATTCCTTGCCTGGCTCACACCTTAAACCTGGTGGTGCAGTGCTTCCTGAAAAGTTATCCGGGGTTATCCGACCTGCTCCTTAAAGTGCGCGGACTTTGCTCGCATATCCGCCGTTCGCCCGTACACTCCAGCCGTATGCAGACCTATCAGCGGTCTTTGAACCTTCCCCAGCATCGCCTAATCATAGACGTTGCAACAAGGTGGAACTCAGCACTGCACATGCTTCAGAGACTGTGCGAACAGAGGCGTACTGTTATGTATTTGTGGGAGGATACACATACACGGGAAGGCAGTAGGATGGCAGACATGGAGTTGTCAGGTGTGCAGTGGTCGAAGATACAAGACATGTGTCAAGTCCTTCAGTGTTTTGAGGAATGCACACGGCTGGTTAGTGCAGACAATGCCATAATAAGCATGAGCATCCCCCTAATGAGTCTGCTGATGCAAAGTTTGACGCACATAAAGGAGCAGGCGTCTGCAGCAGAGGAAGAGGAAAGCCTTGATGACAGTCAGCCATTGTCTGGTCAGGGCAGTGTACAGGACGAGGTAGCGGGCGAACAGGAGGAGGAGGACGAGGAGGATGGTGGGGATGAGTATTTTTTTAATGAGGAAGCTTTTCCGGTCCCACGGGAAATTGGTGGCGTGGCAAGGCCGGGTTCAGGTTTTTTGAGGGACACAAGTGACGTAGATTTGCCTGAAACAGCCCCTCAACCCAGCACAACCGCAGATTTGACAACTGGAACTTTGGCCCACATGGCGGATTATGCCTTACGTATCCTCAAAAGGGACACACGCATTACGAAAATGATGAACGATGACGATTACTGGTTGGCTTGCCTCCTTGATCCTCGCTATAAAGGCAAATTGCAAAATATTATGCCACATGAGAACTTGGAACTAATATTAGCAACCAAACAATCAACTCTTGTTGACCGTTTGCTTCAGGCATTCCCAGCACACAGAGCCCGTGATTGTTCTCACACGAGCTGCAGGCCAGCAGACCAGAGGTGTTAGAGGTGCAGAAATCAGAAGTGGCGTTGGACAGAGGGGTTTTCTGACCAGGTTGTGGAGTGATTTTGCTATGACCGCAGACAGGACAGGTACTGCAGCATCAATTCAAAGTGACAGGAGACAACATTTGTCCAGTATGGTTACAAACTATTTTTCATCCCTTATCGATGTTCTCCCTCAACCGTCATTCCCATTTGATTACTGGGCATCCAAATTAGACACCTGGCCAGAATTGGCAGAATATGCATTGCAGGAGCTTGCTTGCCCGGCAGCTAGTGTCCTATCAGAAAGAGTATTCAGTGCTGCAGGTTCAATATTAACCGAAAAAAGGACTCGTCTGGCTACCCAAAATGTTGATGATCTAACATTCATTAAAATTAACCACAACTGGATTTCGAATTCTTTTGCCCCACCTTGCCCGGCTGACACCTAGCTTTCCTATGAAAAGGTCTTGATTGTGGACTACTCTGACTGACTTTTCCAATCGCGTAATTTGCAGCAGCTGATTGTCCAGCATATGACATGTTTACACCTCCCTAAATGGCCAAAATCCCCCCCACGGGGCCGTGGTCTCGCCACTTGGCGCAAGCACCCGTGAGAGTGCCGTTTGTCTGAAGAGGTGGGTGTGCCCGCTTTTGGTCGATGGCACTGCCACTGGGTCCCTCATAGTACAATAAAGTGTCTCTGGCGGTGGTGGTGCGCACCCAACGTCAGACACACTGTTGTAACATGAGGGGCCCTGGGCCTGTACCGCCGGCCACAAGAGAGTTCCCCCCCCCCAGCTCAAACATTGCTCTACCACTTGCACAATTATCTCTCACAGTTCCACCGATGTTTAGTCTATGCGCTGACATCATTCAATGCCTGGCACTGACAATACCAATGTGTTGACATGTATGATGGTACTTAACATAGTCAGGGGCAGTGTCCTATATTTACACCAGTAAATAATTAGCGCCAAATTACTTGGTCTAAAACTCAGTAGAGGAGCCCACCCCTGTACCTAAGTATTCCACCCTTTTGTGTTTTGGTTTTGTTGTAATGCGAGACATTAACATCTATTTATTTTTTTGGAGTACTAACTGGCAGACACTCATTACAATCGGCCTCCGCTGACAACACCAATGCTGCCTGCGTACCCCTGCAAGAGAATTGCAAGTGCCTACAGCCAAATTTTGTTATGTTAGGCCTACTACGCCTGTCTGCGGTCCCTCCTTCCACTAGTCCTCCAGTGACCTGTCTACTGCTGCCCGTGTACCCCTGGAACCAATTTAAAAGTGCCTACAGCCAAATTTTGTTATGTTAGGCCTACTACGCCTGTCTGGGGTCCCTCCTGCCACTAGTCCTCGAGTGACCTGTCTACTGCTGCCCGTGTACCCCTGGAACCAATTTAAAAGTGCCTACAGCCAAATTTTGTTATGTTAGGCCTACTACGTCTGTCTGCGGTCCCTCCTTCCACTAGTCCTCCAGTGACCTGTCTACTGCTGCCCGTGTACCCCTGGAACCAATTTAAAAGTGCCTACAGCCAAATTTTGTTATGTTAGGCCTACTACGCCTGTTTGCGGTCCCTCCTGCCACTAGTCCTCGAGTGACCTGTCTACTGCTGCCCGTGTACCCATGGAACCAATTTAAAAGTGCCTACAGCCAAATTTTGTTATGTTAGGCCTACTACGCCTGTCTGCGGTCCCTCCTGCCACTAGTCCTCGAGTGACCTGTCTACTGCTGCCCGTGTACCCATGGAACCAATTTAAAAGTGCCTACAGCCAAATTTTGTTATGTTAGGCCTACTACGCCTGTCTGCGGTCCCTCCTTCCACTAGTCCTCCAGTGACCTGTCTACTGCTGCCCGTGTACCCCTGGAACCAATTTAAAAGTGCCTACAGCCAAATTTTGTTATGTTAGGCCTACTACGCCTGTCTGCGGTCCCTCCTGCCACTAGTCCTCAAGTGACCTGTCTACTGCTGCCCGTGTACCCCTGGAACCAATTTAAAAGTGCCCACAGCCAAATTTTGTTATGTTAGGCCTACTACGTGTTGTGAATTCTGTGGCTGAGTTCACTTCTGTGGTCACAAGTGGTATTGCAGTCTCTGGGCTTCCTCCCTCAGGTGTTTTGGTGAGCTCGTTGGCTGCCTTGCTATTTAGCTCCACCTGAGTCTGTCTTCCTTGCTCCTTGTCAATGTTCCAGTGTTGGATCTGTTGTGAATTCTGTGGCTGAGTTCACTTCTGTGGTCACAAGTGGTATTGCAGTCTCTGGGCTTCCTCCCTCAGGTGTTTTGGTGAGCTCGTTGGCTGCCTTGCTATTTAGCTCCACCTGAGTCTGTCTTCCTTGCTCCTTGTCAATGTTCCAGTGTTGGATCTGAGCTACTGCATCTTTCCTTGGGCCTGCTGCTCTGCTAGATAAGTGCTTCTAGTTTGTTTACTGTTTTTTCTGTCCAGCTTGCTATTAACTTTTGCTGGAAGCTCTGAGAGGCAAAGGGGTGCACCGCCGTGCTGTTAGTTCGGCACGGTGGGTCTTTTTGCCCCTTTGCGTGGTTTTCGTTTTAGGGTTTTTTGTAGACTGCATAGTTCTCTTTGCTATCCTCGCTCTGTCTAGAATATCGGGCCTCACTTTGCTGAATCTATTTCATTCCTACGTTTGTCTTTTCATCTTGCTAACAGTCATTATATGTGGGGGGCTGCCTATTCCTTTGGGGTATTTCTCTGAGGTAAGTCAGGCTTGTATTTCTATCTTCAGGCTAGTCAGCTCCTCAGGCAGTGCCGAGTTGCATAGGTAGTTGATAGGCGCAATCCACTGCTGCTTACAGTTGTGTGAGGATAGATCAGGTACTGCAGTCTACAGAGATTCCACGTCTCAGAGCTCGTCCTGTTGTTTTTGGTTATTGCCAGATCTCTGTATGTGCGCTGATTACTGCACGCTGTGTTGCCTGATTGCCAGCCATAACAGTACAAGGAGCCATCCAATGATTTCCAATAGAGGGAAAAAAGAAATCCTGACATCATTTTTTTTTCTTAGCTCTGTCTTCAGTCTTTTTTTTCCCCTAGACATTAGAGTGCTTCAGGACACAGCTGTGGACATGGATATTCAGGCTCTGTGCTCCTCAATGGATAATCTCGTTGTAAATGTACAAAAGATTCAAGATACTATTGATCAGAAATCGATGCTAGAACCAAGAATTCCGATTCCTGATTTGTTTTTTGGTGACAGAACTAAGTTCCTGAGCTTCAGAAATAATTGTAAGCTATTTTTGGCCTTGAAACCTCATTCTTCTGGTAATCCTATTCAACAGGTTTTGATTATTATTTCTTTTTTGCGCGGCGACCCACAGGACTGGGCGTTTTCTCTTGCACCAGGAGATTCTGCATTGAGTAATGTTGATGCATTTTTCCAGGCGCTGGGATTGCTTTACGATGAGCCTAATTCAGTGGATCAAGCTGAGAAAAATCTGCTGGCTTTATGCCAGGGTCAGGATGATGTAGAAGTATATTGTCAGAAATTTAGGAAATGGTCAGTACTCACTCTGTGGAATGAATCTGCACTAGCGGCTTTGTTCAGAAAGGTTCTCTCTGAAGCTCTTAAGGATGTAATGGTGGGATTTCCTATGCCTGCTGGTTTGAATGAGTCTATGTCCTTGGCCATTCAGATCGGTCGTCGCTTGCGCGAGCGTAAATCTGTGCACCATCTGGCGGTATTGTCTGAGAGTAAGCCTGAGCCTATGCAGTGCGACAGGACTATGACTAAAGTAGAACGGCACGAACACAGACGTCTGAACAGACTGTGTTTCTATTGTGGTGATTCTACTCATGCTATTTCTAATTGTCCTAAACGCACTAGGCGGTTCGATAGCTCTGCCGTTATTGGTACTGTACAGTCCAAATTCCTTTTGTCCATTACCTTAATGTGCTCTTTGTCATCATATTCTGTCATGGCGTTTGTGGATTCAGGCGCTGCCCTGAATCTGATGGATTTGGATTATGCTAAACGTTGTGGATTTTTCTTGGAGCCTTTGCGGTGTCCTATTCCGTTGAGAGGAATTGATGCTACACCTTTGGCCAAGAATAAGCCTCAGTACTGGGCCCAGCTGACCATGTGCATGGCTCCTGCACATCAGGAAGTTATTCGCTTTTTGGTACTGCATAATTTGCATGATGTGGTCGTGTTGGGGTTGCCATGGCTACAAACCCATAATCCAGTATTGGATTGGAACTCTATGTCGGTAACCAGCTGGGGTTGTCAGGGAGTACATGGTGATGTTCCATTTTTGTCTATTTCGTCATCCATTCCTTCTGACATCCCAGAGTTCTTGTCGGACTTTCAGGATGTATTTGAAGAGTCCAAGTCTGATGCCCTACCTCCGCATAGGAATTGTGATTGTGCTATCGATTTGATTCCTGGTAGTAAATTCCCTAAGGGTCGTTTATTTAATTTGTCCGTACCTGAACACACCGCTATGCGCAGTTATGTGAAGGAGTCCCTGGAGAAGGGACATATTCGCCCATCGTCGTCACCATTGGGAGCAGGGTTCTTTTTTGTAGCCAAGAAGGATGGTTCGCTAAGACCGTGTATTGATTACCGCCTTCTTAATAAGATCACTGTTAAGTTTCAGTACCCCTTGCCATTGATTTCTGACTTGTTTGCTCGGATTAAGGGGGCTAGTTGGTTTACTAAGATTGATCTTCGTGGTGCGTATAATCTGGTGAGAATCAGGCAGGGAGATGAATGGAAAACGGCATTTAATACGCCCGAGGGTCATTTTGAGTATCTGGTGATGCCGTTCGGACTTGCCAATGCTCCATCTGTTTTTCAGTCTTTTATGCATGACATTTTCCGTGAGTATCTGGATAAATTCTTGATTGTTTACTTGGATGACATTTTGATCTTCTCAGATGATTGGGAGTCTCATGTGAAGCAAGTCAGAATGGTTTTCCAGGTACTGCGTGCTAATTCCTTGTTCGTGAAGGGATCAAAGTGTCTCTTCGGTGTGCAGAAAGTTTCATTTTTGGGGTTCATCTTTTCCCCTTCTACTATCGAGATGGATCCGGTTAAGGTTCAGGCCATCCAGGATTGGACTCAGCCGACATCTCTAAAAAGTCTGCAGAAATTCCTGGGCTTTGCTAATTTTTATCGTCGCTTCATCTGTAATTTTTCTAGCATTGCCAGACCATTGACCGATTTGACCAAGAAGGGTGCTGATTTGGTTAATTGGTCTTCTGCTGCCGTGGAAGCTTTTCAGGAGTTGAAGCGTCGTTTTTGCTGTGCCCCTGTGTTGTGTCAACCTGATGTTTCTCTTCCGTTCCAGGTCGAGGTTGATGCTTCTGAGATTGGTGCAGGGGCGGTTTTGTCACAGAGAGGTTCTGGTTGCTCAGTGTTCAAACCATGTGCTTTCTTTTCCAGGAAATTTTCTGCTGCTGAGCGTAATTATGATGTGGGCAACCGAGAGTTGCTGGCCATGAAGTGGGCATTCGAGGAGTGGCGTCATTGGCTTGAGGGTGCTAAGCATCGCGTGGTGGTTTTGACTGATCATAAGAACCTTACTTATCTTGAGTCTGCCAAGCGCTTGAATCCTAGACAGGCCCGTTGGTCGTTATTTTTTGCTCGTTTTGATTTTGTGATTTCATACCTTCCGGGCTCTAAAAATGTGAAGGCGGATGCTCTGTCTAGGAGTTTTGTGCCCGACTCTCCGGGGTTATCTGAGCCGGCGAGTATCCTCAAGGAAGGAGTCATTGTGTCTGCCATCTCCCCTGATTTGCGGAGAGTGTTGCAGAAATTTCAGGCTAATAAACCTGATCGTTGTCCGGCCGAGAAACTGTTCGTCCCTGATAGGTGGACTAGTAAAGTTATCTCTGAACTTCATTGTTCGGTGCTGGCCGGTCATCCAGGAATCTTTGGTACCAGGGAGTTGGTTGCTAGATCCTTCTGGTGGCCATCTCTGTCACGGGATGTGCGTGCTTTTGTGCAGTCCTGTGGAATTTGTGCTAGGGCTAAGCCCTGCTGTTCACGTGCCAGTGGGTTGCTTTTGCCCTTGCCGGTCCCGAAGAGGCCTTGGACACATATTTCGATGGATTTCATTTCTGACCTTCCCGTTTCTCAAAAAATGTCGGTCATTTGGGTGGTCTGTGATCGCTTTTCTAAAATGGTCCATCTGGTGCCCTTGGTTAAATTGCCTTCCTCCTCTGATTTGGTGCCTTTGTTCTTCCAGCATGTGGTTCGTTTACATGGCATTCCTGAGAATATTGTTTCTGACAGAGGTTCCCAGTTTGTCTCGAGGTTCTGGCGAGCCTTTTGTGGTAGGATGGGCATTGACCTATCTTTTTCCTCGGCCTTCCATCCTCAGACTAATGGCCAGACCGAACGAACCAATCAGACCTTGGAAACATATCTGAGATGTTTTGTTTCCGCTGACCAGGATGATTGGGTGTCATTTTTGCCGTTGGCTGAGTTCGCCCTTAATAATCGGGCCAGCTCGGCTACCTTGGTCTCTCCATTTTTCTGCAATTCTGGGTTCCATCCTCGTTTCTCTTCAGGACAGGTTGAGTCTTCGGACTGTCCTGGTGTGGATTATGTGGTGGACAGGTTGCAGCAGATCTGGACTCAGGTAGTGGACAATTTGACCTTGTCCCAGGAGAAGGCTCAGCTTTTCGCTAATCGCAGACGCCGTGTGGGACCCCGACTTCGTGTTGGGGATCTGGTTTGGTTATCTTCTCGTCATATTCCTATGAAGGTTTCCTCTCCTAAATTTAAACCTCGTTTTATTGGTCCGTATAGGATTTCTGAGATTCTCAATCCGGTGTCTTTTCGTCTGACCCTCCCAGACTCCTTTTCCATACATAATGTATTCCATAGGTCGTTGTTGAGGAGATACGTGGCACCTATGGTTCCATCTGTGGAGCCTCCTGCCCCTGTTTTGGTGGAGGGGGAATTGGAGTATATTGTGGAGAAGATTTTGGATTCTCGTGTCTCTAGACGGAAACTCCAGTATCTGGTCAAATGGAAGGGTTATGCTCAGGAAGATAATTCCTGGGTTTTTGCCTCTGATGTCCATGCCCCAGATCTTGTTCGTGCCTTTCATGTGGCTCATCCTGGTCGGCCTGGGGGTTCTGGTGAGGGTTCGGTGACCCCTCCTCAAGGGGGGGGTACTGTTGTGAATTCTGTGGCTGAGTTCACTTCTGTGGTCACAAGTGGTATTGCAGTCTCTGGGCTTCCTCCCTCAGGTGTTTTGGTGAGCTCGTTGGCTGCTTTGCTATTTAGCTCCACCTGAGTCTGTCTTCCTTGCTCCTTGTCAATGTTCCAGTGTTGGATCTGAGCTACTGCATCTTTCCTTGGGCCTGCTGCTCTGCTAGATAAGTGCTTCTAGTTTGTTTACTGTTTTTTCTGTCCAGCTTGCTATTAACTTTTGCTGGAAGCTCTGAGAGGCAAAGGGGTGCACCGCCGTGCTGTTAGTTCGGCACGGTGGGTCTTTTTGCCCCTTTGCGTGGTTTTCGTTTTAGGGTTTTTTGTAGACTGCATAGTTCTCTTTGCTATCCTCGCTCTGTCTAGAATATCGGGCCTCACTTTGCTGAATCTATTTCATTCCTACGTTTGTCTTTTCATCTTGCTAACAGTCATTATATGTGGGGGGCTGCCTATTCCTTTGGGGTATTTCTCTGAGGTAAGTCAGGCTTGTATTTCTATCTTCAGGCTAGTCAGCTCCTCAGGCAGTGCCGAGTTGCATAGGTAGTTGATAGGCGCAATCCACTGCTGCTTACAGTTGTGTGAGGATAGATCAGGTACTGCAGTCTACAGAGATTCCACGTCTCAGAGCTCGTCCTGTTGTTTTTGGTTATTGCCAGATCTCTGTATGTGCGCTGATTACTGCACGCTGTGTTGCCTGATTGCCAGCCATAACAGGATCTGAGCTACTGCATCTTTCCTTGGGCCTGCTGCTCTGCTAGATAAGTGCTTCTGGTTTGTTTTCTGTTTTTTCTGTCCAGCTTGCTATTAACTTTTGCTGGAAGCTCTGAGAAGCAAAGGGGTGCACCGCCGTGCTGTTAGTTCGGCACGGTGGGTCTTTTTGCCCCTTTGCGTGGTTTTCGTTTTAGGGTTTTTTGTAGACTGCATAGTTCTCTTTGCTATCCTCGCTCTGTCTAGAATATCGGGCCTCACTTTGCTGAATCTATTTCATTCCTACGTTTGTCTTTTCATCTTGCTAACAGTCATTATATGTGGGGGGCTGCCTATTCCTTTGGGGTATTTCTCTGAGGTAAGTCAGGCTTGTATTTCTATCTTCAGGCTAGTCAGCTCCTCAGGCAGTGCCGAGTTGCATAGGTAGTGATAGGCGCAATCCACTGCTGCTTATAGTTGTGTGAGGATAGATCAGGTACTGCAGTCTACAGAGATTCCACGTCTCAGAGCTCGTCCTATTGTTTTTGGTTATTGCCAGATCTCTGTATGTGCGCTGATTACTGCACGCTGTGTTGCCTGATTGCCGGCCATAACAACTACGCCTGTCTGCGGTCCCTCCTGCCACTAGTCCTCGAGTGACCTGTCTACTGCTGCCCGTGTACCCCTGGAACCAATTTAATAGTGCCTACAGCCAAATTTTGTTATGTTAGGCCTACTACGCCTGTCTGCGGTCCCTCCTTCCACTAGTCCTCCACTGACCAGACCACTGCTGCCCGTGTACCCCTGGAACCTATTTTAAATTGCATAGAGCATCCTTTTTTTAATAGTAGGCATTAGTGTTGAGCGATACCGTCCGATACTTGAAAGTATCGGTATCGGATAGTATCGGCCGATACCCGAAAAATATCGGATATCGCCGATACCGATATCCGATACCAATACAAGTCAATGGGACATCAAGTATCGGAAGGTATTCTCATGGTTCCCAGGGTCTGAAGGAGAGGAAACTCTCCTTCAGGCCCTGGGATCCATAGGGAGGTGTAAAATAAAGAATAAAAATAAAAAATATTGATATATTTACCTCTCCGGCGGCCCCTGAACTCAGCGCGGGTAACCGGCAGGCTTCGTTGTTCAAAATCAGCGCTTTTAGGACCTGAGAATCACGTCCCGGCTTCTGATTGGTCGCGGGCCGCCCATGTGACCGCCAAAAATGAGCGCGTTAATGGCTTTGAAAGACATAGCGGCTTGTGATTGGTCGCGTGGCCGCGACCAATCACAAGCCGCGACGTCACCGCAAGCTATTGACGCGCTCATTTTTAAAAATGAGCGCGTTAATGGCTTTGAAAGACATAGCGGCTTGTGATTGGTCGCGTGGCCGCGACCAATCACAAGCCGCGACGTCACCGCAAGCTATTGACGCGCTCATTTTTAAAAATTTTTAAAAATGAGCGCGTCAATAGCTTGCGGTGACGTCGCGGCTTGTGATTGGTCGCGTGGCGGTCACATGGGCGGCCCGCGACCAATCAGAAGCCGGGACGTGATTCTCAGGTCCTAAAAGCGCTGATTTTGAACAACGAAGCCTGCCGGTTACCCGCGCTGAGTCCAGGGGCCGCCGGAGAGGTAAATATATCAATATTTTTTATTTTAATTCTATATTTTACAGATCCCTATGTATCCGATACCGATACCCGATACCACAAAAGTATCGGATCTCGGTATCGGAATTCCGATACCGCAAGTGTCGGCCGATACCCGATACTTGCGGTATCGGAATGCTCAACACTAGTAGGCATACAAACTCTGTCTGTGGCCCATAATTGAAATTGTCCTCCACTGAACAGACCAATGCTGCCTGTGTACCCCTGTAACCTTTTTTAAACTGCATTGAGCCAAATGTTGTGTTTAATGCCTACTACCTGTGTCTGTCTGCGCCACTCAATACAGCTGTCCTCCTTTTAAAAAAGCTGAGCGTCAATAGTCTGGTTTTGAGCCTATAGGAATTTGAAAACTGCATTGGGGCTACTACTACTACTTCGGTAGGGCCTACTAACGGTGTCTGCCGCTCCAAGGTGTTCCCCAGGTTTCCTCTCCATAGCTTAGAGCTTCTAGCTCTCGTTTAGTAGTTGTTGAAAACAACACTGCATTCGGCCTACAAGTTGGGTCTGGGGTGTAGAGACGGTGTCTTCCACTCCAAGGTGTTCCCCAGGTTGCCTCTCCATTGCTTCAATCTTAAAGCTCTTGTTTAGTATTTGTTGAAAACAACACTGCATTCGGCCTACAAGTTGGGTCTGGGTTGTAGAGACGGTGTCTTCCGCTCCAAGGTGTTCTCCAGGTTTCCTCTCCATTGCTTCAATCTTAAAGCTCTTGTTTAGTAGTTGTTGAAAACAACACTGCATTCGGCCTACAAGTTGGGTCTGTGTTGTAGAGACGGTGTCTTCCGCTCCAAGGTGTTCTCCAGGTTTCCTCTCCATTGCTTCAATCTTAAAGCTCTTCTTAAGTAGTTGTTGAAAACAACACTGCATTCGGCCTACAAGTTGGGTCTGGGGTGTAGAGACGATGTCTTCCGCTCCAAGGTGTTCCCCAGGTTGCCTCTCCATTGCTTCAATCTTCTGGCTCTCGTTTAGTAGTTGTTGAAAACAACACTGCATTCGGCCTACAAGTTGGGTCTGGGGTGTAGAGACGGTGTCTTCCACTCCAAGGTGTTCCCCAGGTTTCCTCTCCATTGCTTCGATCTTCTGGCTCTCGTTTAGTAGTTGTTGAAAACAACACTGCATTAGGCCTACTAGTTGGGTTGGGGCCTTCTATCTGTGTCTGCCGCTCCTTGCTGTTCTCCTACAGTGAACAAAGCTGTGCCGCCGGTTTACTACTGTTGCCAATTTTGAACTGCATTTAGAATACTTACTGATTTGGGCCTACTCTCTGTGTCAGCCTCTCATTCCAGTTGTCTTCCACTCAACAAAACAATGCCCACTTTATTCTTTGGGCCCATATCTGTTTCCCCCTCATCCTGCCCATTGCCCAGCCAGTGATAGATGAGTCTGCTGGTACATTGACCCATAATGCAACATTCCCCGTGCACGCTACACTGCAAGATTGTGACCCTGCTGAAAGTCAGGTCCCCCTTCTCGCATACCATACCACCTTACACGGGGACAAAGAGGAAGGTGCAGATGAAGGTGCAGGTTCCTTCATCAGGTGGGGGAGGAATACTCATTGGCGACGTCACTGGCACAGGGCCCCTCATAGTACGCAAAAGTGTTGCTGCCGGTGGGAGGCGCCCCCGCCGTGCAAACACACCGCTGTACTTTGAGGGGCCCTGTGCCAGTGCCAATGCCAACGAGTGGGCCCCCCCTGCTTGCTCAGGATCACAGCACTTGCAAAGTTGAAATACTTACCTCTCCCTGCTCCACTGCCGTGACGTGGTCCAGATTTACTGGGCACACTAATTACTTGAACCAGCCCTACCCCCCACAACTTTAGCCAAATGACCCCCAATTTCAAATGCCTTACAATTATTATAAGCTAAATTAAGATTGACAAGCTTCAGTAACAAGAATGGATGTTTTTGCCATTAACATGGGCTCTGTACATGTTTTCCTGGCCTCTACTCACTGCCGACTATGCTCCCCCATTGACTTGCATTGGGTTTCGTGTTTCGGTCGATCCCCGACTTTTCGCGATAATCGGCCGATTCCACTCGACTCGACTTTTGAGATAGTCGGGTTTCGCGAAACCCGACTCGACTCTAAAAAGGTCAAGGTCGCTCAACCCTAGTAGAGACTGTTGACATCTAAAGTGATCAGAATACTGTCAGGAGGTATAATGTCGAGTTGTTTAATGACCTGCAAAAAAATGTCCCATATCTAAAAGGAAGGATTTAGTTAATTTAACCAAAGGAGTTAGAATTTTTTTCCAAGAAAATTTAAAGTGGAGACAAAACAGAGTTTGTGGAGGCAACAATTGGTCTGCCAAGTTGGTTTTGTAGTGATTTGTGCACATTAGGAAGCACATAAAAAACCGGTGTAATGGGATGAGGGTTGACCAAAAAGGTTGCCATTTTTTGATTGATCACATGGCGATCAAAATATGTGTCTATGAGATTACGTATTTATTTTTTTTACTAATGGCAGGAACTGGGTCCCTGGGGATTGCCTCACAGGTATTGGGATCAGAAAGTTGTCGGATTATTTCATTAGAATATTGTGTTTGATTCATCACCACAATGGCTTCCCCTTTATCTGCTGGTTTTATGATGATTGATTTATTGTTATGTAGTGATGGTAGAGCCTGTTTCTCTATGAGTGAAAGGTTAGAGCATGTTGGGAAGAAGCCAAGTTGTTGTTGGTGAGAGACGAGTTTGACCTCACTGTCTACTAAAGAAATGAAGGTTTCCGTAGCATGAGAGGTACGTGGTGGATAGAAATTACTCGAATTATGAAGGCCAAGAGTAGAAATAGTGAGTTCAGGGGTTACGACATCTCCAGTTGATGGTAATACACTCCCTGACAGAAGTTATGTCGCTTATCCATGTTATGTAAATAAATGCTTATAACCTGACGCTAAATTCATCCATTGATTGTATAAATTATTTTTTTGAAGGCTGAAACCCTCCGAAATGTGGTTTAGGTTAAGAAAATAAATTGGCATCAATGCAGAAATATTGATCAGTTAATGGACACAGAATGGTCAAATTTTGGCAAGACAAAAGTTTTGTCGCCCACAGAAAGTAATGTGATAATCAAACAAATAATTACCGTATTTTTCGGTGTATAAGATGACTTTTTAACCCCTGAAAATCGTCTCAAAAGTTGGGGGTCGTCTTATACGCCCTGCACACGCCGTATAAGATGACTGGGAGTAAAGATGACCCCCATCTTATACAGCGAGTATATCCCAAACTCCATATTTTATATGGAAAAGTTGTGGGTCGTCTTATACGCCCAGTCGTCTTATACACCAGAAAATACTGTAACTTAAAATACAAATATATGTTGCATAACATTGGTGAACAAGGTTGCGCTGCTATTAGAGTCATATTTAATGTTTTGTGTGACTTCCATGAGCTTGAAGGACTGCATCCATGCGGTTCAACAGTGATTCATACAATTTATTAATGAAGTCATCAGGAATAGCAAATAATGCAGTCTTACATGCTTCCCAGAGTTCATCTAGATTGTTTGGTTTTGTTTGGTGCAATTGACTGCAGGTTCTTCAGATTCAATATTGCAATTCTCCACTGCAGGTTATTCAGCCTCAACACTGCAATTGACTGCAGGTTCTTCAGCTGCAATATTGCAATTCTCTACTGTCGGTTATCCCGCTTCAACACTGCAATTGACTTCAGGTTCTTCAGCTTCAATATTGCAATTCTTCACTGCAGGTTATTCTGCCTCAACTCTGCAATTGAATGCAGGTTCTTCAGCTTCAATATTGCAATTCTACACTGCCAGTTCTTCAACCTTAATACTGCAATTGAATGCAGGTTTTCAGCTTCAATATTGCAATTCTTCACTGCAGGCTCTTCAGCCTCAACACTGCAATTCTCCACTGATGGTTCTTCAGCCACAACACTGCAATTTACTGCAGGTTCATCAGCTTCAATGTTGCAATTCTATACTGCAGGTTCTTCAACCTCAAAAATGCAATTGACTGCAGGTCCTTCAGCTTCAATATTGCAATTCTCCACTGCAGGTTATTCATCCTCAACCCTGCAATTGACTACAGGTTCTTCAGCTTCAATATTGCTACCCTCAACCTACTATCTCCTTCCCCATAATCCTGTAGAATGTATGCCCGCAAGGGCAGGGTCCTCGCCCCTCTGTATCAGTCTGTCATTGTTAGTTTGTTTACTGTAAGTGATATTTGTAACTTGTATGTAACCCCTTCTCATGTACAGCACCATGGAATCAATGGTGCTATATAAATAAATAATAATAATAATAATATTGCAATTCTCCACTGCTAGTTCTTCAGGCTCAACACTGCAATTCTCCACTGATGGTTCTTCAGCCTCAACCCTGCAATTGACTGCAGGATCTTCAGCTTCAATGTTGCAATTCTCTACTGCAGGTTTTCAGCCTCAACACTGCAATTCTCCATTGCCAGTTCTTCAGCCTCAACACTGCAATTCACTTCATAGGCAAACAGTATGGGAGTACCAACTTTCTAATAATAAGAACATTGCTTTCAGGTGGCCCTCATGTACGTCTATTCAAAGGGTTATTGGGGTGTGTCTAAATTTGGTGCAGGGCAGGCCTTTCATTCAATGCATAGGCAAACAGTATGGGAGTACCAACTCCCTAATTATCGGAACATTGTTTTCAGGTGGCCCTCCTGTACGTCTCTTCAAAGGGTTACTTTGGTGCGTCTAAATTTGGTGCAGGGCAGGCCTTGCATTTAATGTGCAGGCAAACAGTATGGGAGTACCAACTTTCTAATAATGGGAACATTGCTTTCAGGTGGCCCCCTGTAAATCTCTGCAAACGGTTATTGGGGTGTGTCTAAATTTGGTGCAGGGTAGGCCTTGCTTTCAATTCTTAGGCAAACAGTATGGGAGTACCATCTTCGTAATAATGGGAACATTGCTTTCAGGTGGCCCTCCTGTATGTCTCTTCAAAGGGTTATTGGGGTGCATCCTAATTTGGGGCAGGTGTTGCATTCACTGCATAAGCAAACGGTATGGAAGGACCAACTTCCTAATAATGGGAACATTGCTTTCAGTCTCTCTTATGTCTCTTCAAAGGGTTATTGGGGTGTGTCCTGGATTAGCCCAGATGGTGGAGACACCAGGGTATTCTACCTGGCTATGCTTCTAACTTAACATTTATCTGATCCCTCCTCCATCCAGGGATGTGAGGGACTAAAGTTTATAGGAAAATATAAACCAGACAGACAGGGTTAACAGACAGGATCAGTGGCGTAACTACCACGGTCGCAGCGGTCGCCACTGCGACGGGGCCCAGCAGGTCAGGGGCCCGCCGCCCGGCAGGTCAGACCGGCAGCGTCAGTGCGGGTCACGGGAGCAATGAGCATGGCCGCAGTCCTTGATCCTGCCGCCTGCGTGTGCTCGTCTGCTGCTGCTGCTGCCCTTGCGAGAGCGGGCAAGCAGGAGACCCCGTGTGCACACTGCGATATTTGAAAAGGCTGGCGCGTAGTAGGGCGCGCGCCTCCACCTGTGTCTGACGCTGGCCGGCCCGAACCAGCGTCAGTGAAGACTGCTCGCCACGCCAATGCTGCCTGCAGGATCCTCTACCGCCGACGCTGGGACCTCCACCTGTGTCTGACGCTGGCTGGCCTGAACCAGCGTCAGAGAAGACTGTACACCAATGCTGCCTGGCTGCGGCCTGGATCCTCTACCGCCGACGCTGGGACCTCCACCTGTGTCTGACGCTGGCCGGCCTGAACCAGCGTCAGAGAAGACTGCTCTGCCTCTCACCAATGCTGTCAGCCTGCCTGGGATCCTCTACCGCCGATGCTGGGACCCGACCCACCTCAGCCCTTTATCCTACCGACCTCCCCCCCTATCTCAGGGACCTGGGTAAGTCCCACGATGATTTTTTTTAAATGTGTATATACAGCAGTTGCACCTATATAATGTGTAAAGACTGCTATATATACATTATATAGGTGATACTGCTGTATATAATCACTGTATCACCTATATAATGTATGTATAGCAGTCTATATACATTATATAGGGAATGCTGCTACTGATTTATATAGATTGTATACGTGACACTGCGGTGTGTGTGTGTGTGTGTGTGTATATATATATATATATATATATATATATACACACCCGTACATATATACACAGCAGTATCACCTATATAGCGTATATACACATCAGTAGCAGTATTCACTATATAATGTGTATAGACTGCTATACATACATTATATAGGTGATACAGTGATTATATACAGCAGTATCACCTATATAATGTGTATATATATAAGTCTATATACATTATATAGGAAATACTGCTATTGATGTGTATAATCGTTATATAGGCCATACTGGTGTGTGTGTATATATACACACACGTACATATATACACAGCAGTATCACCTATATTTAACGTATATACACATCAGTAGTAGTATTGCCTATAGAATGTATATAGACTGCTGTATATACAATATATAAGTGATACTGGCTGCTTCTGTATATAATGATAGTATCACCTATATAATGTATATACAGCAGTCTATATACATTCTATAGGCAATACTGCTACTGATGTGTATATTCGTTATAGGTGACACTACGGACGGTGTATGTATATATATACACACACACATACCCAGCAGTATCACCTATATATAACGTATATACAGTAGCAGTATCTCCTGTAGAATATATATAGACTGCTGTATATACAATATATGTGATACTGGCTGCTTCTGTATATAATGATAGTATCACCTATATAATGTATATACAGCAGTCTATATACATTCTATAGGCAATACTGCTACTGATGTGTATATTCGTTATAGTTGACACTGCGGACGGTGTATTTAGGCTACGTTCACATTAGCGTTGCGCGCCGCTGCGTCGGCGACGCAACGCACGACGCACAAAAAAACGCGCGCAAACGCACGCAAAAACGCTGCGTTTTGCGACGCGTGCGTCGTTTTTTGACGAAAATCGGACGCACGAAAAATGCAACTTGTTGCATTTTCTTGCGTCCGACGCTAGCGTCGGAAACGACGCACGTGTCGGAAAACGCAACAAAAAAAACGCACGCGTCCCCCATGTTAAACATAGGGGCGCGTCGCCGCTGCGTCGCCGCTGCGTCGCCGACGCAACAGAGACGCACATTAGCGGAACGCTAATGTGAACGTAGCCTTATATACACACACACACACACACAGCAGTAGCACCTATATACAGTATAACGTATATACAGTAGCAGTATTTCCTATAGAATGTGTATAGTTTGCTGTATATACATTATATTGGTGATACTATCATTATATACAGCAGTAGCAGTATATATAACGTGTATCCAACATTTGCAGTATCATCTGTATAATGTATAGACTACTTCATATTCGTTATATAGGTGATACTGCTGTGTATAGTTGCAGTATCTATCTATCTATATAATCGTCTAAGGGTCACTTCCGTCTGTTTGTCTGTCATGGAAAGCCGGCCGCGACCAATCATCGACAGGCACAGTCCGGCCACGAATTGGCCCCTCCCTACTCCCCTCCAGTCAGTGCCCCCATAGCGGTTTAGCAGTCCGTTAAACGGACTGCGTTACACCGTGGCATAACACGGTGTAATGCAGTCTGTTACCGCTGCTATTAACCCTGTGTGACCAACTTTTTACTATTGATGCTGCCTATGCAACATCAATAGTAAAAAGATCTAATGTTAAAAATAATTTTTAAAAAATAAAAAATCGTGCTATTCTCACCTTCCGATGCCTTTCCCGCTGCTCCTCGCGACGCTCCGGTCCCAATATATTTAATATATGGAGGACTATGTGGAGTGTATAATACTAAATGGAGGACTGAGGAGTCTATTATACTATATGGAGGACTATGAGGGGTGTATTATACTATATGGAGGACTGAGGAGTGTATTATACTATATGGAGGACTGAGGAGTGTATTATACTATATGGAGGACTGAGCAGTGTATTATACTATATGGAGCACTACGAAGAGTGTATTATGCTATATGGAGCACTATGAGGAGTGTATTTCAATATACGGAGGAGTGTATTATACTATATGGAGGACTGAGGAGTGTACAATACTATATGGGGGACTATGGGGAGTGTATTATACTATAAGGAGTACTATGGGGTTGCATTATAATTCTTATATGGATCCCCATGACTTCTATGTTAGCCCCTGATGAGTATAATGTTTTATTTTCTTTTATACATTACATAACAATGGCAGTACGGGGGACAAATATATGCCAGGATGGGACACTGGATAGTTATGCAACTGAGGTCACACTATACAACTTTGCAATAAAGCTATAGTGTGCAAAATTAATAGGGAAAATGTGAATTTGGGTGGAAAATATTTTGGCATGGTGGGGGGGCCCCATTTGAAAGTTCGCACCGGGGCCCATAACTTTGTAGTTACGCCACTGGACAGGATTAAAAGAAAACTACCAAAAAAGTTGTCTGTGGATGGATACCATGTTTTGGCAAAGGTGGTTTTCCATTTTGGATGCTGCCTTTCCCGTGGTTGTTCCTTCCCGGTGAAAGACCCGGCTATTTATTGCTTGCGTTGAGAAACATGTGATGGTGTCTCCGCGGCTTTTCTACATGCATTTGCATATTTCCCATAAGGGATGGGGGCAGTGTTCTGGATCACTGCATTGAGAAACACGTGATGGTGTCTCCGCGGTGTTGAATGTTTTGATCTCCCCGAGGTCATTCATTCTTATGTTTATAGTCCTTTTACTAGGCACTGCTCCTAATAGCCAGTTTCCTACTCCACACTGATGAGGGGCAAATACCCCGAAACAGCTGTCTGTGGATGGATACCATGTTTTGGCATAGGTGGTTTTCCTTTTTGGATGCTGCCCTTACCGTGGTTGTTCCTTCCCGGTGAAAGACCTGGCTGTTTATTGCTTGTGTTGAGAAACACGTGATGGTGTCTCCGTGGCTTTTCTACATGCATTTGTATATTTCCCATAAGGGATGGGGGCAGTGTTCTGTATCACTGCGTTGAGAAACACGTGATGGTGTCTCCGCGGTGTTGGATGTTTTGATGTCCCCGAGGTCATTCATCCTTATGTTTATAAAAGAAAACTACAATCATACAATTACACTCATAAAACAACAAAGTGAGGAACAGATGAGATATAAAATGGAGAGGTCAAAGTGAGAGGGTAAGGAAAGACACACATACCAACTTCACACAACAATCTCCAGAAAAACTCTCCACTCGCCAACTCCAAACACTGAACCTTCTCCTTCATCACCAAACCAGGAAGTGGAACTATCACTGGCAACTCCCAAATACCAGTGGGAGCACATATACCGGAGGGGAGTGGCTAACACTAAAAAGCTGAGACAACTCAGGATGGAGAGCCTCAGGAGATCAACTGAAATCTGAACTGCTTAAACCTTGCCATGACAGCAAGTAAACGTGCACTGTTTAATAGGACAGTGACGCAGTTCTAATAAGTGCAGAAGTTCGTGTAACAAGATGCCTCTATCTTCTCGCCCCTCTCTGTTGCGGTAACCCCGTAACACACTAAATTTTAACCATTTTCATATTAATTTTAGAGACCATATGTCTTTGGTTTCAATTGATTTCCTGGTTCTCAAATTGACATTACAAAATAGTAAAATTTTGATGTCTTTATTTAGGAAACCAACAGCTCCAAATTCTTTGTTACACCATTCCAGTGCCCACTCATCACATATTAAATCTACTATCCCTATAGGACAGTTTTGCAGACTATCCGATCTCTATTGATCTACAAAATTACTAGACAACCACTTGCGACCTCACTTCTAGCTTCAAAGCTCGTGGCTATCTATATCTTAGTATCTCCAGGACATACAGACATGCTCTAGGCAGTGATCGTTCCACACTTCTTTCTGGCAACAGTGCTCTAAGGATAATCTGGTAAGATTAATTGCTACTTTCAATAATAAATAATAAATGGTATGATGTTTATGAAATTCTTCATTCTCACTGAGATATTTTGAATATGGACTCATGTGTCTCTCCTAAAGTACAGTTGGTGATTAGGGGAGCTAAGAATTAAATGATCACCTGGTGAGAAGTAATTTTTTACCCCATACTCAGGGAGCTAATACTAGAATTTATCTTAGGGAATTCATGACAATAATACAATAGAATACCTTATCATAAATGCTCTAGTTTGTCCATGCCCAAAGATTTAGGCAAGCCAGTCCTCTCAGGACAATGAAATATGTACAAAATATCTCTAATTTTAATATTGGATGTCGTGATAGTCTCAGGGATAAGTTAATATACTGCAGTTGCCACACATTTTTTATAAAATGATGGGAACAAAAATCAGGGATTACAGGTATTTGCTTTTGAAAAAAATCTCTCTCTAAATATTCCTGGAGGAATGGTTAATTCCTCTCTATTTAGAAAATGAATCCAGATGTATTTCTGATTAGGGTTGAGCGAAACGGGTCGGTCATTTTCAGAAGTCGCCGACTTTTGGCAAAGTCGGGTTTCATGAAACCCGACCCGATCCCTGTGTGGGGTTGGCCACGCGGTACGCGACTTTCGGGCCAAAGTCGCGTTTCAATGATGCGAAAAGCGCCATTTCTCAGCCAGTGAAGGTGGACGCAGAGTGTGGGCAGCGTGATGACATAGGTCTCAGTCCCCACCATCTTAGAGAAGGGCATTTCAGTGATTGGCTTGCTTTCTGCGGCGTCACAGGGGCTATAAAGGGGCATTCCCGCCGACCGCCATCTTACTGCTGCTGATCTGAGCATAGGAAGAGGTTGCTGCCGCTTCGTCAGAAGCAGGGATAGCGTTAGGCAGGGTACATTAACCCCCAAACCACTTGTGCTGTAGCGATTTTCACTGTCCAACACCACCTTTTCTTAGCAGGGACAGTGGAGGCTACATTTTTTTTTTCCTCAGCGCTGTAGCTCATTGGGCTGCCCTAGAAGGCTCCCAGATAGCTGCATTGCTGTTTCTACACCGCTGTGCAAACCAACTGCTTTTTTTAAAGCACAAATCCTGTTGCTCCTTCCTTTCTGTACAACTTTCTTGTTTGTTTGTCCACACTTTTGACATTTTTTGTGCAGCAGTCCACTCCTTGTTATTACTGCCTGCCATACATTGCTGAGATTACTGCAGGGAGATAGTAATTGTAGGACAGTCCCTTTTTTTTTTTGTTTCATTATATCTCTTCAAGCCACTTTCTGCCACAGAAAATATACTCTAATACAGTGGCCCAGATTTATTCACTAGTCTCCCTGAAGAAGAAACAAAAAAAAGGGTGCAGGTTAAAATTGGCAAATCTGTATCAGTGGCAGTCCTGTGTGTTGCATCTGTGTCTCATTTTCTGGCACAGAAAACATACAGTCTAACAGTGGGCCTGATTTCTTGCCAATTCTCCCATAAATAAAAAAAATAGTGGGAGATTAAGATTGGCAATTTTGCGTCAGTGCCAGTGCTGTGTGTGGCATCTGTCTCTAATTTTGTGCCACATTAAACCTAGTGTGTAATACTGGGCCAGATTTCTTTTAAATTCTCCCTGAAAAAAAAAAAAGTGGGAGATTAATATTGGCATTTCTGCTTCAGTGCCACTCCTGTGTGTGCCACCCTTCTCAAATGTTGTGCCACATCAAACCTAGTGTGTAATACTAGGCCAGATTTCTTTTCAATTCTCCCTGAAAAAATAAAAATAGTGGGAGATTAAGATTGGCATTTCTGCTTCAGTGCCACTCCTGTGTGTGCCACCTGTCTCAAATTGTGTGCTACATTAAACCTAGTGTGTAATAATGGGCCAGATTTTTTGTAAATTCTCCCTGAAAAAAAAAGTAGTGGGAGATTAAGATTGGCATTTCTGCTTCAGTGCCACTCCTGTGTGTGCCACCTGTCTCAAATTGTGTGCCACATTAAACCTAGTGTGTAATACTGGGCCAGATTTCTTTTAAATTCTCCCTGAAAAAAAAAGTAGTGGGAGATTAAGATTGGCATTTCTGCTTCAGTGCCACTCCTGTGTGTGCCACCTGTCTCAAATTGTGTGCCACATTAAACCTAGTGTGTAATACTGGGACAGATTTCTTTTAAATTCTCCCTGAAAAAAATAAAAATAGTGGGAGATTAAGATTGGCATTTATGCTTCAGTGCCACTCCTGTGTGTGCCACCTGTCTCAAATTGTGTGCCACATTACACCTAGTGTGTAATACTGGGCCAGATTTCTTTTAAATTCTCCCTGAAAAAAAAAATAGTGGGAGATTAAGATTGGCATTTCTGCTTCAGTGCCACTCCTGTGTGTGCCACCTGTCTCAAATTGTGTGCCACATTAACCCTAGTATGTAATACTGGGCCAGATTTCTTTTAAATTCTCCCTGAAAAAAAAATAGTGGGAGATTAAGATTGGCATTTCTGCTTCAGTGCCACTCCTGTGTGTGCCACCTGTCTCAAATTTTGTGCCACATTAAACCAGGTGTGTAATACTGGGCCAGATTTCTTTTAAATTCTCCCTGAAAAAAAATAGTGGGAGATTAAGATTGTCAATGCTGTGTGTGGCATCTGTCTCTAATTTTGTGCCACAGAATATATACTGTATAAGAGTGGGCCACATTTCTTCAATATTCTCCCAGAAAAAATAAAAAGGGGGAGATTTTAATTGTTAGTGTCTGCATCAGCGTCAGTCCTGTTAGTGGCATATCTGTCTGCCACTGAAGCTGTGTACTGTTATACATTGGGCCTGATTGTCCCTGCAGTCTCACCCACCTATAAAGGGATATATAAATCCAACAGAAGTTTGAGTTCACCTTGTAACTGGTTTTACAGTAACAAATACCATTAGTTTGGTTACGTTTTTTAAACAATGAGGAAGTCTGGTGGAAGAGGTCGTGGCCGTGGGCGGTCATTGCCAGCTGGTAATGATGGTAGTGGTGGTGGAGCATCAGGTGGTCATGGGAAAAGCAACATAGCACCTAAGTTTTGAGTTGTTGAGCCAGGTTCGTCGTCTGGCTACACAAGGCCTAGAACGCTCCCTTTTCTGGGAGTAGGAAAACCGCTTTTAAAGCCGGAGCAGCAAGAACAAGTTTTGGCTTTCCTTGCTGACTCAGCCTCTAGCTCTTTCGCCTCTGCTTCTGAAACTGCTAAATGTAAAAGCAGCGCGTCGTTAGTGGATGTTCACGGTCAGGGACAAGTCGCTTCCTTGTCTTCTTCACCAAGAACAACAGAGAAGGATGCGTCAGGCGACACAACGGGTTACTCCATGGAGCTCTTTACACATACCGTTCCTGGGTTAGAAAGTGAAACAGTTAACAGGCCATGCCCATTACAAGTTGCATCGGACATGGAGTGCACAGATGCACAGCTACAGCCAGATTACTATGCTGTTCCTTTGACTCAGACCAGAACATTGCCCTCGCAGTGTACTGATCCAGAATCAGACCCTGATGAGACTATGGTGCCCCGTCACGAACGCTATACCACCGGCTTACACGGTGACACAGACGAAGTTGCACACGAGATAGAAGAGGAGGTCATAGATGACCCAGTTGTTGACCTCGATTGGCAGACATTGGGGGAACAGGGTGCAGGCGGCAGTAGCTCTGAAGCGGAGGAGGAGGAGCCGCAGAAGGCATCAACATCGCAACAGGTTCCATCTGCCAGGCCCGTATCTGGCCAAAAACGCGTGGCAAATCCAAAACCAGTTGTAGGACAGCATGGACATCCGTTTAAAGAAGCTCAGTCTGCAATGCCTGAAAAGGTATCCGATAGTAGAAAGAGTGCAGTCTGGCATTTTTTTTAAACAACATCCAAATGATCAGCGCAAAGTCATCTGTCAAAAATGTTCAACTACCTTAAGCAGAGGTCAGAATCTTAAAAGTCTAAATACAAGTTGCATGCGTAGACATTTAACCACCATGCATTTGCAAGCCTGGACTGACTACCAAACGTCCCTTAAGGTTGTAGCACCCTCAGCCAATGAAGCTAGTCAGCAACGCTACATCCCTTCCCTCACTGTAAGCCCACCATTTCCCGCACCACCTGCAATAAATGAGCAGATTTCGTCGCCAGCCAAAAGCAGTCAGGGAATCACCAGTTTCGTAGTAGGAAACACTGCATGTAGGGCACCAGCAAGAATACTATCTCCAACCCTCTCTCAGTCTGCCATGTCCACCGGCACCCCCGCTAGTTCCACGATCTCCAGCTCTCCAGTCCAGCTCACCCTACATGAGACTCTCGTTAGGAAAAGGAAGTACTCATCCTCGCATCCGCGTACACAGGGTTTGAACGCCCACATTGCTAGACTAATCTCATTAGAGATGATGCCCTACCGGTTAGTTGAAAGCGAAGCTTTCAAAGCACTGAAGGACTACGCTGAACCATGCTACGAGCTACCCAGTCGACACTTCTTTTCGAGAAAAGCCATCCCAGCTCTCCACCAGCATGTAAAAGACCGCATCGTCCATGCACTCAGGCAATCTGTGAGTACAAAGGTGCACCTGACAACAGATGCATGGACCAGTAGGCATGGCCAGGGATGTTACGTGTCCATCACGGCACACTGGGTTAATGTGGTGGATGAAGGGTCCACAGGGGACAGCAATATTGGGACAGTACTGTCTAGCCCACGGTCTAGGAAACAGTTGGCTGTAGGCATTCGCCCCCCCTCTTCCTCCTCATCCTCCTGCAGAAGCGAGAGCTCATCCACAGACCGCTGTCGCACGAGCACTCCATCCATAGCTGCCACTGTTGCACACGAGGTGTCCCATTATGGGACAGCTAGTGGCAAGCGTCAGCAGGCTGTATTGGCAGTGAAGTGTTTAGGCGACAACAGACACACTGCGGAAGTTCTGTCCGAGTTCTTGCAGAAAGAAACTCAGTCATGGCTGGGCACTGTACATCTTGAGGCAGGCAAGGTAGTGAGTGATAACGGAAGGAATTTTATGGCTGCCATAGCCCTTTCACAACTGAAACACATTCCTTGCCTGGCTCACACCTTAAACCTGGTGGTGCAGTGCTTCCTGAAAAGTTATCTGGGGTTACCCGACCTGCTCCTCCAAGTGCGCAGACTTTGCTCGCATATCCGCCGTTCGCCCGTGCACTCCAGCCGTATGCAGAACCATCAGCGGTCTTTGAACCTTCCTGTTATGACCTGGTGGTTAAGACAAGAATGGACCTGATGGTCAAGAGCACCCGGAAAAACCTGATAGCTACAAAAACACAGGACAAGCTCTGGGATGTGGGAACTCTGCTGACCGCAATCCCTAATCCTATAACACACACTAGAAATAGCCATGGATTGCTCCTAACTAGTGTTGAGCGATACCTTCCGATATCGGAAAGTATCGGTATCGGTTTGGATCGGCCGATATTCAAAAAATATCGGATATCGCCGATACCGATACCCGATCCCAATGCAAGTCAATGGGACCAAAATATCGGAATTAAAATAAACCCTTTCTTTCCTTGTAGGTTCATTCTACATGAAGGAAAACAACTAAGAATAATGCCGGATGTATTTGGGGAGGTGGCGGAGACATTAAAGTCATAGAGGTTTATCCCAATCAAATAGAATAGCATGTTTTTTGTTTTTTTTTAAGACGTTCGGAGTGACAAAGATATTGACTATGTAAATTTTTTTTTTATTTTGTCAGATATTGATGTTTCACTATTCCACGCCCTTCCCCTTCTTTTTTTTCTTTTTTTTTTTCTTTTCCCACACTTTCATCTTCATCATCATCAGCATCTTTGACATCAACTTCTTCACCTTATTCATCTTCTTCTTCATCTTCTACCTATTTTTTTTTTTTTATTACATTCTTCATATTCATTTTATTCAACTATTATTATTCTTCTTATTCTACATATTCTTTTTATTCCACTGTTATTATTCTTCCTATTCTACTTCTTCATCATATTCTCATTTGTGACAGGCATTCCCGTAGTTGTTATCTATAAAAGTTTGAAGATTACACCTTCCGTTCTGCCAGTCACAAAAGTTACATTTGTCCGCGTTCAGTTTGGCCTGCAGCATCAGGCTTTATCCAGGGGCACCACGAGGAGGAACGGACTCACCCCCATACACTGCTTAGTCTTCTTCTGCATATAATTTAGATAATATCTTTTGCTCTGATATTAAGTCTTATGCTTAATGTTCTTCTGCTCTTTGTTCTGCAGCCTCTTGTTCTTCTGCTTCTCGGTCTTCCATGTTGTCGTCTCCAGGGTCGTCGTCTCCAGTGTCGTCATCTCCGCCGTCGTCGTCTCCGCCGTCGTCGTCGTCGTCGTCATCGGGGTGGTCTTCCGTGTCGTCGTCATCGTGGTGGTCTTCCGGGTCGTCGACGTTAGGGTCTTCAACTTGGAAATGTAGCAGAAGGTACAAGAAGGCTGAGAAAATGCCAAGAACCAGCTGATGGAACTGGAACTCGGATGGCTACCCGAAGGTTCAAGAGCCTATGGAACTACCGAGGACCAGCTGACGTTACTGGAACCCGGTTACTAAGCAGGAGGTACCCGTGCTAAAAAGCACTACCAAGGACCGCCTGACGTTGACGGAACTCGGATACCCAGAAGGAGGCACCTAAGCCAAAGGCTCTGCCCGGAACCAGCTGACGTTACTGGAACCAGGATGGGGAGCAGAAGGTACAAGAGCAAAAGACACTGCCGAGAACCAGCTGACGGTACTGGAACCCGGATGGGTAGCCGAAGGTCCAAGAGCCAATGGAACTACCGAGGACCAGCTGACGTTACTGGAACCCGGTTACTAAGCAGGAGGTACCCGTGCCTGAAAGCACTACCAAGGACCACCTGACGTTGGTGGAACTTGGATACCCAGAAGGAGGCACCTAAGCCAAAGGCTCTGCCCGGAACCAGCTGACGGTACTGGAACCAGGATGGGGAGCAGAAGGTACAAGAGCAAAAGACACTGCCGAGAACCAGCTGACGGTGCTGGAACCAGGTGGTGGACCCGAAGGCCCACAGGAGAGGAGAGAACAGCTAGGCCGCGAGGCAGCCGCAGTTACCGAACCCCAACAGTCCTACAGGGGGAGCTGGGCCTACTGGCACTACATAACCAGCCTTGACTACCAGTTCACGCAGCCCACATAGGAAGCTCCTAAACTGGAGGCACCCTGGAGTTGGCTAACTCGACCGCACCACGACGGGGCAAGCATAGGCGTCTCAGTGAAGTTGACACAACCCGGAAACAGCTGACGGTGCTGAAACCAGGCTTGGCACGAGGGAGTACCTGTGACAAGAACACTGCCGAGAACCAGCTGGCGGTGCTGGAACCCGGATGCGTTGCCCCAGTGTGCAAGAGCCAATGGCACGACCGAGGACCAGCTGACGGTGCTGGAACCCGGTTACTAAGCTGTAGGTGCCCGCGCTTAAAAGCACTACCAAGGACCGCCTGGCGTTGGCGGAACTCGGATACCCAGGAGGAGGCACCTAAGCCAAAGGCTCGGCCCGGAACCAGCTGACGGTGCTGGAACCAGGTGGTGGACCCCAAGGCCCACAGGAGAGGAGAGAACAGCTAGGCCGCGAGGCAGCCGCAGTTACCGAACCCCAACAGTCCTACAGGGGGAGCTGGGCCTACTGGCACTACAGAACCAGCCTTGACTACCAGTTCACGCAGCCCACATAGGAAGCTCCTAAACTGGAGGCACCCTGGAGTTGGCTAACCCGACCGCACCACGACGAGGCAAGCATAGGTGTCTCAGTGAGCTTGACACAACCCGGAAACAGCTGACGGTGCTGAAACCAGGCTTGGCACGAGGGAGTACCTGTGACAAAAACACTGCCGAGAACCAGCTGGCGGTGCTGGAACCCGGATGCGTTGCCCCAGTGTGCAAGAGCCAATGGCACGACCGAGGACCAGCTGACGGTGCTGGAACCCGGTTACTAAGCTGTAGGTGCCCGCGCTTAAAAGCACTACCAAGGACCGCCTGGCGTTGGCGGAACTCGGATACCCAGGAGGAGGCACCTAAGCCAAAGGCTCGGCCCGGAACCAGCTGACGGTGCTGGAACCAGGTGGTGGACCCGAAGGTCCACAGGAGAGGAGAGAACAGCTAGGCCGCGAGGCAGCCGCAGTTACCGAACCCCAACAGTCCTACAGGGGGAGCTGGGCCTACTGGCACTACAGAACCAGCCTTGACTACCAGTTCACGCAGCCCACATAGGAAGCTCCTAAACTGGAGGCACCCTGGAGTTGGCTAACCCGACCGCACCACGACGAGGCAAGCATAGGTGTCTCAGTGAGCTTGACACAACCCGGAAACAGCTGACGGTGCTGAAACCAGGCTTGGCACGAGGGAGTACCTGTGACAAAAACACTGCCGAGAACCAGCTGGCGGTGCTGGAACCCGGATGCGTTGCCCCAGTGTGCAAGAGCCAATGGCACGACCGAGGACCAGCTGACGGTGCTGGAACCCGGTTACTAAGCTGTAGGTGCCCGCGCTTAAAAGCACTACCAAGGACCGCCTGGCGTTGGCGGAACTCGGATACCCAGGAGGAGGCACCTAAGCCAAAGGCTCGGCCCGGAACCAGCTGACGGTGCTGGAACCAGGTGGTGGACCCGAAGGTCCACAGGAGAGGAGAGAACAGCTAGGCCGCGAGGCAGCCGCAGTTACCGAACCCCAACAGTCCTACAGGGGGAGCTGGGCCTACTGGCACTACAGAACCAGCCTTGACTACCAGTTCACGCAGCCCACATAGGAAGCTCCTAAACTGGAGGCACCCTGGAGTTGGCTAACCCGACCGCACCACGACGAGGCAAGCATAGGTGTCTCAGTGAGCTTGACACAACCCGGAAACAGCTGACGGTGCTGAAACCAGGCTTGGCACGAGGGAGTACCTGTGACAAAAACACTGCCGAGAACCAGCTGGCGGTGCTGGAACCCGGATGCGTTGCCCCAGTGTGCAAGAGCCAATGGCACGACCGAGGACCAGCTGACGGTGCTGGAACCCGGTTACTAAGCTGTAGGTGCCCGCGCTTAAAAGCACTACCAAGGACCGCCTGGCGTTGGCGGAACTCGGATACCCAGGAGGAGGCACCTAAGCCAAAGGCTCGGCCCGGAACCAGCTGACGGTGCTGGAACCAGGTGGTGGACCCGAAGGTCCACAGGAGAGGAGAGAACAGCTAGGCCGCGAGGCAGCCGCAGTTACCGAACCCCAACAGTCCTACAGGGGGAGCTGGGCCTACTGGCACTACAGAACCAGCCTTGACTACCAGTTCACGCAGCCCACATAGGAAGCTCCTAAACTGGAGGCACCCTGGAGTTGGCTAACCCGACCGCACCACGACGAGGCAAGCATAGGTGTCTCAGTGAGCTTGACACAACCCGGAAACAGCTGACGGTGCTGAAACCAGGCTTGGCACGAGGGAGTACCTGTGACAAAAACACTGCCGAGAACCAGCTGGCGGTGCTGGAACCCGGATGCGTTGCCCCAGTGTGCAAGAGCCAATGGCACGACCGAGGACCAGCTGACGGTGCTGGAACCCGGTTACTAAGCTGTAGGTGCCCGCGCTTAAAAGCACTACCAAGGACCGCCTGGCGTTGGCGGAACTCGGATACCCAGGAGGAGGCACCTAAGCCAAAGGCTCGGCCCGGAACCAGCTGACGGTGCTGGAACCAGGTGGTGGACCCGAAGGTCCACAGGAGAGGAGAGAACAGCTAGGCCGCGAGGCAGCCGCAGTTACCGAACCCCAACAGTCCTACAGGGGGAGCTGGGCCTACTGGCACTACAGAACCAGCCTTGACTACCAGTTCACGCAGCCCACATAGGAAGCTCCTAAACTGGAGGCACCCTGGAGTTGGCTAACCCGACCGCACCACGACGAGGCAAGCATAGGTGTCTCAGTGAGCTTGACACAACCCGGAAACAGCTGACGGTGCTGAAACCAGGCTTGGCACGAGGGAGTACCTGTGACAAGAACACTGCCGAGAACCAGCTGGCGGTGCTGGAACCCGGATGCGTTGCCCCAGTGTGCAAGAGCCAATGGCACGACCGAGGACCAGCTGACGGTGCTGGAACCCGGTTACTAAGCTGTAGGTGCCCGCGCTTAAAAGCACTACCAAGGACCGCCTGGCGTTGGCGGAACTCGGATACCCAGGAGGAGGCACCTAAGCCAAAGGCTCGGCCCGGAACCAGCTGACGGTGCTGGAACCAGGTGGTGGACCCGAAGGTCCACAGGAGAGGAGAGAACAGCTAGGCCGCGAGGCAGCCGCAGTTACCGAACCCCAACAGTCCTACAGGGGGAGCTGGGCCTACTGGCACTACAGAACCAGCCTTGACTACCAGTTCACACAGCCCACATAGGAAGCTCCTAAACTGGAGGCACCCTGGAGTTGGCTAACCCGACCGCACCACGACGAGGCAAGCATAGGTGTCTCAGTGAGCTTGACACAACCCGGAAACAGCTGACGGTGCTGAAACCAGGCTTGGCACGAGGGAGTACCTGTGACAAGAACACTGCCGAGAACCAGCTGGCGGTGCTGGAACCCGGATGCGTTGCCCCAGTGTGCAAGAGCCAATGGCACGACCGAGGACCAGCTGACGGTGCTGGAACCCGGTTACTAAGCTGTAGGTGCCCGCGCTTAAAAGCACTACCAAGGACCGCCTGGCGTTGGCGGAACTCGGATACCCAGGAGGAGGCACCTAAGCCAAAGGCTCGGCCCGGAACCAGCTGACGGTGCTGGAACCAGGTGGTGGACCCGAAGGTCCACAGGAGAGGAGAGAACAGCTAGGCCGCGAGGCAGCCGCAGTTACCGAACCCCAACAGTCCTACAGGGGGAGCTGGGCCTACTGGCACTACAGAACCAGCCTTGACTACCAGTTCACGCAGCCCACATAGGAAGCTCCTAAACTGGAGGCACCCTGGAGTTGGCTAACCCGACCGCACCACGACGAGGCAAGCATAGGTGTCTCAGTGAGCTTGACACAACCCGGAAACAGCTGACGGTGCTGAAACCAGGCTTGGCACGAGGGAGTACCTGTGACAAAAACACTGCCGAGAACCAGCTGGCGGTGCTGGAACCCGGATGCGTTGCCCCAGTGTGCAAGAGCCAATGGCACGACCGAGGACCAGCTGACGGTGCTGGAACCCGGTTACTAAGCTGTAGGTGCCCGCGCTTAAAAGCACTACCAAGGACCGCCTGGCGTTGGCGGAACTCGGATACCCAGGAGGAGGCACCTAAGCCAAAGGCTCGGCCCGGAACCAGCTGACGGTGCTGGAACCAGGTGGTGGACCCGAAGGTCCACAGGAGAGGAGAGAACAGCTAGGCCGCGAGGCAGCCGCAGTTACCGAACCCCAACAGTCCTACAGGGGGAGCTGGGCCTACTGGCACTACAGAACCAGCCTTGACTACCAGTTCACGCAGCCCACATAGGAAGCTCCTAAACTGGAGGCACCCTGGAGTTGGCTAACCCGACCGCACCACGACGAGGCAAGCATAGGTGTCTCAGTGAGCTTGACACAACCCGGAAACAGCTGACGGTGCTGAAACCAGGCTTGGCACGAGGGAGTACCTGTGACAAAAACACTGCCGAGAACCAGCTGGCGGTGCTGGAACCCGGATGCGTTGCCCCAGTGTGCAAGAGCCAATGGCACGACCGAGGACCAGCTGACGGTGCTGGAACCCGGTTACTAAGCTGTAGGTGCCCGCGCTTAAAAGCACTACCAAGGACCGCCTGGCGTTGGCGGAACTCGGATACCCAGGAGGAGGCACCTAAGCCAAAGGCTCGGCCCGGAACCAGCTGACGGTGCTGGAACCAGGTGGTGGACCCGAAGGTCCACAGGAGAGGAGAGAACAGCTAGGCCGCGAGGCAGCCGCAGTTACCGAACCCCAACAGTCCTACAGGGGGAGCTGGGCCTACTGGCACTACAGAACCAGCCTTGACTACCAGTTCACGCAGCCCACATAGGAAGCTCCTAAACTGGAGGCACCCTGGAGTTGGCTAACTCGACCGCACCACGACGGGGCAAGCATAGGCGTCTCAGTGAAGTTGACACAACCCGGAAACAGCTGACGGTGCTGAAACCAGGCTTGGCACGAGGGAGTACCTGTGACAAGAACACTGCCGAGAACCAGCTGGCGGTGCTGGAACACGGATGCGTTGCCTTGCCTATTAAAGATTGTCTTCCTAGAGCCCCAACTAGCGGTGTTGGAGCAAAGGGTAAGCAGGGGGAGATGAGTGTAGGCCGAAGCCTGCACTGGAGGCAGCTTTGTGTCTGCGTTGCGTTTGCAGGACACTTTGCCGGCTACACACTGGGGGAACAGCTGGCGTTGCTGAACCCCACTAACACAATGGCGTGTGTTTTTCTCTGTGCAGCTAGCACTTGCGGGCAAAAACTAGCGATGTTAGAGCCCGTGTTGAAGCAGGAGGAGGAGGAGAGGAGCAGAGTGTAGGCCGAAGCTTAGTTGAACCAATTTCAAAGGAAACCTTTAACCCCCCCCTCAGGTGTTACAAAGTACAAGAGACACACCTTGTGCAGTATTAATGCTGCACAAGTGAAAGGTTGCTCTATTAATTTGTCTACTTGCACACGCTGAATGAAAGACATACACAATTTACCCCATTCTACAGTCAAACTGTAGTGGATGCGTGACTTGGTTTTTTGATGAGACGCAGCACAGGTGTCCAAAATAACGCCTTGGTGCTTGGAGCCGCTTCCTGAGCGTTGTTATTTGCTGTACAGGAGTCTGCGCTCTTGTGTTATCCCTTGGCAATGCCCTGTTAGCGCTGCCCATCTTATGACATCATTTCATGTTGGCCGGTGCGGTTAACGATGGCCATAAATCCCAGACCCACAGTGTCTTTTCATAAAGCCACACTGCGGTGCTGGGATTCGTGGCCTTGAGCAGTAAATATTTTGGCCGCTCACACACGTCCTTACACCTGCTTCAGACTGGGCGGCCTCTGCTGATCCCTTCTCGCATGCCGCGGCCATGAGGCTGCACAGTCTGAAGAAGGCTGAAGGAGATGAGTTAAGACAGGCGAAGATATGCACTGCTCGTGCCCATCAATCACACCCTCGCAGTCAAAATAATTAAGACAACGAGGAGCATTTTATTCAGGCAGGGCGGACGAACAGGCGCAAGTAGCCAACCAATGATGTCAGAAGACGGGAAGCGCTACCAAGGGGGGTGCTGCGTATCATTAGAAAGGAAAGTCACACCTCAGGGACAGTGGAATGGTCTCAAAGAGACACATTTTGTACGTGTTGAGTTCCACGTGGGCAAGGAGAAAACATCAGCCACCTTGTACAAATGCAGCAGTACTGCTGTACAAGGTGGCTGTTATACATAGAAACACCTGGGGGTGGGGGCCAGGCTCCCTTCAATTTCAGTTCATGTGCCTGCGTGGCGTTTGCAGGTCACGTTGCAAGCTGCACAGCAGGGGAACAGCTGGCGGTGCTGAACCCCACTAACACATTGGCTGGTGTTTTTCTCTGTGCAGCTAGCATTTCCGGGCAAAAACTAGCGGTGTTTGAGCCCAGGGTCAGCAGGAGGAGGAGGAGAGGAGCAAAGTGTAGGCCGAAGCCTGCACTGGTGGCAGCTTTTGGTCGGTTGTGCCAGCGTGGCTTGTGCTGGACACGATGCCGGCTACACAGCGGGGGAACAGCTGGCGTTGCTGAACCCCACTAACACATTGGCTGGTGTTTTTCTCTGTGCAGCTAGCATTTCCGGGCAAAAACTAGCGGTGTTTGAGCCCAGGGTCAGCAGGAGGAGGAGGAGAGGAGCAAAGTGTAGGCCGAAGCCTGCACTGGTGGCAGCTTTTGGTCGGTTGTGCCAGCGTGGCTTGTGCTGGACACGATGCCGGCTACACAGCGGGGGAACAGCTGGCGTTGCTGAACCCCACTAACACATTGGCTGGTGTTTTTCTCTGTGCAGCTAGCATTTCCGGGCAAAAACTAGCGTTGTTAGAGCCCAGGGTCAGCAGGAGGAGGAGAGGAGCAGAGTGTAGGCCGAAGCCTAGTTGAACCAATTTCAAAGGTTACCTTTAACCCTCCCTCAGGTGTTACAAAGAACAAGAGCCACTCCTTCTGCAGCATTAATGCTGCACAAGTAAAAGGTTGCTCTATTAATTTGTCTACTTGCACAAGCTGAATGCAACACGTAGACTATTTAGCCCATTATACTGTTTAACAGTAGTGGAGGCGTGACTTGTCTTTTTAAAGAAAAGCAGCACAGGTGTCGAAAACAACACCTTTTTGCATGGGCGCAGCTTCCTGAGCGTTGTTAGTTGCTGTACAGGAGTCTGCGCTCTTGTGATCCTTTGGCCATGCGCTGTGAGCGCTTCCTGTCTTATGACCTCATTTCATGTTGGCCGTTGCGGTTAGCGATGGACATGAATCCCAGACCCACAGTGTGTTTTTAAAAAATCACACTGCGGTGCTGGGATTCGTGCCCTGGTGCAGTAAATATGTTTGCCGCTCACACATGTCCTTACACCTGCTTCAGACTGGACGGCCTCATCTGATCCCTTATCGCCTGCCGAGGCCATGAGGACACCCAGTCTGAAGAAGGCGGAAGGAGATGAGTGAACACAGGCAAACATATGCACTGCACATGCCCATCAATCACACCCTCGCTGTCCAAAAAAATAAGACACCGAGGGGCGTTGTTTCGAGCAGGGG
Organism: Ranitomeya imitator; assembly: GCF_032444005.1. Lineage (NCBI taxonomy): Eukaryota > Metazoa > Chordata > Amphibia > Anura > Dendrobatidae > Ranitomeya > Ranitomeya imitator. The sequence goes on from NC_091286.1 coordinate 207,388,167, forward strand.
AGATGCACAGGCGCAGCCAGCTAACCAATGATGTCAAAAGACGGGCAGCGCTAACAAGGGTGGTGCTGCGTGTCATTACAAAGGAAAGTCACACCTCAGGGACATTGTAATGGTCTCTAATGAGAAACATTTTCTACGTGTTGAGTTCCACGTGGGCAAGGAGAAAAAGTCAGCCACCTTGTACAAATGCAGCAGTACTGCTGTACAAGGTGGCTGTTATACATAGAAACACCTGTGGGTGGGGGGCAGGCTCCCTTCAATTTCAGTTCATGTGCCTGCGTGGCGTTTGCAGGTCACGTTGCAAGCTACACAGCAGGGGAACAGCTGGCGTTGCTGAACCCCACTGACACATTGACTGGTGTTTTTCTCTGTGCAGATTGCATGTCCGGGCAAAAACTAGCGGTGTTAGAGCCCAGGGTCAGCAGGAGGAGGAGGAGAGGAGCAAAGTGTAGGCCGAAGCCTGCACTGGTGGCAGCTTTTGGTCGGTTGTGCCAGCGTGGCTTGTGCTGGACACGATGCCGGCTACACAGCGGGGGAACAGCTGGCGGTGCTGAACCCCACTAACACATTGGCTGGTGTTTTTCTCTGTGCAGCTAGCATTTCCGGGCAAAAACTAGCGGTGTTTGAGCCCAGGGTCAGCAGGAGGAGTAGAGGAGCAGAGTGTAGGCCGAAGCCTAGTTGAACCAATTTCAAAGGTTACCTTTAACCCCCCCCCTCAGGTGTTGCAAGGTACAAGAGCCACACCTTGAACAGCATTAATGATGCACAAGTCAAAGGTTGCTCTATTTAATTTTGCTCCTTGCACACGCTTAATTAAACACGTACACTATTTAGCCCATTATACTGTCAAACAGTAGTGGAGGCGTGACTACTAGTCTTTTTAAGGTGACGCAGCACAGGTGTACAAATTTACACCTAGGTGCTGTGCGCAGATTCCTTACCGTTGTTATTTGCAGTACAGGAAACTGCGCTCTTGTGTTATCCCTTGGCAATACCCTGTTAGTGCAGGCCGTCTCATGACCTCATTTCATGTTGGCCGCTGCGGTTAACGATGGCCATAAATCCCAGACCCACAGTGGCTTTTCATAAAGTCACACTGCGGTGCTGGGATTCGTGGCCTTGTGCAGTAAATATGTTCGCCGCTCACACATGTCCTTACACCTGCTTCAGACTGGGCGGCCTCAGCTGATCCCTTATCGCATGCCGCGGCCATGAGGCCGCACAGTCAGAAGAAGGCGGAAGGAGGGGAGTGAAGACAGGGGAACATATGCACTGCTCGTGCCCATCAATCACACCCTCGCAGTCAAAATATATGAGACAACGGGGGGCGTTGTGTCGGGCAGGGGGACGCACAGGCACAGCCAGCCAACCAATGATGTCAGGAGACGGGCAGCGCTAACAATGGGGGTGCTGCGTGTCATTAAAAAGGAAAGTCACACCTCAGGGACATTGTAATGGTCTGTAATGAGACACATTTTGTACTTGTTGAGTTCCACGTGTGCAAGGAGAAAAAGTCAGCCACCTTGTACAAATGCAGCAGTACTGCTGTACAAGGTGGCTGTTATACATAGAAACACCTGGGGGGGTGGGGGGCAGGCTCCCTTCAATTTCAGTTCATGTGCCTGCGTGGCGTTTGCAGGACACGTTGCCAGCTACACAGCAGGGGAACAGCTGGCGGTGCTGAACCCCACTAACACATTGGCTGGTGTTTATCTCTGTGCAGCTAGCATGTCCGGGCAGAAACTGGCGTTGTTTGAGCCCAGGGTCAGCAGGAGGAGGAGAGGAGCAAAGTGTAGGCCGAAGCCTGCACTGGTGGCAGCTTTTGGTCAGTTGTGCCAGCGTGGCTTGTGCTGGACACGTTGCCGACTACACAGCAGGGGAACAGCTGGCGTTGCTGAACCCCACTAACACATTGGCTGGTGTTTTTCTCTGTGCAGCTAGCCGTTCCGGGCAAAAACTAGCGGTGTTTGAGCCCAGGGTCAGCAGGAGGAGTAGAGGAGCAGAGTGTAGGCCGAAGCCTAGTTGAACCAATTTCAAAGGTTACCTTTAACCCCCCCCTCAGGTGTTGCAAGGTACAAGAGCCACACCTTGAACAGCATTAATGATGCACAAGTCAAAGGTTGCTCTATTTAATTTTGCTCCTTGCACACGCTGAATTAAACACGTACACTATTTAGCCCATTATACTGTCAAACAGTAGTGGAGGCGTGACTACTAGTCTTTTTAAGGAGACGCAGCACAGGTGTACAAATTTACACCTAGGTGCTGTGCGCAGATTCCTTACCGTTGTTATTTGCAGTACAGGAAACTGCGCTCTTGTGTTATCCCTTGGCAATACCCTGTTAGTGCAGGCCGTCTCATGACCTCATTTCATGTTGGCCGGTGCGGTTAACGATGGCCATAAATCCCAGACCCACAGTGGCTTTTCCTAAAGTCACACTGCGGTGCTGGGATTCGTGGCCTTGTGCAGTAAATATGTTCGCCGCTCACACATGTCCTTACACCTGCTTCAGACTGGGCGGCCTCAGCTGATCCCTTATCGCATGCCGCGGCCATGAGGCCGCACAGTCAGAAGAAGGCGGAAGGAGGGGAGTGAAAACAGGGGAACATATGCACTGCTCGTGCCCATCAATCACACCCTCGCAGTCAAAATATATGAGACAACGGGGGGCGTTGTGTCGGGCAGGGGGGACGCACAGGCACAGCCAGCCAACCAATGATGTCAGGAGACGGGCAGCGCTAACAATGGGGGTGCTGCGTGTCATTAAAAAGGAAAGTCACACCTCAGGGACATTGTAATGGTCTGTAATGAGACACATTTTGTACTTGTTGAGTTCCACGTGTGCAAGGAGAAAAAGTCAGCCACCTTGTACAAATGCAGCAGTACTGCTGTACAAGGTGGCTGTTATACATAGAAACACCTGGGGGGGTGGGGGGCAGGCTCCCTTCAATTTCAGTTCATGTGCCTGCGTGGCGTTTGCAGGACACGTTGCCAGCTACACAGCAGGGGAACAGCTGGCGGTGCTGAACCCCACTAACACATTGGCTGGTGTTTATCTCTGTGCAGCTAGCATGTCCGGGCAGAAACTGGCGTTGTTTGAGCCCAGGGTCAGCAGGAGGAGGAGAGGAGCAAAGTGTAGGCCGAAGCCTGCACTGGTGGCAGCTTTTGGTCAGTTGTGCCAGCGTGGCTTGTGCTGGACACGTTGCCGACTACACAGCAGGGGAACAGCTGGCGTTGCTGAACCCCACTAACACATTGGCTGGTGTTTTTCTCTGTGCAGCTAGCCGTTCCGGGCAAAAACTAGCGGTGTTTGAGCCCAGGGTCAGCAGGAGGAGTAGAGGAGCAGAGTGTAGGCCGAAGCCTAGTTGAACCAATTTCAAAGGTTACCTTTAACCCCCCCCCTCAGGTGTTGCAAGGTACAAGAGCCACACCTTGAACAGCATTAATGATGCACAAGTCAAAGGTTGCTCTATTTAATTTTGCTCCTTGCACACGCTGAATTAAACACGTACACTATTTAGCCCATTATACTGTCAAACAGTAGTGGAGGCGTGACTACTAGTCTTTTTAAGGAGACGCAGCACAGGTGTACAAATTTACACCTAGGTGCTGTGCGCAGATTCCTTACCGTTGTTATTTGCAGTACAGGAAACTGCGCTCTTGTGTTATCCCTTGGCAATACCCTGTTAGTGCAGGCCGTCTCATGACCTCATTTCATGTTGGCCGGTGCGGTTAACGATGGCCATAAATCCCAGACCCACAGTGGCTTTTCCTAAAGTCACACTGCGGTGCTGGGATTCGTGGCCTTGTGCAGTAAAAATGTTCGCCGCTCACACATGTCCTTACACCTGCTTCAGACTGGGCGGCCTCAGCTGATCCCTTATCGCATGCCGCGGCCATGAGGCCGCACAGTCAGAAGAAGGCGGAAGGAGGGGAGTGAAAACAGGGGAACATATGCACTGCTCGTGCCCATCAATCACACCCTCGCAGTCAAAATATATGAGACAACGGGGGGCGTTGTGTCGGGCAGGGGGGACGCACAGGCACAGCCAGCCAACCAATGATGTCAGGAGACGGGCAGCGCTAACAATGGGGGTGCTGCGTGTCATTAAAAAGGAAAGTCACACCTCAGGGACATTGTAATGGTCTGTAATGAGACACATTTTGTACGTGTTGAGTTCCACGTGGGCAAGGAGAAAAAGTCAGCCACCTTGTACAAATGCAGCAGTACTGCTGTACAAGGTGGCTGATATACATAGAAACACCTGTGGGTGGGGGGCAGGCTCCCTTCAATTTCAGTTCATGTGCCTGCGTGGCGTTTGCAGGTCACGTTGCAAGCTACACAGCAGGGGAACAGCTGGCGTTGCTGAACCCCACTGACACATTGACTGGTGTTTTTCTCTGTGCAGATTGCATGTCCGGGCAAAAACTAGCGGTGTTAGAGCCCAGGGTCAGCAGGAGGAGGAGGAGAGGAGCAAAGTGTAGGCCGAAGCCTGCACTGGTGGCAGCTTTTGGTCGGTTGTGCCAGCGTGACTTGTGCTGGACACGATGCCGGCTACACAGCGGGGGAACAGCAGGCGGTGCTGAACCCCACTAACACATTGGCTGGTGTTTTTCTCTGTGCAGCTAGCATGTCCGGGCAGAAACTGGCGTTGTTAGAGCCCAGGGTCAGCAGGAGGAGGAGAGGAGCAAAGTGTAGGCCGAAGCCTGCACTGGTGGCAGCTTTTGTTCTGTTGTGCCAGCGTGGCTTGTGCTGGACACGTTGCCGACTACACAGCAGGGGAACAGCTGGCGGTGCTGAACCCCACTAACACATTGGCTGGTGTTTTTCTCTGTGCAGCTAGCATTTCCTGGCAAAAACTAGCGGTGTTTGAGCCCAGGGTCAGCAGGAGGAGTAGAGGAGCAGAGTGTAGGCCGAAGCCTAGTTGAACCAATTTCAAAGGTTACCTTTAACCCCCCCCTCAGGTGTTGCAAGGTACAAGAGCCACACCTTGTGCAGCATTAATGCTGCACAAGTGAAAGGTTGCTCTATTTGTTTTGCTCCTTGCACACGCTGACTAAAACACGTACACTATTTAGCCCATTATACTGTCAAACAGTTGTGGAGGCGTGACTTGTCTTTTTAACGAGACGCAGCACAGGTGTCAAAATTTGCACCTAGGTACTGGGCGCAGATTCCTGAGCGTTGTTATTTGCTGTACAGGAGTCTGCGCTATTGTGATCCCTTGGCCATGCGCTGTGAGCGCTTCCTGTCTTCTGACCTCATTTCATGTCGGCCGTTGCGGTTAGCGATGGACATGAATCCCAGACCCACAGTGTGTTTTCAAAAAATCACACTGCGTGGCTGGGATTCGTGGCCTTGTGCAGTAAATAGGTTTGCCGCTTACACATGTCCTTACACCTGCTCCAGACTGGGCGGCCTCAGCTGATCCCTTATCGCCTACCACGGCCAGGAGGCCGCACAGTCTGAAGAAGGCGGAAGGAGATGAGTGAACACAGGCAAACATATGCACTGCACATGCCCATCAATCACACCCTCGCTGTCCAAAAAAATAAGACACCGAGGGCCGTTGTTTCGAGCAGGGGAGATGCACAGGCGCAGCCAGCTAACCAATGATGTCAAAAGACGGGCAGCGCTAACAAGGGTGGTGCTGCGTGTCATTACAAAGGAAAGTCACACCTCAGGGACATTGTAATGGTCTGTAATGAGACACATTTTGTACGTGTTGAGTTCCACGTGGGCAAGGAGAAAAAGTCAGCCACCTTGTACAAATGCAGCAGTACTGCTGTACAAGGTGGCTGATATACATAGAAACACCTGTGGGTGGGGGGCAGGCTCCCTTCAATTTCAGTTCATGTGCCTGCGTGGCGTTTGCAGGTCACGTTGCAAGCTACACAGCAGGGGAACAGCTGGCGTTGCTGAACCCCACTGACACATTGACTGGTGTTTTTCTCTGTGCAGATTGCATGTCCGGGCAAAAACTAGCGGTGTTAGAGCCCAGGGTCAGCAGGAGGAGGAGGAGAGGAGCAAAGTGTAGGCCGAAGCCTGCACTGGTGGCAGCTTTTGGTCGGTTGTGCCAGCGTGGCTTGTGCTGGACACGATGCCGGCTACACAGCGGGGGAACAGCAGGCGGTGCTGAACCCCACTAACACATTGGCTGGTGTTTTTCTCTGTGCAGCTAGCATGTCCGGGCAGAAACTGGCGTTGTTTGAGCCCAGGGTCAGCAGGAGGAGGAGAGGAGCAAAGTGTAGGCCGAAGCCTGCACTGGTGGCAGCTTTTGTTCTGTTGTGCCAGCGTGGCTTGTGCTGGACACGTTGCCGACTACACAGCAGGGGAACAGCTGGCGGTGCTGAACCCCACTAACACATTGGCTGGTGTTTTTCTCTGTGCAGCTAGCATTTCCGGGCAAAAACTAGCGGTGTTTGAGCCCAGGGTCAGCAGGAGGAGTAGAGGAGCAGAGTGTAGGCCGAAGCCTAGTTGAACCAATTTCAAAGGTTACCTTTAACCCCCCCCTCAGGTGTTGCAAGGTACAAGAGCCACACCTTGTGCAGCATTAATGCTGCACAAGTAAAAGGTTGCTCTATTTGTTTTGCTCCTTGCACACGCTGACTAAAACACGTACACTATTTAGCCCATTATACTGTCAAACAGTTGTGGAGGCGTGACTTGTCTTTTTAACGAGACGCAGCACAGGTGTCAAAATTTGCACCTAGGTACTGGGCGCAGATTCCTGAGCGTTGTTATTTGCTGTACAGGAGTCTGCGCTATTGTGATCCCTTGGCCATGCGCTGTGAGCGCTTCCTGTCTTCTGACCTCATTTCATGTCGGCCGTTGCGGTTAGCGATGGACATGAATCCCAGACCCACAGTGTGTTTTCAAAAAATCACACTGCGTGGCTGGGATTCGTGGCCTTGTGCAGTAAATAGGTTTGCCGCTTACACATGTCCTTACACCTGCTCCAGACTGGGCGGCCTCAGCTGATCCCTTATCGCCTACCACGGCCAGGAGGCCGCACAGTCTGAAGAAGGCGGAAGGAGATGAGTTAAGACAGGCGAACATATGCACTGCTCGTGCCCATAAACCACACCCTCGCTGACAAAATAAATATGACAACGAGGGGCGTTGTTTCTAGCAGGGCGGATGCACAGGCGCAGCCAGCTAACCATGATGACAAAAGACGGGAAACGCTACCAAGGGGGGTGCTGCGTATCATTACAAAGGAAAGTCACACCTCAGGGACAGTGGAATGGTCTCAATGAGACACATTTTGTACGTGTTGAGTTCCACGTGGGCAAGGAGAAAAAGTCAGCCACCTTGTACAAATGCAGCAGTACTGCTGTACTAGGTGGCTGTTATACATAGAAACACCTGGGGGGGTGGGGCCAGGTTCCCTTTTAATTTCAGTTCCTGTGCCTGCATGGCGTTTGCAGGTCACGTTGCCGGCTACACAGCAGGGGAACAGCTGGCGTTGCTGAACCCCACTAACACATTGGCTGGTGTTTTTCTCTGTGCAGCTAGCACTTCCGGGCAAAAACTAGCGGTGTTTGAGCCCAGGGTCAGCAGGAGGAGGAGAGGAGCAGAGTGTAGGCCGAAGCCTGCACTGGTGGCAGCTTTTGTTCTGTTGTGCCAGCGTGGCTTGTGCTGGACACGTTGCCGACTACACAGCAGGGGAACAGCTGGCGGTGCTGAACCCCACTGACACATCACCTAGTGTTTTTTTCTGTGTAGACAACACTTCCAGGTGGCAACTGACAGTGTTGAAACCCAGGGAATCAAAGAGGAGCAGAGTGTAGGCCGAAGCCTGCAGTGGAGCAAGTTGAAAGGGAACCTTTAACCCCCCCCCCCAGGCATTTGTTGCTGAAAGAGCCATCTTGTACAGCAGTAATACTGCACATGGAAAATGGTGGCTCCGAAAATTATGCTCCTTGCAAACGCTGAAGTACACACTCATATAATGTGTCCCCTCACACCGTCAAACCATCCCGGAAGTGGGACTTTCCTTTGTAATGTGACACAGCACAGCCGTCATTCCAACCCCCTTGGTGCCGGGCACCACCTCCTCAACGTTGTTTGGTTCTGTCACGGAGCCCGCACTGTAATGTTATCCCTTGGCCATGCACAGTTAGCGGTGCCCGTCTTCTGACATCATGTAGGTGTCAGGCTGGCAGTGCCTGTGCGTCCAAGCTGCCCGAGATCCAACCTTGCAGTGTCATCTAATGTAGTCCCACTGCGGGCCAGGGATCCATGGGCATGCGCAGTGCATATCATCGCCTCTCACTCACCTCCTTCCTGCTTCTTCAGACTGTGCGGCGTCACGGCCGTGGCATGCTATTAGGGATCAGCTGACGCCGCCTAGTCTGAAGAAGCGTGAAGAAGGGGAGTGAGAGGCTAGTATATGCACTGCGCATGGCCATGGATACCAGGCCCACTGTGGGATCACATTAGACGACACTGCGAGGTGTGATTTCGGGCAGCGTGGACGCACAGGCGCAGCCAGGACGACAACAAATGATGTCAGAGGATGGGCAGCGCAAACTGTGCATGGCCAAGGGATAACATAACAGCGCAGGGTCCATGACGGAATCAAACAACGCTAAGGAGGCAGCGCACGGTGCCAAGGGGGTAGCAATGACGGCTGTGCTGTGTCACATTACAAAGGAAAGTCCCACCTCCGGGACGGTTGGACGGTGTGAGGGGACACATTACATGAGTGTGTAGTTCAGCGTTTGCAAGGAGCATAATTTCAAGAGCGACCTTTCCCTTGTGCAGTATTAGTGCTGCACATGGTGGCTCTTTCAGTAACAAACGCCTAGGGGGGGGGGGGGGACAGGTCCCCTTACATTTTAGTTGTGCCAGCGTGGCGGTCGCATGACACGTTGCCGGATACACAGCTGGGGATCAGCTGACGTTACTGAACCCCAATAACAGAGGAGCGACTGTTGACTGTGCACACAGCACTTCCAGGCACCAACTGGCGGTGTTAGAGCCCAGGGACAGCAGGAGGAGCAGATTGGAGGTATTGCCGCACACACAGCTGGGGATCAGCTGACGTTACTGAACCCCAATAACAGAGGAGCGACTGTTGACTGTGCACACAGCACTTCCAGGCACCAACTGGCGGTGTTAGAGCCCAGGGACAGCAGGAGGAGCAGAGGAACAGAGTGTAGGCCGAAGCCTGATTGGAGCAAGTTGAAAGGAAACCTTTAACCCCCCCCCCCAAGACGTTTGTAGCTGAAAGAGCCATGTTGTGCAGCACTAAGGATGCAAAAGGAAAAGGTTGCTCTTTTAATTATGCTCCTTGCAAACACCGAAGTAAACACTAAAAATGTGTCCCTTTATACCGTTAAACCGTTCCGGAGGTGCGAATTTCCTTCGTAATGGGACACAGCACAGCTGTCATTCCTATCCCCTTGATGCCGTGCGCTGCCTCCTCAGCGTTGTTTTAAGCTGCCACGGAGCCTGCGCTGTTCTGTTAGCCCTTGGCCATGCCCAATTAGCGCTGCCTGTCTTCTGACATAATTTGGTGTCAGGCTGTCAGTGCCTGTGCGTCCACGCTGCTCCAGATCCCACCTCGCAGTCTCATCTAACGTAATCCCACTGCGGGCCTTGGAACCATGGGCATGCACAGTGCATAACCTCGACTCTCACTCCCCTCCTTCCCTCTTCTTCAGACTGTGCGGTGTCACGGCCGTGGCATGCTAGGGATCAGCTGACGGCGCACAGTCTAAAGAAGGCGGAGGGAAATGAGCGAGAGCCCGAGGGGAAGATATGCACTGCGCATGCCCATGGATCCCAGGCCCGCAGTGTGACTCAATCAGAAGACACTGCGAGGCGGGATCTCGGGCACCGCGGCCGCACAGGCGCAGCCAGCCTGACACCAAATTATGTCAGAAGACAGGCAGCGCAAATAGGGCATGCCCAAGGGATAACAGAACAGCGCAGGCTCCGTGACAGCTTAAAACAACGCTGAGGAGGCAGCGCATGGCACCAAGGGGGTAGGAATGACGGCTGTGCTGCGTCACATTACGAAGGAAAGTCCCAGCTCCGGGACGGTATAACGGTATCAGTGAACACATTTTATAAGTGTTAAGTTCTGCGTGTGCAAAGAGCTAAAAAAAAAGAGCTACCTTTTCCTTGTGCAGCATTACTGCTGCACAAGATGGCTCTTTCAGTAACAAACGACGGGGGGGGGGGGGGGACAGGTTCCCTTACATTTAGGTTGTTGTGCCAGCGTGGCGGTCGCAGGACACATTGCCGGCTACACAGCTGGGGATCAGCTGACGTTACTGAAACCCAATAACACTGGGTCGTATGTTTTTACTGTGCAGCCTGCACTTCTGAGCCGCAACTGGCGGTGTTGGAGCCCAGGAATAGCAGTTCAGGTGGTAGAAAGATGAACACAGCAGGAGACCTGGATGACACCCAATTACTTAATCAGGCAGAGGAGTGGCAAATTCCTGCGAGATCCAGGCCTGGTTCATTTTCAGGAAAGTAAGCCGGTCAACGTTATCGGAGGATAGTCGCATGCGACGGTCTGTTAGTACACCACCTGCGGCACTAAAGACACGTTCCGATAAGACACTAGCCGCAGGGCAAGCCAGCACCTCCAATGCATACTGGCTTAGCTCTGGCCATGTATCCAGCTTAGAGACCCAAAACTTGAACGGGGAAGAGCCGTCTGGGAGTACAGTAAGAGGGCAAGCCATGTAGTCTGTCACCATCTGACGGAACCGTTGCCTCCTGCTGACTGGAGCCGCCGGTGATGGTGTAGACATTTGGGGCGGGCACACAAAAGTGTGCCAGAGTTGTGCCATACTGGGCTTGCCTTGGGCAGAGGCACTGCTTCTGCTCCCTCTTTGGGCAGAGCCTCCCCCACTGCCTCGACGCACTGAGCTGCTTTGTAAAGCACTAGCAGCACTCCTCTCAGTTGGACAGGAGAAGATGATGGAATTCACCAGTGTGTCGTGGTACTCCCGCAATTTACGCTCCCGGGTCAACGCAGGGATGAGGTTTTGGACGTTGTCCCGGTAGCGAGGATCGAGGAGGGTGAACACCCAATAATCAGGCATGTTGAGAATGTGGTCGATGCGGCGGTCGTTTCTCAGGCACTGCAGCATGAAATCCACCATGTGCTGCAGAGTGCCAACCGGCCCAGAAACGCTGTCCCCTGCTTGAGACATGATCTCTGCCCGCTCGTCATCACCCCACCCTCGCTGTACACACTGACCACTGGACAATTGTGTCGCTCCCTCCTCTGGACGGAGCTCTTCCTCCTCCATTGACTCCTCCTCATCCTCCTCACAAATTGGCCCCTGCGTACCCCTTTGTGAGGAACCACGTGGCGCTGACTCTCCAGAAGCTGATGGAAAAGGTGACTCCTCATCCTCCACCTCTTCCACCACATCATCCCTTAACCCTTGCAAAGTTTGCTGAAGCAGGCAGATAAGGGGGACAGTCATGCTGACTAGTGCATCATCTGCACTTGCCATCCGCGTGGAATAATCAAAAGGACGCAAAACCTGGCAGACGTCCTTCATAGTGGCCCACTCTGTGGTTGTGAAGTCTGATCGGCGCTGACTGCGACTTCTTTGCGCCTGATGCAGCTGGTACTCCATAACTGCTTGCTGCTGCTCACACAACCGCTCCAACATATGTAACGTGGAATTCCACCGGGTAGGTAGGTCACATATGATGCGGTGTTCCGGAAGGCGGAATCGGCGCTGCAGAGCAGCAATGCGGGATCTGGCCAAGCTGGAACGCCGCAAGTGAGCACACTCTAGGCGGACCTTGTGCAGCAGGGCATCAAGATCCGGATAGTCCCTCAGAAAACTCTGCACAACCAAATTGAGCACATGTGCCAGACATGGGATGTGAGTGAGGTTGCCAAGGGCCAAAGCTGCCACCAGATTTCGGCCATTGTCACACACTACCATGCCTGGCTGGAGATTCGCTGGCAGTAACCACACATCGCTCTCCTGCTTTATGGCATTCCAGAGCTCCTGCGCTGTGTGGCTTCGATGCCCCAATGAAACTAGTTTCAAGACGGCCTGCTGACGTTTGGCCACGGCTGTGCTCATGTCGGTCATAGGTAAACGTTCACGGGTCCATGTGGGGGTGGACTGTGACGGATCCTGCAGAGAGGAATCAGAGGAACTGGTGTAAGAGGAGGAGTCGATGCGTACAGACTGGATTCCTGCAATCCTTGGAGTGGGCAGGACACGTCCTGCGCCACTCGCACGATCTGTACCTGGCTCAACAACATTAACCCAATGGGCAGTGAGGGAAACATATCGCCCCTGTCCATGCTGACTGGTCCACGCATCGGTGGTGAGGTGGACCTTGCTACTGACGGCGTTCAGTAGCGCATGTTTTATGTTTGCCTCAACATGCCTGTGCAGGGCAGGGACAGCCTGCCTGCTGAAGTAAAAGCGGCTGGGCACCTTGTACTGTGGGACTGCCAATGCCATCAAGTCACGGAAGCTGTCAGTCTCCACCAGCCTGAACGAGAGCATTTCCAGGGACAACAGTTTGGCAATGCCTGCATTCAGAGCCTGTGCTCGGGGGTGGTTGGCCGAGAATGCCCGCCTTTTCTCCCATGCCTGTACTACCGATGGCTGTAGAGTAGACTGGGAGTGTGAGGATGACTGGGAAGGTGGTGCTGTGGGTGGAATTACACAAGGTCTCTGGGAGGAAGCCAAACCAGCTGTGCGTGAGCTGGAGGAAGAGGCAACACGAGCTGAAGAGGTGGTAGCTGCCGCTGTTGGTTGGCCTACATCTTCAGTGTGTTTCTGTAACTCCACCGCGTGCCTGGTCCGCACATGTTTCCACATATTTGTGGTATTGAGGTTGCTGACATTTTTCCCTCTTTTTACTTTATGATGACACAGCTTGCATTTGACAAAACAAATGTCATCTGCAACTGTGTCAAAAAAGGACCAGGCACTGCAAGTCTTGGGAGCGCCCTTTTTGGCTTTGGAAAGAGACAGGCTCCTAACGGGTGCCAAAGTGGAGGCTACAGGCTCCGCAGTCTTCCCCCTCCCTCTCCCTCTTTGGCCCGTAAGAGGAAGCTCTTCCTCTGAGCTGCTCCCACCACCTTCCTGTTCCTCACGCCACGATGGGTCAAGGACCTCATCATCTCCACTACCCTCTGCCACCAACTGCTCCTCCTGGGTAGTCTCAGCAGCACAGTACGCACGAGAAAGCGGCACCTGAGTTTCATCATCAGATGCGTACTGCGCTGTGGTCACCGGAGGCACTGGCCCACCTGCCTCTTCAGAGTCAGAGAGAAAAAGGTGTTGGGCATCACTGCACACTGCCTCTTCTTCCATTTCTCCAATGCTGCTTGGCTGGCCCCCTGTTTCCAAGCCAAGAGATTCAGAGAACAGAAGTAGAGACGGCTCCTGTCCTGGGCTCTCTGACTGCCTGGCCAATTTGGCAGGTGGTGAAGAGACAGATGGCTGCTCTCCAGTGCTCTGTGCCTGAGAGGATGTGGCACTAACTGAAGTCGATGCCGAGGCGTTAGCTGCCATCCACCCGACAACGGCTTCAATTTGGTCTTCACGCAGCAGCGGTGCACGGCGCTCTCCGACAAAGCTGCGCATGAAGGACTGTTCCCTGCTGAAACTGAGTGACGACGAGTCACCGGCGCCCGCAGCAGGCACAGAATCACCACGTCCTCTCCCTGCTCCTCTCCCTGCTCCGCGCCCACGCCCACGTGCCTTACTCCCTGCCCTCTTCATCTTGGTTGACAGATAAAGATAAGCAGAAAAGTACTAAGGCCTTAGTGTGCTTATTCCTGTAATGCTCCTCCTAACAGGTGTAAGAAACACTAATGTTGTAAATTGTGGACTAAACTTTATTATTTTTCAAATGTGGCCTACACAAGTGTAAGTTGTGTTTGGTGAACTTAACCTTTTTTTTGGTGCAGATCGGGCTACAGAGCTAGTTTAAATCACACGGAGACCGTGCAGACAGCCGTAAACGGCGCTGCAAGGCCAAGAAACCCTCCTCTAGGTTATCCTATATAGTGTTTTTCCACTATTTAGCTGGATACAAGTGGAAAGACACTAATAGGAATTTTTTTTTTCAAATTTTAAACTGGCTGCACTATTTGAAAAAAAGGAAATTGTTTTTCAAGGTATGAGGCAGTAACGCACCCTGAGCTGAATCCAACCGGCTATGGCTGCACACAGACTACAGGGCGAGCTGGGCTCACACGGAGACCGTGCAGACAGCCGTAAACGGCGCTGCAAGGCCAAAAAACCCTCCTCTAGGTTATCCTATATAGTGTTTTTCCACTATTTAGCTGGATACGAGTGGAAAGACACTAATAGGAATTTTTTTTTTCAAATTTTAAACAGGCTGCACTATTTGAAAAAAAGGAAAATTTTTCTCAAGGTATGAGCCAGTAACGAACCCTGAGCTGAATCCAACCGGCTATGGCTGCACACAGACTACAGGGCGAGCTGGGCTCACACGGAGACCGTGCAGACAGCCGTAAACGGCGCTGCAAGGCCAAAAAACCCTCCTCTAGGTTATCCTATATAGTGTTTTTCCACTATTTAGCTGGATACGAGTGGAAAGACACTAATAGGAATTTTTTTTTTCAAATTTTAAACAGGCTGCACTATTTGAAAAAAAGGAAAATTTTTCTCAAGGTATGAGCCAGTAACGAACCCTGAGCTGAATCCAACCGGCTATGGCTGCACACAGACTACAGGGCGAGCTGGGCTCACACGGAGACCGTGCAGACAGCCGTAAACGGCGCTGCAAGGCCAAAAAACCCTCCTCTAGGTTATCCTATATAGTGTTTTTCCACTATTTAGCTGGATACGAGTGGAAAGACACTAATAGGAATTTTTTTTTTCAAATTTTAAACAGGCTGCACTATTTGAAAAAAAGGAAAATTTTTCTCAAGGTATGAGCCAGTAACGAACCCTGAGCTGAATCCAACCGGCTATGGCTGCACACAGACTACAGGGCGAGCTGGGCTCACACGGAGACCGTGCAGACAGCCGTAAACGGCGCTGCAAGGCCCAAAAACCCCCCTCTAGGTTATCCTATGTAGTGTTTTTCCACAATAGAGCTGGAGACTGGTGGAAAAACACTAATAGGAAATTTGAGAAAAAATGTGCAGCAGGCTGCACTAAGAGCAAAAAAGAACAACTGTGTGAGGCAGTGTGAACCCCCCCTGAGCTGAATACAACCGGGTATATGGCTGCACACAGACTACAGAGTGAGCTGCACACACACACACACAGAGACCTTGCAGAACGCTGTTAAAACAGCGCTGCAAGGCAAGAGCAAGGTGAACAGTGAAGAACACACAGCGTTTTGCTAAATTAGCCTTTGGAAAGGAAAATAAAGCAATTAGCTAGCTCAACTGGCCCTCAGTTAGAACACAGCGTCCTGTCCCTAACTGAAATCACAGCAGAGTGAGCGCAAAATGGCGGCAGCGCTTTTTTATAGTGCAGAGTGACATCATTTCAGCAGCCAATCCAAGCCTTGCCAGTACTTACATGCCCACCATGCTAAACAGGATGTGCCCACACTTTCATTCATTCCTCATTGGCTGCTGCGTTCAATTTGAATTCTGGGAACTTCCGATTCCGGTATCCGATACGCGGGAAGTATCGGAATTCAGTATCGGAATTCCGATACCGCAAATATCGGCCGATACCCGATACTTGCGGTATCGGAATGCTCAACACTACTCCTAACGCTCCCTATGCAACTCGTCACAGCCTCAGAACTAGCTAGCCCTAAAGATAGGAAAATAAAGCCTACCTTGCCTCAGAGAAATTCCCCAAAGGAAAAGGCAGCCCCCCACATAAATTGACTGTGAGTAAGATGAAATCACAAACACAGAGATGAAATAGATTTAGCAAAGAGAGGCCCGACTTACTGAACAGACCGAGGATAGGAAAGGTAACTTTGCGGTCAGCACAAAAACCTACAAAAAGTCACGCAGATTGAGCAGGGAAAAAAAAACCTTCCGCACCGACTCACGGTGCGGAGGCGCCCCTCTGCGTCCCAGAGCTTCCAGCAAGCAAGGCAATATTCACAATAGCAAGCTGGACAGAAAAAATAGCAAACAGGAAAATAGCAAAGAGGAACTTAGCTTCTGCTGGAGTAAACAGGTAACCAGAACGATCCAGGAGCGAACTAGACCAATAGTACAACATTGACAGCTGGCATGGGGCAAAGATCTAAGTGGAGTTAAATAGAGCAGCCCAGTAACGAATTAGCCTCGTCACCTGTGGAAGGAAACTCAGAAACACCCACAGCCACCAGAGGAAGTCCATGGACAGAACCAGCCGAAGTACCATTCATGACCACAGGAGGGAGCTCGACAACAGAATTCACAACAGTACCCCCCCTTGAGGAGGGGTCACCGAACCCTCACCAGAGCCCCCAGGCCGACCAGGATGAGCCAAATGAAAGGCACGAACCAGATCGGCCGCATGAACATCAGAGGCAAAAACCCAGGAAATATCTTCCTGACCATAACCCTTCCACTTGACCAGGTACTGGAGTTTCCGTCTCGAAATATGAGAATCCAAAATCTTCTCCACCACATACTCCAACTCCCCCTCAACCAACACCGGGGCAGGGGGATCAACGGATGGAACCACAGGCGCCACGTATCTCCGCAACCACGACCTATGGAACACATTATGGATGGCAAAAGAAGCTGGAAGGGCCAAACGAAATGACACAGGATTGATAACCTCAGAAATCTTATACGGACCAATGAAATGAGGCTTAAACTTAGGAGAGGAAACCTTCATAGGCACATAATGAGATGACAACCAAACCAAATCCCCAACACGAAGTCGGGGACCCACACAGCGTCGGCGGTTAGCGAAACGCTGAGCCTTCTCCTGGGACAATCTCAAATTGTCCACCACATGAGTCCAAATCCGCTGCAACCTATCCACCACAGTATATACACCAGGACAGTCCGAAGACTCAACCTGCCCTGAAGAGAAACGAGGATGGAAACCAGAATTGCAGAAAAACGGCGAAACCAAAGTAGCCGAGCTGGCCCAATTATTAAGGGCGAACTCAGCCAACGGCAAAAAGGACACCCAATCATCCTGATCATCAGAAACAGAGCATCTCAGATATGTTTCCAAAGTCTGATTAGTTCGTTCAGTTTGGCCATTTGTCTGAGGATGGAAAGCCGAGGAAAAAGACAAATCAATGTCCCATCCTAGCACAAATGGATCGCCAAAACCTCGAAGCAAACTGGGAACCTCTGTCCGAAACGATGTTCTCCGGAATACCATGTAAATGAACCACATGCTGGAAAAACAATGGCACCAAATCAGAGGAGGAAGGCAATTTAGACAAGGGTACCAAATGGACCATCTTAGAAAAGCTATCACAAACCACCCAAATGACTGACATCTTTTGAAAGACGGGGAGATCCAAAATAAAATCCATAGAAATATGCGTCCAGGGCCTCTTCGGGACCGGCAAGGGCAAAAGCAACTCACTGGCACGAGAACAGCAGGGCTTAGCCCGAGCACAAGTCCCACAGGACTGCACAAAAGAACGCACATCCCGTGACAAAGACGGCCACCAAAAGGATCTAGCCACCAAATCTCTGGTACCAAAGATTCCAGGATGACCAGCCAACACCGAACAATGAACCTCAGAGATAACTCTACTAGTCCATTTATCAGGGACAAACAGTTTCTCCGCTGGGCAACGGTCAGGTCTATCAGCCTGAAATTTTTGCAGCACCCGCCGCAAATCAGGGGAGATGGCAGACAAAATTACCCCCTCTCTGAGAATACCCGCCGGCTCAGGAACACCCGGAGAGTCAGGCACAAAACTCCTTGACAGGGCATCAGCCTTCACATTCTTAGAGCCCGGAAGGTACGAAACCACAAAATCAAAATGGGAGAAAAATAACGACCATCGAGCCTGTCTCGGATTCAACCGTTTGGCAGACTCAAGATAAGTCAAATTCTTGTGATCTGTCAAGACCACCACGCGATGCTTGGCTCCTTCAAGCCAATGACGCCACTCCTCGTATGCCCACTTCATGGCCAACAACTCTCGATTACCAACATCATAATTGCGCTCAGCAGGCGAAAACTTTCTAGAAAAGAAAGCACATGGCTTCATCACCGAGCCATCAGAACTTCTCTGCGACAAAACAGCCCCTGCTCCAATCTCAGAAGCATCAACCTCAACCTGAAACGGGAGCGAAACATCTGGCTGGCACAACACAGGGGCAGAAGAAAAACGACGCTTCAATTCCTGAAAAGCTTCCACAGCCGCAGAAGACCAATTGACTACATCAGCACCCTTTTTGGTCAAATCAGTCAACCGTTTAGCAACACTAGAAAAATTAGCGATGAAGCGACGATAAAAATTAGCAAAGCCCAGGAACTTTTGCAGGCTCTTCACAGATGTCGGCTGAGTCCAATCGTAAATGGCCTGGACTTTAACAGGGTCCATCTCGATAGTAGAAGGGGAAAAAATGAACCCCAAAAATGAAACCTTCTGAACTCCAAAGAGACACTTTGACCCCTTCACAAACAAGAAATTAGCACGAAGGACCTGGAACACCATTCTGACCTGTTTCACATGAGACTCTCAATCATCCGAAAAGACCAAAATATCATCCAAATACACAATCAGGAATTTATCCAGGTACTCTCGGAAGATGTCATGCATAAAGGACTGAAACACTGATGGAGCATTGGAAAGCCCGAATGGCATCACCAGGTACTCAAAATGGCCCTCGGGCGTATTGAATGCTGTTTTCCATTCATCGCCCCGTTTAATACGCACAAGATTATACGCCCCTCGAAGGTCTATCTTGGTGAACCAACTAGCCCCCTTAATACGAGCAAACAAATCAGACAGCAACGGCAAAGGATATTGAAATTTGACTGTAATTTTATTAAGAAGGCGGTAATCAATACAAGGTCTCAAAGAACCATCCTTCTTGGCCACAAAAAAGAACCCTGCTCCCAACGGTGATGACGGCGGGCGAATATGGCCTTTCTCCAAAGATTCCATTATATAACTCCGCATAGCGGCGTGTTCTGGCACAGATAAATTGAACAATCGGCCCTTAGGAAACTTACTACCAAGAATCAAATCAATTGCACAATCGCAATCCCTATGAGGAGGTAGGGCACTGGCTTTGGGCTCATCAAATACATCCCGATAATCCGACAAAAACTCCGGAACTTCAGAAGGAGTGGAAGACGAAATTGACAAAAATGGAACATCACCATGTACCCCCTGGCAACCCCAGCTGGACACCGACATAAATTTCCAGTCCAATACTGGATTATGAACCTGTAGCCATGGTAACCCCAAAACGACCACATCATGCAGATTATGCAACACCAAAAAGCGGATATCCTCCTGATGTGCAGGAGCCATGCACATGGTCAATTGGGTCCAGTACTGAGGCCTATTCTTGGCCAAAGGTGTAGCATCAATTCCTCTCAATGGAATAGGATACTGCAAGGGCTCCAAGAAAAAACCACAGCGCCTAGCATACTCCAAGTCCATCAAATTCAGGGCAGCGCCTGAATCCACAAATGCCATAACAGAGTAGGATGACAAAGAGCAAATCAGAGTAACGGACAATAGAAATTTAGACTGTACAGTACCAATGGTGGCAGACCTAGCGAACCGCTTAGTGCGCTTAGGACAATCGGAGATAGCATGAGTGGAATCACCACAGTAAAAACACAGCCCATTCCGACGTCTGTGTTCTTGCCGATCAGCTCTGGTCAAAGTCCTATCACATTGCATAGGCTCAGGCCCATGCTCAGATAGTACTGCCAAATGGCGCACAGCTTTACGCTCACGCAAGCGTCGATCGATCTGAATGGCCAAAGACATAGACTCATTCAGACCAGCAGGCATGGGAAATCCCACCATGACATCCTTAAGGGCTTCAGAGAGACCCTTTCTGAAGATTGCTGCTAGGGCACATTCATTCCACTGAGTGAGCACAGACCACTTTCTAAACTTCTGACAATATATCTCCGCTTCATCCTGACCCTGACACAGAGCCAGCAAGATTTTCTCTGCCTGATCCACTGAATTAGGTTCGTCATAAAGCAATCCAAGCGCCAGGAAAAACGCATCAACATCACGCAATGCCAGATCTCCTGGCGCAAGGGAAAATGCCCAGTCTTGAGGGTCGCCACGTAACAAAGAAATAATGATCCTTACTTGTTGAACAGGATCACCTGAGGAGCGAGGTTTCAAGGCAAGAAACAATTTACAATTATTTTTGAAATTCAAGAACTTAGATCTATCACCAAAAAACAAATCAGGAATAGGAATCCTAGGCTCTGAGATCGGATTCTGACCCACAATATCCTGAATGTTTTGTACCCTTATAGTGAGATTATCCATCAAAGAGGACAGACCTTGAATGTCCATGTCTACACCTGTGTCCTGAACCACCCAGAGGTAAAGGGGAAAAGAGAGACAAAACACGCTGCAAAGAAAAAAAAATGGTCTCAGAACTTCTCTTATCCCTCTATTGAGATGCATTAATACTTTGTGCCAGCTGTACTGTTATGACCTGGTGGTTAAGACAAGAATGGACCTGATGGTCAAGAGCACCCGGAAAAACCTGATAGCTACAAAAACACAGGACAAGCTCTGGGATGTGGGAACTCTGCTGACCGCAATCCCTAATCCTATCACACACACCAAAAATAGCCGTGGATTGCTCCTAACGCTCCCTATGCAACTCGTCACAGCCTCAGAACTAGCTAGCCCTAAAGATAGGAAAATAAAGCCTACCTTGCCTCAGAGAAATTCCCCAAAGGAAAAGGCAGCCCCCCACATAAATTGACTATGAGTAAGATGAAATCACAAACACAGAGATGAAATAGATTTAGCAAAGAGAGGCCCGACTTACTGAACAGACCGAGGATAGGAAAGGTAACTTTGCTGTCAGCACAAAAACCTACAAAAAGCCACGCAGAGTGAGGAGGGAAAAAAAAACCTTCCGCACCGACTCACGGTGCGGAGGCGCCCCTCTGCGTCCCAGAGCTTCCAGCAAGCAAGGCAATATTCACAATAGCAAGCTGGACAGAAAAAATAGCAAACAGGAAAATAGCAAAGAGGAACTTAGCTTCTGCTGGAGTAAACAGGTAACCAGAACGATCCAGGAGCGAACTAGACCAATAGTACAACATTGACAGCTGGCATGGGGCAAAGATCTAAGTGGAGTTAAATAGAGCAGCCCAGTAACGAATTAGCCTCGTCACCTGTGGAAGGAAACTCAGAAACACCCACAGCCACCAGAGGAAGTCCATGGACAGAACCAGCCGAAGTACCATTCATGACCACAGGAGGGAGCTCGACAACAGAATTCACAACACCTTCCCCAGCATCGCCTAATCATCGACGTTGCAAAAAGGAGGAACTCCACACTGCACATGCTTCAGAGACTGTGCGAACAGAGGCGTGCTGTTATGTATTTATGGGAGGCTACACATACACGGGCAGGCAGTTGGATGGCAGACATGGAATTGTCAGGTGTGCAGTGGTCGAAGGTACAAGACCTGTGTCAAGTCCTTCAGTGTTTTGAGGAATGCACATGGCTGGTTAGTGCAGACAACGCCATAATAAGCATGAGCATCCCCCTAATGCGTCTGCTGATGCAAAGTTTGACGCACATAAAGGAGCAGGCATCTGCAGCCAAGGAAGAGGGAAGCCTTGATGACAGCCAGCCATTGTCTGGTCAGGGCAGTCTACATGATGAGGTAGCAGGCGAAGAGGAGGAGGACGAGGGGGATGATGGGGATGAGTATTTTTTGAATGAGGAAGCTTCTCCGGGGCCAATAGGAACTGGTGGCGTTGCAAGGCCGGGTTCAGGTTTTTTGAGGGAAACCAGTGATGTAGATTTGCCTGAAACTGCCCCTCAACCCAGCACAACCGCAGATTTGACAACTGGAACTTTGGCCCACATGGCGGATTATGCTTTACGTATCCTCAAAAGGAACCCACGCATTATTAAAATGATGACTGATGACGATTACTGGTTGGCCTGCCTCCTTGATCCTCGCTATAAAGGTAAATTGCAAAATATCATGCCACATGAGAACTTCGAACAAATATTGGCAACCAAACAAGCAACTCTTGTAGACTGTTTGATTCAGGCATTCCCAGCACACAGCGCCGGTGATGGTTCTCACACAAGCTGCAGGGGGCAACAGGGCAGAGGTGTTAGAGATGCACAAATCAGAAGTGGCGTTGGACAGAGGGGTTTTCTGACCAGGTTGTGGAGTGATTTCGCAATGACCGCAGACAGGACAGGTACTGCAGCATCAATTCAAAGTGACAGGAGACATTTGTCCAGTATGGTTACTAACTATTTTTCATCCCTTATCGATGTTCTTCCTCAACCGTCATTCCCATTTGATTACTGGGCATCCAAAATAGACACCTGGCCTGAATTGGCAGAATATGAATTGCAGGAGCTTGCTTGCCCAGCAGCTAGTGTGCTATCAGAAAGAGTATTCAGTGCTGCTGGTTCAATATTGACCGAAAAAAGGACTCGTCTGGCTACCCAAAATGTTGATGATCTAACCTTCATTAAAATGAACCACTCATGGATTTCTAATTATTTTGCCCCACCTTTCCCGGCTGACACCTAGCTTTCCTATAAAAAGGTCTTGCTTGTGGACTGATCTTACTGACTGTTCCAATCTCTTAATTTGCAGCAGCTGTTTGTCCAGCATACGACATGTTTACACCTCCCTAAATGGGCTAACTCCCCCCACGGGGCCGTGGTCTCGCCACTTGGCGCAAGCACCCGTAAGAGTGCCGTTCATCTGAAGAGGTGGGTGTGCCCGCTTTTGGTCGACAGCACTGCCACTGGGTCCCTCATAGTACAATAAAGTGTCTCTGGCGGTGGTGGCGCGCACCCAATGTCAGACACACCGTTGTAACATGAGGGGCCCTGGGCCTGTACCGCCGGCCACAAGAGAGTTCCCCCCCAGCTCAAACAGTGCTCTACCACTTGCAAAATTATCTCTCACAGCTCCAACAATGTTTAGTCTATGCGCTGACATCCTTCAATGCCTGGCACTGACAATACCAATTTGTTGACATGTATGATGCTAGTTAAAATAGTCAGGGTCAGTGTCCTATATTGACACCAGTAAATACTTAGCGCCAATTACTATGTCTGAAACTCAGCAGAGGAGCCCACCCCTCTACCTAAGTATGCCACCCTTTTGTTTTTTGGTTTTGTTGTTTTCCGAGACATTAACATCTATTTATTTTTTGGGAGTACTGTGTCAGACACTCCTTCCAATCGTCCTCCGCTGACCACACCAATGCGGCCTGTGTACCCCTGCCACATAATCGAAGGTGCTTTGAGCCTATTTTTTTTAATTTTAGGCCTACTAATTGTGTCTGCGGTCCCTCCTACCATTTGTCCTCCACTGAGCACTCCAATGCCGACCGTGTACCCATGTAACTTTTTTCAACCTGCAGTGAGCCTACTTTGTGGTGTAAGGTCTACTAGCAGTGTCTGTCTGCGCCACTTAATACAGCTGTCCTCCTCTAAAAAAATAAAAAAAAGGCTGGTTTTCAGCCTGTCAGAATTATAAAACTGCATTGGGGCCACAAGTTTCGTTGTGGTCTACAAACTGAGTCTTCTGCTCCAAGGTGTTCTCCTGATTGCCTTTACTGAGCTTCTATCTTCAGGCTCTTGTTAAATAGTTTTTTAATCGAACAACTGCAGTGGGGCTACTAGTTTGGTTGGGGCCTGTTATGAACTGGTGGTTTAGGAGCAACATTGGACGAGCTCTGAAGGTAGTGGTACCTGTACTGACCGCAGTCCCTAAGCTCAACACAACACTAGAAGTAGCCGTGGGATGCTCCTGACACTCCCTAGGCACCTCGTCACAGCCTGAGAACTAACTACCCCTAAAGATAGTGTAAGGCAGTGACCGGTGTCATATGCGAGGGTCGCTATGTATCCCCCAGGATGTGCTTAGAAGCGTATTAGATCCGCTGGAGTGCCATGTGCTCACAGCAGGTTTGCCTGTGAGACACAGGGAAGAATAAAAGTGAGTGTGAACTTGGTCAAGTTATTTGTCCCAGAAATTATTCAGGAAATCCTGGTATGGGCTTTTATTTTTGAAACGGACTGCAGGAAGGTAGTGGGGCCGGTCCGTTTCCTCCAGCCCAGATCTTATAGTGGCCCATGGCCATAGAATCTGGGGGATAGAAAAAAAAAACCCTGCAAGAGAGTTTGGGTGTGTCAGTGTTGGTCTGGGAGTCAGACCTAGCAGGAGGCTTATGAGGAGCTCTTTCCCTGTGGAGCAACACGGGCCTGGCAGAGCCTGAAAAGCCTGACACCCCAGCGTATACGGGGTGTAATACGCTCACGGCAGCGGATTGTGGACTGTTGTTATTTTTCCCGGCTGCATACTGAAGGACTTGTTGCTTATGTTTTCGGTTTGTGAGTATGCTGTGAAATAAACAAGACTTTATTTGAACTTTATATGGGTCACTGCCTATTCACTGCACAGCAAGGACATCACTACATCACAATAGAAACAGGAAAACTATCTTGCCTCAGAGAAAATCCCCAAAGGATAGATAGCCCCCCACAAGTAATGACTGTGAGTAGAGAGGGAAAAGACATACACAGAATGAAACCAGGATGTAGCACAGGAGGCCAGTCTAGCTAGATAGATAGGACAGGATGGAATACTGTGCGGTCAGTATAAAAACTACAAAAAATCCACACAGAGTTTACAAAAATCTCCACACCTGACTAAATGTGTGGAGGGTAAATCTGCTTCCCAGAGCTTTCAGCTTCACTGAATTAATCCATACTGACAAGCTGGACAAAACATAGAAAGCACAGAACGGATAAGTCCACAACCTGTGGACAGAAAAGAGCAAGCAAGGACTTAACTTTGCTGAACTGGTCAGGATAACAGGGAAATCCAAGAGAGATAGAATCCAACCAGGAACCATTGACAAGTGGCACTGGCTGAAGGGAAGAGTCAGGCATAAATAGCCGAGCAGAAAGACAATCAGTGGAAGCAGCTGCAGACTGCTAAATCCAAGGAGCAGCCATACCACTTAAAACCACCAGAGGGAGCCCAAGAGCAGAACTCACAAAAGTGCCACTTACAACCACCGGAGGGAGCCCAAGAGCGGAATTCACAACAGGGGCCTACTAACAGTGTCTGCCGCTCCAAGGTGTTCTCCTGGTTGCCTTTCCTGAGCTTCAATCTTCAGGCTCTCGTTAAATAGTTTTTTAATCGAACAACAGCAGTGGGGCTACTAGTTTGGTTGGGGCCTACTAATGGTGTCTGCCGCTCCAAGGTGTTCTCCTAGTTGTCTTTCCTGAGCTTCTATCTTCAGGCTCTTGTTAAATAGTTGTTAAATGGAACAACTGCATTTGGCTTACTAGTGTGGTTGGGGCCTACTAACGGTGTATGCCGCTCCGTGCTGTTCTCATAGTTTCTTGTCCTGAAATTCCATTTTCAGGCTCTCGTTAAGTAGTTGTTGAAACAACACTGCATTAGGCCTACAAGTTGGGTCTTGGTTGTAGAGACGGTGTATGCCGCTCCAAGGTGTTCTCCAGGTTGCCTCTCCCTAGCTTCTATCTTGAAGCTCTTGTTAAGTAGTTGTTGAAACAACACTGCATTAGGCCTACAAGTTGGGTCTTGGTTGTAGAGACGGTGTCTGCCGCTCCAAGATGTTCTCCAGGTTTCCTCTCCCTAGCTTCTATCTTGAAGCTCTCATTAAGTAGTTGTTGAAACAACACTGCATTAGGCCTACAAGTTGGGTCTTGGTTGTAGAGACGGTGTCTGCCGCTCCAAGGTGTTCTCCAGGTTGCCTCTCCCTAGCTTCTATCTTGAAGCTCTCATTAAGTAGTTGTTGAAACAACACTGCATTAGGCCTACAAGTTGGGTCTGGGTTGTAGAGACGGTGTCTGCCGCTCCAAGGAGTTCTCCAGGTTGCCTCTCCCTAGCTTCTATCTTGAAGCTCTCATTAAGTAGTTGTTGAAACAACACTGCACTAGGCCTACAAGTTGGGTCTGGGTTGTAGAGATGGTGCCTGCCGCTCCAAGGTGTTCTCCAGGTTGCCTCTCCCTAGCTTCTATCTTGAAGCTCCTGTTAAGTAGTTGTTGAAACAACACTGCATTAGGCCTACAAGTTGGGTCTGGGTTCTACAAACGGTGTCTTCCGCTCTAAGGAGTTCTCCAGGTTGCCTTTCCCTAGCTTCTATCTTCAGGCTCCCGTGAAATTGTTTTTAATATAACACTGCATTTGGCCTACTTGTTTTGTTGGCCCTACTAACAGTGTCTGCCGCTCCTTGATGTTCTCCTACACTGAACAAACCAGTGCCGCCTGTTTACTTCTGTTACCAATTTTGAACTGCATTTAGCCTACTTACTGATTTGGGCCTACTCACTGTGTCAGCCTCTCATTACAGTTGTACTCCACTGAACAAAGCAATGCCCCCTGGTTAGTCCTGTTACCAATTTTGAACTGCATTTATCCCACTTTATTATTTGGGCCTGTATCTGTGTTTCCTCCTCATCCTGCCCATTGCCCAGCCAGTGATAGATGAGTCTGCTGGTACATTGACCCAAAACGCAACATTCCCCGTGCACGCTACACAGCAAGATTGTGACCCTGCTGAAAGTCAGGTTACCCTTCCCGCATACCATAACACCTTATACGGGGACAAAGAGGAAGGTGCAGATGAAAGTGCAGGTTCCTTCATCAAGTGTGTGGGGGGGTACTCGTTGGCGACGTCACTGGCACAGGGCCCCTCATAGTACGCAAAAGTGTCGCTGCCGGTGGGAGGCGCCCCCGCCGTGCAAACACACCGCCGTACTTTGAGGGGCCCTGTGCCAGTGCCAATGCCAACAAGTGGGCTCCCCTTTGCTTGCCCAGGATCACAGCACTTGCAAAGTTGAAATACTTACCTCTCCCTGCTCCACTGCCGTGACGTGATCCAGATTTCCTGGGCCCACTAAATACTTGAACCAGTCCTACCCCCCACAACTTTAGCCAAATGACCCCCAATTTCCAATGCCTTACTATTATTATAAGGTAAATTAAGATTGACAAGCTTCAGTAACAAGAATGTATGTTTTTGCCATTAAAATGGGCACTGTACATGTTTTCCTGGCCTCCACTCACTGCTGACTATGCTCCCCCATTGACTTGCATTGGGTTTCGTGTTTCGGTCGATCCCCGACTTTTCGCGATAATCGGCCGATTTCACTCGACTCGACTTTTGAGATAGTCGGGTTTCGCGAAACCCGAATCGACCCTAAAAAACTAAAAGTCGCTCAACCCTATTTCTGATCTTCAAGCTGTTATCCCAAATTGAATAAATTATCATTTTTTTCAACTTTTATCAGCTGTAAGCAGGTATTATTACCTCCCTCATGTTTTCCAACTCATTTTATTCATTTGTATTCTCTACTAGCTAATGAGCCTGATGTTGCCCGGGCATAGTAACTAACTGTGGTTAGTTATAACAAATTATAATGATTATTCTCCATCCCATAGTCCCATGCCCATAAATCCATCATACATATCTTCCATTTCATAGTCCCTTGCCCATATACCCATCACACATCCTTCATCCCATAGTCCTATGCCCTTATACCCATCATACATATCCTCCATTCCATAGTCCCATGCCCTTATACCCATCCTCCATCCCATATTCCTGTGCACATATACCCATCATACATATCCTCCATCTCAAAGTCCCGTGCCCATTTAAGGATTATGGAGGCCACTGTGCTATTAGGAACCTTGAGTACTGCAGAAATTCTGTTGTAACCTTGGCCAGACTTGTGCGTTTTCACAATTCTACTTGGCTAGTTCCATTGACCTCATGATTCTCATTTGGTCTGACATACAATGTGAGCTGTGATGTCTTATATGGACAGGTCTGTCCCTTTCTAAATCAAGCACTATCAGTTTAATACACTTCATGCAGTTAATAGCCCTCTGTATCTGTACTGTTACATACTTAGGCTGTTAACTGGTTCATGCAGCTTTATATGAACACCCGATCCTTACACTATGGCTGGTCTGAACAATGAAAGCAATTGTTACCATCCACCTCTTGTGTCTCCCTTTTTCCTATAGATTGTAAGCTTGCGTCAAGGGCCCTCACTCCTCTTGGCATCTATTTTGAACTGTGTTTTGTTACGCTGTAATGTCTATTGTCTGTACAAATCCCCTCTATAATTTGTAAAGCACTGCGGAATATGTTGGCGCTATATAAATAAAATTATTGTTATTATTATTTAATTAAACACAAGGAAATGGACAGCATGCAACTTAAATGAGTGTCTGAGCAAAGGGTCTGAATACTTATGACCATGATGTTTTTGTCAGTCAAGATGGGGTGCAGAGTATACATTAATGTGGCAAAAAATGAACTTTTTTGAATTTACCAATGACTGAAATGAAACTAAGAGTGAAAAATGTAATGGGGTCTGAATACTTTCCGTAACTACTGTGTGTGTGTGTATATATATATATATATATATATACATACATATATATATATATATATATATATATATATATATACTGTGTATATACAGGTCCTTCTCAAAAAATTAGCATATAGTGTTAAATTTCATTATTTACCATAATGTAATGATTACAATTAAACTTTCATATATTATAGATTCATTATCCACCAACTGAAATTTGTCAGGTCTTTTATTGTTTTAATACTGATGATTTTGGCATACAACTCCTGATAACCCAAAAAACCTGTCTCAATAAATTAGCATATTTCACCCATCCAATCAAATAAAAGTGTTTTTTAATAACAAACAAAAAAACCAACAAATAATAATGTTCAGTTATGCACTCAATACTTGGTCGGGAATCCTTTGGCAGAAATGACTGCTTCAATGCGGCGTGGCATGGAGGCAATCAGCCTGTGACACTGCTGAGATGTTATGGAGGCCCAGGATGCTTCAATAGCCGCCTTAAGCTCATCCAGAGTGTTGGGTCTTGCGTCTCTCAACTTTCTCTTCACAATATCCCACAGATTCTCTATGGGGTTCAGGTCAGGAGAGTTGGCAGGCCAATTGAGCACAGTAATACCATGGTCAGTAAACCATTTACCAGTGGTTTTGGCACTGTGAGCAGGTGCCAGGTCGTGCTGAAAAATGAAATCTTCATCTCCATAAAGCATTTCAGCCGATGGAAGCATGAAGTGCTCCAAAATCTCCTGATAGCTAGCTGCATTGACCCTGCCCTTGATGAAACACAGTGGACCAACACCAGCAGCTGACATGGCACCCCACACCATCACTGACTGTGGGTACTTGACACTGGACTTCAGGCATTTTGGCATTTCCTTCTCCCCAGTCTTCCTCCAGACTCTGGCACCTTGATTTCCGAATGACATGCAAAATTTGCTTTCATCAGAAAAAAGTACTTGGGACCACTTAGCAACAGTCCAGTGCTGCTTCTCTGTAGCTCAAAAGTGGCTTTACCTGGGGAATGCGGCACCTGTAGCCCATTTCCTGCACACGCCTGTGCACGGTGGCTCTGGATGTTTCCACACCAGACTCAGTCCACTGCTTCCTCAGGTTCCCCAAGGTCTGGAATCGGCCCTTCTCCACAATCTTCCTCAGGGTCCGGTCTCCTCTTCTCGTTGTACAGCGTTTTCTGCCACATTGTTTCCTTCCAACAGACTTACCATTGAGGTGCCTTGATACAGCACTCTGGGAACAGCCTATTTGTTGAGAAATTTCTTTCTGGGTCTTACCCTCTTGCTTGAGGGTGTCAATGATGGCCTTCTTGACATCTGTCAGGTCGCTAGTCTTACCCATGATGGGGGTTTTGAGTAATGAACCAGGCAGGGAGTTTATAAAAGCCTCAGGTATCTTTTGCATGTGTTTAGAGTTAATTAGTTGATTCAGAAGATTAGGGTAATAGGTCGTTTAGAGAACCTTTTCTTGATATGCTAATTTATTGAGACAGGTTTTTTGGGTTATCAGGAGTTGTATGCCAAAATCATCAGTATTAAAACAACAAAAGACCTGACAAATTTCAGTTGGTGGATAATGAATCTATAATATATGAAAGTTTAATTGTAATCATTACATTATGGTAAATAATGAAATTTAACACTATATGCTAATTTTTTGAGAAGGACCTGTATATTGTAGGGGTTGTACTCGCTCAGATGCTTAGGAGGTAACAGGAGGCACACTCTCTTCAGTGTTCAAGTGGGTTTATTGCTCCATAAACCACATAGCAGCATGAACAACAGGTAAACAGTAGTGTTGAGCGATACCTTCCGATATCGGAAAGTATCGGTATCGGTTTGGATCGGCCGATATTCAAAAAATATCGGATATCGCCGATACCGATACCCGATCCCAATGCAAGTCAATGGGACCAAAATATCGGAATTAAAATAAACCCTTTCTTTCCTTGTAGGTTCATTCTACATGAAGGAAAACAACTAAGAATAATGCCGGATGTATTTGGGGAGGTGGCGGAGACATTAAAGTCATAGAGGTTTATCCCAATCAAATAGAATAGCATGTTTTTTGTTTTTTTTTAAGACGTTCGGAGTGACAAAGATATTGACTATGTAAATTTTTTTTTTATTTTGTCAGATATTGATGTTTCACTATTCCACGCCCTTCCCCTTCTTTTTTTTCTTTTTTTTTTTCTTTTCCCACACTTTCATCTTCATCATCATCAGCATCTTTGACATCAACTTCTTCACCTTATTCATCTTCTTCTTCATCTTCTACCTATTTTTTTTTTTTTATTACATTCTTCATATTCATTTTATTCAACTATTATTATTCTTCTTATTCTACATATTCTTTTTATTCCACTGTTATTATTCTTCCTATTCTACTTCTTCATCATATTCTCATTTGTGACAGGCATTCCCGTAGTTGTTATCTATAAAAGTTTGAAGATTACACCTTCCGTTCTGCCAGTCACAAAAGTTACATTTGTCCGCGTTCAGTTTGGCCTGCAGCATCAGGCTTTATCCAGGGGCACCACGAGGAGGAACGGACTCACCCCCATACACTGCTTAGTCTTCTTCTGCATATAATTTAGATAATATCTTTTGCTCTGATATTAAGTCTTATGCTTAATGTTCTTCTGCTCTTTGTTCTGCAGCCTCTTGTTCTTCTGCTTCTCGGTCTTCCATGTTGTCGTCTCCAGGGTCGTCGTCTCCAGTGTCGTCATCTCCGCCGTCGTCGTCTCCGCCGTCGTCGTCGTCGTCATCGGGGTGGTCTTCCGTGTCGTCGTCATCGTGGTGGTCTTCCGGGTCGTCGACGTTAGGGTCTTCAACTTGGAAATGTAGCAGAAGGTACAAGAAGGCTGAGAAAATGCCAAGAACCAGCTGATGGAACTGGAACTCGGATGGCTACCCGAAGGTTCAAGAGCCTATGGAACTACCGAGGACCAGCTGACGTTACTGGAACCCGGTTACTAAGCAGGAGGTACCCGTGCTAAAAAGCACTACCAAGGACCGCCTGACGTTGACGGAACTCGGATACCCAGAAGGAGGCACCT
The DNA here is from genome assembly GCF_032444005.1 of Ranitomeya imitator. Classification (NCBI taxonomy): domain Eukaryota; kingdom Metazoa; phylum Chordata; class Amphibia; order Anura; family Dendrobatidae; genus Ranitomeya; species Ranitomeya imitator. The sequence goes on from NC_091286.1 coordinate 207,419,752, forward strand.
AAGCCAAAGGCTCTGCCCGGAACCAGCTGACGTTACTGGAACCAGGATGGGGAGCAGAAGGTACAAGAGCAAAAGACACTGCCGAGAACCAGCTGACGGTACTGGAACCCGGATGGGTAGCCGAAGGTCCAAGAGCCAATGGAACTACCGAGGACCAGCTGACGTTACTGGAACCCGGTTACTAAGCAGGAGGTACCCGTGCCTGAAAGCACTACCAAGGACCACCTGACGTTGGTGGAACTTGGATACCCAGAAGGAGGCACCTAAGCCAAAGGCTCTGCCCGGAACCAGCTGACGGTACTGGAACCAGGATGGGGAGCAGAAGGTACAAGAGCAAAAGACACTGCCGAGAACCAGCTGACGGTGCTGGAACCAGGTGGTGGACCCGAAGGTCCACAGGAGAGGAGAGAACAGCTAGGCCGCGAGGCAGCCGCAGTTACCGAACCCCAACAGTCCTACAGGGGGAGCTGGGCCTACTGGCACTACAGAACCAGCCTTGACTACCAGTTCACGCAGCCCACATAGGAAGCTCCTAAACTGGAGGCACCCTGGAGTTGGCTAACCCGACCGCACCACGACGAGGCAAGCATAGGTGTCTCAGTGAGCTTGACACAACCCGGAAACAGCTGACGGTGCTGAAACCAGGCTTGGCACGAGGGAGTACCTGTGACAAAAACACTGCCGAGAACCAGCTGGCGGTGCTGGAACCCGGATGCGTTGCCCCAGTGTGCAAGAGCCAATGGCACGACCGAGGACCAGCTGACGGTGCTGGAACCCGGTTACTAAGCTGTAGGTGCCCGCGCTTAAAAGCACTACCAAGGACCGCCTGGCGTTGGCGGAACTCGGATACCCAGGAGGAGGCACCTAAGCCAAAGGCTCGGCCCGGAACCAGCTGACGGTGCTGGAACCAGGTGGTGGACCCCAAGGCCCACAGGAGAGGAGAGAACAGCTAGGCCGCGAGGCAGCCGCAGTTACCGAACCCCAACAGTCCTACAGGGGGAGCTGGGCCTACTGGCACTACAGAACCAGCCTTGACTACCAGTTCACGCAGCCCACATAGGAAGCTCCTAAACTGGAGGCACCCTGGAGTTGGCTAACCCGACCGCACCACGACGAGGCAAGCATAGGTGTCTCAGTGAGCTTGACACAACCCGGAAACAGCTGACGGTGCTGAAACCAGGCTTGGCACGAGGGAGTACCTGTGACAAAAACACTGCCGAGAACCAGCTGGCGGTGCTGGAACCCGGATGCGTTGCCCCAGTGTGCAAGAGCCAATGGCACGACCGAGGACCAGCTGACGGTGCTGGAACCCGGTTACTAAGCTGTAGGTGCCCGCGCTTAAAAGCACTACCAAGGACCGCCTGGCGTTGGCGGAACTCGGATACCCAGGAGGAGGCACCTAAGCCAAAGGCTCGGCCCGGAACCAGCTGACGGTGCTGGAACCAGGTGGTGGACCCCAAGGCCCACAGGAGAGGAGAGAACAGCTAGGCCGCGAGGCAGCCGCAGTTACCGAACCCCAACAGTCCTACAGGGGGAGCTGGGCCTACTGGCACTACAGAACCAGCCTTGACTACCAGTTCACGCAGCCCACATAGGAAGCTCCTAAACTGGAGGCACCCTGGAGTTGGCTAACCCGACCGCACCACGACGAGGCAAGCATAGGTGTCTCAGTGAGCTTGACACAACCCGGAAACAGCTGACGGTGCTGAAACCAGGCTTGGCACGAGGGAGTACCTGTGACAAAAACACTGCCGAGAACCAGCTGGCGGTGCTGGAACCCGGATGCGTTGCCCCAGTGTGCAAGAGCCAATGGCACGACCGAGGACCAGCTGACGGTGCTGGAACCCGGTTACTAAGCTGTAGGTGCCCGCGCTTAAAAGCACTACCAAGGACCGCCTGGCGTTGGCGGAACTCGGATACCCAGGAGGAGGCACCTAAGCCAAAGGCTCGGCCCGGAACCAGCTGACGGTGCTGGAACCAGGTGGTGGACCCCAAGGCCCACAGGAGAGGAGAGAACAGCTAGGCCGCGAGGCAGCCGCAGTTACCGAACCCCAACAGTCCTACAGGGGGAGCTGGGCCTACTGGCACTACAGAACCAGCCTTGACTACCAGTTCACGCAGCCCACATAGGAAGCTCCTAAACTGGAGGCACCCTGGAGTTGGCTAACCCGACCGCACCACGACGAGGCAAGCATAGGTGTCTCAGTGAGCTTGACACAACCCGGAAACAGCTGACGGTGCTGAAACCAGGCTTGGCACGAGGGAGTACCTGTGACAAAAACACTGCCGAGAACCAGCTGGCGGTGCTGGAACCCGGATGCGTTGCCCCAGTGTGCAAGAGCCAATGGCACGACCGAGGACCAGCTGACGGTGCTGGAACCCGGTTACTAAGCTGTAGGTGCCCGCGCTTAAAAGCACTACCAAGGACCGCCTGGCGTTGGCGGAACTCGGATACCCAGGAGGAGGCACCTAAGCCAAAGGCTCGGCCCGGAACCAGCTGACGGTGCTGGAACCAGGTGGTGGACCCCAAGGCCCACAGGAGAGGAGAGAACAGCTAGGCCGCGAGGCAGCCGCAGTTACCGAACCCCAACAGTCCTACAGGGGGAGCTGGGCCTACTGGCACTACAGAACCAGCCTTGACTACCAGTTCACGCAGCCCACATAGGAAGCTCCTAAACTGGAGGCACCCTGGAGTTGGCTAACCCGACCGCACCACGACGAGGCAAGCATAGGTGTCTCAGTGAGCTTGACACAACCCGGAAACAGCTGACGGTGCTGAAACCAGGCTTGGCACGAGGGAGTACCTGTGACAAAAACACTGCCGAGAACCAGCTGGCGGTGCTGGAACCCGGATGCGTTGCCCCAGTGTGCAAGAGCCAATGGCACGACCGAGGACCAGCTGACGGTGCTGGAACCCGGTTACTAAGCTGTAGGTGCCCGCGCTTAAAAGCACTACCAAGGACCGCCTGGCGTTGGCGGAACTCGGATACCCAGGAGGAGGCACCTAAGCCAAAGGCTCGGCCCGGAACCAGCTGACGGTGCTGGAACCAGGTGGTGGACCCCAAGGCCCACAGGAGAGGAGAGAACAGCTAGGCCGCGAGGCAGCCGCAGTTACCGAACCCCAACAGTCCTACAGGGGGAGCTGGGCCTACTGGCACTACAGAACCAGCCTTGACTACCAGTTCACGCAGCCCACATAGGAAGCTCCTAAACTGGAGGCACCCTGGAGTTGGCTAACCCGACCGCACCACGACGAGGCAAGCATAGGTGTCTCAGTGAGCTTGACACAACCCGGAAACAGCTGACGGTGCTGAAACCAGGCTTGGCACGAGGGAGTACCTGTGACAAAAACACTGCCGAGAACCAGCTGGCGGTGCTGGAACCCGGATGCGTTGCCCCAGTGTGCAAGAGCCAATGGCACGACCGAGGACCAGCTGACGGTGCTGGAACCCGGTTACTAAGCTGTAGGTGCCCGCGCTTAAAAGCACTACCAAGGACCGCCTGGCGTTGGCGGAACTCGGATACCCAGGAGGAGGCACCTAAGCCAAAGGCTCGGCCCGGAACCAGCTGACGGTGCTGGAACCAGGTGGTGGACCCCAAGGTCCACAGGAGAGGAGAGAACAGCTAGGCCGCGAGGCAGCCGCAGTTACCGAACCCCAACAGTCCTACAGGGGGAGCTGGGCCTACTGGCACTACAGAACCAGCCTTGACTACCAGTTCACGCAGCCCACATAGGAAGCTCCTAAACTGGAGGCACCCTGGAGTTGGCTAACCCGACCGCACCACGACGAGGCAAGCATAGGTGTCTCAGTGAGCTTGACACAACCCGGAAACAGCTGACGGTGCTGAAACCAGGCTTGGCACGAGGGAGTACCTGTGACAAAAACACTGCCGAGAACCAGCTGGCGGTGCTGGAACCCGGATGCGTTGCCCCAGTGTGCAAGAGCCAATGGCACGACCGAGGACCAGCTGACGGTGCTGGAACCCGGTTACTAAGCTGTAGGTGCCCGCGCTTAAAAGCACTACCAAGGACCGCCTGGCGTTGGCGGAACTCGGATACCCAGGAGGAGGCACCTAAGCCAAAGGCTCGGCCCGGAACCAGCTGACGGTGCTGGAACCAGGTGGTGGACCCCAAGGCCCACAGGAGAGGAGAGAACAGCTAGGCCGCGAGGCAGCCGCAGTTACCGAACCCCAACAGTCCTACAGGGGGAGCTGGGCCTACTGGCACTACAGAACCAGCCTTGACTACCAGTTCACGCAGCCCACATAGGAAGCTCCTAAACTGGAGGCACCCTGGAGTTGGCTAACCCGACCGCACCACGACGAGGCAAGCATAGGCGTCTCAGTGAGCTTGACACAACCCGGAAACAGCTGACGGTGCTGAAACCAGGCTTGGCACGAGGGAGTACCTGTGACAAAAACACTGCCGAGAACCAGCTGGCGGTGCTGGAACCCGGATGCGTTGCCCCAGTGTGCAAGAGCCAATGGCACGACCGAGGACCAGCTGACGGTGCTGGAACCCGGTTACTAAGCTGTAGGTGCCCGCGCTTAAAAGCACTACCAAGGACCGCCTGGCGTTGGCGGAACTCGGATACCCAGGAGGAGGCACCTAAGCCAAAGGCTCGGCCCGGAACCAGCTGACGGTGCTGGAACCAGGTGGTGGACCCCAAGGCCCACAGGAGAGGAGAGAACAGCTAGGCCGCGAGGCAGCCGCAGTTACCGAACCCCAACAGTCCTACAGGGGGAGCTGGGCCTACTGGCACTACAGAACCAGCCTTGACTACCAGTTCACGCAGCCCACATAGGAAGCTCCTAAACTGGAGGCACCCTGGAGTTGGCTAACCCGACCGCACCACGACGAGGCAAGCATAGGCGTCTCAGTGAGCTTGACACAACCCGGAAACAGCTGACGGTGCTGAAACCAGGCTTGGCACGAGGGAGTACCTGTGACAAAAACACTGCCGAGAACCAGCTGGCGGTGCTGGAACCCGGATGCGTTGCCCCAGTGTGCAAGAGCCAATGGCACGACCGAGGACCAGCTGACGGTGCTGGAACCCGGTTACTAAGCTGTAGGTGCCCGCGCTTAAAAGCACTACCAAGGACCGCCTGGCGTTGGCGGAACTCGGATACCCAGGAGGAGGCACCTAAGCCAAAGGCTCGGCCCGGAACCAGCTGACGGTGCTGGAACCAGGTGGTGGACCCCAAGGCCCACAGGAGAGGAGAGAACAGCTAGGCCGCGAGGCAGCCGCAGTTACCGAACCCCAACAGTCCTACAGGGGGAGCTGGGCCTACTGGCACTACAGAACCAGCCTTGACTACCAGTTCACGCAGCCCACATAGGAAGCTCCTAAACTGGAGGCACCCTGGAGTTGGCTAACCCGACCGCACCACGACGAGGCAAGCATAGGTGTCTCAGTGAGCTTGACACAACCCGGAAACAGCTGACGGTGCTGAAACCAGGCTTGGCACGAGGGAGTACCTGTGACAAAAACACTGCCGAGAACCAGCTGGCGGTGCTGGAACCCGGATGCGTTGCCCCAGTGTGCAAGAGCCAATGGCACGACCGAGGACCAGCTGACGGTGCTGGAACCCGGTTACTAAGCTGTAGGTGCCCGCGCTTAAAAGCACTACCAAGGACCGCCTGGCGTTGGCGGAACTCGGATACCCAGGAGGAGGCACCTAAGCCAAAGGCTCGGCCCGGAACCAGCTGACGGTGCTGGAACCAGGTGGTGGACCCCAAGGTCCACAGGAGAGGAGAGAACAGCTAGGCCGCGAGGCAGCCGCAGTTACCGAACCCCAACAGTCCTACAGGGGGAGCTGGGCCTACTGGCACTACAGAACCAGCCTTGACTACCAGTTCACGCAGCCCACATAGGAAGCTCCTAAACTGGAGGCACCCTGGAGTTGGCTAACCCGACCGCACCACGACGAGGCAAGCATAGGTGTCTCAGTGAGCTTGACACAACCCGGAAACAGCTGACGGTGCTGAAACCAGGCTTGGCACGAGGGAGTACCTGTGACAAAAACACTGCCGAGAACCAGCTGGCGGTGCTGGAACCCGGATGCGTTGCCCCAGTGTGCAAGAGCCAATGGCACGACCGAGGACCAGCTGACGGTGCTGGAACCCGGTTACTAAGCTGTAGGTGCCCGCGCTTAAAAGCACTACCAAGGACCGCCTGGCGTTGGCGGAACTCGGATACCCAGGAGGAGGCACCTAAGCCAAAGGCTCGGCCCGGAACCAGCTGACGGTGCTGGAACCAGGTGGTGGACCCCAAGGCCCACAGGAGAGGAGAGAACAGCTAGGCCGCGAGGCAGCCGCAGTTACCGAACCCCAACAGTCCTACAGGGGGAGCTGGGCCTACTGGCACTACAGAACCAGCCTTGACTACCAGTTCACGCAGCCCACATAGGAAGCTCCTAAACTGGAGGCACCCTGGAGTTGGCTAACCCGACCGCACCACGACGAGGCAAGCATAGGTGTCTCAGTGAGCTTGACACAACCCGGAAACAGCTGACGGTGCTGAAACCAGGCTTGGCACGAGGGAGTACCTGTGACAAAAACACTGCCGAGAACCAGCTGGCGGTGCTGGAACCCGGATGCGTTGCCCCAGTGTGCAAGAGCCAATGGCACGACCGAGGACCAGCTGACGGTGCTGGAACCCGGTTACTAAGCTGTAGGTGCCCGCGCTTAAAAGCACTACCAAGGACCGCCTGGCGTTGGCGGAACTCGGATACCCAGGAGGAGGCACCTAAGCCAAAGGCTCGGCCCGGAACCAGCTGACGGTGCTGGAACCAGGTGGTGGACCCCAAGGCCCACAGGAGAGGAGAGAACAGCTAGGCCGCGAGGCAGCCGCAGTTACCGAACCCCAACAGTCCTACAGGGGGAGCTGGGCCTACTGGCACTACAGAACCAGCCTTGACTACCAGTTCACGCAGCCCACATAGGAAGCTCCTAAACTGGAGGCACCCTGGAGTTGGCTAACCCGACCGCACCACGACGAGGCAAGCATAGGCGTCTCAGTGAGCTTGACACAACCCGGAAACAGCTGACGGTGCTGAAACCAGGCTTGGCACGAGGGAGTACCTGTGACAAAAACACTGCCGAGAACCAGCTGGCGGTGCTGGAACCCGGATGCGTTGCCCCAGTGTGCAAGAGCCAATGGCACGACCGAGGACCAGCTGACGGTGCTGGAACCCGGTTACTAAGCTGTAGGTGCCCGCGCTTAAAAGCACTACCAAGGACCGCCTGGCGTTGGCGGAACTCGGATACCCAGGAGGAGGCACCTAAGCCAAAGGCTCGGCCCGGAACCAGCTGACGGTGCTGGAACCAGGTGGTGGACCCCAAGGCCCACAGGAGAGGAGAGAACAGCTAGGCCGCGAGGCAGCCGCAGTTACCGAACCCCAACAGTCCTACAGGGGGAGCTGGGCCTACTGGCACTACAGAACCAGCCTTGACTACCAGTTCACGCAGCCCACATAGGAAGCTCCTAAACTGGAGGCACCCTGGAGTTGGCTAACTCGACCGCACCACGACGGGGCAAGCATAGGCGTCTCAGTGAAGTTGACACAACCCGGAAACAGCTGACGGTGCTGAAACCAGGCTTGGCACGAGGGAGTACCTGTGACAAGAACACTGCCGAGAACCAGCTGGCGGTGCTGGAACCCGGATGCGTTGCCTTGCCTATTAAAGATTGTCTTCCTAGAGCCCCAACTAGCGGTGTTGGAGCAAAGGGTAAGCAGGGGGAGATGAGTGTAGGCCGAAGCCTGCACTGGAGGCAGCTTTGTGTCTGCGTTGCGTTTGCAGGACACTTTGCCGGCTACACACTGGGGGAACAGCTGGCGTTGCTGAACCCCACTAACACAATGGCGTGTGTTTTTCTCTGTGCAGCTAGCACTTGCGGGCAAAAACTAGCGATGTTAGAGCCCGTGTTGAAGCAGGAGGAGGAGGAGAGGAGCAGAGTGTAGGCCGAAGCTTAGTTGAACCAATTTCAAAGGAAACCTTTAACCCCCCCCTCAGGTGTTACAAAGTACAAGAGACACACCTTGTGCAGTATTAATGCTGCACAAGTGAAAGGTTGCTCTATTAATTTGTCTACTTGCACACGCTGAATGAAAGACATACACAATTTACGCCCATTCTACAGTCAAACTGTAGTGGATGCGTGACTTGGTTTTTTGATGAGACGCAGCACAGGTGTCCAAAATAACGCCTTGGTGCTTGGAGCAGCTTCCTGAGCGTTGTTATTTGCTGTACAGGAGTCTGCGCTCTTGTGTTATCCCTTGGCAATGCCCTGTTAGCGCTGCCCATCTTATGACATCATTTCATGTTGGCCGGTGCGGTTAACGATGGCCATAAATCCCAGACCCACAGTGTCTTTTCATAAAGCCACACTGCGGTGCTGGGATTCGTGGCCTTGAGCAGTAAATATTTTGGCCGCTCACACACGTCCTTACACCTGCTTCAGACTGGGCGGCCTCTGCTGATCCCTTCTCGCATGCCGCGGCCATGAGGCTGCACAGTCTGAAGAAGGCTGAAGGAGATGAGTTAAGACAGGCGAAGATATGCACTGCTCGTGCCCATCAATCACACCCTCGCAGTCAAAATAATTAAGACAACGAGGAGCATTTTATTCAGGCAGGGCGGACGAACAGGCGCAAGTAGCCAACCAATGATGTCAGAAGACGGGAAGCGCTACCAAGGGGGGTGCTGCGTATCATTAGAAAGGAAAGTCACACCTCAGGGACAGTGGAATGGTCTCAAAGAGACACATTTTGTACGTGTTGAGTTCCACGTGGGCAAGGAGAAAACATCAGCCACCTTGTACAAATGCAGCAGTACTGCTGTACAAGGTGGCTGTTATACATAGAAACACCTGGGGGTGGGGGCCAGGCTCCCTTCAATTTCAGTTCATGTGCCTGCGTGGCGTTTGCAGGTCACGTTGCAAGCTGCACAGCAGGGGAACAGCTGGCGGTGCTGAACCCCACTAACACATTGGCTGGTGTTTTTCTCTGTGCAGCTAGCATTTCCGGGCAAAAACTAGCGGTGTTTGAGCCCAGGGTCAGCAGGAGGAGGAGGAGAGGAGCAAAGTGTAGGCCGAAGCCTGCACTGGTGGCAGCTTTTGGTCGGTTGTGCCAGCGTGGCTTGTGCTGGACACGATGCCGGCTACACAGCGGGGGAACAGCTGGCGTTGCTGAACCCCACTAACACATTGGCTGGTGTTTTTCTCTGTGCAGCTAGCATTTCCGGGCAAAAACTAGCGTTGTTAGAGCCCAGGGTCAGCAGGAGGAGGAGAGGAGCAGAGTGTAGGCCGAAGCCTAGTTGAACCAATTTCAAAGGTTACCTTTAACCCCCCCTCAGGTGTTACAAAGAACAAGAGCCACTCCTTCTGCAGCATTAATGCTGCACAAGTAAAAGGTTGCTCTATTAATTTGTCTACTTGCACAAGCTGAATGCAACACGTAGACTATTTAGCCCATTATACTGTTTAACAGTAGTGGAGGCGTGACTTGTCTTTTTAAAGAAAAGCAGCACAGGTGTCGAAAACAACACCTTTTTGCATGGGCGCAGCTTCCTGAGCGTTGTTAGTTGCTGTACAGGAGTCTGCGCTCTTGTGATCCTTTGGCCATGCGCTGTGAGCGCTTCCTGTCTTATGACCTCATTTCATGTTGGCCGTTGCGGTTAGCGATGGACATGAATCCCAGACCCACAGTGTGTTTTTAAAAAATCACACTGCGGTGCTGGGATTCGTGCCCTGGTGCAGTAAATATGTTTGCCGCTCACACATGTCCTTACACCTGCTTCAGACTGGACGGCCTCATCTGATCCCTTATCGCCTGCCGAGGCCATGAGGACACCCAGTCTGAAGAAGGCGGAAGGAGATGAGTGAACACAGGCAAACATATGCACTGCACATGCCCATCAATCACACCCTCGCTGTCCAAAAAAATAAGACACCGAGGGCCGTTGTTTCGAGCAGGGGAGATGCACAGGCGCAGCCAGCTAACCAATGATGTCAAAAGACGGGCAGCGCTAACAAGGGTGGTGCTGCGTGTCATTACAAAGGAAAGTCACACCTCAGGGACATTGTAATGGTCTCTAATGAGACACATTTTGTACGTGTTGAGTTCCACGTGGGCAAGGAGAAAAAGTCAGCCACCTCGTACAAATGCAGCAGTACTGCTGTACAAGGTGGCTGTTATACATAGAAACACCTGTGGGTGGGGGGCAGGCTCCCTTCAATTTCAGTTCATGTGCCTGCGTGGCGTTTGCAGGTCACGTTGCAAGCTACACAGCAGGGGAACAGCTGGCGTTGCTGAACCCCACTGACACATTGACTGGTGTTTTTCTCTGTGCAGATTGCATGTCCGGGCAAAAACTAGCGGTGTTAGAGCCCAGGGTCAGCAGGAGGAGGAGGAGAGGAGCAAAGTGTAGGCCGAAGCCTGCACTGGTGGCAGCTTTTGGTCGGTTGTGCCAGCGTGGCTTGTGCTGGACACGATGCCGGCTACACAGCGGGGGAACAGCTGGCGGTGCTGAACCCCACTAACACATTGGCTGGTGTTTTTCTCTGTGCAGCTAGCATTTCCGGGCAAAAACTAGCGGTGTTTGAGCCCAGGGTCAGCAGGAGGAGTAGAGGAGCAGAGTGTAGGCCGAAGCCTAGTTGAACCAATTTCAAAGGTTACCTTTAACCCCCCCCCTCAGGTGTTGCAAGGTACAAGAGCCACACCTTGAACAGCATTAATGATGCACAAGTCAAAGGTTGCTCTATTTAATTTTGCTCCTTGCACACGCTGAATTAAACACGTACACTATTTAGCCCATTATACTGTCAAACAGTTGTGGAGGCGTGACTTGTCTTTTTAACGAGACGCAGCACAGGTGTCAAAATTTGCACCTAGGTACTGGGCGCAGATTCCTGAGCGTTGTTATTTGCTGTACAGGAGTCTGCGCTATTGTGTTATCCCTTGGCAATACCCTGTTAGTGCAGGCCGTCTCATGACCTCATTTCATGTTGGCCGGTGCGGTTAACGATGGCCATAAATCCCAGACCCATAGTGGCTTTTCCTAAAGTCACACTGCGGTGCTGGGATTCGTGGCCTTGTGCAGTAAATATGTTCGCCGCTCACACATGTCCTTACACCTGCTTCAGACTGGGCGGCCTCAGCTGATCCCTTATCGCATGCCGCGGCCATGAGGCCGCACAGTCAGAAGAAGGCGGAAGGAGGGGAGTGAAAACAGGGGAACATATGCACTGCTCGTGCCCATCAATCACACCCTCGCAGTCAAAATATATGAGACAACGGGGGGCGTTGTGTCGGACAGGGGGGACGCACAGGCACAGCCAGCCAACCAATGATGTCAGGAGACGGGCAGCGCTAACAATGGGGGTGCTGCGTGTCATTAAAAAGGAAAGTCACACCTCAGGGACATTGTAATGGTCTGTAATGAGACACATTTTGTACTTGTTGAGTTCCACGTGTGCAAGGAGAAAAAGTCAGCCACCTTGTACAAATGCAGCAGTACTGCTGTACAAGGTGGCTGTTATACATAGAAACACCTGTGGGTGGGGGGCAGGCTCCCTTCAATTTCAGTTCATGTGCCTGCGTGGCGTTTGCAGGTCACGTTGCAAGCTACACAGCAGGGGAACAGCTGGCGTTGCTGAACCCCACTGACACATTGACTGGTGTTTTTCTCTGTGCACATTGCATGTCCGGGCAAAAACTAGCGGTGTTAGAGCCCAGGGTCAGCAGGAGGAGGAGGAGAGGAGCAAAGTGTAGGCCGCAGCCTGCACTGGTGGCAGCTTTTGTTCTGTTGTGCCAGCGTGGCTTGTGCTGGACACGTTGCCGACTACACAGCAGGGGAACAGCTGGCGGTGCTGAACCCCACTAACACATTGGCTGGTGTTTTTCTCTGTGCAGCTAGCATTTCCGGGCAGAAACTGGCGTTGTTTGAGCCCAGGGTCAGCAGGAGGAGTAGAGGAGCAGAGTGTAGGCCGAAGCCTAGTTGAACCAATTTCAAAGGTTACCTTTAACCCCCCCCTCAGGTGTTGCAAGGTACAAGAGCCACACCTTGAACAGCATTAATGATGCACAAGTCAAAGGTTGCTCTATTTAATTTTGCTCCTTGCACACGCTGAATTAAACACGTACACTATTTAGCCCATTATACTGTCAAACAGTTGTGGAGGCGTGACTTGTCTTTTTAACGAGACGCAGCACAGGTGTCAAAATTTGCACCTAGGTACTGGGCGCAGATTCCTGAGCGTTGTTATTTGCTGTACAGGAGTCTGCGCTCTTGTGTTATCCCTTGGCAATACCCTGTTAGTGCAGGCCGTCTCATGACCTCATTTCATGTTGGCCGGTGCGGTTAACGATGGCCATAAATCCCAGACCCACAGTGGCTTTTCCTAAAGTCACACTGCGGTGCTGGGATTCGTGGCCTTGTGCAGTAAATATGATCGCCGCTCACACATGTCCTTACACCTGCTTCAGACTGGGCGGCCTCAGCTGATCCCTTATCGCATGCCGCGGCCATGAGGCCGCACAGTCAGAAGAAGGCGGAAGGAGGGGAGTGAAAACAGGGGAACATATGCACTGCTCGTGCCCATCAATCACACCCTCGCAGTCAAAATATATGAGACAACGGGGGGCGTTGTGTCGGGCAGGGGGGACGCACAGGCACAGCCAGCCAACCAATGATGTCAGGAGACGGGCAGCGCTAACAATGGGGGTGCTGCGTGTCATTACAAAGGAAAGTCACACCTCAGGGACATTGTAATGGTCTCTAATGAGACACATTTTGTACGTGTTGAGTTCCACGTGGGCAAGGAGAAAAAGTCAGCCACCTCGTACAAATGCAGCAGTACTGCTGTACAAGGTGGCTGATATACATAGAAACACCTGTGGGTGGGGGGCAGGCTCCCTTCAATTTCAGTTCATGTGCCTGCGTGGCGTTTGCAGGTCACGTTGCAAGCTACACAGCAGGGGAACAGCTGGCGTTGCTGAACCCCACTAACACATTGGCTGGTGTTTTTCTCTGTGCAGCTAGCATGTCCGGGCAGAAACTGGCGTTGTTTGAGCCCAGGGTCAGCAGGAGGAGGAGAGGAGCAAAGTGTAGGCCGAAGCCTGCACTGGTGGCAGCTTTTGGTCGGTTGTGCCAGCGTGGCTTGTGCTGGACACGTTGCCGACTACACAGCAGGGGAACAGCTGGCGGTGCTGAACCCCACTAACACATTGGCTGGTGTTTTTCTCTGTGCAGCTAGCATTTCCGGGCAAAAACTAGCGGTGTTTGAGCCCAGGGTCAGCAGGAGGAGTAGAGGAGCAGAGTGTAGGCCGAAGCCTAGTTGAACCAATTTCAAAGGTTACCTTTAACCCCCCCCTCAGGTGTTGCAAGGTACAAGAGCCACACCTTGTGCAGCATTAATGCTGCACAAGTAAAAGGTTGCTCTATTTGTTTTGCTCCTTGCACACGCTGACTAAAACACGTACACTATTTAGCCCATTATACTGTCAAACAGTTGTGGAGGCGTGACTTGTCTTTTTAACGAGACGCAGCACAGGTGTCAAAATTTGCACCTAGGTACTGGGCGCAGATTCCTGAGCGTTCTTATTTGCTGTACAGGAGTCTGCGCTATTGTGATCCCTTGGCCATGCGCTGTGAGCGCTTCCTGTCTTCTGACCTCATTTCATGTCGGCCGTTGCGGTTAGCGATGGACATGAATCCCAGACCCACAGTGTGTTTTTAAAAAATCACACTGCGGTGCTGGGATTCGTGCCCTGGTGCACTAAATATGTTTGCCGCTCACACATGTCCTTACACCTGCTTCAGACTGGGCGGCCTCATCTGATCCCTTATCGCCTGCCGCGGCCATGAGGACACCCAGTCTGAAGAAGGCGGAAGGAGATGAGTGAACACAGGCAAACATATGCACTGCACATGCCCATCAATCACACCCTCGCTGTCCAAAAAAATAAGACACCGAGGGCCGTTGTTTCGAGCAGGGGAGATGCACAGGCGCAGCCAGCTAACCAATGATGTCAAAAGACGGGCAGCGCTAACAAGGGTGGTGCTGCGTGTCATTACAAAGGAAAGTCACACCTCAGGGACATTGTAATGGTCTCTAATGAGACACATTTTGTACGTGTTGAGTTCCACGTGGGCAAGGAGAAACAGTCAGCCACCTCGTACAAATGCAGCAGTACTGCTGTACAAGGTGGCTGATATACATAGAAACACCTGTGGGTGGGGGGCAGGCTCCCTTCAATTTCAGTTCATGTGCCTGCGTGGCGTTTGCAGGTCACGTTGCAAGCTACACAGCAGGGGAACAGCTGGCGTTGCTGAACCCCACTGACACATTGACTGGTGTTTTTCTCTGTGCAGATTGCATGTCCGGGCAAAAACTAGCGGTGTTAGAGCCCAGGGTCAGCAGGAGGAGGAGGAGAGGAGCAAAGTGTAGGCCGAAGCCTGCACTGGTGGCAGCTTTTGGTCGGTTGTGCCAGCGTGGCTTGTGCTGGACACGATGCCGGCTACACAGCGGGGGAACAGCAGGCGGTGCTGAACCCCACTAACACATTGGCTGGTGTTTTTCTCTGTGCAGCTAGCATGTCCGGGCAGAAACTGGCGTTGTTTGAGCCCAGGGTCAGCAGGAGGAGGAGAGGAGCAAAGTGTAGGCCGAAGCCTGCACTGGTGGCAGCTTTTGGTCGGTTGTGCCAGCGTGGCTTGTGCTGGACACGTTGCCGACTACACAGCAGGGGAACAGCTGGCGGTGCTGAACCCCACTAACACATTGGCTGGTGTTTTTCTCTGTGCAGCTAGCATTTCCGGGCAAAAACTAGCGGTGTTTGAGCCCAGGGTCAGCAGGAGGAGTAGAGGAGCAGAGTGTAGGCCGAAGCCTAGTTGAACCAATTTCAAAGGTTACCTTTAACCCCCCCCTCAGGTGTTGCAAGGTACAAGAGCCACACCTTGTGCAGCATTAATGCTGCACAAGTAAAAGGTTGCTCTATTTGTTTTGCTCCTTGCACACGCTGACTAAAACACGTACACTATTTAGCCCATTATACTGTCAAACAGTTGTGGAGGCGTGACTTGTCTTTTTAACGAGACGCAGCACAGGTGTCAAAATTTGCACCTAGGTACTGGGCGCAGATTCCTGAGCGTTCTTATTTGCTGTACAGGAGTCTGCGCTATTGTGATCCCTTGGCCATGCGCTGTGAGCGCTTCCTGTCTTCTGACCTCATTTCATGTCGGCCGTTGCGGTTAGCGATGGACATGAATCCCAGACCCACAGTGTGTTTTTAAAAAATCACACTGCGGTGCTGGGATTCGTGCCCTGGTGCACTAAATATGTTTGCCGCTCACACATGTCCTTACACCTGCTTCAGACTGGGCGGCCTCATCTGATCCCTTATCGCCTGCCGCGGCCATGAGGACACCCAGTCTGAAGAAGGCGGAAGGAGATGAGTGAACACAGGCAAACATATGCACTGCACATGCCCATCAATCACACCCTCGCTGTCCAAAAAAATAAGACACCGAGGGCCGTTGTTTCGAGCAGGGGAGATGCACAGGCGCAGCCAGCTAACCAATGATGTCAAAAGACGGGCAGCGCTAACAAGGGTGGTGCTGCGTGTCATTACAAAGGAAAGTCACACCTCAGGGACATTGTAATGGTCTCTAATGAGACACATTTTGTACGTGTTGAGTTCCACGTGGGCAAGGAGAAACAGTCAGCCACCTCGTACAAATGCAGCAGTACTGCTGTACAAGGTGGCTGATATACATAGAAACACCTGTGGGTGGGGGGCAGGCTCCCTTCAATTTCAGTTCATGTGCCTGCGTGGCGTTTGCAGGTCACGTTGCAAGCTACACAGCAGGGGAACAGCTGGCGTTGCTGAACCCCACTGACACATTGACTGGTGTTTTTCTCTGTGCAGATTGCATGTCCGGGCAAAAACTAGCGGTGTTAGAGCCCAGGGTCAGCAGGAGGAGGAGGAGAGGAGCAAAGTGTAGGCCGAAGCCTGCACTGGTGGCAGCTTTTGGTCGGTTGTGCCAGCGTGGCTTGTGCTGGACACGATGCCGGCTACACAGCGGGGGAACAGCAGGCGGTGCTGAACCCCACTAACACATTGGCTGGTGTTTTTCTCTGTGCAGCTAGCATGTCCGGGCAGAAACTGGCGTTGTTTGAGCCCAGGGTCAGCAGGAGGAGGAGAGGAGCAAAGTGTAGGCCGAAGCCTGCACTGGTGGCAGCTTTTGGTCGGTTGTGCCAGCGTGGCTTGTGCTGGACACGTTGCCGACTACACAGCAGGGGAACAGCTGGCGGTGCTGAACCCCACTAACACATTGGCTGGTGTTTTTCTCTGTGCAGCTAGCATTTCCGGGCAAAAACTAGCGGTGTTTGAGCCCAGGGTCAGCAGGAGGAGTAGAGGAGCAGAGTGTAGGCCGAAGCCTAGTTGAACCAATTTCAAAGGTTACCTTTAACCCCCCCCTCAGGTGTTGCAAGGTACAAGAGCCACACCTTGTGCAGCATTAATGCTGCACAAGTAAAAGGTTGCTCTATTTGTTTTGCTCCTTGCACACGCTGACTAAAACACGTACACTATTTAGCCCATTATACTGTCAAACAGTTGTGGAGGCGTGACTTGTCTTTTTAACGAGACGCAGCACAGGTGTCAAAATTTGCACCTAGGTACTGGGCGCAGATTCCTGAGCGTTCTTATTTGCTGTACAGGAGTCTGCGCTATTGTGATCCCTTGGCCATGCGCTGTGAGCGCTTCCTGTCTTCTGACCTCATTTCATGTCGGCCGTTGCGGTTAGCGATGGACATGAATCCCAGACCCACAGTGTGTTTTCAAAAAATCACACTGCGTGGCTGGGATTCGTGGCCTTGTGCAGTAAATAGGTTGGCCGCTTACACATGTCCTTACACCTGCTCCAGACTGGGCGGCCTCAGCTGATCCCTTATCGCCTACCACGGCCAGGAGGCCGCACAGTCTGAAGAAGGCGGAAGGAGATGAGTTAAGACAGGCGAACATATGCACTGCTCGTGCCCATAAACCACACCCTCGCTGACAAAATAAATATGACAACGAGGGGCGTTGTTTCTAGCAGGGCGGATGCACAGGCGCAGCCAGCTAACCATGATGACAAAAGACGGGAAACGCTACCAAGGGGGGTGCTGCGTATCATTACAAAGGAAAGTCACACCTCAGGGACAGTGGAATGGTCTCAATGAGACACATTTTGTACGTGTTGAGTTCCACGTGGGCAAGGAGAAAAAGTCAGCCACCTTGTACAAATGCAGCAGTACTGCTGTACTAGGTGGCTGTTATACATAGAAACACCTGGGGGGGTGGGGCCAGGTTCCCTTTTAATTTCAGTTCCTGTGCCTGCATGGCGTTTGCAGGTCACGTTGCCGGCTACACAGCAGGGGAACAGCTGGCGTTGCTGAACCCCACTAACACATTGGCTGGTGTTTTTCTCTGTGCAGCTAGCACTTCCGGGCAAAAACTAGCGGTGTTTGAGCCCAGGGTCAGCAGGAGGAGGAGAGGAGCAGAGTGTAGGCCGAAGCCTGCACTGGTGGCAGCTTTTGTTCTGTTGTGCCAGCGTGGCTTGTGCTGGACACGTTGCCGACTACACAGCAGGGGAACAGCTGGCGGTGCTGAACCCCACTGACACATCACCTAGTGTTTTTTTCTGTGTAGACAACACTTCCAGGTGGCAACTGACAGTGTTGAAACCCAGGGAATCAAAGAGGAGCAGAGTGTAGGCCGAAGCCTGCAGTGGAGCAAGTTGAAAGGGAACCTTTAACCCCCCCCCCCAGGCATTTGTTGCTGAAAGAGCCATCTTGTACAGCAGTAATACTGCACATGGAAAATGGTGGCTCCGAAAATTATGCTCCTTGCAAACGCTGAAGTACACACTCATATAATGTGTCCCCTCACACCGTCAAACCATCCCGGAAGTGGGACTTTCCTTTGTAATGTGACACAGCACAGCCGTCATTCCAACCCCCTTGGTGCCGGGCACCACCTCCTCAACGTTGTTTGGTTCTGTCACGGAGCCCGCACTGTAATGTTATCCCTTGGCCATGCACAGTTAGCGGTGCCCGTCTTCTGACATCATGTAGGTGTCAGGCTGGCAGTGCCTGTGCGTCCAAGCTGCCCGAGATCCAACCTTGCAGTGTCATCTAATGTAGTCCCACTGCGGGCCAGGGATCCATGGGCATGCGCAGTGCATATCATCGCCTCTCACTCACCTCCTTCCTGCTTCTTCAGACTGTGCGGCGTCACGGCCGTGGCATGCTATTAGGGATCAGCTGACGCCGCCTAGTCTGAAGAAGCGTGAAGAAGGGGAGTGAGAGGCTAGTATATGCACTGCGCATGGCCATGGATACCAGGCCCACTGTGGGATCACATTAGACGACACTGCGAGGTGTGATTTCGGGCAGCGTGGACGCACAGGCGCAGCCAGGACGACAACAAATGATGTCAGAGGACGGGCAGCGCAAACTGTGCATGGCCAAGGGATAACATAACAGCGCAGGGTCCATGACGGAATCAAACAACGCTAAGGAGGCAGCGCACGGTGCCAAGGGGGTAGCAATGACGGCTGTGCTGTGTCACATTACAAAGGAAAGTCCCACCTCCGGGACGGTTGGACGGTGTGAGGGGACACATTACATGAGTGTGTAGTTCAGCGTTTGCAAGGAGCATAATTTCAAGAGCGACCTTTCCCTTGTGCAGTATTAGTGCTGCACATGGTGGCTCTTTCAGTAACAAACGCCTAGGGGGGGGGGGGACAGGTCCCCTTACATTTTAGTTGTGCCAGCGTGGCGGTCGCATGACACGTTGCCGGATACACAGCTGGGGATCAGCTGACGTTACTGAACCCCAATAACAGAGGAGCGACTGTTGACTGTGCACACAGCACTTCCAGGCACCAACTGGCGGTGTTAGAGCCCAGGGACAGCAGGAGGAGCAGATTGGAGGTATTGCCGCACACACAGCTGGGGATCAGCTGACGTTACTGAACCCCAATAACAGAGGAGCGACTGTTGACTGTGCACACAGCACTTCCAGGCACCAACTGGCGGTGTTAGAGCCCAGGGACAGCAGGAGGAGCAGAGGAACAGAGTGTAGGCCGAAGCCTGATTGGAGCAAGTTGAAAGGAAACCTTTAACCCCCCCCCCCAAGACGTTTGTAGCTGAAAGAGCCATGTTGTGCAGCACTAAGGATGCAAAAGGAAAAGGTTGCTCTTTTAATTATGCTCCTTGCAAACACCGAAGTAAACACTAAAAATGTGTCCCTTTATACCGTTAAACCGTTCCGGAGGTGCGAATTTCCTTCGTAATGGGACACAGCACAGCTGTCATTCCTATCCCCTTGATGCCGTGCGCTGCCTCCTCAGCGTTGTTTTAAGCTGCCACGGAGCCTGCGCTGTTCTGTTAGCCCTTGGCCATGCCCAATTAGCGCTGCCTGTCTTCTGACATAATTTGGTGTCAGGCTGTCAGTGCCTGTGCGTCCACGCTGCTCCAGATCCCACCTCGCAGTCTCATCTAACGTAATCCCACTGCGGGCCTTGGAACCATGGGCATGCACAGTGCATAACCTCGACTCTCACTCCCCTCCTTCCCTCTTCTTCAGACTGTGCGGTGTCACGGCCGTGGCATGCTAGGGATCAGCTGACGGCGCACAGTCTAAAGAAGGCGGAGGGAAATGAGCGAGAGCCCGAGGGGAAGATATGCACTGCGCATGCCCATGGATCCCAGGCCCGCAGTGTGACTCAATCAGAAGACACTGCGAGGCGGGATCTCGGGCAGCGCGGCCGCACAGGCGCAGCCAGCCTGACACCAAATTATGTCAGAAGACAGGCAGCGCAAATAGGGCATGCCCAAGGGATAACAGAACAGCGCAGGCTCCGTGACAGCTTAAAACAACGCTGAGGAGGCAGCGCATGGCACCAAGGGGGTAGGAATGACGGCTGTGCTGCGTCACATTACGAAGGAAAGTCCCAGCTCCGGGACGGTATAACGGTATCAGTGAACACATTTTATAAGTGTTAAGTTCTGCGTGTGCAAAGAGCTAAAAAAAAAGAGCTACCTTTTCCTTGTGCAGCATTACTGCTGCACAAGATGGCTCTTTCAGTAACAAACGACGGGGGGGGGGGGGACAGGTTCCCTTACATTTAGGTTGTTGTGCCAGCGTGGCGGTCGCAGGACACATTGCCGGCTACACAGCTGGGGATCAGCTGACGTTACTGAAACCCAATAACACTGGGTCGTATGTTTTTACTGTGCAGCCTGCACTTCTGAGCCGCAACTGGCGGTGTTGGAGCCCAGGAATAGCAGTTCAGGTGGTAGAAAGATGAACACAGCAGGAGACCTGGATGACACCCAATTACTTAATCAGGCAGAGGAGTGGCAAATTCCTGCGAGATCCAGGCCTGGTTCATTTTCAGGAAAGTAAGCCGGTCAA
This sequence comes from Ranitomeya imitator, assembly GCF_032444005.1. NCBI lineage: Eukaryota > Metazoa > Chordata > Amphibia > Anura > Dendrobatidae > Ranitomeya > Ranitomeya imitator. The sequence goes on from NC_091286.1 coordinate 207,440,221, forward strand.
CGTTATCGGAGGATAGTCGCATGCGACGGTCTGTTAGTACACCACCTGCGGCACTAAAGACACGTTCCGATAAGACACTAGCCGCAGGGCAAGCCAGCACCTCCAATGCATACTGGCTTAGCTCTGGCCATGTATCCAGCTTAGAGACCCAAAACTTGAACGGGGAAGAGCCGTCTGGGAGTACAGTAAGAGGGCAAGCCATGTAGTCTGTCACCATCTGACGGAACCGTTGCCTCCTGCTGACTGGAGCCGCCGGTGATGGTGTAGACATTTGGGGCGGGCACACAAAAGTGTGCCAGAGTTGTGCCATACTGGGCTTGCCTTGGGCAGAGGCACTGCTTCTGCTCCCTCTTTGGGCAGAGCCTCCCCCACTGCCTCGACGCACTGAGCTGCTTTGTAAAGCACTAGCAGCACTCCTCTCAGTTGGACAGGAGAAGATGATGGAATTCACCAGTGTGTCGTGGTACTCCCGCAATTTACGCTCCCGGGTCAACGCAGGGATGAGGTTTTGGACGTTGTCCCGGTAGCGAGGATCGAGGAGGGTGAACACCCAATAATCAGGCATGTTGAGAATGTGGTCGATGCGGCGGTCGTTTCTCAGGCACTGCAGCATGAAATCCACCATGTGCTGCAGAGTGCCAACCGGCCCAGAAACGCTGTCCCCTGCTTGAGACATGATCTCTGCCCGCTCGTCATCACCCCACCCTCGCTGTACACACTGACCACTGGACAATTGTGTCGCTCCCTCCTCTGGACGGAGCTCTTCCTCCTCCATTGACTCCTCCTCATCCTCCTCACAAATTGGCCCCTGCGTACCCCTTTGTGAGGAACCACGTGGCGCTGACTCTCCAGAAGCTGATGGAAAAGGTGACTCCTCATCCTCCACCTCTTCCACCACATCATCCCTTAACCCTTGCAAAGTTTGCTGAAGCAGGCAGATAAGGGGGACAGTCATGCTGACTAGTGCATCATCTGCACTTGCCATCCGCGTGGAATAATCAAAAGGACGCAAAACCTGGCAGACGTCCTTCATAGTGGCCCACTCTGTGGTTGTGAAGTCTGATCGGCGCTGACTGCGACTTCTTTGCGCCTGATGCAGCTGGTACTCCATAACTGCTTGCTGCTGCTCACACAACCGCTCCAACATATGTAACGTGGAATTCCACCGGGTAGGTAGGTCACATATGATGCGGTGTTCCGGAAGGCGGAATCGGCGCTGCAGAGCAGCAATGCGGGATCTGGCCAAGCTGGAACGCCGCAAGTGAGCACACTCTAGGCGGACCTTGTGCAGCAGGGCATCAAGATCCGGATAGTCCCTCAGAAAACTCTGCACAACCAAATTGAGCACATGTGCCAGACATGGGATGTGAGTGAGGTTGCCAAGGGCCAAAGCTGCCACCAGATTTCGGCCATTGTCACACACTACCATGCCTGGCTGGAGATTCGCTGGCAGTAACCACACATCGCTCTCCTGCTTTATGGCATTCCAGAGCTCCTGCGCTGTGTGGCTTCGATGCCCCAATGAAACTAGTTTCAAGACGGCCTGCTGACGTTTGGCCACGGCTGTGCTCATGTCGGTCATAGGTAAACGTTCACGGGTCCATGTGGGGGTGGACTGTGACGGATCCTGCAGAGAGGAATCAGAGGAACTGGTGTAAGAGGAGGAGTCGATGCGTACAGACTGGATTCCTGCAATCCTTGGAGTGGGCAGGACACGTCCTGCGCCACTCGCACGATCTGTACCTGGCTCAACAACATTAACCCAATGGGCAGTGAGGGAAACATATCGCCCCTGTCCATGCTGACTGGTCCACGCATCGGTGGTGAGGTGGACCTTGCTACTGACGGCGTTCAGTAGCGCATGTTTTATGTTTGCCTCAACATGCCTGTGCAGGGCAGGGACAGCCTGCCTGCTGAAGTAAAAGCGGCTGGGCACCTTGTACTGTGGGACTGCCAATGCCATCAAGTCACGGAAGCTGTCAGTCTCCACCAGCCTGAACGAGAGCATTTCCAGGGACAACAGTTTGGCAATGCCTGCATTCAGAGCCTGTGCTCGGGGGTGGTTGGCCGAGAATGCCCGCCTTTTCTCCCATGCCTGTACTACCGATGGCTGTAGAGTAGACTGGGAGTGTGAGGATGACTGGGAAGGTGGTGCTGTGGGTGGAATTACACAAGGTCTCTGGGAGGAAGCCAAACCAGCTGTGCGTGAGCTGGAGGAAGAGGCAACACGAGCTGAAGAGGTGGTAGCTGCCGCTGTTGGTTGGCCTACATCTTCAGTGTGTTTCTGTAACTCCACCGCGTGCCTGGTCCGCACATGTTTCCACATATTTGTGGTATTGAGGTTGCTGACATTTTCCCTCTTTTTACTTTATGATGACACAGCTTGCATTTGACAAAACAAATGTCATCTGCAACTGTGTCAAAAAAGGACCAGGCACTGCAAGTCTTGGGAGCGCCCTTTTTGGCTTTGGAAAGAGACAGGCTCCTAACGGGTGCCAAAGTGGAGGCTACAGGCTCCGCAGTCTTCCCCCTCCCTCTCCCTCTTTGGCCCGTAAGAGGAAGCTCTTCCTCTGAGCTGCTCCCACCACCTTCCTGTTCCTCACGCCACGATGGGTCAAGGACCTCATCATCTCCACTACCCTCTGCCACCAACTGCTCCTCCTGGGTAGTCTCAGCAGCACAGTACGCACGAGAAAGCGGCACCTGAGTTTCATCATCAGATGCGTACTGCGCTGTGGTCACCGGAGGCACTGGCCCACCTGCCTCTTCAGAGTCAGAGAGATAAAGCTTTTGGGCATCACTGCACACTGCCTCTTCTTCCATTTCTCCAATGCTGCTTGGCTGGCCCCCTGTTTCCAAGCCAAGAGATTCAGAGAACAGAAGTAGAGACGGCTCCTGTCCTGGGCTCTCTGACTGCCTGGCCAATTTGGCAGGTGGTGAAGAGACAGATGGCTGCTCTCCAGTGCTCTGTGCCTGAGAGGATGTGGCACTAACTGAAGTCGATGCCGAGGCGTTAGCTGCCATCCACCCGACAACGGCTTCAATTTGGTCTTCACGCAGCAGCGGTGCACGGCGCTCTCCGACAAAGCTGCGCATGAAGGACTGTTCCCTGCTGAAACTGAGTGACGACGAGTCACCGGCGCCCGCAGCAGGCACAGAATCACCACGTCCTCTCCCTGCTCCTCTCCCTGCTCCGCGCCCACGCCCACGTGCCTTACTCCCTGCCCTCTTCATCTTGGTTGACAGATAAAGATAAGCAGAAAAGTACTAAGGCCTTAGTGTGCTTATTCCTGTAATGCTCCTCCTAACAGGTGTAAGAAACACTAATGTTGTAAATTGTGGACTAAACTTTATTATTTTTCAAATGTGGCCTACACAAGTGTAAGTTGTGTTTGGTGAACTTAACCTTTTTTTTGGTGCAGATCGGGCTACAGAGCTAGTTTAAATCACACGGAGACCGTGCAGACAGCCGTAAACGGCGCTGCAAGGCCAAGAAACCCTCCTCTAGGTTATCCTATATAGTGTTTTTCCACTATTTAGCTGGATACAAGTGGAAAGACACTAATAGGAATTTTTTTTTTCAAATTTTAAACTGGCTGCACTATTTGAAAAAAAGGAAATTGTTTTTCAAGGTATGAGGCAGTAACGCACCCTGAGCTGAATCCAACCGGCTATGGCTGCACACAGACTACAGGGCGAGCTGGGCTCACACGGAGACCGTGCAGACAGCCGTAAACGGCGCTGCAAGGCCAAAAAACCCTCCTCTAGGTTATCCTATATAGTGTTTTTCCACTATTTAGCTGGATACGAGTGGAAAGACACTAATAGGAATTTTTTTTTTCAAATTTTAAACAGGCTGCACTATTTGAAAAAAAGGAAAATTTTTCTCAAGGTATGAGCCAGTAACGAACCCTGAGCTGAATCCAACCGGCTATGGCTGCACACAGACTACAGGGCGAGCTGGGCTCACACGGAGACCGTGCAGACAGCCGTAAACGGCGCTGCAAGGCCAAAAAACCCTCCTCTAGGTTATCCTATATAGTGTTTTTCCACTATTTAGCTGGATACGAGTGGAAAGACACTAATAGGAATT